>NC_045629.1:47760597-48385597 GCF_009829155.1 Mustela erminea | reverse complement strand
AATAATATAGTGTAGCCCATGTGTGACCGGTGGAACCAGTATTTGAAGAACCCAGTAAAGGTCCTGTTTCTCTTTTCTTCTATCTTCCTGATTAACTTTTTGTGGATTTTGGTTTTCGGGTTCTTGGGAGGGTTTGATGAGCAGGCCTTTATGCTCTTAGCTGGTTCATCTTTTTTCTCTCAGTTTATCCTAGCCACTTCACCCTTCTGCAAGTTCCCCAAACCCTTAGACCATCCTCAGAGTGTCTCAACCTGGAGGGTTTGCTGACCTATCTGTTCATTTTTGGGGGGATCCTTATTACAACTCTTTGCAAGTTTTTTGTTTGTTTGTTTTCGAGTTAGATTTTTCATAGCTGTTTATGTTTTCAACCATTTATTTTTCTCTTGCAGGAATCCCTTAAACCAAATTTAACTGATATGGAAGCTCAAGTGATTTCTTGATGGCCTGCTTTAGAGCAAGCCTACCATCTAAATAAAGTTTGGCATGTTGTACTCTCATAGTTTTAAAATGATAGCTATTCTGTACACATGACATATGAGACCATAAAATTTTTTAAAAACTTATTTAGAATAAAATGACTTCCATCTAGGTTAGAAGAATCAAAATGGTTTGCTAATCACTGAACTTAAGAAAGTCCCATGTTATGCTCCTTGGGTAATCTTCCAGTAAATATCCTTGGAGCATTTACTCTCTTTCTTTAGCAGACATAATCAGCAGGGGGCTAGGGGCAAATACTCCAAGCAGGACATTCACCCAGAACATAAATAGAAGTGACTTCAAGCCCCCTCCCTTTCCCCAGCTCCAAAGGAACCTTACAGTAAAGCAGTGGTTCTTAAATGCAGACTTTAGTGTGTGTAACTGTCACCTGAGGCATTTGCCCACAGGGCAGATTTCTGGGCTCTCCCTCCGAGAGTCTGATTCAGTAGGTCTTGGGCAGAACCCATGAGTCTCCCTCCTTTAACAGACATCCTAGGGGATTCTGATAGATGAGCTCTGCGGGTCACTCTTTGCAATGAATGTGAGGGTAAAAAAGAGGAACTTGAAACGGCAAAAGCCCCCCTATTAACTGGAGTCACACATGAATCAGAGAGAGCCCAGATATACACCCTCTTCTCCTCTTTCCCAGAGAGAAAGGACAAAGTGTCAGAAATGATGCAGGAGAATGAACTTCACCAGCTGTAGGCCTTGGGACGCGGAAGCTCTAAAAGACTGTGACCTGCATTACCGGACTGGAAGCAACGGACTTCCGCTCTCTCAGAACCCCAGACAGTATTTTCAAAGTAGAAATTGCTATTCCTGATTCTCTAATGAGTATTCAAGAAACATTTTAAAGGGGGAAAGGATCAGGAGACACACTTCAGAGAGTTTTTCTTCTAAAACAGTGGTTTGGACACTTGTGAAATCTTAAGAGCCCTTTGGGTTTCCTCTGCTTCCACTCCGGTCCACACCGGGGCAGGGAGGGCTGTGACGTATGTTACTTTTCTGTGCTTTGCACCTGATCATTGTTTCTTCCTTTCCTTTCCTAGCTTTCTCCCTCCCTCCCTCCCTTCCTTTCTTCCTTTCTTCTCTCTCTCTCTCTCTCTCTCTTTTTTTTTTTTGCTTTCCTTTGATTTTAATTGAACATTTTATAAGAATCCATTTCTCTCCTCTCTTAGCATGTCAATTATACTTCTTTCTAAATAAAGTTGCCCCAGAATTTGCAACATACATTTACAACTAATAAAAGACTGCTTCCAAGTACTACTGTACCGCTTTGTGGGTGGTGCAGGTGTCTTAAGACCGATCATGTCCATTTCCTCCCTCCTGTCCCTTATTTCCTTGTTACCAGTCAATTTCCTTGTCCATGAGCTGTAACCACGGAATCCATTCTTGCTATTATTATTTTAAATGGTTTGCTATTAGGTCAATTAAAAATGAGAAGAATAAAACATTATTTTCCCTTCATTTATTCCTTCTCTAATGCTCTTCCCTTCTTTATGTAGATCCAAGTTTCTGACCTACTATCATTTTCCTTCTCTTCAGAATTTCTTTCATCATTTCTTTTAAGGAAGGTCTACTGGATACAAATTCCTCAATTTCTGTATGTTTTAGAAAGTATTTATTTCTCCTTAACTTTTGAAGGATAATTTCACCATATATAGAATTTGAGATTAGTGGTTTTATTCTTTCAACACTTAATATGTTTCACACCACTCTTCTCTTGCTTACGTGTTTTCAGAAGAGAAATCAAATACAATTCTTATCTTATTCCCCTGGCTTCTTTCAAGATTTTCTTTGTGACTTTGTATAGTTCAAATATAGTATGTCTGGGTGTAGATTTTCTAGTACATATCCTGCTTACGTTCTCTGAGTTTCCTAGATCCATGGTTTGGTGTCTTTCGTAATTTTGGAAAATTCTTCATCATTATGACTTCAAATATTACTTATCTTCCTTCTGATATTTCCTGTCTTTCTGGTATTTCCATGATACACCTTTTGCACCTTTTGTAACTGTTCCACAGTTCTTGGATTTTCTGTTCTTTTCCACTGTTTTGGTTTTTTCCTTTCTGCATTTCAGTTTTGGAATTTTCTATTGACCTTTCTTCAGGCTCACTTACTCTTTCTGTAGTTGTGTCTAATCTGTTGGGAAGCCCACCAAAAGCATTCTTCATTTCCATTACAATTTTTCAGTTTCTAGTATTTCATTTAGATTTTGTCTTAGAACTTACATCTCTATACTTATATGACCCATCTGGTCTAACACATTATCCACTTTTTTACCAGATCTTTTAGGATATTAATCATTTTACATTTCTGGTCTGATAATTCCAAAATCTCAGACATATGAGTCTGGTTCGGCTGCTTGCTTTATCTTTTCAGACTGTTTTTTTTTCCTTGTCTTTTAGCATGCTTTGTAATATTTTATAGAAAGCAAGACATGATAAAAGGAACTGAGGTTATATGGGCCTTGAGTGTGAGGTTTTGTGTTTATCTGGCTAGGCATTAGGTGTATTTACTGTTTGCTGTGGCTGTGGTGTTATTGGCTGAAATTTCCCTTATGTCTTTGTTTTTGTCTCCTCTGTTGTTTGGGGTTTTCCTGGGGTCTCCTTGATAGGGTCTGAGGCTTGCAGTTCTCTTAGCTGCAATCACGGTTATTACACCAGAACCCTGTTGATGTGGTAAAGTGTAGGAGGAGGGGAAGTGTTTTACATTCTGATGGTTATAGGTCAGTCTTCTGGTGAGCCTAAGTTGGGTATTTCTCTTCCCCCAGGTCATTTAGGCTTTAGTAAAACCCCAGTTCATTAGGCTCTGGTGAAATAGTTTCCCTTGAGGGGAGGCCTTCCTCCGAAGAGAACTCTGGGTATATTCCAAAATGTTTCTTAACCACTCCCTCTACCAGAGGCAGGAGGGGATTTTTCTCTGATCTTTATAGTGAGAACCTGGTGGAGCTACTGGAAGTAAAACCCAAGACTGTGGACACCCCTCCCCGACCAAAGAAAGGGCCCCTTTCAAGCTGGTCTGCCCTGAGCCCTGGAGCAAGTCATTAATTACAACTTAAAGAATTTCTCCCCAAATTAACTCTAGCTGCTGGCTGCTTCTCCTGGTAAGCTGGAATTCTCTGTATCTGCCTGTCTTTCCCTCCAGTTTTAGGGGCATCAGACTGCCCTGTTACCACAGTTCTTTGAAGGATCCAGGAAGAGTTGTTGATTTTTCAGTTTGTTCAGCTTTTTTCTTGTTGAGGATGGTAGTAATGACTTCTAGCTCTTTACCATATTGGATAGGACCCTCAAGTTTGACACCAGTATTTTAAAGAATTCTGTAGTCCATTTTATTTTTAAGATAAAATTAAGAAAATTTAAATTATTTGTTTTTATTGTGTTATATGTATGAAATTGATGGCAACCTTTATATTATAAATATTAACATGTTCGTTTTGGCCTATTCTCAAAGTATCCCCCAGCATGGGCTAATCTCAACTTTTTGGCACTAGAGACAATTTCCTTATATTAGCATGCTCAGAAGTATCTTCTGACTGTGGTTCTACTGATTCTTCTTAACATCTCTTCATTCATCTCCTTCTTCTCCCAAGCCCATAGGATGACTGCCTTATTCCAGATTCTTATCACCTTGAATCTGAGTCCTAATTAGTAACTCTCTCTTCTGCCTCACCATCCTCCAACTGTGTTTGATGATTTTTTTATAAAATCACACCTTCTTATTACATTACCTTGCCTAAGCTTCATTAAGATGATCAGTGGGGCACTTGGGTGGTTCAGTCGGTTAAATGTCTGATTCTTGATTTTGGCTCAGATCATGATCTCAGGGTTGTGAGATCAAGAGCTGTATCAAGCTCCATGCTCGGTAGGGAGTCTGCTTGAGATTCTCTCTCTCCCTTTCCCTCTGCTCCTCCTCTCTCTCTCAAATAAATAAATAAATAAATCTTTTAAAAAAAGATGATTGGTAACTTGTTATTGATAAAATAGTTTTTTGTTTTTTGTTTTTTTTCTGAGAGAGAGTGCGAGTGCAAACAGAGAGGATGGGGAGAAGGAGAGGGCGATTGAGACTCTTAAGCAGGCACTGACCCTGAGATCACGACCCTAGCTGAAATTAAGAGTTGTATGGTTAACCAACTGAACCACCCAAGTGTTGTGTGCCCCAAGAAATTCTTTAGTTACCATGACATACGTATAAGTCCCTCCTGTCTTCTGATATAAATATTCAGATCAGGCATTTGTTTTTCTGGGAAGCTATCTTTCATATTCTTCTCTTACCCTAGCCCCCTGCCCTCAAGACTACAGTAGTTATCACTCCCTCTTCTGTCTTACCACTCTGTGACTTATTTATTCCTCTATAATAATTTTTGTCATATGGATTCTAATTTTTGTTCACATGCTTGTTTCCCCAATAAAGCTGCTATTTGAACTTTCATACCAGCACCTTACATAGAATATCTAGAAAATAGATGTTCATTAAATATTTCTTGAAAAAATGAAGGAAATGTCTCCACTGTAAAAATCACAGGCAGATAAAAATCACTTCATATGTAAGAATGGTCAACACAATGTCATTCACAAAAATTTACCATTGGCGTTTTTATAGTTAAAATACATAATAAGGTTACAATTCCATGTAAAGTATATAAACTTCAGTCTGTCATTTTTCATGTTTATGAAAATATACCTATGTGTCATCATGTCTTTCAGAAAAGAAATTAGTGCTTATTAAATCACACTAAATCACTTAAATTACTTGAGGCCTGGGTTTCTCAACCTTGGGACTATGACTTTTTTGGCCAACTAATTCTTTGTTGCAGAGAGGGCTGTCCTACACAGTGCTGGATGTTTCACAGTATCCCTGGCCTCTACCCGGTAGAGGCCAGTAGTACCTCCCCAGTGTGACAACCAAAAATATTTCCAGATATTGCCAAATCATGCCTAGTCAAGAACCACTGCTTTAGACTTTGGAACGTTTTTATGTTTAATTTTTTGAGATCTCTACTTACAATGGAACCTTTAAATTCTAGTTACCCCAGCATATCCTTTTTTAAAAAGTATCATAGTACTTAGCCTCAAAACACTACCAATAGTACATTCTAACAGATGACTTATTTCTTTTGTGGTATGTGTATTATAACCATTTGAATAATTTCCCTTCTTTTACATAATCTTTGGACATGTATTGCCTAAAGGAAATGCTCAGTCAATATTTGTTGAATTAATAAAACTTAAATTCCTTACTTACGTTTAATGAAATATATATGTTAGGTAATCTTAACAGTGCCCTGAAATCTGACTTGGGTTTGTACAAATAAATAAGTTCATTCTGATTGTGCCATTTATATCTGAAGTGCTTCGTGGTTTTATGAGTTGAGTTCTCATTTACAAAAAAAAAAAAAAAAAAGCTTACTTTTGGAAGAGACTTGCATTTTAAAACACATAAATTACCATGTATACTTTGTCAACTTATACCCCTCAAAACATGGGAAAATTGATTATATTATTGTTTGGGATGAGTAAAGATATTTTGAAATAAAAATAATAGTGAAATGATCCAAAAGTAATTTGGTCAGTTGGGTCTGATTTCAGCTTGTGTATATTATTTTCTAATAAACAGATTCAGTATTAAAAGTATAATCTAGGGTCATCTGGGTGACTCAGTTGGTTAAGCACCTGCTTTTGGCTCAGGTCATGATCCCAGGGTCCTGGGATCAAGCCCTGCCTTGGGCTCTCTGCTCAGTCAGAAGTCTGCTTCCCCCCCACCCCCGCCTCTACCCCCTGCTCATGCTGTCTCTTTCTTGATCTCTGTATCTCAAATTAATAAATAAAATCTTTAAAAAAAAAAAGTATAATCTAATTCATGTTATAGTTCTTAAATGTGTATCTTTATCATTTATCATATAATTGAAAATTACTTTATAGTATATTATCTGTGAATAAATGTGGGTTTTTTCTTAATTGGAATACTCTTAAAAATTACAGTGAACTTTCTGCTTCAGAAAATTTCTGTTAGGGGCACCTGGGTGGCTCAGTAGGTTAAAGCCTCTGCCTTCGGCTCAGGTCATGGTCTCAGGGTCCTGGGATTGAGCCCCACTTTGGGCTCTCTGCTCAGCAGGGAGCCTGCTTCCTCCTCTCTCTCTGCCTGCCTCTTGGCCTACTTGTGATCTCTCTCTGCCAAATAAATAAATAAAATCTTTTAAAAAAAATTTCTGTTAGTATATATCCAATGACTCAGTAGAAATGATTCTAATCTTGGATCTGTAACTGCCTTTCTGATGTGGGGCCATTTATTTTACGCCTTGAGTCTCCATTTACTTATATGTATAGAGCAAAATGTCCTTTTAAAAAGATTTTATTTACTTATTATTTGAGAGAGAGAGAGCAATTGAGAGAACAATTGGGAAGAGGGACAGAGGGAGAAGCAGACTCCCTGTGGAGCAGGGAGCCTGACATGGGACTTGATCCCAGGCCCCTGGGATCATAACCTGAGCCAAAGGCAGATGCTTAACTGACTCAGCCACCCACGCACCTCAAAGGGTCCTTATTTAAATTTTAGCTCTAATAGTATGTGATTTTGTGAGTTTATAGTACTGGGGCTTTTTAATGTGTAACTATCGAGTTTTGGTGTATTTCTCAATGAACAACTGTTTCTATATTTTGAATTAGAACCTTGGATACAAAGATGAAAAAATTTTGCTTCTGTGCTGTTTCCTTTTCCAAAGTCAAATATTTAGGGTGTAGGTTTGTTCTGAAATAGTTACTGTTTCAGAAATCTCTTCTTTATTATAATTATATGTACCTAGGAAAAAATTGATATTTGTACCTAGGAAATTGATATATGTTGATATATGTACCTAGGGAAAAAAAAGAAAAAATTCAACAGTACATGATGATATTGAATGGTAATCCCCTTCTTTACCCCCATTGTGACAGAGACTGTTTCCCAGCATCTGTCCACCTCTTATTCCTTTTAATAATGGAATCCCTAAGTTTTAGCTGTGTCCATGACTGGTGTTTTTTTCTTTTTAAATTTTATTTATTTCTCAGAGAAGGAGATACAGAGCACAAACAGGGGGAGCTGCAAGCAGAAGGAGAAGCAGGCTTCCCTCTGAGCAGGAAGCCCAATGTGGGGCTCGATCCCAGGACCCTGGGATCACGACCTGAGCTGAAGGCAGACACTTAACAACTGAGTCACCCAGGCACCCCTGTGTCCCTGACTGTTAACTGTCATTTCCCAGTCTAGCCTGCAGATAGACATTGCCATGTGAACAATGTCAGGTCAGAGGGCTTTGAGAAAAAGTGTGAAACATCCATTTGAGGTGGTTTGTTGTTGTTGTTGTTGTTTTTAATGAAATATCCCACCACATAGATGGGATACCTCCCTAAGGAATTATGTAGCCTGGGTCGGTGGATGACCTCCTGAAGGAGAGATGTCTCACTCTGGACTATTATGTGAGAGAAAAATCCCTATTTTGTTTGAGTCACTTTATTTTTGTGCCTTTTTTTTTTTTTAACAACAGCTTATCCTAGATGTTAAGTAATATAAAAATTGCTGCTAGTAGGGTAGTGCCATAACAAAAACCTAAAGTGTGAAGTCCATGAAGCAATCAGTCATGGGCACCAGGAAACATAATTGAAAGTAAGAAAACTGGTGACCTTTGTAATGTCATGGCTAAATATTTGGTGAAGCTGTTACTTCTGGTAAGCTGGAAGGCAGACCATGTGTCCGCTGAGCCACAGCTTTCTAAAAGAAGTGGTCGAAAAGGAAAAAGGATAGAATGTTGGTGTGTTTATGCATTGTTGGTCCTTGTTGCTTTTAGCTGGGCACCATGAGAGATATATTAGGCAAGAATTAACCTGTAAACAAGTAGAAATGGAAGTTAAGGGAATTATATTCTATGATTATGGCTTGCAATTAAAATTGATATAAAGTCTAATAATTTGGACCCTTCAAAGTTGGAAAAGTCAACTGCAACTATGCCTCATTAAGCAGAGTCTTTGGTCAGTGCACTTTCTGATGTTTCTCAGTAAGACCTCTTATCTGGAGAGTAGTGGCCCTGTAACAAAGGTCAAAGTGGAGGGATTGCCTTCTTAATCGAGCCTGTTGTTTTATATGACCTTACAATAGCCACTATTAAAATAACAGGGAAGTGTGCTAAGTATAGAAGTGAATAAGTAAAATAAGAGAGTTGGCAGGCTTAAGAACTGAGACCAAAAGAGATTTTGACATGGAACCAACTGGTAGTAAATAGACTGAAAGCTTACTAAATTTTGATGGAATTGTATTCTCAACAAAACCACAAGCCTGGCCTGAAAATGTCTGTAATTTTTCAATCTATAAAACAACCACCAGGCCCCCAAACTTGCATCATCAGAAAGCAGGCTGTGAAATTTGTACAACCTCCAAAGAGGCCCACTTTCCAATGCCAATTACAGATGTAGCCTAGAGGATAATAGATAAGGAAAATTTATTTCAGGAAGCAAAGCCAGCAACCCCAAAGGAGTAGGGAAAAGTTGTTTCCCCCATGGGGTAGCATCAGGATCCAACAAGGTATCTTAGTTCAGGCTGCTACAACAGAATACTTTAGACTGTGTGGCTTATAAACAACAGAAATTTATTTCTCACAGTGCTGGAGGCTGGAAGTCTAAGATCTAGAAGACCCCAGCAATTTTCAGTGTCAGGTGAGAACCCCTTCTTGGTTCATAGGAGGCTGTCTTATTGTTTACTCACATGGCAGAAGGGAGAAGGGAGATTTGGGTTATCTTTCATAAGGGTACTAATCTCACTCATTAGGGCTCTTCTTTCACACCAAAAGTCCTATCTCCGATACTAACGTATTAGCAATAAGGATTTCAATAGAGTGATTTGAGAGGGGACATAAAAATTCAGTCCATTATGCAAGGTGTTTTCACAGTTCCTGCCAAGGAGATGAATTGTGGCTTCTATGTGTTGTCCATTCTTCCCTTTTCAAAGCATCATAATTGTAGCTTCTGTTCTCAGCTTTGTTTTATATGTCTACTTGATCCCATCAGCTTTCTACTGATGTTGAAATTTCTGGGCCACCAACAAGTTCCTTTACCTCAGTACTGTTAAATAGTCGTTCTCTTTGTGCTTCTTTATTATCATATCTGTGGGACTTTTAGAAAGAGGTGTTATAAAGCATGTATTTAGTTTTGACATATGAAATTTGGTGTCTTTAGCAACTTAAAAAAAAAAACTACTGAATCGCTAAATATGGTGGGACTTCTAGAATGGCTAAGTGAGAAGTTCAACAAATCATCTCACCACATAGAAGCAATAAAACTAGACAACATTGTCAAAACAACCACTTGGGAATTATAGAAATTGGAAAAAAAAGATATACAACAAATAGTGTTTATTCAAGAAAACCCCTTAACCTCAGGTACAGCTGGGATGCCCTAACTTTCAGGGCCTGGTTTAGGGTTGTTTTCATTCCCTCCATCCTGTTCCATGATACAGTAGTTCTACCAGCGTGGAGTAGGCCATAAGGACCAGCAGCCTTGCTGCTGATTTGATTTGATTTTTGAAACATGGGAAAACTCATGCCCAGGAATTTTTTCAAAACAGTAGGGCAATCTGGGAATAATAGCAAACATCTAGGAAGGCCAGAAGGTCATGCCCATTGGTTGGGCAAGCTACATACTAACGGACCAGCTAGGAATAAAACAGCCATCTGGGATGAGGGAGGCATAGCGGTCATTGGAAAACTTTTACATATCCCTAGTGGTTTGGAATCTAGTAGGCTTGCTCAAGGCTACACACATGTTCAACAGAAATCAGAAAGTATTCTGTCTGCTCATAGTTTGTTTATTAACATGAGGCCTGTTTAGTCAGAAAGTAAAAGTTGTTTCTATCTTATAGACTGCATAAACTTTGAATGCAGTCCTTAAACTATACATCAAAGCATCAGCAATGAACAAAAGCCTTACTAAGCTCCAAGTGTTTAAGTGCTACTTCTGACCGATCATTGGCTAATCATTAAATTGTACTAATCCATATGCAATTCCTAGGAAGATGGCTTAGAAGCAAAAGCAAAAATATTATTGTAAAAAACAACAGAGACATAAGAAGCTGCACACTATAGCGGAGTCTTTTCTATAGGATTAGTCCAGGCAAGTCACCAACAAATAACAAATGTAACAACACCCCCAAGATGCATGGTGAATCCAGAATGTGGAGATGCTACTATATATTACCTAAAATGCCAAATTTTCAACAATAAAATAAAGACATGTAAAGAAATAGGGAAGTATAACCTATACATAGGAATAAAAGTGATCAATAGAAACTGTATGGGGACATATGTGTTAGACCTTTCAGACAAAAACTTCAAATCAGTTATAATAAACATGCTTAAATTAAAACGGGAAACTTTAAATGATTAACGAATGCTGATAGTAATGAAACAGAATATAAGCTTAAAAGTTTTTAAACAAATGGAAATTCTAGGGTTGAAACATACAATAACTGAAATTTTAAAAATGTACCAGGAATTTAACAGCATATCTGAGTAGGCAGAAGAATGAATCAGTGAACTTAGAGGTAGATCAATAGACATTAGCCAATCTGAAGAACTTAAGAAAGAATGAAAATAAATGAGCCTCAGGGAATGGTGGAACACCAACAAGTTCACAATATATGTATTAGAGGAGCCACCGAAAGAAAGGAGAGAAAGGTACAGTTAAAAAAAAAAAAAGGTAAGAAATAGTAGCCAAAAAATCCCCCAAATAATGGAAAACACTAATCTACATATCTGAGGATCTCAAAAGCAAATTAGATGTAAATCACTTAGTGTTATACATTTTGATTTAAAAAGGATAAAACAGCTTGATCATTTCAATAGACAAAGAAGCACTTGACAAAATCCGACACCCATTTTAATAAAAACTCTAAACAAATTGGGAACAAAAGGGAAACTAATAAAGATCATCTACAAAAAACCTATAGCTAACACCATACTTAATAGTGAAAGACTAAAAGCTCATAGTTTAGATTAGCTTAGATTAAAACCAAGATTAGAACCAAGGCAAGGACATCCACTCTTGTCACTTCTTTTTATCCTTATAGTAGAGCCTAGCCATTACAATCAGGAAAGAAAAATAAAATATATTTGTACTGGAAAGTAAAAAGTGAAACTGTCTATTTGCAGATGGCATGATTCTGTGTAGAACATTCTAAGGAATCCACAAAAACTAGAAGCAATGGAAAGTTCAGCAAGATTGCAGAATTCATGATCAAAACACAAAATCAACTGTATCTTCTTGTACTAGCAATAAAAAGACACCAAAACAGACACACCAAACCCATTTTATTCACCATGATGAATTAAAGACTTATGAATAATATCAAAAGGAAGTATAAGATTTGGACATTGAAAACTGCACAACATTGCTGGGAGAAATTAAAGATCTAAATAACTGGAAATGGGGAGTTAAGATGGTGGCGTAGTAGGGGGATCCTATGCTTGCCTCATCCCTTGAATATAGCTAGATAAATAGCAAATCATTCTGAACACCCAAGAAATCAATCTGAGGACAAGAGAACAAATTGTACAACTAGAGGAAGAGAAGAGGCCACATTGTGGAAGGTAGGAGCTATAGAGATATGATTTGGGTTTGGTGGGGGGGGAATCAATGAGCTACAGAGGGGAGGGAGTCTGAGGGGAGAGCAGGGAATCGCACAAGAAAAACATTTCCCCCAAATCACTGATGGGGTAATGAGAGGGGATGATTATAGTGAATTTTTATAAGCAGGGGGGCTCAAAGACTGAAGTTTTCAAAAACCACATGGTGTGGAGCCTGATGGGTGTAGTGGTGCTCCTGTGGAGAAAGAGGGCAGAGGCCCAGAAACAGACAGCATGGTCTGAGGATCCCCTGGTTGCTTGGGAAAAATAGTTCCCCTTCTCAGAGCACTGCCTCTGAGGGGACAAAAGAGCCAGCATTTTGCTGCCCAATTCATTAACATAGGGACAGAAACACCTGCTAAGGGCAGCTAACCTGGACACTGGCTTTTTGCTGTATTTTACTATAAACTGCAAGCCCTTGTGCATTCATGCAACTACCCTACTGGGACAAACCAGCACCAGCCATAGGGCAGTGAGACCCTCCCCCAGAGTATCAGTGCAGATCCATACCACACCAGGTCCCTAAAATATGGAGTTTTGAAACTCAATTGGCACACCTGAAATTAAACACAGGAGCATTGTCCTACTGGGTGGGCAAACAGAACACAGACAGGGTGAAGGGAGGGGTCTGAGAGCTGCCTGGGACATGTGAGGGGAGATTGTTTGCTCTTATCTGAGGGCTTCCTGGACAGTGGTGAGTGGCACCTCCCCTCTGTGGGGACAAAAGAGCTGGTTGATGCTATTTTTCCCTAGCCCATCAGCACAGATGGACTTCAGTTGAGCAGCTCATCACCCACATTGAAGGCTTGAGTCACTTACACCAAGCCCAGCCCCCTGCACTCAGTAGGTACGTTTTACTGGAGTAAGTGTGCCTAAGACCCAAAGTGGCAGTGGGCCCTCTCCCAAAAGCCCAGCAAAAACCCCCTTGTGCACACATCTACTAACCATAAAGCATTGCAAAATTTCAGCTTTACTGGAAATAGGATCTGACCTCTTTAACAAGCAGACCAAAGCACACATTAGTAAACTTACCACACACTAGACAAGGTCCAAACACTCCTCACTGCAGGTAAGGAGAAACTCTGAAGACTGAACTGAAAGAAAGAGCAGCCAAAACACAATAGAGTACACACAGCATTCTCTGGAAACACATCCTGAAGCACCAGGCCCTGCATAGTGTATGATCTTTTCTTAATAAAGTCATTATTCTCAGGAGCAGGAAATATACCAGGCATTCCTAATGAATAGAAGAAGACAGAGACCTAGACAAAATGCCAAGACAGAAGTATTTACCCCAGAAGAAAGAACAAAAATGGGTCATGGCCAGGGATCTAATCAAAACAGATATAATATACCTGATCCAGAATTTTTTAAAAAATCATAAGGATACCAGTTAGTCTTGAGAAAAGCATAGAAGACACCAGGAGGTCCCTTACTACAGAGGTTAAAGACATAAAAACTAGTCAGACCAAAATTAAAAATGCTTAGTACCAAGATGCAAAACTAACTGGATGTAGTGACTATGAGGATGGAAGAAGCAGAGGAACAAATAAGTATTTTAAAAGACAAAATTATGGAAAATAATGAAGCTGAAGAGAGGAAGAAAAATATTGGATCACAAAGGTAGGCTTAGGGAACTCAGTGACTCCATAAAGCATAATAACATTTGTATCATAGGAGTCCCAGAAGAACAAGAAGAGAAAGGAACAGGTTTATTTGAGCAAATTATAGCTGAAAACTTCCCTAATCTGGGGAAAGAAACAGACATCCAAATCCAGAAGGCACAGAGAACTCCCATCAAGATCAACAAAAGCAGGCCAACACCAAGATATATTGTAGTAAAATTTGCAAAATTCAGATATAAGGAAAAAATATTGAAAGCAGCAGGGAAAAGAAATCCCTAATTGACAAGGGAAGACAAATAAGGTTAGCACCAGACCTCTCCACATAAGACTGGCAGGCCAGAAGAAAGTGGCATGATATGTTCAAAGTGCTGAATGGGAAAAATATGCAGCCAAGAAAATTTTATCTAGCAAGGCTGTCATTCAAAATAGAAGGACAGACAGAGTTTCCCAGACAAACAAAAACTAAAGGAGTTTGTGACTATTAAACCAGACCTGCAAGAAATATTTAAGGGGACTCTTTAAGTAGGAAAGAAAGACCAAAAGCAACTAAGATGGGAAAGGAACAGAAAAAATCTTCAGAAACAATGACTTAACAGGTAATACAATGACACTAAATTCATATCAATAATCACTCTGGATGTAAATGCACTAAATATTCCAATAAAAGACATAAAGTATCAGAATGGATAGAAAAACAAGACCTCTCCACATGCTGCCTGAGTAAGAAACTCATTTAGAGCTAAAGACCCCTGCAAGTTGAATGTGAGGGAATAGAGAACCATCTATCATGCTAATGGATATTAAAAAAAGAGAAAAAAGCCAGAGTAGCTGAACCTATATCAAGCAAACTGGATTTTAAACCAAAGATGGTAACAAGAGATGAAAGGTACCATATCATAATAAAGGGGTCTATCCAACAAGAAGATCTAACAATTGCAAATATTTATGCCCCCAACTTGGGAACACCCAAATATATAAGTCAATTAAAGAAAAACATGAAGAAACTCATTGATAATAATACAGTAATAGTAGGGACCTTTAAAAACCCCTCTCACAGTAATGGACAGATTATCTAAGCAGAAAACCAACAGGGAAACAATGGCTTTGAATGACACACTGGACCAAATGGACTTAACACACATATTCAGAACATTTCATCCTAAAGCAACAGAATACATATTCTTTTCATGTGCACATAGAATATTCTCTGGAATAGATCACATACTGAGTCACAAAGCAGGTCTCAACCAATACAAAAAAATTGAGATCATACCATGCATATTTTAGACCATAATGCTATGAAACTTGAAGTCAACCACAAGAAAAAATTTGGGAAGGCCACAAATACATGGAGGTTAACGAACATCCTACTAAAGAATGAATGGGTTCACCAGGAAATTAAAGAATAAATACAACATACATGGAAGCAAATGAAAATGAAAACATGATAGTCCAAAACATTTGGGGTGCAGCAAAGGCAGTTCTGAGAGGGAAGTATATTGCAATACAGGCCTACTTCAAGAAGCAAGAAAAGTCTCAAATACACAACCTAACCTTACACCTAAAGTAACTATAAAAGGAATAGGAAATGAAGCCTAAAGCCAGCAAAAGAAGAGAAATAATAAAGAGTAGAGCATAAATAAATGATATGGAAACAAATAAACAAAAAATGCAGTAGAACAGATCAAAACTGAAACTAGGAGCTGGTTCTTGAAAGAATTAATAATATTGATAAAACCCTAGCCAGACTTATCAAAAAGAAAAGAGAAAAGACCCAAACAAATAAAATCATGAGTGAGGAGAGATCCCAACTAATATCACAGAAATACAAATAAGTATAAGAGAATATTATGAAAAGTTATATGCCAACAAATTGGGCAATCTGGAAAAAATGGATAAATTCCTAGAAACTTATAAACTACCAAAACTGAAAAGGAAGAAATAGAAAATTTGAACAGACCCATAACCAGCAAAGAAACTGAACTGTAATCAAAAATCTCCCAACAAACAAAAGTCCAGATGGCTTAATAAAAGAATTCTACCAAACATTGAAAGAGGAGTTTATATCTATTCTTCTCAAACTCTTCCAAAAAACAGAAATGGAAGGAAAACTTTAAACTCTCCTATGAGGCCTAAAAAGGAGAAATATAGGCTAATATCCCTGATGAACATGGATGCAAAAATTTTCAACAAGATACTAGCAAATAAAATTCAACAGTATATTGAAAGAATTATTCACCATGATCAAGTGGAATTTATTCCTGGGCTACACGGGTGGTTTAATATTCACAAATCAATCAACATGATACACCACATTAATAAAAGAAAGGATAAGAACCATGTGATTCTCTCAAATGAGAAAAAGCATTTGACAAAATACAGCACTCATTCTTATAAAAACCCTCAACAAAGTAGGGCTAGGGGGAACATACCTCAATGTTATAAAAGCAATTTATAAAAGACCCACAAATGGTACCATTCTAGGTGGTGATAAACAGAGTTTTTCCTTGACGGTCAGGAACAAGACAGGGATTTCCACTCTTACCATTGTTATTTAACATGCTATTGGAAGTCCTAGCCTCAGCAATCAGACAACAAAAAGAAATAAAAGCATCCAAATCATCAAAGAAGAAGTCAAATTTTCACTATTTTCAGATGACATTGTATTCTATGTAGAAAAACCCAAAAGACTCTACCAAAATATGCTAGAACTGATACACAAATTCAGCGAAATCACAGGATACCAAATCAAGGTACAGAAATCTGTTGCATTTCTATACACGAATAATGAAGTGGCAGAAAGAGAAATCAAACAGAAATCAAGGAACTGATCCAATTTACTGTTGCACCAGAAACTGTAAGGTAACTAGGAATAAACCTAAACACAGAGGTAAATGGTCTGTGCTCTGAAAGCTATAGAACATTATGAAAGAAATTGAAGATGGCACAAAGAAATGGAAAAAATTTCCATGCTCATGGATTGGAAGAAAAGATATTGTTAAAATGTCTAAACTACTCAAAGCAATCTACACACTTAATGCAATCCCTGTCAAAATACTGCCAGCATTTTTCACAGAGCTAGATCAAACAATCTTAAGATTTCTATGGAACCAGAAAAGACCCTGATAGCCAAAGCAAACTTGAGAAAGAAAAGCAAAGCTGGAGGCATCACAATTTCAAACTTCAAGATATTACAAAGCTGTAGTCATCAAGACAATATGGCACTGGCACAAAAACAGACACATAGATAAAGAGAACCAAATAGAAAACTCAGAAATGGACCCACAACTCTATGGCCAACTAACCTTTGACAAGGCAGGAAATAATATCCAATGGGGAAAAAAAAAAAAACCTCAACAAATGGAGTTGGGGAAAATGACAGCAATACGCAGGAGAATGAAACCGGATGACTTTCTTATTCCATACACAAAAATAAATTCAAAATGGACCTACATGTGAGACAGAAAACAATCAAAATACTGGAGGAGAACACAGACAGCAACCTCTTTGACATCAGCCATAGCAACTTCTTTGTTAGACACATCTCAGGAGGCAAGGGGAACAAAAGCAAAAATGAACTACTAGAACTTCATCAAGAAAAAAGCTTCTGCACAGTGAAGGAAACAATCAACAAAACTTAAAGACAACCTACAGAATAGGAGAGGATACTTGCAAATGATATATCTGAAAAAGGGTTAGTATCCCAAATCTATAAAGAACTTATCAAACTGAACACCCAAAAAACAATCCAGTTAAGAAATGGGCAGAAGACCTGAATAGACAGTTTTCCAAAGAAGACATACAAATGGCTAACAGATACATGAAAAGATGCTCAACATCACTCATCATCAGGGAAATACAAATGACAACTACAATGAGATACCACCTCACATCTGTCAGAATGTTTAAAATTAACAACACAGGAAAACAACAGATATTGGTCAGGATGCAGAGAAATGGGAACTCTCTTATCCTGTTGGTAGGAATGCAAGCTGGTGCAGCCTGTCTAGAAAACAGTAAGGAGTTTACTCAAAAAGTTAAAAATAGAACCATACTATGGTGGTTTCTATATCTAAAAATAGAGTCACCCTATGACCCAGCATTTATTTGCTCAAATCATTTTTTTTTTTTTTTACTGAAAATACCCAGTATTTACCCAAAGGATACAAAAATACTGATTTGAAGGGGCATATGCACCCTTATGTTTATAGCAGCATATCAACAAAGCCAAATTATGGAAAGAGCTGAAATGTTCATCAACTGATGAATGGGTAAAGAAGATGGTGTGTGTGTGTGTGTGTGTGTCTGTGTGTGTGTGTGTGTACAATGGAATATTACTCAGCTATCAAAAGATGAAATCTTGCCATTTGCAATTATGTGAATAGAGCTTATTATGCTAAGCAAAGTAAGTCAGAGAAAGACAAATATGATATTACTTCCCTCAGTGGAATTTAAGAAACAAAACAGATGAACATAGGGGAAGGAAACCAAAAAAAGAGGGAGGCAACCCATAAGAGACTATTAAGTATAGAGAATAGACTTAAGGTTGCTAGAGGGAAGGTGGGTGAGGGATGAACTAAATGGGTGATGGGGTATTAAGGAGGACACTTAATGTAAAGAGAACTGATTATTATATGTGTGATAAATCACTAAATTCTATGCCTGAAATCAATATTACACTATATATTAACTAACTAGAATTTAAATAAAACTTGAAACTAACTAAATAAATGAAGATGCATTACATATTCATGGAATGGAAGACTCAATATTGTCATAACTCTAATTCTCCTGGAATTTATCAACATTCAACATAATCCCTATCAAAATTCTTCATACATTTTTATAGAAATTGATAAGCTGATTTTAAAATTTATATGGAAATTTAAAGTATCCATGTCAAAATAAATTTGATAAAACCAAAATTAGAGGACTTACACTTTACAGTTTCAAAATACATTCTACAACTACAGTAATCAAGTAAGTATGGTATTGAAATCAGAATTGAAAGTCTAGAAATAAATCCTTATATTTATCATCATTTAATTTTCAATGAAGTTTCCAAGTGAGGAATTATCTTGTCTTATGCAAAATTTTTCTCAAAATTTTGATGATAGACCTAAATTGAAGCAATAAAACTGAAACTTTCAAAAGAGAACAGGAGAAAAATCTTCATGATCTTGGGTTAGGCAAAGAATTCCTCAATATTAAATCAACTACATAATGGATCCATAAATGAAAAAAAGAAATAGCACTTCATAAAATTGAAAAGTTAGTACTTCAAAGAGATCCCATTAGATAAATGAAAAGACAAACCAAGGACTGGAATGAAATATTTCTGCCAAAGGACTTATGTCTAAATATATAAAGAGTGTAATTCAATAATGAGAAGACAATGCAGTTTTAAAATCATCGAAATATTGGAATAAACATTTCACCTAGGAAATATGTGAGTCACCAATAACCACATGAAAAGGTATCCAACATCATTAGTCATTAGGGAAATACAAATGAAAACCACAATAAGATACCAACTGACACTCACCAGGGTAGCTATAATCAAAAAGACATTAACCAGTCAGGGCAAGGATATGGAGAAATTCATATATTGCTGGTAGGAATGTAAGTGGCACCTTGAAGAAATCTGGCAGTTCCTTAGAAAGTTGAATATATATTTACTATACTCCTTAGCATTTCAACTCCTAGGAATCTACCCAAGAGAAACAAAAACATTTCCATAAAAAATTTTGCATGCTTATGTACATAGCATTATTCATAATAGCCAAAATGTGAACAATTACACAAAAATCAATCAACTGATGAACAGATAAATGAAATGTTGCCCATGTATACAGTGGAATATTACCCTGTGACAAAAAAGAATGAACAACTGATATATGTTACATCCATGAACCTCAAAAACATTATGCTAAGTGAAAGAAGACAGACCAATAGCATTTATTATATGATTCCACTCATGTAAAATGTCCAGAAAAGGCAAATCTGTAGAGACAGAAATTAGATTAGTGGTTACTTGGGGCCTAAGGATGGAAACAAGGATTAACTGTACATAAATGGGCATAAGGGATCTCTCTGGAGAGATGGAAATGTTCTAAAACTGGACTGTCATGATGGCTGCAATACTCAATAGAATTAAGAAATTGTTGAATCCTAAAGTGAATAAATATTACAGTATGTAAATTATACCTCCATAAAGCAATGTACCAAAAATTACTGCATTACTCAATTGCACACACCAAAAAAAGTATATTTATGTGTATGTTTACTTTCCATTTGTATTTAAAGTGTTTTTCTGGTATCATCAAAGGGCTATTAAGATGATTCCCTTTCGGGGCGCCTGGGTGGCTCAGTGGGTTAAAGCCTCTGCCTTCAGCTCAGGTCATGATCCCAGGGTCCTGGAATCGAGCCCCACATCGGGCTCTCTGCTCAGCAGGGAGCCTGCTTCCTCCTTTCTCTCTGCCTGCCTCTCAGCCTACTTGTAATCTCTGCCTGTCAAATAAATAAATAAAATCTTTAAAAAAAAAAAAAAAAGATGATTCCCTTTCTTCTAGGAAATGATCATAGGCCTTAGCATGAAGCACATGCTCCTCTATTATCTTACAAACCTTATCATGTCTATCTCTCTTTGCATACAAAAAAAATCCCAGAATCTCCACATTTTTGCTCTCAAGTTGCTTTTATACTCCTAAAAATATTAAGGACCCCAAAGATCTTTTGCTTATGTCTATTGATAGTTACTGAATTATGAATTAAAATAGAACTTTCAAAAAGATTTATCAAATCTTTTATTTAGATTTATTAAATCATGTCATCATCAAGTATACATTTTTATTTTTTAAAACTGTACCTTTTGAGACAATACAATTTACCTTTTAAGACAAACAATGCCACTGTTTTGTTTTGTTTTCCATTGTTTTGCATTTTCGCAAATCTCTTCAATGTCTGGCTTAAAAAAAGATGGTTGGATCCTTACAACTGCTTCTCTTTACAGTCTGTTGTATTATGTTGTTTTGGTCAAAGTATACAAAGAAAATCCGGCCTGACACAGATACGGAGTTGGAAAAGGGAGGGATATTGAATAACCTTATAGTTTTCTCAGATAAATATGGGTATTTTCTATACTACACTAACTGGTATACTCTTTATTATTATTTTTTTAAAGATTTTATTTATTTATTTGTCAGAGAGAGAGGAGCGAGAGTGAGCACAGGCAGACAGAGAGTCAGGCAGAGGCAGAGGGAGAAGCAGGCTCCCTGCCAAGCAAGGTGCCCAATGTGGGACTCGATCCCAGGACACTGGGATCATGACCTGAGCTGAAGGCAGCTGCTTAACCAACTGAGCCACCCAGGCGTCCCTGGTATACTCTTTAATATACTGATATATTCTTTAAATTTAGTTGGCATATAAAATCTGAAACCATATCAATACTTTCAGTATTCGGTTACATGAAAATCCATTGGTCTATGTTGCTCTTTGAATGGATCTTTTATCCATGCATAATTTTGTAACCTCATATAATGGTTCTTGGGAAAAAAAAAAACCAGTTCACTGAGTTATGGAGATGATGTTGACATTTTATTGTACAATATCAAAGTTCTAATCTCATCAGAAAAATCTTTTAAGTATTAGGAAGCTGTCAAACTCACAATGGTAGACATAATTTTCAAAAATTCTGATTTTCATTTATAAGTTCATATTTTATTATCAGAAAAAAATATTGCCTGTTGTTTTCCTTGAAGTAAGAGTCTCACTTTGTACTTTTTTTTTTTTAAGAAAACATCTGCCAAATAACTATAAATTGTATGTTAATCCTTTCAAATGAAAATGTGGTGTTCCATGAAAAAAGTGGCTAGGTCAGCTGGCAACTCAAACAACTGTGCAAGTGCTTTTTCAGGAAATAACCTTTATACTTTGGTATGCAGCAGGCATGCTTTCTGTTTGTTTACTTCCCTATTTTGCCAATTAGGATATCAAAAAGTTGTGTACTGGAAGGTCAACTTTTAGTGAAGTTAATAATTCTGGACATTCTTTTTTTTCTCCCCAATATTTATTTATTTATTTTAGAAAAAGAGAGAGCACACACACAGGGGGAGGAGCAGGGGGTGAGGGAGAGAATCACAGGCAGAGAATCATGACCCGAACGAAAGTCAAGAGTTGGCTGCTTAACTGACTGAGACATCTAGGTGCCCACTTCTAGACATTCTTAAGTGAAACTTATTTTTTCTTTAAAAGTAAAAAATGTCATCATTTTGGTGCTACCTCCTTAATATCTAGAAAGAGGTCAGCAGTTTCATTCACTGTTGCTTTAGTATCTTCAGTGTAAATATCAACACAGTATAAAAGGCATATAACATCTTATTATGAAAATGTATTTGACTTCATGGAGGAGTCTACAGACCACACTTTAAAAACCAGTGAACATTACTTACAACTCACAAATAGGTCATGGTAATTTCATACCTGTCCATCTGCTTGAGAATACCTTCCCTCTTCTACCTGCAGAACCATAGTCATTTAAAAAAATTTTTTATATAAATTAAATTTAGTTAACGTATAGTGTATTATTAGTCTCAGGGGTATGATTAAGTGATTAGTCAGTTGCATATAACACCCAGTGCTCAATATATCACATGCCCTCCTAAATGTCCATCACCCACTTACCCTATTTCTCCACCTATCTCCTCTCCAGCAACCCTCAGTTTTTCCCCTATAGTTAAGTCTTTTATGGTTTACTTCCCTCTCTGTTTTTATCTTATTTCATTTTTCCTTCCCTTCCCCTATGTTCTTCTGTTTTGTTTCTTAAATTCCATATATGAGAGAAATCCTATGGTATTTGTCTTCCTCTGGCTGACTTATTCTGCTTAGCTTAAAACCCTCTAGTTCCATCCATGTTATGGCGAATAGCAAGATTGCATTCTTTTTCTTCTTTATCCATTCATCTATCAGTGGACATCTGGACTCTTTCCATATTTTGGCTAATGTGGATATTGCTGTTATAAACACTGGGGTGAAGGTGCCCATTCGAATCACTATTTTTGTATCCTTTGGATAAATATCTAGTAGTACAATTGCTGGGCTGTAGGCCTACTCATTTTTCGAAGGCCCAGTTCAAACCTTCTTTCCTCCTTGAAGCGTTCTCTGACCCTGGATACCCCTCACACACAACTCAACTGAGTTGATCTTTTTCTTTTCTCTCTTGTGTACCTTGTACGTATCTTTCTATCATACTTATCAGTTCTGTTACACTTTCTGTTTACATGTCATATGCATATTCTCGGTACTTATTAGGCACTCAATAACTTAGTGAGGCTGAAATTTTATAATTGCCTACCAGAAAATCATGGTTATGGATTTCTTCTTACTTGTGTGGGCTATTTTCTATCTAAATACAATAGCACTGCCGTCACATGACTCTGCACTTGCCTATGTGGCTTACCCACTTCTGTATAATTGTGGCTCTCAGGTGTCCTTATTTGTTAACTACTCACAGATACATTCAATAAATAAATATAAATCCACCTATTCAATTCCCATCCTGAGTACTGATCACGTGTATTTTTAATCAAATCTATCTTTTATGTACTCTTCTTTTTAAGTCAAAATAACATATATGAACTAAACGTTTCCATTTATCATCAAAAGAAAATAATTTAAATTTCTTTCCAAGAAAGAAAATAATAATTATTAAGAAAAGACTCTTTATAATATACTGCTACACTTATTCCATCTAAGAATTTCAAATGGATGTTACAAAAAGATCAGCATGCATTTTTTCATTTTGTGTGTTATTCAGTCTTAAGTCTTGTCAGCAGACAAGAAGAAGGATACACTTAATGGATTGTGGTTCTAATTGAAGAATTTTTTTGTCCATTAAGATTATTATGGGCATGGTCCTCTATGCCATATGTGTTTGAAGTTCTTATCCTGCCAGAAATATATTTTTTTTTCAAATCAAGAGAATTATATCTTCTCAGGAAACTATTCTTGCACACAGAAAAGCAATCATCTCATTAACTAGAACGTGAAATGAGACAAATGACAGGACAAAGAAGGAACAAACACATTGTCATCCAGGAAGAATGTGCTGGCGTGCAAAAGCTTACGCTGTTAAGACTAATAATGTGATATATCAACAAAATGTAACATACTGTGTAAAAGTTTTTATAAGTGTGCCTGTGGAGGGGGTGGTGAATGTGTTTGGATGATGGTTGTTCTTGTTCATAAGTATTCATTATATTTTGGCCTGAGGAGAATGACGGTTTTAATTCAGATGTAATTCAGCAAAGACCACTGTGTAATCATTATAGCCATCAACAAACTGATTCATGAGCAGTTGGTCCAAAAGTTACAAAAGCTGTTTCGGAGTTCTTGTTTGTACCCACCATTTTAAGATTACATCAGAATTAAAGCATGCAAGACTTGAACTGACTTCAAAGACTAAACTAAGACTTCTAGCTAGTTTAGCTTTTTTCTTTTATTGGTTCATGTTTTCCATTTGGCTTCCATATCCTGTTCTAGCTTGATGCCCCTTCTAGAATTTCATTTACAAATCTTACAGCCTTGGTTGGTGAAACACACTAATTAATGTTGTGGTGGAGGCTGAGGATTTTAGCAATCTCATGCCTCCTGCTTGGAAAAACCTCTGCTGTTTTTCCACCCATGTCTAGCACCATATTGAACATGGCAAAATGCATCTTAACTGGAACTCTAAATGTATTTAATCAAAATACGTTTAAGGAAGACTGTTTACTCTATTTGCTGCCAATACTATTAATCATGAAGCTCAAACCTTTCAATGCAACAGAAATAACGAGATCTACTTTCTCCTAATTAGATTTTTTCAAGAAAAAACAATAAACTGAAAACAAGTCATTTTATGATTTTCTTTTAAAAGTCCCAAATAATGCTTAAACCAACAGCATTCTAGCTTTATAAAATGGACAATTCCATGGCTTTGTAAATCCCTTATGAGTGTCTTAACCAATACTAATTTAAGGGATAAATTCAGTTCCTCGGGTCTTTGGCCTGCCTGCGAATCCTATACAGACAATCAAGCTCAAATATGCATCTGTATGCTTGAAGACACTTGGTCTGTGACCAAATTTAAAGGTTTTGGTTAGTGCTATAATACATCCATCATATTTTAGTTGAATAAACCTAAAATTAATTGTATTAATTTGCCTACCAAGATTTTAGCAGAGGGGCACCTGGGTAGATTTGTGGGTTAGGCCTCTAGCTCTTCATTTTGGCCCGGGTTATGATCTCAGGGTCCTGAATCAAACCTAGCATCGGGCTCCAAACTCAGCAGGGATTCTGCTTGAGAATTCTGTCTCCCTCTCTCTCCACCCCTCCCCCTGCTCTCACTTTCTCTCTAAAATAAATAAATCTTAAAAAAAAAAAAAGATTTTAGCAGATCCATAAGGTACCATCTATTTTTGGTTAGTTTTAAGGTTACCTTTTCTGCATGCTGTCTAGTGGTGGTGCCGGAACACGTGAGTTCAGGGTGTTTTGAGCAGCTTGTGAGGTGAGCCTTTTCATAGGTTGTAAGTCTTTGAAGAGATAGCCTGGGTGGTTTTATAAGCATTGTACTTTATAGTTCTTGAGGTTATAGTTAAATTTTCGACTCTTGGATTTCTCCAACCCTAGCTCACTGATGAAAAGGAAAAACAAGCTACTCTTGAAACGCCAAGTTCAGTGAACCTGGAACATAACATCCTTAGTTTGTGGGCTGACTTGGCCATGTAAGTTGGCCACCTGTAAACCAAGGGAGATGGAAAGGATACTTTGCGAATCTGTGCTGTAGATGGAACAAGCTACACTGCCAAGTTCAAAGCTCTATTTGCCAGGTTACTTTATTCAAATCCTCACATATTTGAAAGCTTTATGTGTCCCTTGAGACCTTCTGATAAATGTGATTCCACCATATTTCCAAGAACTTTGGTATCCAGGATTAACTAATGAAAAGGTAATTTATAATGCATTTACCTTGAGGTTTGATTGGCTGTAATTGTGTTAATACAACCCCTGTGTTTTGTCTAATGTGTGCAGTGTGTAGACACAAAGGAATCACAAGTTGATTCCAAAACAACTCTTTTTTTTAAAGTATAGGGAAAAAAACCGGTATATGGCTTGCTTAAGGCTGATTTCCTCACAATTGAAAAGTATCTTTCCACAATGGCATGTCCAGATGCCATTGGAGTATTTTCTAACATCTAACTGAAAGTTTCTTTTGAAATCTAGAGAAACCTGGTTTAGAAATGTATTCCTTGATTTCTACTTTTAAGACACTTGTCACAATTCTTAGGTGTTTAACATGTATGCTAGTTATAGTGATACTCGTGTTTTACTCTAGGAGGAAAGAAAGATCCAAAATGATGTTGCCTACATTCTTTTTTCCACATTCTTATACAAAGTGGATGACAAAGTTGTGGTCAGTACTAATAACATCTGAATTCCCTTACTAGAGTGATGATGATATTGACCCTGATCATGACTGCAACACTAAGTGGCTTTTATGCACCACCTTGTTCTCCATTTCTCACAAGAACCAGAACCATCAGCAAAAATTACTTAATAAGTGAGATAACTGGGGCACAAAGAGGCTAACTTATGCACAATTACACTGATAAGGCTTATATCATGAAATCATGAGGCCTTCCAGTATTAACTCCCTTTTCAGCCCATCTAAGACCACCTCAAATTTGTAGTGTTCTAACCACTAGCCTCAGTGTCAAGGGAGAAATCAAGTACAATCCTGATATTAACCAAAGGAGTCTTCTCAGTGGTCTTAATAATAACAGTGCTTATTTCCTAGAAATGGAATAGAGTCAACTAGTAAGTACCAATTTCATACCTCTGTGACAGGTGAAATAATCTCCTTAGAAGTATTTGATTTTTCTAAAATGTAATGTTTGACTTTGGTTTAGACTCCAGTATTTGGCCTAAAAATACTAACTTTGAAGACATAGTTTTTTCCCCCTCTGTTACAAAATACATGGATAAGACAGTGTTTGTGAGTATGACTTGTGTTATCAGTCATGTACATGATTAGCCGCTTGAACTCAAGGTTTGAAGTAAGAAAGTCAATCTTTTTTAAATATGGAAGTTATTTCTCAAATGATCTCTAATGATCTTTAATGGTATGGCAACTTAAATATGTGTGTGCATGTGCACATGTGTGTGAGTTTTCATCTAAATACCAATACGTAGCATATACTCATGGTATTGTTCATGGATGATAACAATATGCATGTTACCTAGCTTCCTTTTTACTTGTTAAAATAATCTTATTACACGCTTTGATTAATACATTAGTCAAGATAGACCAGGCTATGCCATTGTAATAAACCCTGAAATCTCAGTAACTTAAAGCCATATAATGTGTTGTTGTTATTGTTGTTATTTGCTTGTTTACCAATCTCAGTCTCAGTGGGACAGCTTTCCTTCATGGCTCTCCTTCAAACACTGATTCTGATTTCTAGGCTTCTTCTCTCTTATAGTGTGGTCATCTTAAAAGCAGAATCTCCAGGGCCATTGTAGAAGAAGAAGAGAGATTGAAGCTTATCCAAGCATTATAGTTACCATAGTCCAACTGCTGGAAGCCAAAGACAACGAGAAAGCCTTAAGAACACCCAGAGAAAAAAACATGATACATTTAGAAGTACAATAAGAATGATGGCTGACTTTTTTTCAGACACAATGGAAGCCAGATGGACTGGCATCTTTTAAAGTGATGAATGAGAAAGGAATCTGTCAACCAGAAATTCTATATCCAGTGAAAATATCCTCTGAAATTTAAGGTCATTGTCTCACTTCTGTGGCAGGCTAGAATTCTCCTACCACATCAGTGGGGACAGGGTCAAAGATTTGATTAGCATGGTTGGTGGAGGCAGAGGTAGGAGATGGTTGATATGTTTGAGAGACTGGTTACATTCAAGAGGATTGACACACAATATAATGAGGATAATGAGAATAATATTTTCATATTTCATATTTAATAAAGGAAGTAACAAAATATGGTTACTACAAGATACATATTACTTATTTACTTTACAGTGGAGAAACATGACATGTGCCATCTTTTTAACTGTAAAATCTACATAATATAAAATTTACACTTTAAGTGTACAGTTCAGTGACATTAAGTACATTCACATTGTTGTGCAACTATCACTACAATCTATCTCTAGAGACTTCTCATCTTCCCAAAGTAAAACTATGCACCGGTCAAAGAATAAAACCCCATTCCCCACTTCCCACAGTCTCTGGCAACCACCATTCTACTTTCTATCTTCATGGATTTGATGATTCTAGGTACTTCATATGAATGGAATCACACATTTTTTGTCTTTTTGTGATGGGGCTTATTTTACTTAGCTTAGTATTTTACTTAGCATAAAAGGTTCATCCCCGTAGTAGCATGTATCAGAATTTCCTTTCTTTTTAAGGTTGAGTAATATTCAATTTAATGTATATGCCCCATTTTGTTTATCCATTCATCCATCAATGGACACTTGGGTTGCTGCCATGTTTTGGTTTTTGTAAACAATACTATTATGGATATGAATGTACAGATATCTCTTCAAGACTCTGCTTTCAAATCTTTTGGGTATGTACCCAGAAGTAGAATCACTGTATCATATGCTAATTCCATGTTTAATTTTTTGAGGAAATACCATACTCCATAGAGGCTGTACGGTTTTATATTCCCACAAGTAGGGTACAAGGGTTCCAGTGTTTTCACATCCTCCCCAACTCTTGTTTTCTCATTTTTTGTTTTTGTTTTTTTGTTTGTTTGTTTGTTTTTGATAATAGCCATCCTGGGTGTAAAATGGTATTTCATTGTGGGGTTTTTTTTCTTTTTTTCATTGCGGTTTTAATTTGCATTTCCCAATGATTAGTAATATTGAACCTATTTCATGTGCTTGTTGGCCATTTGGACATCTTAGAGAAGTATCTATTCATGTCCTTTCCCCATTTTGAATTTTTTTTTAATTGTTGCTTTTGTTGAGTTGTAGGAGTTCTTTATATATTCTGGATATTAACCCTTTATGAAATAGGGGATTTGGAAATATTTTTCTTTATTCTGTAGGTTGCCCCTTTACTCTCTTGATTATGTCCTTTGATGAAAAATTTTTAAATTTTGATGTACTACTCTGTCTAACTTTTGTTGTTGCTGCTTGTACTTTTGTATTCATAGCCAAGATTCAATATTATGAAGATTCCCTTATATTCTCTTCTGAGAGATTTATAGTTTTAGCTCTTACATTTGGGTCTTTGATCCATTTTGAGTTAATTTTTGAATATAATATAATTGAAAGGTGCAGCTTCTTTCTTTTCATGTAAATATCCAATTTCCCAAGGGCATTTTTTGAAAAGACTGGCCTTTCCCCATTGAATGTTCTTGGCACCTTTGCGGGAAATCATTTGACTGTATGTGTAAGGGTTTATTTTAAGGCTCTTTATTCTTTGAAGTGGCCTACATCTCTGTCTTTATGCCAATACCACACTGTTTTGATATGGTAACTTTGTAACTGAAAAGAGACCTCGAACTTTTTCTTTTTCAAGATTGTTTTGGCTATTTAGGGATATACACATCATCTTAACCAGATAGTAAACTTTAACATTATCAGTAATGAGACAACTGTCATTGTTGTCACTCTCTGATAGGATGCACCAAGAAGAACACAACATCACTTCCATGTTATTGCTACCAAACAAACAAAAAAACCCTCTTTTGAATAATGAAGACATACCAGACAAACCCAAACTGAATGATATTCTGAAAAATAAGTGGCATAGATTCTTCAAAAATATCAAGGTCATGAAAGACAAAAACAGAAATAATCTTCCAGATTAGAGGAAATGAAAGAGACATGATAATTAAATGCAATAAGTGATCCTGGATGGGATTATAAATTTTTAAAGAATATTATCAGGAGGGGCACCTGGGTGGCTCAGTGGGTTAAAGCCTCTGCCTTCGGCTCAGGCCATGATCTCAGGGTCCTGGGATCAAGCCCTGCATCGGCATCAGGCTCTCTGCTCAGCAGGGAGCCTGCTTCCTCCTCTCTCTCTCTGCCTGCCTCTCTGCCTACTTGTGATCGCTGTCTGTCAAATAAACAAATAAAATCTTTGAAAAAAAATGTGCTCACTCTTTAAAAAAAATGAGTATTATCAGGATAATCAGTAAAACGTGAGTGAGATCTGTAGATTAGGTGATAGTATTGCTTCTACGTTAATTCCCTAAATCAGAGTTATTACATCCAAACTTACTTTTTTCTCACAATTTACTTTCAAATGATTATACTAGTATGTATATTATACAAAATTGTTTTATGTATAAATATCAAAAATTATAATATATATGGAGCATGTACAGAGACAGAGAGAGAGCAGGAAAGAGAAAGAGACAGATAAAATGATTAAGCAAATGTGGCAAAATGTTAACAATTAAATGTCACCAGTTAAAAATAACTCTTGGGAGTTCTTTGTACTATTCTTGCAATTTTCTGTAAGCTTAAAATTAATTCAAAGTAAAAATGTTTTTAAAATGGAAAAATGATGGCCAAATCTAAGCATTTTCAGAAAAACAAAAGCTGAGAGAATTTGTTGGCACTAGACCTGTACTGCAGGAAATACTTAGGAAGTTCCCAGGGCTGAACAGAAATGATCCCAGATGGGAGCCTGCATCTGCAGGAAAGAAAGCCATGGAAATGGTAAGATTTCTGAACTACACTTTCAGGCTTGTAATTCAATATGGTGGATTAAGTATGTGTGTTTAGCTCCTCTCCTTCCAACCCCTAAAAATGACTGTACTCACAAATGAATGAATGAGCTCACAAAAATAAATAGAGGGCATCCGTTGACCAGAGGTTTCAACAAATTTCTGGAGACCAAAGTGGGAAATAGAGTAAGTATTGAATGAGGCAGGGAGGAGGAAACATCACTTAAAAATGCATGGTGGGTGTTGTAGCAGAGGAGACCGTACAGATCTCTCTCAGAAGTTTGGAGGGCTTAGAACTCAAGAAGTTCCAGGTCTGCAGAGATAGCAGTAAATGGGGCTGAAAACAGAGGAGTTACTGGAAAGTCTGTAGATAGAATATTCAACAGCGGACGCATCTCTGCAGAGAATGCCTCACTCTCTCCAAGCAGGGGGAGACACAGATAGAAAGAGTGAGAGGGAGACATTGATTGATTGATTAACTGAGTCAGTGTCAAAACAAATGGAAAGATACTTTTTTTTTTTTTTTGCGCATGTATTTTGAGAAAGCTTAGGGTCTAGTCTCTTAGGAAATTTTAAGAACAAAATATAATATTAATAACTATAGTCACCATGCTGTACATTAGATCCCCAGAACTTGGTCATCTTATACCTGGAAATTTGCACCCTTTAACTGACATCTCCCCATTTCTCCCCACCCTCCACCTTGGCAACCGCCATTCTTTTCTTTGATTCTATGAGTCTGGCCTTTTAAAATTCCGCATATAAGTGGGATCATTTAATAGTTGTTTCTCTGTATCTGCCTTACTTCACTTAACATGATGCTGTTAAGGTCTACCTATGTTGTCCCAGACAGCAGGATTTCCTTTCTTATTTCTGCATAATATTTCATTGTGTATAATTTAACAAAGCATATGTATATTAAATCATCACATTGTACACCTTAAAAAGACAAAAAAATCACATTGTACAGCCTAAATAAATACAATTTTTATTTTTCAATCTTAATAAAGTGGTGGGGGGGAAGAATTTAAGCAAATTCCTGAAACAAAACAAAGAAAAGCACCAAAAAAGTAAAGAAATGGAAGGACTGTCTCATAAGAAATTGGGTGGTGAGCATGTGAATTAGTGCCTCGGCACACAGCCCTTTCTCCTTCCATTTTATGAGGCCCAAAGCTGAATGGCTGCCCCTATCTGTTCAACTAAGATGATGCTTGCCAGTTGACAAGCCCTGCCACAGACACATAGCGGATGATGAGCTTTTCTATTGCTTCATTTTTTTTTAAATTTTTTTAAAGAAAGATGTTATTTATTTATTTGACAGAAAGAGATCACAAGCAGGCAGAGAGAGAGAGAGAGAGGAGAAGGCAGGCTCCCTGCTGAGCAGAGAGCCCGATGCGGGACTCGATCCCAGGACCTTGAGATCATGACCTGAGCCAAAGGCAGCGGCTTAACCCACTGAGCCACCCAGGCGCCCCACTATTGCTTCATTCTTAAGTATGGATGGGAAACCAAAGCCTTCAGAGGCAGAACTGTATAATATTAACAAAACAAAACAAAAATTAATCCCTAGGAGTTGATTCATGGAAAAAAGAACTTTAACAAATTATAATTAGTATCCTCAGATACATATTTTTGAGGGAGACAGAGGGAGGAGAGACAGAGAGAGGTGAGAGAGAGAAAGAGAGAGAGTTCCCAGAAAACAAAAGAATTGAAAACAATGTCTCAAACTAGTATCTACACACCCATGTTCATAGCAGCATTGTTCAAAATAGCCAGAAAGTGGAAGCAGTCTCAATGTTCACTGATAGATGAATGGATAAAAAAACATGGTAAATACATTCAATGGTCTTACAAAGAAAGGAAAGAAAGAGAAAATTCTGACACATGGTACAACATGAATGAACCTGAGGACATTATACTAAGCGAAGTAAGCCAGTCACAGGAAGACAAATATTGTATGGCTCTATCTATATGAGATACCTAGAGTAGTAGAATTCATAGAGGCAGAAAGTAGAATTGTGATTGCCAGGAACTTTGAGGGGTAGGGAGGAGGTTAGAGCATGGGAACATGGAACAGAGAATTGTTTGATAGAGTTTGGATTTTATTTTTATTAATTTTATATTAAGATAAAGTTTTGGAAATTGCAAAATAATGTGAACATACATAAAACTGTTGAACTACACACTTAAAAATGGCTGAGATGGTAAATTTTATGTTACATGTATTTTACCATAATTTTTTAAAAAACCAATAATTTAAAAAGACCCTTGAGGGTAGAACCACCTGCCCCCCCCCAACTAAAGTACAGATTATAAAATTGGGGAGATAGAAAATAAATAAAGTTTCAAGTCTTTATTTGAAAAAAGCTTCAACACATAGAACAGTTTTACCTTCATGAATAAAAGAAGAAGGAACTTGTAAAAGAAATGTCTTAGTTATTTACACTTTTCATAAAACAGTGATGTGAATTCAAGTATTAATATGAGGGTCCAATTTACTGAATAAGACAACCAATAATTGCAGACTTATGGGGGTCAGAGTTATATTTCACAGGACATGAATTTTAAAGTCCACAGTTCTTATTTTTTAAAAACAATGTTTTGGTTTTTTTTTTTTAAGATTTATTTATTTGTCAGAGAGAGAGAGAGAGAGAAATAGCACACAAGCAGGGGGAGCATCAGGCAGAGGGAAAGGAAGAAGCAGGCTCCCTGTTGAGCAAGAAACCCCGGATCAAGACCTGAGCCAAAGGCGGATGCTTAAATCACTGAGCTGCTCAGGCACTCTGAGACAGGATTATTCACCCCCATTCTGCTCTCTTTATCATCATCCTTCTGAGATGGGTTTTTTAAAAAGTGCAAGCAATTACAACTCAAAAGAGTTGATAAGAGGGGCACCTGGGTGGCAGTGGGTTAAGCCTCAGCCTTCGGCTCAGGTAATGATCTCAGGGTCCTAGGATCGAGCCCCGCATTGGGCTCTCTGCTCGGCAGAGAGCCTGCTTCCTCCCCTGACCCCCTCTCTGCCTACTTGTGATCCTCTCTATCAAATAAATAAATAAAATCTTTAAAAAAAAGTTGATAAGAGACCAAATGATAAGAGCAAACAGAGATGTTATAGAAAGTGTTAACTAGAATCCTCAAATGTAAGCCCTATAGCTATGTAGAAAATACAACTCTCTAATTCTACTTTTCTCTAATTAACCCACTTGTAAGTCCTAATGGCACCAGGTGGTGGAAATTTAACTCCTCAGCTGGAATGCTCTCTCCATTTGGCAGGCTGACAAGCCAATCCTGTTTCAAATCTCCTCTCTTGAGGGACGTCTCCTGGGCCAGGTTGGACATCTCCCCTGTGCTTACTCAGCTCCAGCCCTGTCAGCCTTTTTGCCGTTCTGGAACACAGCAACATCTTGTCAACTCAGTTGCCGTTCTCTTTGCAGAAAACACTTCCAGATCTTTATGTGGTAGCTTTCCTCACATCAGTAGGGATTCTGCTCGAAGTTCACCTCCTCAGAGACAGTGTTCCCAGCCTCCCTCTACAAAGGCACCACCACCCCAGCACTCTGTTCATTCTTCAGAGCACTTACCACTGTCAGAAGTGATAGAATGTAATTATTTGTTTTCTGGTGTGCTCTCTGTGTCCCATGTGACAACATAGACTCCAAGAGAGCAAGAACTTTGTCTTTTTCCCACCGTGTCTCTGGTGTATGGAACAGTGCTTGGCACACACTTCATGCCTGGTAAATATCTGTTGAATGAATGAATGGTCAGTGTCACACCAATCTCTCCTCTTCCAAACTTTCTTCTGAGTGAACTATTTCCATCTCATTTTGGTCTGAACTTTATTCTTTTGTATAGGGTTTCATGAGTCTTCTCCTTAATGAAATTACCAGCTACCAGAGTACAGAGGCTGGGTTTTACAATGTCTTACCATCTTCCGTAATGGCTGGCACAGATTGGGGAACAAAGTGCAATGTAAGTTTTTTCTGAATTATAGTGGGAAGATTTGGGTTAACTTATGCTTTAAAATGAAGCTTAAAATGCCACATACTGATTGGTTTATCCTTCATATGCTGTAATTTGAATATTGGGTACTTTTAAAATTCAGGCTTTTTTTAATCCAGGGAAGTCTACAGGTAAATATGTGTGTGTGGGGGAGGGGTAAGTGTATAAATGGGGCCAGGTCTATCCATTTTTCAGACCGTGATTGGTGAGATGGCCTTTCAGAAATGTTTGCTTGCCCCCCTGCCCAATTTAAATGTGGCCCAGAGTCAGGATGACCATGCAATCCCCCCATGGCTGTGTGCCCCAGCACACAATGACTGTCTACCCAGAGGAGTGTGTGGATGCTACAGATATCCATGTTTACTGAATTTGATTAGTTCAACATATCCACAAATTAACATCAACACAAGTTCAAAGTGGAATCCCAAAGTAATTACTAGGAGACCCCTTTTTTCAAATGAATTAAAAAATTACCAAGTGTCCTATCTTAGAGTGATAATTTATATCTTCTGGCTCTGTTGTGTCCTCTTAGAAGTTAAAATATGGTATTTCTGCCTTCTCATGCAAGGTTTGTTTTTCGTTTCTACCTAGTAAACTTTGACTTTTTCTTTTTTACCCTCTCTGTATTCTTTTTTTTTTTTTAATATTTACTTATTTAGTTAGAGAGAGAGAGAGAGAGAGAGAGATGGCAGGGAGGAGGGACAGAGAGTGGGAGGGAGAGAGAGCCAAACAGACTGCCTTGAGCACAGAGCCCACACAGGGTTCGATCTCACAACCCTGAGATCAGGACCTGAGCTGAAACCAAGAGTTGGAGGCTTAACTTTACTGCACCACCCAGACATCCCATGCTCTCTCTGTGTTCTTAATGAAATCAAGTTTCACGTTATTCTTTCACTTAATAGCTTTGTTTCATAGAGGGCTTTCTTAGAGTATCTCTGCGTACAGCTTCTTGAGTGATGTCAGTTCAATTCTGGAAAAGTTGTTTTAATTACCGCTAGCTCTGAAATGGTCAGAAAAGCACCTCATTACTATTCGTCTGAACTGATAACTTCTTAGGTTTTTCTAAGTGGGACTAGGAGGATATATTTATTCAACAAAGGAGAAATGGATGGTTATGAAATGATCGACTAATTTGGGGACTGTCCTCTGTGGCTTCCTGGACTATGCTTTCAGCCATTTTGGGGACAGCAACACAGAGCCCACAACAGGTGCTCAACAAATCATCATCAACTAACGAATGGTGCCCACTGAGGGAGACTTGTTTCTCTGGAGGTACTCTTCACAGCCGTGACGTGGGAGGAATCCCACTCTAGATTCTAGTCCCAGTTCTGCTATTTTTCTACCACTGTATCTCTCAGCATCTTCTATCTAAAAGAACAAGAATCCCTGTCATCTCATGGAATTATTGAGAGGACAAAATGAAAATACAAACATGAATGTATTTTGCAAACTACCGGGTGATACATAGGGCTTACAGATAAAGCAAGGCAGCAACTCAGCCTTGGGGTAGCCCAAAAACATGTCCCTGATCGACATACACATTTCAGGGAGGCCCAGAGTCCCCTAGAATCCAGTACCTCATCAGCCTAGGAAGCCTTAAGGAGATGATGCCTCAGGAAAAACTCTCCTGAGGGCCCCACATATCCAGTGTTCCCTTGGGCTGGCAGCCGGAGCGCTTGAGCAGCAGAAGGGTTCTTTTATAAAACTCAGAGCTTCTCTGAGAACCTCGAAGCTTCTCTAGAGCTCAAAGGTGGGCCCAGGGATGCCTCTAACATGAATGAGCCATTTTGTTTCAACTTAGGAGAAGGCATGGTGATCAACACAGCTTATTTTCAGTGTCAGCTTAATGTCCCTGTTTCCTCTTCACACTTTCATGGTCTCTATCACTTACCTGTGTCAGCATTTACACATGCACTCCCTTAACTCAATACATTTCTTAACCTCTTCTACCAGTCAGGACAAGCTAAGTTTGTCCATGACACCAAATAATCCCTGAATCTCAGTGGAATAACACACGACCATACGGTTTATTCCTCACTCACTGAGTCTGGCCAGTGGAAGAGAGTAGGCAGGCTCTGCTTATCTTGATTTCTCTCAGATCCAGCAGACGTAGGTGCCATCTCACTCAATACTTTCCTTATAACAAAGGCAGGGCAAAGAGAACATGGCAAACCAGATGCTGTGGTTTTATCCGGGAGTGACACATGTCACTTCCACTCGTATTGTGTTGGCCAAAGCAAGTCATATCCCAACTGTCAAGGCATTAGGAAAGTATAGGCCTACCACATGCCTCAGTGGAGAGTAGAAATATTTGTTAGACTGTACAAATCACAACCAGGCTTTTTGTGGTAGGCAGAATAATGACCCAAGTTGTTCAGGTCCTAATTCCTGGATTATGTTATGTTATGGAGCAAAGCGGAATGGAGTTGCCGATGAAGTTAAGGTTGTTCATCAGCTGACATTAAAGTAGGGAGGTTATCCTTAATTGTCCAGGTGGGCCCAATGTAATCACAAGGGAGAATATGGAAGAGGGAGGCAGAAAAGGAAAGTCAGAGTAAGAGATGTGACAGCAGAAGCAGGATTAGAGATAAGCAACACAGCTGGCTTTGAAAATGGAGGAAGGGGACCATGGGCTAAGTAAGGAAGCCACTGCCTAAGTAGGCAGCCACTGGAAGGTGGAAAAGGCACAGAAACATTCTGCTTCAGAGCGTCCAGAAGGAGTAAAACCCTGCAGGCCCATTGATTTTAGTCCAGGGAGGCTTGTGTCAGACTTCTGTACTACAGAACTGTAAGGTAACAAATGTGTGTTGTCTTTTTTGTTTTTTAAGATTTTATTTATTTATTTGACAGAGAGAGATCATAAGTAGGCAGAGAGAGAGGGGGAAGCAGGCTCCACGCTCAGCAGAGATCCTGATGTGGGGCTCGATCCCAGGACCCTGAGATCATGAGCTGAGCCGAAGGCAGAGGCTTAACCCACTGAGCCACCCAGGCGCCCCATGTGTGTTGTCTCAAGGTACGTTTGTAGCACTTTGTTACAGTGATAATAAGAAACAAACACATCTCTCCTTTAGAAAATCACATTTGTTTTTCTAACTATAAAAAAATGTATTCTACATTTGATTTGATGTTGACAAATAAAATATAAAAAAATCCCTAATACAAGTTTCTGTTGTGGACCCTTTCAACATTATTTTCTGCACATCAGTACATATATATTTTTTCATGCATGTGTTACAAAATTAGATCATGCAGCATAGTTTTACAGCCTGCCTTTTTAAAAGATTTTGTTTGCAACAAAAAGAGAGAGAGAGTATGGGCGGTGGAAAGGGCAGAGGGAGAGGGAGAAACAGGCTCCCCATCTAGCAGAGACCCCCCCGTGGGTCTCAATTCCAGGATCCCGAGATCATGACCTGAGCCAAAGCTAAACACTTACTGAGCCACCCAGGTGCCCCTGTAGCCTGCCTTTTTATTTAGCAATTGATCTCGAGCATTCTCCTATGACTAAGTTGTTTTAACTATGCTGTCCAATACAATATACACCTTTGAGAACCTGAGATGTGACTAATCTGAATGGAGATGTACTATACTTGAAAAATAGACACCAAGACTTAGTATGGGAAGAGAAAAGATCTTACTAATAAGGTTTATATTGAGTATATGTTGAAATAATAATATTTTGAAATAATAAAATTATATGCTGGGTTACATATGTCATTAAAGTAAAAAGGATACCATTTTAGAGAGGAGAAAGCAGACTTAGATTAAGAAATTTGCCAGCCAGGAGGTCATGAGCCGAGACTCAAATCCAGGTCTGATAGGCTCTAGAACAGAACCCACATAAGCCATCCTCTCTATTCACCACTATCATTCAGGTTCTATTCATGTGTCTCCTTGGATTATTATGATTGGCCCTGTGCTGCTCTCGCTATCCAGTGCTTGTAAACCACCACTCAGCATTCCATCCTGGCAAGGCTCTGTTCCCTGAGTGTATCTGTCTTTGCCACATTCTTCTGACCAATTTTGTCTCTTATATTTCTCCACTTCTCCAGGCCTTTCCATTAGACTAAGCTTCATTCACATCTCTTCCATGACTTTCCTAAAGCTTTCCCTAATTATTCAACACACAACAATCCCTATGAATTCTGAAATTTACTGCTCGCTCTCTGGGCCAGTTGTACGGGTGGAAAACGGGAACATGTTACCACCTGGGCAAATCCCATGTAAAGATTTTTAGCTGGGTAGATGGTTGGTAAGAGGTCTGAAAAGAATGTTACTGAGGTAGAAACCTGCTTGGACCCTCAGCGAGCACCTACCTTTACTGTGTGGCTGGAAGGTTTCACTCCAACAGTGTCTGTTGAGAACAAAGATTCTCTGATAAGAATGTACCTCCTTGAAGATTTGTCCTACTATACAGCAGAACCTGGTACATAGTAAATGCTTCATCAATATATGTTGAATCTATACAATGTATATTTTGTATCCTAATGTATTTTCCACAGCGCTTGCTGAATTGACTTAAACAACGCTATAAATCCAAGTTATTTCAATGAAAATCAAGCCTGACACACCTACAATACGACTGCCTTACCCTTACACGCCACTTTCCATCAACTTCCAGTTGCCTTCTTTTAAAACACTCGTCTTAACAAAACCCCTCTCACAAATACATCCATTAGAACTTGTTCAGCTCTGCCAGACGGGTAATTGCTTCTGCAGTAGCTGGGTCATGTCTCTATGGAATCGCCCACCACTTGGGACTGATACTAATCTGTTTATGTCGGTTTCATTGGCTGGGCTCTGAGCTCCTAGAACTTGGCTGTCTTAGTAACCCTTTACCCAAACCAAACGATTATTCGCATAAGGTTAGTCAATAATGAAAATGACAGTTTGTGCACGTGGTTTGAGGGATGCATGGGCCCAGGATCATTTGCACTGTATTTGTAAGGTACATTTAAAAATATTACATACTGAATATCTTTGTATCTCTAATAAACTCATATCAACTCTGTATATGAGTAAGATTAATATCTCCAAATTACTATGGAAACCGACTTAAAAGGTCAAGCCTTTAGTCCAAGGTCTTAAAGGGAAGAAACTAACTACACGCACTTCAAATAGAGCTGTGAAAGTCCGTAGGCGCGCCGGAGGTCTTTTGAACTCTTCCGGCCACCGTCGCAGGGTCCTTTCCACCGCTGCTTCTTCTGCGCCTGCGCACGGCTGGAACGCCGTCCATTTCATTATCAGTTAGGAAGGACGTTAGGTTTGAGGTTGGTGTAGAGGTGAGTCGTGTTGGTTTGCGTTCTTTCTCAGGGTTCACCTAACTGCTGCGTTCCGTTGCCTGCCCTCGCTCATCCCTGGAGTTGAGTGCTGCCCGTATTTCCGCGGTCGGGGAGCCTCACCTCTCATAGGGGTCGACCCCTGTACGCCCCCGCCGCGGCCTCAGGAAAGCTGCGGGCAGGCGGCGGGGTCGCCGGGGCCAGGTGGGCTGCAGCGGTCTGGAGGAAGCAACTGGGATTCGGAGGCGGCTGGCCCGCCTGGCCTCCGCTGTGTTTTTTTCCCCCAGTGTGACCTTGGTTAGGTCATTTGACTTGTCTGGCGCCAGGGTTTTCACCCGTGAAAAGGGAGTAGTGGTTTCTTCCTCAGGGGGTCGTGAGGCAAAGGGGCAACGTGGGGGAAAACAGCAGCGTCTACTCGCGGTCGGTGTTTGCTTGCTGTGTCGTAACGTTGGTGATTCGCCTGCGTAAGCTGGAAAAGGGTCACCGTGCCTGATGGCGGGGAGGGGGGCGGAGTGAAAGGTGAGCGTCCTGCAGCCTCCCAGCGCTCCCACGGCCCTTCATCCCAGCCCTCCAGCCTCCTGGGCCTAAGGCCTGTGGGACAGCGCAGCAGTCGCTAGGTGGGCCCTGGAAGCCAGGGTTGGGCTCCTGCCCGGGTGTAAATCGTTTACCCCGTGACCTTGGAAGAGTTACACGTCACCTCCATGTACCCTAATTTTCTGGTCAATAAAATGGAACTAATGAACTGATACTTAAGTTCTCAGAAGAGCAAATGGCTGTAAATGCGTTTGCACTTGTCAGTCTAGAGCCCCTGCTTATCTGAACTGAGACTGGGAGATTTTTGTTTGTAGTTTTTGCTCCCCACTGTGCCGCAGTCACCTTGCTTATTTAGGATTGTTGGTCAGCGTGTGGGGCGGGGTTGGGGGGGTGCGGGAGGCAGCGAAACCCTGAAGCAGACTAAACCTTTAAACACTTTAGGCTTAAAAAAATAATAATCAAAACAAACACTTTAGGTTTTGTGGGAGGAATTATGCCTGTGCTCCTCTAGGTACTAAAATGAATTCTGTGTAAGAGTTCTTTAGATATCTTACTGTGTTCTCAGAGGTGTTCTTACTATTTTACTTATCAAGGAGAGTAACTACCATGACTTCCAGTGCTTTGACGAAACCTCAGATGCGAGGCCTTCTGGCCAAGCGTCTGCGATTTCACGTTGTTGGAGCCTTCGTTGTATCCCTGGGGGTTGCAGCTTTCTATAAGGTACGTAGGTTTGATTTTTATTTTGGTCCAAAAATGTGTGTTCTAAATTTGAAAATATTTTCATAAGTAGTTCTGAATCTTTTAAAGAAACTCCTCTAATGTGCCCCCTTCCTTCCCCCACCTCTAATGTGCCCCCTTCCTTCCCCCACTTAACTCAGTGTGAGAGGAAAATTCCTCATATTCTCTACACAGCTTGTTCTCCATCTTTCAAGGAAGCTGTATGAGTTTGCTAGGGTCCAAAGTACTACACATTGGGCGGTTTAAAACACAGAAGTATATTTACTGTTCTAGGGGCTAGAAATCCAAGATCAGTTTGGCTGCAAGGTTGATATCGCTTGAAGCCTCTCTTCTTGGTGTGTAGAAGGGTTTCTCCCTTGGTATTCACACAGTCTCTCTGTTACCATGTTTTTGTTTGCATTTACACTTGAAAGGATGCTAGTCATTTTGGATTAAGACTCACCCTCCAAAGGTCATTTTAGTTTATCTCTTTAAAGACCTATCTCCAAATACTGTTACATTCTGAAGTACTACGGTTTTAAGACTTCAACACATGAATTTTGGAAGACAATTCAGCCCGTAACACAAGGATATAATTTTATTAAAGCAGAGGGATGGGGATGGTGATGTTTGGCAGCTTGAAGAATTTGTTGCCACAGAACTGCCTTTTAACTGCTGTGCCTTCTGTGGATTTTAACGTTATGCCTTTGGGGGCTTTTTTTAAAATATATTTTTTATATTACGGTATAGAGATAAAATTTAGCCATTTTTAAGTGTACAGTTTGGTGGTATTAAATACATTTATAATGTTGTATGACCATCCCCACAACGTGTCTCTATAACTCATCTTGTAAAGCAAACTATATCCATCAGACAATAAACCCATCCCTTCTCTATCCATTCTGTCAAACATTTCTTTCTGTATCTTACTTTGACTCACTCTAGGTACCTTATGTAAATGGAGTAATATATTATTTTGTCTTTTTTAACTGGCATATTTTAGTTAGCATAATGACCGTCAGGTTTATCCATATTGTAGGATATGTCAGAATTTCCTTCCTTGTAAAGAGTGAATAATATTCCATTGTATGGGGTACCTGAATGGCTCAGTTGGTAAGGTGTCTGCCTTTGGCTCAGGTCATGGTACCAGGGTCGTGGGATCGAGCCCTGCGTCTGGCTCCCTGCTCAGTGGGGAGCCTATTTATCCCTCTCCCTGCTGCTCCCCCTGCTTGTGCTTTCTTTCTGTCAAATAAGTAAAATCTTTAAAAAAAATTCCATTATATATCTGTACCACATTTTACTTATTCATTCACTTTTGATGGACGTTTGAGTTGCTTCCATGTTTTAGCTATGGTGAATAATGCTTCTATGAACATGGGTTACAGGTATCTCTTCAAGACTCTGCTTTTAGTTTTTTATAGTATATATCCAGAAGTTGAATTAGTAGGTCATATGGTAATTCTGTGTGTAATTTTTCAGGCAACCTGGTGGTTTCCGTAGTACTGTCTGACATTTTACATCCTGCTACTTTGTTGAATTTAGTTATTGGTTCCAGCAGGTTTTTTCTCTGGAATTTTTAGGGTTTTCTGCATATATCGTCTATAAACAGATGATTTTGTTTCTTCCTTTCCCATTTAGATACCTTTTATGTCTCTTCTTGCCTAATTGCTCTGGCTAGAAGTTAGAATACTGTGTTGAATGGAAGTGACAAGAGTAGACATCATATGGGTTATGTTGAAGTTTCATTCTGTTCCTATAGTTGGAGTGTTTTTATCATGACAGGCTCCCAAAAGGAGAAAATGAGAAAAAAGAGAGGGGGGAAGAAAGGTGCTCTATCCTTTTCAGTCTGGGCCTCTGAACAAAAGCAGTGTTAGCTATCAGAGTACAGATCCCTGGTATAGGGAGGAGAGGGTCCTGCTTGCCCATCTTTGTTCCAGAAGGCTTCCTGTAAACTGCTTCAGAACACCTGCACAGCTGTCTGCCTTGGGAATGGGGAATGGTTAGCTGTTAAGTTGCTAAAAGCTGAAAGTGAATGAAATTAACCTGACCACAATTTAGGATTTAAGCATTACTTTGGAAATTGTATGCTTTTAAGAGATCCAGAGTTTCAGGAGAGTTACATTAAACAGGTTGTGCTAGTGCAGTTGTGTTGGTGGTGAGAGATTCTTGGTGTTCCTACTCTCACTTTTTTCCCAGAATGCTCTATGCATTTTGTGTTTCTCAAAGTCTTAATTTTATATTTACAACTTTTTTTCTATAAAATTGTTGAATTTATGCCTTTAAAGTTAGGGTGAATTTGAAGTGCTGAGGGGAAGGAGAACAACTTGAGCAAAAGCACTAAGAGGTCTGTGCTTTGGGACCCTATGAGGAGACAGGCATAAAAATGTAAACCCTTTACATACATCCTCCTTGAGATAGTTGCTACCTGGCATGTAGTGGGCATGAAATAAATGTTTTGGGAAAAGGGTGGATGGATGGATGGATGAGTAAATGAAATGGGAGTGAGGAGAGGAATTTGGGGAAGTCATTTCTTCACTCTCATTGTCACTATCAAACTTCAGGCCTTGGTAACTTGTGTGGATTCTTGCCACTTCTGACTTTAGCCTGTAGAATAGATCTGTTTATGGTATTGAGTTCCTGCATGTGTAGTGTGCAGTGGCTTTCAAAATTTTGACTTACAGTAAGAAATGTATCACCTACTGGCTGCAGTCTTCTAAAGTGGTTACATCACTTTAGAATGGGTTCTGGGTGATTGCTGAAACTTCGTCTTGATTTTAAGATACTGTGTGATTAGCTCTTTCTGCCTTTCCATCATCTTCCCAGCAGTCCTAATAAACTCAGCTTTATAATAAACTTTATAAAGTTTATAAAGTTATAAACTTAACTAGTTATAAAGTTAAAGTTTATAACTTTATAACTAGTTGATATTAGAAAATTTCTGCTTTCTCCCGTGGGTTTGTACACAACAGGAATGTCTTTCATCCCATTGTGTGGCAGATTCCAGTATATCCTCAAGGCGCACTCAAATGTTATTTTTTGGAGTTGCAGCCTTTTCCTCCAGATGTGTAGGTAGTGTTCTGGTAGGTTCTCAGTCATTTGTACCAAGACTGTACAATATTGGAAACATTGTACTTTAAGTAATATTTGCTTCAGGTTGTGTCTGTTCTACTAAATTAAGAGCCCATGTCAGACCAATTGTCAGTCTATTCTGAATGAAAAATTTTAAAATTTGGTTGGTAGATTAGTCAGTGTTACGTATAGTTAATTAGTGTTTGAGTGGAAGGAAAGTTCAGAAAGCACTGAGGGCGGGGTGCCTGGGTGGCTCAGTGAGTTAAGCCTCTGCCGCCTTCTCAGGTCATGATCCCAGGATGCTGGGATCCAGCCCCGCATCGGGCTCTCTGCTGAGCAGGGAACCTGCTTCCTTCTCTCTCTCTGCCTGCCTCTCTGCCTACTTGTGATCTCTCTGTCCAGTAAATACATAAAAATCTTTAAAAAAAAAGAAAAGAAGAAGAAGAAAGCACTGAGGGATCTCGGGTTATTAAAGAGTGAGGTGGGTGTAAACTTTGTTCCCTTGGTAGATGCTGCATCCTTCATTTCCCTTATGCACTTGGTGTTGAATGCTTTTAAAGATTTGGCCTTGATTTTGTTCTCATTTTAACTGATTTTTCCAATTTTGATCAGCTTCTTTGCCTTTTACATAAAGTCACCATCCATTAAATCATTTTGATTAAGTTAATCTGCTAAGTCTAAATTCCTTAATACGGGTTAGATTTGGAGGCAAATAAGCAGTGCTTATCCTGAGTAGATTTTTTTCCTCATAGGTAATTACTATTATATGAATTAGACCTTTCCTAAATCTTCAGGTATTTGCTTATCTGTATAAGGCCTCATATATAGATTTTTGGGTTTCAAGGAACTCATGGAGTAGTGGATCTAAATTGATAGTTTGTATTCTTTTTGTTGCTGAAGTCTGGATTTTTCAGACTTAAAAAGTCTTAAGTGTAATAGAAAACAAAATAATTTAGGTGGGGTTATAACATCCATTTGCTTTTATTTTGGGGTTTGCTGAGCCTTTTACTTTATTTTAATCTACTATAATTTTATATATTTTTAAAAGATTTTATTTATTTACTTGACAGAGATACAGCAAGAGAGGGAACACAAGCAGGGGGAATGGGAGAGGGAGACCAAGCAGGGAGTCCAATGTGGGGCTCAAACCCAGGACCGTGGGATCATGATGTGAGCCTAAGGCAGACAGGCTTAATGATTGAGCCACCCAGGTGCCCCATCCTACCATATTTTTAAGAGGAAAATATTCTTCTTTTTTTTTTTTAAAGATATTTATTTATTTATTTGACAGACAGAGATAACAAATAGGCAGAGAGGCAGGCAGAGAGGGAGGGAGGAAGCAGGCTCCCTGCTGAGCAGAGAGCCCGATGCGGGGCTCCATCCCAGGACCCTGGGATCATGACCCGAGCCAAAGGCAGAGGCTTTAACCCACTGAGCCACCCAGGCGCCCCAAGAGGAAAATATTCTTATTTTAACAAATACTCAGTTGCCTTCTGGGTAGTATGCTGGCCTCGGTTCAGAGGGTTGCATTGGGTCTCCTGTCTCGTGGTCTTACTGGAAGAAGTTGGGAATTTTCATAGGAGGTGAGGCAGGAAAACTGGTCAAGTAAAGGACTCTGACTGTAAGTACCAAAGGTCATGATTCCATTTATTTCTGCAATACCTAAATGGAAGTAGATTGGCACTTGAAGAATTTTTTTATGCAGGATGGGATATGATTTTGGATTATAACCCACACATTGAAATCTACTAGGTAGTGTTTTGTGGAAAATAAAAATCTTTACCACATGACAGACCTGGGTTTGAATCCTGGTTGAACCCACCTACCACCTAGTGCTTCTTCCTAGACCTTAACTGGGTCACTTATATTCTGAGTTCCTTTTCCTCCTGTGTAAAACAGATCAATATATATCCTAAGGGTTTAAATGATATTGAAGTGTAAATCACCCAGAACTGTTTTTGCCAGATAGAAAGCTTCAGGTGTCTTTCAGAGGCTGATGGGGACAGAATTGATCTTACTTCTTTGAAGTTAATATAAGTTAAGTTAATTAAGTTAAATTGAGCAAGAATATATTAGCATGTGTCTGCCTTGGAGATACTAGGTTTTGCTGGAGGGAATGCTGCTGTCTTCTCCCTAAAGCATTTCAGCTTTCTGGGTATCTTCCTTTGGCTCTTAACCAGTCTTCATACCCACACCCAGCAAAAGGAATAATCTGTCCCCAGGTGAAGAAGGCCCCTTTGTTGAGTAGTTTCCATGAGGTTGCTTTATCCTCCCTTGCATCTGTGTCAGTGCTTCCAGCTTTGTCTTAGGAAATACAGAGTTCAAGTTAAAGGTAAACACAAACATCATGATTTATGTTGTCTTTGGATATTGTTTCTAAAATGGCTTAAAAAATAAGCCCTAATGGGATATGTTATTTTTTAGTTTGCTGTGGCCGAACCAAGAAAGAATGCATATGCAGATTTCTACAGAAACTACGATTCCATGAAAGATTTTGAGGAGATGAGGAGGGCTGGTATCTTTCAGAGTGCAAAGTGATTTTGGAATGTAAAGGTAATGTTGCTGTTGGAATTACTGTTTAAAATTTTTTAAAAATTATGGTAAAATACGTTGATTGTTAAGTATATTCACATTGTTGTACAACCAGTCTCCAGAACTCTTCATCTTGCAGGATGACCTTTTGAATTACTCTACTCCCTCATCCCCTGGCAACCACCATTCTGTTCAGTATCTCCGAATTTGACTAAGTACTTCATTTAAGTGGAATCATACAGTATTTGATAGGCTATAATATTTGGCTTATTTTACTTAACATAATGTCCTCAGAATTCATCCATTACAGTATGTGTCAGAATTTCCTTCTTCTTTAAGGCTAAATAACATTCCACGGTATGTATATACCACATACTGCTTATTCATTCACCTCTAATGGATATTTGGATTGCTTTCCCCTTTTGACTATTGTAAATAATTTGCTATGATAGGGGTGCCTGGGTGGCTCAGTCTGTGAAGTGTCTGACTCTTGATTTTCACTTGGGTCATGATCTGAGGGTTGTGAGATGGAGCAGGGTGTGGAGCCTGCCTTCTCTTCCTACCCCAAATAATAATGATGTTGCTATGATATGTGCAAATATCTCTTTAAAACCCCTTTTAATAGTGGGTATGTACCCAGAAGTGGAGTGGCTGTATCATATAGTAGTTCTGTTTTTAATGTCGAAAGGAAAACACTGTTCTATTTAACATAGCGGCTGCACTATTTTATACTGTCAGTAGTGCAGAAGGGTTCCAGTTTCACTACATGGTTGCCAATACGTTTTTTTCTATTATTTTTCATAGTAGCCATCCTAATGGGTATGAGGTGCTACTGGATTTTTATTTGATTTGCATTTCCTAATGGTAATGATGTTGACCATCTTTTCTCATGCTTGTTGCTCATTTATATGTCCTCTCTGGAGAAATACCTAATTAAATTCTTCACCCATTTTAATTAGTTGGGGTTTTTTTTGTTGTTACGTTGTAGTTCTTCAAAACTCTTACCAGATACGATTTGCAAATATATTTTCCCATCCTGTAGATTACCTTTTCATTCCATTGATTGTCATCTTTGCACAGGCATTTAAAATTTTGATGGGGTCTATGTAATTTTTATTGTTGCCTGTGTTTTTGGTGTCCTATAAGAAATCATTGCCATATCCAGTGTCATGAAACTTAACATTTTCTTGTAAGTTTTATAGTTTTAGGTCTTTGATCCATTTGAGTTAATTTTTGGATATGAGGTAAGAAAAAAGGGTACAACTTTTTTTTTCATGAATATCCAGTTTCGCACTAGCATTTGTCTTGGCACCTTTGCTGGTAATTTTTTTTACTGTATATATAAGGGATTATTTTGGGTTTTGTTCTGTTGCATTTGTTTATATTTTTGTTTTTATATCAGTACCACACTACTTTGACTACTGTGGCTTTTTAGTAAGTTTCGGAACTAGGAAGTGTTAGTTTTTCAACTTCGTTGTCTTTTTCAAGATTGTTTAGGCTATTCAGGGTCCTTTGATAGTTTTTATGAATTTTAGGGTGGATTTTTTTACTTCGGCAAAAATGTTGGGATGTTGATAATTATATTATGTAGCTCATTTTGGGTAATACGGACACCTTAGCAATTACAAGTGTTCCACGCCATGAACATGAGATGCCTTTCCATTTACTTATGTCTTTAATTTTTTTCAGCAGTGTTTTGTAGTTTCAGTATGTAGGTCTTTTGCATTCTTGACTAGTATTTGTACATATTTTTTTTTGATGCTATCGTAATTGGGATTGTTTTCTTAATTTTTTTTTTCTGATTATTCATTGTTAGTGGATAGAAACACAGCTGGTGTTTGTGTTGATTTCATATCCTGCAACTTTGCTCATTTAGTTTATTCGGACAGGTTTTTTTTGTTTGTTTGTTAGAGCATGCGCTGTGGGCAAGCTGCGGGGAGAGGGAAAGAATCTTAAGCAAGCTCCATGCTTAGTGTGGACACTGATCCAGGGCTTGATCTCACAACCCTGAGATCATGCTGAGCCAAAATCGAGATGGATGCTTAACCAACTGAGCCACCCAGGCTCCCCTATTCTAACACGTTTTTTTGTGTGGAATCTTTAGGATTTTCTGCATGTAAGGCCTGCAGACAGAGATAGTTCTACATCTTCCCTCTCACTTTAGATGTCTTTTATTTCTTTCTCTTGTCTGATCTGGCTAGAACTTCTAGTCATTTGTGGAATAGAAGTGGTGAAAGTGGGCATCCTTTATCTTCTTCTTGATCTAGAGAAAAAGCTTTCAGGCTTTGACCAGTGAGTATGATATTAACTGTGGACTTTTCATATATGGCTTTTATTATGTTGCTGTAGTTTGCATTTGTTCCTAATTTATTTTTTTCTCCCTGTACAGTATTTTTCATCTCCATGACTTGTTTTATAACTGGAAGTTCGTAGCTCTTAAAAACCTTTCACCTGTTTTCCCATCCCCACTCCTCTCCTTTCCCATACCCAGTTCTCTGTATTTAGAAGTCTGTTTCCTGACTTGCTTCACTTAGCATAATATCCTGTAGATTCATCCATGTTGTGGCAAATGGCAAAATCTCATTCCTTTTTATGGCTTCATAGTATTTCACCATGTATGTATGTTTGTATGCGTGCATAGTTGTGTGTACCCAATAGTGGAACTATTGGATCATATGGTAATTTGATTGTTAACTTTTTGAGAAACCTCTGTATTATTTCTTTCCTTCTTTCTCCTTCCTTTTTTATTAACACACAATGTATTGTTTCAGGGGTACAGGTCTGTAAATATTAGTCTTAACCCAATTGATAGCACTCAGCATAGCACATATCCTCCCCAATGTCCATAACCCAGCCACCATATCCTTCCCCCCCTCAAACCTCCAGCTATCATCAGTTTGTTTCCTGAGATTTAAGAGTCTCTTACAGTTTATCTCCCTACCCACCATAATACCCCCCCCAAAATTCCTCTTGTCAGAGAGATCGTATGATAATTGTCTTTCTCTGATTGGCTTATCTCACTTAGCATAATATCCTCTAGTTTCATCCACGTGGTTGCAAATGGCAAGATTTGGGTTTTTTTTTTTAATGGCCGCATAGTATTCCATTGTATGTATATACTACATCTTTTTTATCCATTCATCTCGGTTCTTTCCATAGTTTGGCTGTTGTGGACATTGCTGCTATAAACATTGGGTGCACGTGCCCCTTCGGATCACTACATTTGTATTTTTAGGGTAAACATCCAGTAGTGTGATTGCTGGGTTGAAGGGTGGCTCTATTTTCAACTTTTGGGGGAACTGCCATACTGTTTTCCATAGTGGCTGCACCAGCTTGCATTCCCACCAACAGTGTAGGAGGGTTCCTCTTTCTCTTCATCCTCACCAACATCTCATTTCCTCACTTGTTAATTTTAGCCATTCTGATGGGTATGAGGTGGTATCTTACTATGATTTTGATTTGTATTTCTCTGATGCCCAGTGATGTTGAGCACTTTTTCATGTGTCTGTTGGCCATTTGGATGTCTTTGCAGAAGTGTCTGTTTATGTCTTCTGCCCATTTCTTGATTGGATTATTTGTTTTTTGAGTGTTAAGTTTGATAAGCTCTTTATAGATTTTGGATACTAGCCCTTTATCTGGTATGTCATTTGCAGATATCTTCTCCCATTCTGTCAGCTGTCTTTTTTAGTTTTGTTGACTGTTTCCATTGCTGTTCAAAAGCTTTTTATCTTGGTGAAGTCCCAGTTGTTCATTTTTGCCCTTGCTCCCCTTGCCTTTGGCATTGTTTCTAGGAAGAAGTTGCTGCCACTGAGGTCAGGTTGCTGCCTGGATTCTCTTCAAGGATTTTGATGGGTGCCTGTCTCACATTGAGGTCTTTCATCCATTTTGAGTCTGTTTTTGGTGTGGTGTAAGGAATTGGTCCAGTTTTGTTCTTATGCATGTGGCTGTCCAAATTTTCCCAACACCATTTGTTGAAGAGACTTTCTTTTTCCATTGGACGTTCAGTTGATCATAGAGTTGAGGGTCTGTTTCTGGGCCCTTTCTTCTGTTCCATCGATCTATGTGTCTGTTTTTGTGCCAGTACCATACTGTCTTGGTGATTACAGCTTTGTAATAGAGCTTGAAGTCTGGAATTGAGATGCCATCAGCTTTGGTTTTCTTTTTCAACATTCCTCTAGCTTCTTGGGGATCTTTTCTTTTTCCCATATACATTTTATGATTATTTGTTCCATTTCTTTGAAAAAAAAATTGATGGTATTTTGATAGGGATTGCATTAAAAGTATAGATTACTTTAGGTAGCATAGACATTTTCACAATATTTGTTCTTCAGTCCATGAGCATGGAACATTTTTCCATTTCTTTGTGTCTTCTTTAATTTCTTTCATGAGTACTTTATAGTTCTCCGAGTATAGATTCTTTGCCTCTTGGATTAGGTTTATTCCTAGGTATCTTACGGTTTTGGGTGCAGTTGTAAATGGGATCGACTCCTTAATTTCTTTTTCTTCTGTCTTACTGTTGGTGTATAGAAATACAGCTGATAAAAAAGCAACTGATTTCTGTGCATTGATTTTATATCCTGATACTTTACTGAATTCCTGTACAAGATCTAGCAGTTTTGGAGTGGAGTCTTGCAGGTTTTCCACATAAAGTATCATGTTATCTGCAAAGAGTGAGAATTTGAGTTCTTCTTTGCTGATTCAGATGCCTTTTATTTCTTTTTGTTGTCTGACTGCTGAGACTAGGACTTTTAGTGCTATGTTGAATAGCAGTGGTGATAGTGGACTGCCCTGCCGTGTTCCTGATGTTAAGGGAAAAGCTCTCAGTTTTTTCCCATTGAGAATTCGCTGTGGGTTTTTCATAGATGGCTTTGATGATATTGAGGTGAAGAGTTTTGATTAAGAAAGGATGCTGTACTTCGTCAGATGCTTTTTCAGCATCTATTGAGAGTATCATATGGTTCTTGTTGTTTCTTTTATTAATGTATCACGTTGATTGATTTGTGGATGTTGAACCACCCTTGCAGCCCAGGAATAAATCCCACTTGGTCATGGTGAATAATACTTTTAATATACTGTTGGATCCTGTTGGGTAATACTTTGGTGAGAATTTTTGCATCCATGTTCATCAAGGATATTGGTTTGCAATTCTTGCTGGGGTCTTTGTCTGGTTTTGGGATCAAGGTAATGCTGGCCTCATAAAATGAGTTTGGAAGTTTTCCTTCCATTTCTATTTTTTGGAACAGTTTCAGGAGAATAGGTATTAATTCTTTTTTAAATGTTTGGTAGAATTCCCCTAGAAAGCCAATCTGGCCCTGGGCTCTTGTTTGTTGGGAGATTTTTTTTTTTTTTTTAAAGATTTATTTATTTATTTATTTATTTATTTATTTATTTGACAGAGAGCGATCAGAAGTAGACATAGAGGCAGGCAGAGAGAGAGAAGCAGGCTCCCTGCTGAGCAGAGAGGCCAGTACGGGACTCAGTCCCCAGGACCCTGACATCATGACCTGAGCCAAAGGCAGCGGCTTAACCCACTGAGCCACCCAGGCGCCCTTTTGGGAGATTTTTGATGACTGCTTCAATCTCTTTACTGGCTATGCGTCTCTTCGAGTTTTCTAGATCTTTCTGGTTCAGTTTTGGTAGTTTATATGTCTCTCTCTAGGAATGCATCCATTTCTTCCAGATTGTCAAATTTGCTGATGTATAATTGCTCATAATATGTTCTTATACTTGCTTGTATTTCTTTAGTGTTGGTTGTGATCTCTCCTCTTCCATTCATGATTTTATTAATTTGGATCCTTTCTCTTTTCCTTTTGATAAGTCTGGCCAGGGGTTTTTCAGTCTTACTGTTTCAAAGAACCAGCTCCTAGTTTCGTTGATTTGTTCTGTTGTTCTTTTGGTTTCTATTTCATTGATTTCTGCTCTGATCTTTATGATTTCTCTTCTGCTGGGTTTAGGCTTTCTTTGCTGTTCTTTCTCCTCCTTTAGGTATAGGGTTAGGTTGTGTATTTGAAATCTTTCTTGTTTCTTGAGAAAGGCTTGTATTGCTGTATACTTTCCTCTTAGGATCGCCTTTGCTGTGTTCTATAGATTTTGAAGAGTTGTGTTTTCATTTTCATTTGTTTCCATTAATTTTTTTCAATTCTTTAATTTCCTGGTTGACCCATTTATTCTTTAGTAGGATGCTCTTTAGCCTCCATGTATTTGAGTTCTTTCCAACTTCGCTCTTGTGATTGAGTTGTAGTTTCAGAATATTGTGGTCTGAAAATATGCAGGGAATGATCCCAGTCTTTGGGTACTGGTTGAGACCTGATTTATGACTCAGGATGTGATCTATTCTGGAGAATGTTCCATGTGCACTAGAGAAGAATGTGTATTCTGTTGCTTTGGGATGGAATGTTCTGAATATATCTGTGATGTCCATCTGGTCCAGTGTGTCATTTAAAGCCTTTATTTCCTTGTTGATCTTTTGTTTAGATGATCTGTCCATTTCGATGGTGTGTGTGTGTTAAAGTCCCCTACTATTACTGTAGTATTGATGATGTGTTTCTTCGATTTTGTTATTAACTGGTTTATATAATTGACTGCTCCCATATTAGGGTCATAGATCTTTAATATTGTTAGCTCTTTTATTGGACAGACCCTTTAAGTGTTATATAGTGTCCTTCCTCATCGCTTATTAGAGTCTTTGGCTTAAAATCTAATTTATTTGATACAAGGATTGCCACCCCAGCTTTCTTTTGATGTCCATTAGCATGGTAAATTGTTTTCCACCCCCTCACTTTAAATCTGGAGGTGTCTTTGGGTCTAAAATGAGTTTCTTGTAGACAGCATATCAGTGGGTCTTGTTTTTTTAATCCATTCTGATAACCAGTGTCTTTTGATTCGGGCATTTAGCCCATTTACATTCAGGGTAGCTATTGAGAGATACGAATTTAGTGCCATTGTATTCCTGTAAGGTGACTGTTACTGTTTATTGTCTCTGCTCCTTTCTGGTCTGTTACTTTTAGGTTCTCTCTTTGCTTAGAGGACCCCTTTTTAGTATTTCCTGTAGCGCTAGTTTGGTGTTTCCAAATTCAGTTTTTGTTTGTCCTGGAAGCCTTTTATCTTCCTTCTATTTTCAGTGACAGCCTAGCTGGGTATATTATTCTTGGTTGCATATTTTTCTCGTGCTCGAATGTATCATGCCAGTCCTTTCTGGCCCGAGAGGTCTCTGTGGATAGGCCTGCTGCCAATCTGATTTAATATCCCCTGTTGTATGTGTGCTGTAGACCTCTTTTCCTGAGCTGCTTTCAGGATTTTCCTTGTCACTCTGAGACTTGTAAGTTTTACTATTAGATGACAGGGTGTGGACCTATATTTATTGATTTTGAAGGGGGTTCTCTGTGCCTCCTGGATTTTGAGGCTTGTTCCCATGGGCAAATTAGGGGAATTCTCTGCTATGATTTGCTCCAATATACCTCTGTCCCTCCCTCTCTTTTTCTTTTGGGATGGATCCAGTTATTCTGTTTCGTCTTATGGTATCACTTATCTCCCGAATTCTCCCTTTGTGGTCCAGTAGTTGTTTGTCTCTTTTTCTCAGCTTTATTTTCCATCATTTGGTCTTCTATGTCACTAACTTCTCTTCTGCCTAATTTATCATAGCAGTAAGAGCCTCCATTTTTTATTGTACCTCATTAATAGCTTTTTTAATTTCAGCTTGGTTAGATTTTAGTTCTTTAATCTCTCCAGAAAGGGATTCTCTAGTATTTTCCATGCTTTTTTTGAGCCTAGCTAGCACCTTGATAATCGTCATTCTGAACTCTAGTTCTAACATATTATTACTGATGTCCATATTGATTAGATCCCTAGCTGTTGGTACTAACTCTTGTTCTTTTTTTGGGGTGAGTTTTTCTGCCTTTCATGTTATCCAGGTAAGAATAGATGAATGAGAGAGGACAATACTAAGAGGGTAGCAACGAAAAAAAAGAAAGGGAAAAAATATATGTGTGTGTGTGTGTGTGTATGTTGGTAAATAGAACAAAGCCACACATTTGATTTTGGGTGTATTTTGGTCTGTTAGAAGAAACTACCTCCCAGAATTTTACAGAAAGAAAAACTTGTATATATATACAAATAAGGGTAAAAATGATGAAGGGATGGAATAGGACTGTGAAGATGAAAATTAAAAAAGATTCTAAGGAGTTGATGAGTTGGTTAAAAAAAGAAAAAAAAGAAAGACTTTGATCAGGCTGGAGATTGGAACAAAGCCATGTGCTAGATTTAGGGTATATTTTGATCTGTTAGAAGAAACTGTATCCCAAAATTTTAAAGAAAAAGCTATACGTATATAAAAAATAAGGTTAAATACAGTGAAGGGGTAGAATATGACTATAACAATGAAAATTTAAAAATTTTTAAAAAGGTATTAAGATAAAATAGTTAACGTTAATATAGAAAAGAGGAAAAATCTTAAAAAATAAAGTGAGAAAGGTAAAATTTTAAAAATTTAACTTTGAAAGACTAGGGAAAAAGCCCTGAATTTTTTGTGTTGCTTTCCCATAGCTCTGGAGTTCTGCAGTTGTCATTGATCTGTGAACTTGTTCTTGGCTGATGTCCCAAGGCACTGCCCTTGCCAGGCCAGGCTAAGTAATCTCAGGTTTGCTCTCGGTAGCTTTTATTCCCAGAACACTTTCCGTATAGCTTTGGAGGACAGGAATGAAAATGGCAGCCTCCCAATCTCCGGCCCCGTAGGAGCGGGAGAGCTCAGGGCCCCACTCCTCAGTGCGCCCTCGGAGAAAAGAGGTCAGTCACTTCTGTCTCCCTGGTCTCTGGCCACACTCCATGCTCACCTGGCCTGTGACTGAGTGTTTCTGTCTCTGGCACATGGTCCCATTTGGAGTCTCTAAACCCAGCAGATTCCTGCAGTGTGCTCCCATACCACTCCTCCTAGAGGAGGAAGAACAAGGGTCCCTTTGGATCTGCCACTTGTGGGGTTCCTGCTTGAAGAGCAGTGGCTGACTGTACCTTGGATCATGGTTTAAGGTAACCCTGAGCTGAGAGCCTACTTCTCGGCTCTGTCTCTGCAGCTGGCTTCCCTGTTCTGATACCTGGGAGCTCTGTCACACTCAGACACCCCTGGTCTTTTCATGGCCCCTCGGGTCCTGAGACCACACTGTCCCTGCAAGGGCTCCACCCTCCACTTAGCCTCTGGAGTGATGTCCCTCAGTGGAGAAGACTTCTAAAAAAGTTCCAGTTTTGTGCTCCACTGCTGTACCGCTTGCTGGTCCCTGCTCCCACGGTCTCTTCCTGTATTTAGCCTCAGATTCACTTCTCCGCACGTCCTGCCTTCCAGAAAGTGATCAGTTTTCTGTTCCTAGAATTGCTGTTCTTCTCTTTGATCTTGTTGCGTTTGTAGTTGTTCAGAATGGTTTGATAACTATCTAACTGAACTCCTGGGACCTGATGATATTTAGGTCTCCTACTCCTCTGCCATCTTTGTTCCTCCCTCTGTATTATTTTCCATAGTGGTTGCACTAATTTACATTCCCACCAACAGGGCACCAGGGTTTTCTTCTCCACGTCCTCACCAACATTTGTTATCTTTTTTTTTTTTTTTTTTTTTGATACTAGTATTCTCACTGGTGTGAGGTGTTATCTCATTCTGGTTTTGATTTGCATTTCCCTTATGATTAGTAATATTGAACATCTTTCAGTATGTCTGTTGGCCATGTGTGTCATCTTTGGAAAAATGTTCAGATCATTTCCCTATTTTTAGTTGGATTATTTGTTGTTTTGGTGTTCTTTATATACTTTTATTAACCCCTTATCAGGTACTTGGTTTGCAAATATCTTCTCCCATTCAGTAGGTTGCCTTTTTATTTGTTGATGCTTTTCCTTTGCAGTGCAAAAGCTTTGTATTTTGGTGTAGTTCTAATAGTTTATTTTTCTTTTGTTTCCGTTGCCTGAGGAGACGTCCATAAATATGATGCTAAAGCTGACATTCAAGAGATTACTGTCTATGCTTTCTTCTAGGAGTTTCATGGTTTCAGGTCTCATATTTAGGTCTTTAATCTATTTTAAGTTCACTTTTGTGTGTGGCATAAGAAAGTGGTCCAGTTTTCCCAGCGCCATTTATTGAAGAGATGGTCTTTTCCCTGGTATATGCTTGCCTCCTTTGTCATGTAGACTAAAGGACCACGTAAGTATGGGTTTATTTCTGGGCTATATTCTCGTCCATTAATCTTTGTTGTGTCTGTTTTTGTACCAGTACTATACTGTTTTGATTACTATAGCTTTGTAGTGTATTTTCAGATCTGGGATTGATATCTCTGGCTTGGTTCTTCCTCACAATTGCTTTGGTTGTTCATGATCTTTTGTGGTTCCATACAGATTGTAGGATTTTCTTGTTCTGGTTCTGTGAAAAATGCTGTTGGCATTTTGATAGAGATTACATTGAATCTCTAGATTGCTTTGAGGAATACGGATGTTTTAACAATTCAAGGTCTTGAATCCATGACTTTCCATTTATTTGTATCATCTTCAATTCTTTTTATCAATGTCTTACAGTTTTCAGAGTGTCGGTCTTTTCATCTTCTTGGTTAGATTTATTCCTAGGTATTTTGTTGAGTGCTTTTATTGTGAAAACAAGTCAGAATGTTGCAAGCAATTTTAATTTTTACCTTCTATCCTGTGGGAGGAGCCAGGAATTGGTCAGTTTCCTTCTGATCACATTGTGTTGCACTAAGGAGGGGGTGAGGCAAGAGTGAGAAAGAATTCCATGAAATTTCCTGGCCTTTTATGTTTTTTTTTTGTTGTATTAATGTTTGGTTGCTGCAGCTTCTTAACTGGTTTCTAGTGTTCTCACAATTCTTTATATTCAGAATCTTCTCACATTATGCTATTGTTGCTTGCTAGATTGGCATTAGGAAAATGTGCTTTAAAGTACTTTTAGAAGTACTTAAAAGAATTTTGACTCCTTTTATAGTTTAGCTAGGTGCCCATTCCATAAGTGACTAGGTGGCCCTCCAGAGATTCTGATTTGGTTTGTTAAATCCACAAAGTCCTTAGGCCCATGGATAAGATTCTGCTGACAATGAAGAAGTGACTTGTGTGCTGATGAAATGTCCATTGAATCTGAAAGCATGTGAAACTTTTCATACTCTGCAATCTTATCATTCATGTATTTAACTTTATTCAAGCTTAACATAAAAGCATATAGAACAGTTTAAGTAATGGTTCCACCCACTACCCCTATGTGAATTTGATGTGACAAGGGAAGTGTCAGTCAGCTGTTTTTTTAGGCAAAATGTTTCTGAATGAACAGTCTAGCTGTGATGTGCATAGTGGTGTGTGGGTGTGTATACATGTGTATGCATGTATATATGTATGTATGATTTTCCTGGGGTATGAAGACCTGCTGCAGTTGACTTTAGCTTTTTAGAAGACTCAAGGATAATATGAACATAGTAACTTCTACCTAATTTAAAATTAAAGGAACTATCTGAAATGCAGATAGATGCATGCACAAAGTATGTACTTTATTACTTAAAAAAAATAGGAAGAACTTTATTTCCAGCCATTGGAAAATTGATAAGGAATTAGTTTTTCATACCACGGACATGATGTCCATTAGAAATGATATTCACAAAGTAGCATGAGGTTATATAAATAGAAAATATTTTACATAAAGGTGATCTCTGTTTAATAAAAATTGCACAGAAAAAAGACTGAAGGTAAAAAGATCAAGAAAATATTAATGGTTCTGTATGGACTCTTAACATTGCTGTTTTCTTGCAGCTTTGACATTTTCACAATTTCTACAATGGGTATGCATTTCATCATCAGATGTTAACAGTCTAATTTGTAAATGTTACATTTTTACTTTTTTTTTTTAAATAAGAAGTTGTATTCTTGTAAAAAAAAGCCAGTAGGGGAAAAAAAAAAAAAACAGTGAGAAAAACAGATTTGGAGACAGGAATAGAAATATTGTTTAGACCAGGTGGGCTGCTGCTTTTAAGAACAGTAGGTGGGTATGAGATGGGAATGGAGGAGAGAGGACTTGAGAGGGAGGAAAAAGGTAAAATTTGGTCAATGAAAAATAAGAAATTAGAGTAAGGTGTATTGTGCCCAGAAATGGTTTTCTCCTGGGCAGAATGTGAGTGAGCAAAGTGTAGGCTCCACTAGTAGGAGTAGACCTCATGTGACTTTTAACGATGGTGAGGTATTAAGAGAATGCTTGTCATTAACTTAAGCCACTGTTTTTTTTTCCACAGAATTTCTTTGGGTTGAGTTCAATTGAAGTTTGTCACTGACCTGTGTTCCTGAACTATGAAGCACGGATATTGGGTTATGGAATTGTCTTGATAAATAAACAACTAACACATACTTTGGACAGTAGGTTTCTGTTTAATTATTCTGATAATTCAGGGTTGGAGATTTTAACTCTGTTTATGAACCTTAGGATGATTAACTTGATTTTAACATTTCTTAAAACTACCATTGTCTTCGAATATTTTTCATTGCTCTGGTGTGTAATTCACTGAAATACTGGTAGGTGCACATTCTTCGTCCTGGGTCATGGATTTAAGGGGGTCTACATGAGACTGTAAGACCACTCACTATATTCTTTCCTCTTAGAAGGGACAGAGAACATCTTTTCAGTAAAATATGTCCTTGGGCTTCATTGTCACTGTTTAGTAGCCCTGATGGATCAACCACCAGTAGATAATTGAAATACCAGTTGCTTTTGAAGTTACCAGTATGTGTATATAAGTTAGAATATATACATATATATATATATATACATACATATATATATGTATGTATATATATGTGTGTGTGTGTGTGTATATAGGAAAATACCATAATATATTTTATGGATATGGAATATATGCCCTAGTCCAGAAAAAGTATTAGAGTAGTCACAGTTAATGATAAGAGTATGGGAACTTTGGGGGGAGGTCTTAGGAGGATCTTTACCCCCATATTAATTATTAGTGCTTTTTTTGTGATCAAAGTGATACTACAGAGAGCTTTAAAAATTAAGTCTATTTTAACCTAAGTTGATTTTATCACTGGTACTTTATTAGGATAACAGAAACTGTTTCTTAGCCTTCTTAACTAATGCAAAATTCTTGGGTCCTAATAATGTGAGCTGTATTAAACCCAGGAATTGGTGAAAACCTGCATTTGAAAAACACCTGGTGACAATACACATTTATGTGTGGTCAGTAATTCAAGGATTCCTTTTATTTTCAACAATTTATATAACAGTTCTTAGAAGGTAGTATGCAAAATGACCATAAAAGATACATTAATTAATACATATTTACATTCTTAAAAATAGTTAATTCTTGAGGTTGACAAACTGTCACTTTCCTAAATGAGTATAACACAACAAACTAATGGAAAAATCAGTTTTTTTCATATTTAGCCTGAATTGTTCATAAATAGTCTTGCTTTCCAGAAACAATTACACAGTGACTTCTTATGCCTGATGACATGTGAGACTTGATTAAAAATTAGTAGGCATTTGAAATTGAATTTCCTTAGCATCTCACAATTGTACATAATAGATTATAGATCCAGATTTGGATGTAATCAGTAAAAATGTGTTTTAATCAGAGTGAGATTTTTACTGAATATTAAAGATGATATCTGGTGACCCAAGATCTGATAAAAACCCATCCTTAAAAATGGAAAAATAATATCACACATTGGAAATATTTTGTGGTTAAGGAATTAAAAATAAACTCTTTGGATTGGTTCACTGTTAAGGTTAACACTCCCCTGTAGTACCCCAGGGCAGTATGAATATCCTTCTGCTAAACCCCTTCCACAAGAGGGTGTTAGTTCCTAGTAGCACGTTTTCTTTATCGAACTAGAGAAACTCACCTGAGCCCTTTGGGTCTGTTTTCTCTGGCAGACACATAAGCTTGCTTGCTAAAAGATTAACTGGCGAAACATTTTTTCTAGTGTACCTGGACAGTCATGAGAAGGTCTTATAAATTTCAGTAACCTGCAGGCTTTAAAGGAGGAATATGCATAGCAGGTTTCACTTAAAGAAGAGCATCACATTTTAAGTAATAAATTTAACAAGTTAATAAAATCCTAAGCGTTTAAAGATTCCAAATGTTTGCAGATGAGAATATAAGGAAAAGACTGTCTTAGCCTAGAAACAGATGCAGTTGGGAATGAAGTTTTAACCAGTCTCTCCATTCCAAGGCCTGACCACATTTTTTGTTAGAGCAGAATTAACAGATCTTAATTATAGTAAACATTTTAGCAAATACCATAAACAGCAAAAGGTAGTGTATATATATGTGATGGGATGACAACATTAATCACGGCCTCCAAATTGGAAAGGAACAAGTTTTTTTTATCATTGCATTTTAAGGTGTTTTCTTAGGGAGAAGAATCTGAATTAATTTTAGAAGAGGCTGGGAAATTACCTATAATTATAGTAAAGTACTGGCTTTGTGTCCATATTAGATGTTACTAGAGCTAGTTAGGTTTTCTTTTCAAGAATAAATTGCACAAGCAGGACCAGCACCACCTTAGAGGGGACTCAAGGGAACCCTTTCCTCAGGGCTTTATTTTTCACCATGGTAAACTTACTAATGAAGACTTGAGCAAAGTGCGGATCAACCAGATAATGGTATGTTTTCACAGTGGAGGGGAGAGGTTCCACAGCCACCACTGGGCACGGGGCCTGCATGGGAGAGCAGCTGGGAGCCAGGTGACAAGATGTCTTTGTGATGTAGTCCACAAGTCTGTTGTACTGTTGTTCCGACAGTCTCTCCCGGACTCCGTCCACCTGGGATCCAAAAATAAAGAGTCTTCAGCTGCCAAAACCTCCTAATGGCATTTCGTGACAAATTATTCCTTCTGTTGTTGCCTTAATACATCTATACATTATGCCTTTTAGGTACTCTAATAAAGCCATTTTGTCCCAAACAGTGCTTTTTATTTTTCCTCTGAGCTGTGGTAATAACCGTGCACTTGCAGGAGTACAACAGAAGCGCTCTGCAGGGGACTGTTAGGACGGCCTCCTTTGAATAAGCATTTGGTGTGTAAAATTCCGATGTCTGAAGCTGACAAATTTAGTAACATTTTACTCATTAACTGTTAAACATCTCTCACTGCTCTTTACTGAGGAGCTCAGGAACAAAGGAGAAAAGTGTCTTTCCTCTGCTTAAATCAACGTTAAACTCGCACCTGAAATAAAAGTTCTGTTTGCTTGTCTCCTTGAACCTCTTCAGTTTGACAGAAAAAAATAGTGGAGAAGAGAACCTCTTTCAAACCAGTGGCTTTGGACAGAGCATTTAAAAAAATAAATACCTTTTGAACTGTAACATTTTCTGTTTTTATAAACACTAGGATTTAAAGCCAGAGAAAATAAAAAGACTGGGCAGAGGAAGGGGAAATTTTTATGGAAAAAAAGGGAGGATGCAAAGTACATTTATGGTTCATAAAAGTCTGGCTCATCTTCAGTGGAATTCGAACAGGAGAACTGAGATATACTACCCAAGTTCTTAAGTGCGATTTTCTGAGAAAGCACCCATCAAAGGCAGCTGGAGCTATAAATTCTTCCCCCCCTGAAATTCTGTAGCTGTCTAGTGTGTAGATATGTGGACTGAGACGTTTCCAGTGTAAGCCGCTGATCTGTGGGAATCAGGTAGCCACTGACCTTTCAGTGGTCTGTACCTACCAAATGTTGGCAAGATCACTCTGGAAGAATTAAAAACATTTTTAACAAGGGCTTTCGAGTCCTCAAGTAGTAATATAAAGAATTTCTGTGTTTCTGTGTAGGGCATGGAAACAGTGCAGCCAAGGGTGTCTTAAAAGCTGCAAAAGCCAGTGGGATGGTAAGGAGTGTTGGGGCTGCCAGAGAAGTAAGTAGGGCATCTGGTACGGTTTGGATCTCGTATTTTTAAGCCTGGGACAGAAAAGAAAAGCCCCCAAAGTTTCGCTGACAGATGAAAGCTGTGTACCACCAGGCAAAAGCCAGAACTCCGATGATATCATTTGATGGGGCCAGAATTCAGCTGGAAAGCTTTGAATACACAGAAAGTCTTAATTGCTCCTCCTGAACAGCAGCACAGGAAAACCCGTGCTGTGAAAGGAACCTGGCCAAGGAATAAATTGACCTTCTGACTCATTTTGAGCTTCTCTCATAAGGGATTTCAATAATGTGCCAGGCATATTAAGCAATTATTACCCTAAAAATGGCTGCATTTAACCAAGAAAAGCAAATGCTGATTTAAAAAATCTGAATCCTGCCACATTTCAGTATACTGAATGATGTCATCTACAAATTAATTCCTTCCAAAATTCAAAGGAGCTGTGTTTCCTAGCATCTAAAGAAAACCAGAAAAGCCATTTTCTATAAAGGTCTTAAAAATACTGTTCTTAGCTTTCCCTGGAAGACAGCAGGTAGGCTTCTTAGACCCAGCTTTATGTCTACGCATCAGGTTGGCATGTGACGGGTATGGACTGATACAAGCATGACAACTGAGGAAAATTGACTATGTCAAGCAGCCCTGCTGAGGGACACCCCCACCCCCCACCCCACGTTTTGCAAACACACTGGATTAGGGTACTCCTAACGAAGGGTGTACTGTCTCAGAAAAGAAATGAGCATTTTTTTTTTCCTTACAGTTTGGGTCTCCTTCGACGTGAGTAGGGGAGGGGTTAGGGTTTGAATGCAGGACTGAGGAGGCAATTATTTCCTGTTAATTAGGAGGAGTTAAGGGGAGAGGTAAATTGGGATAGATTTAGAGAAAGCAGAATTTGGGGGCTAAAGGCATACCCGATATCCACCTTTTCTGTCCCTTGCCAGATGCTGCCCTGCAGTATTTCTGCTTTCAGTCATCTTTTCCTGCCTCTTCTGTAGCCATCCCTTAGCCCTAGCGCCCCCGCCCCCAGCTGATACCCGAGTACCGGTGGGAAACCAGTGCTGGGCATGATGTCCAGTGTGTCAGTGGTGCTTCTGCCTCTAACTCCGTGATTCCATGGTCTCAGCCTTGGCAGCTTCTAGGAGTGGTGACTCCAGCTATCATCTCATTAGCCCCTCGAGAAGCAGAGCTGTTCCCTTCCAGCTATGATAATTCCCCAAGTATCCTCCTCAAAAAAGCCAAAGAGAGAAGGCTCACAGTTGAAGACGGTAAAGATAGTTTAACAGCAAAAGCAGAATCTCCAGTCCCAGCTTAAGATATGAAATATTTCCCAAGCAGCTAAGGAATAATGATGGCCCTAGATACTCCTTAGGGCCTTGGAAGTTTCTCGTTAAGGACCAAGGACTTGAAGATAATGATACTATGCCCTGCCAAGTCCTGTAGCCAGATCACTGCTGCTTTATTGTCAATTGGATCAGAAGATTTCGGCAGATCTAAAGTCAGCCTGGACATCTGACCTCTGTTTATTCCCAGAAAGTCATCAACTCGAGGCAGCAATGTACGCCTAGTGCCAAGCCCCAGCTTAAAGCCTGACTGATTAGGATCCAAGAAGCTAGAGAAATCTCAGAGTTGTTGTGGTTGGCTGCTTTCCATCTTCTCAGATAATTTTACCCAAACAGTGGTGTGAGGGAAGCACAGGCTCCCATACCAGGGAGAAGATAATGAATTGGGCAGGATGGGGCCACCGAGGGCCCAGGTTAGGATAAGGAGGCTCCAGTTTGCCACTGACTTACACTCATCTTGCTGTGTGGAAAAAGATGTCTGTTTCTTAGGTCAACTCTTACAGCCCCTGTGGATCAGGCAGTCAGCAGGGAGGCAGGAGCAGACCCTGCTTTCCACCGGGTGCACCTGTTCACCCAACACTGGCCTGTAGGAAGCTGGTGCCACTCCAGGCAGGGCTCCCCTCTGACCCTGGACATCACTCTGCCCTGCCTGAGCATCTGTTCCACAGCAGCTTATGTGTGGCCGGGAGCCAGCATCCAGCACGGAAGCTGTGTGGCCAGGGAGCTGCCTCAAGACCCAAAGGAGCGTCCCCCCAGGAGGTACCCCACAGTATTTAGGGGGTGGGAATCTGCCCTGTGGGAAAGGGAACACAGAACCACACAGAATACAGAGCAGGAAGGAAAGATCTATGAACAGAACTTTGACCCATGAAGTCTTGGGGTGGAAAGCAGGGAGGGGCGGGGGGAGGGACTGAGACCTGGCTTGTGAGCTTGTGAAGGTCTGGCCCACTGGCTGCACCTCATTTCACGACACCCCCACTTCGGTGGCGGTCCTCTCCTGTATCTCCAGTCAGCTACAGCAGACTTGTGCCTGCTCTCTGCAGCAGGGAACTGCCGCCTCGGCCCTGGCCCTCTCGCACAGACCAGTTTGTGCTGGAGCTCTGTTGTCCTGCCTGGTCTCCTCCAGAACCCCTGCCCCATGACAACCAAGCCTTGTCCGGTTCATACAGTGGTTTAACCCCGGGCCTTGAGTCCACTAGGCCTGCTGCCGCGCTCCCCTAGGAAGGGCTCCCACACACGCCTGGGCTGGGGCTTCCCAACTTCCTTCTGCATTGGCTCCCACGTCCCTTCACGCCGCTTCCTCTGACAGCCCTCCTCGTCTCAGCAGCCAGGCCAGCGGCATACCCGCGGCCAGCCCGCGTCTCCGTTGCCGCGGCAGTCAGCCACACAGTCACCCTGTCCCCTGAAATGTACCTCCACGTCACAGGCCACTCTTGGCTGCCTGAGCTGCACGGTGAGCAGGTTGCTCTGCTTGCTGTCCTGGGCGCAGTCGATCTCTGTGACGGGGAAGGCCTGCTGCTGTGTGTCCTCGCTGACGCTCACCACGAAGAGCACCTCTGACGTCAGCAGCAAGCAGCCTTCGTGCTCCTGGCCGGAGCCCCTCACCAGAACGACTTCCAGGGCCATGTGCACCTCTGGTCTGCCCAGAGACTGAAGCATTTTCCTGTTTCCAAGGAGAAAAGTGAGGCGGGAAGCCGGTTTGGAAAAGATGGTCATAGAGCAGTGCTCACGGTACCACACACGGTTCCCCAAAGGTGGAGGGCTCTCACCCATCTGATTATTAGTTTGAGCTTAAAATGTAATTGTCACTTTAATTCTCAAACTGATTCTGGTCAACAGAACCCAGCTCCTGGGGATAAAGATTTCCCTTGGCTCCTTTTCTTCCCTATAGAAACATCACCCCGAGAAGGAGGCTGGTTCTCTAGGGAATCCCGGGTCCCCTCCCACGGCCTGGGCTCCTCTGTCAGCGCGCCTCCTCCCCGAGGAGTGTGCGAGAGGCCGGGGTGCGGCCAGCCCCACATCTGGGGGCGGCAGCCGCTCCTGGGCCCTAAGGTGCCCCAGTGCTGCCTGAGCTGCCGAACGCGGTCTGGGGCTGCCCCGGATGCAGGGCCCTTCAGCTTGAGAGCAAAGCAGGCCCCCTAACATCCATGTGCCGTGGAACAGGCGTCTAGATAATTTTACCAGACATATTTGACGTGGCTGTTTGGAGCCTGGTCAGCATGTAGATCACTTGGCTGATAGCGCTGTTTGGGAAGCTGAGAAAGTCCAGCTCCGTGTAAAATACCTGTGGTAAGAGAAGTAAGGGAGTTTTACTAGTTGTCTTCTGGAAACCGGTTCCATGCTGCAGTGATGTCATCTGCTTACAGCCATCCATAAAGCGCTGCAAGATCCAAAATGATGTCAAATCCTTGGAAGCAAGTGTATAGATAATCATTAAACACCACAGTGCTCTGACCTCTGGCGCTCTTACATCAGCTACAAACTGAAAAATGAATGAACCACAGTCCAAGCATCGACCGGACTGGCAATTAATGGAAGCCTAACGCTCCTGGGAGTAATCAGTCCTGTGCAATACTCACACACTGTTACAATTTATGTGATAAAAGAAGCCATGCTTGTTAGTCGACTTCCCTGCTTCACGTTATAATACTTCTGTATCTGTGCTGGGGCCGGGCACATAAAAAAACACAACACACAGAGATGCACACAAAGGCACATGGTTTGCCTAGATACCGTATTTAGGTGACTTAATCCAGCTGTTAAACATGAATCCATATACATTTATGAGCACTCTGGGGGCCCCCGGTTTATTACACGCTCTCCCCGGGGCCGGCACCAAACGAGGGCACCCAGCGGCAGCCATGCAGGCCTCGGAGGAGACGCTCCAGAACCAAAGATGGTACAGCATGTGTGCTTTCCGAGGGCTTGTAAATGTTTATAAACGAGGCACAGTCATTAGACGAAGAGTTAGTGGTTTGTAAAACCTTCAGTGCAGTAATAAAACTTTTACAAGAATGATGGAGAGCAACAAGGCCATGTGAAGCTCTGTGCTGAGATGCTCTTCCGTGAGGGGGAGATCCTCAGCCCTGGGAAACCTCATGGTGAGGAACCATGGCTTTTTCCACACCAAAGGAATCGGTGAAGTCTGCGTGGACTTCGCCTCCCTGGGGTCCACAGCAAGGGAATCCCACTTTTATGAACGCCTAAGCGGAGTCTGACTGGGCCGGCCGACGGGGCGGGTGGACAGCGGTTCTGTCCGTTTCCCTGTGAGTGAAAACGTCACTCACAGGAGAGAGAGAGACCCGGGAGGGGGGCGACGAGGGGAACAGCCAAGAGGAACACATGTTCGCGCCTGTGTGGTCTCTTAAAGGAGCCCTCCGGATGGCTGCCTGAGTGTGGGCATTCGTCTCCCCTCTCTCCCTCTCAGACTCTCTCCCCCTCAGACGCGGTTTCTGTGCCCTGGTCGGGCCGCCTCTGTCAGATCTGACGGGCAGGTGCCCGCGGTGAAACGGGCCGCTCCGACTACGGCCAGACGCAGGGCGCGCGCCTGTGATCTGGGATGGCAGCGAGGCAGCCTGCTTCCTGACCAAAGCGATGACACCGATTTGGGGGAAAAAGGTGACCGTGGTGAGTCCCGGTTTACGTTTTCTAAAGTCACTTTAGCGGGCTCCGCCAAGAACGCAGCAAAGCAGCCTGGGAAGACGTGCTTCCTCCGCTCCCTCGCACCCGCTACTCCCGCGTGCACGCCCAGCGGGGAGAGGCCCCAGCGCGCCCCCGGCCACGGCTGGCGGTGCCCCCAGCCCCACTGTCTGCTTGGGGAAGGGGTCTCAGATGTAGGTCACCTGTCTTTGCTGCCAGTGGCCAGGAACTCGGCCCGGGGGCAATGCACCGGAGGCTCTGTGGGTGTGGGCGTGCGCGCTCTTCTTTCTCGTTCTCTAAAGCGCGCGCGCGCACACATAAACACACACACCCCCCCACAGATATCTTCCTGCTTTATCACCTATTTTTCCTTTCCAACTGGCCATCAGACAAGTTGTCATTCTAGTCTCTGCTTCAATATTTTCTACGTACTGCTCTCAACTGCCCTCCACCTCTGACTGGTTATTCTCATTCAAGTCTGTTTTACTCTCGGCCTTAGCCAAAAGGCCGAGAAGCCATCACTGGAGTCTATTTTTTTAGATGTGCTGTAAAAAGAATCTGTGAGGTAGATCTATTGAACCTGCTAAATGATTTCTTGGGTCTACAATTATTAAATTTATCATGAGTAGTACAATTCAACTCTTCCCATAAATAAGCATAAGGAGGTGAAGAAGACAGCTATTTCTCTCCTTATGGATTTATCCATTTTTTTTTTCCACTGCTTTGCCATGTGAAGGCCTAGATTATCTCAGAGTCCTTGGTATAATAATGCAAGTAGGTCGGTGATATCTGAGCTGACCTGACAGGTGCCCCACAACTTACCGTAGCCAGTCTGTGACACAAGCTCAGCGGCCCCTCCGATGGGCTTTGTAAACACCCCCATGATTCCTTTCCCCACACCTGAGATGACACCCTTGGCCTTGTGTCCTGCTGAAGCATGAGCTTCAGAAGTTCTCTGGAAGTTCTGCATAGGCTGATCGACTATGCCAGCAATTGCACCTGAAAAACAGCAAAAGCCCCTTGTGAGGACTGAGGCTTAAAATCCTGAAAAAGTGAAAACCTTCAATCCAGAATGGCTTTATTTGGATTGAAAATGAAAACCTACCCTCATTATCATGTTCTTTACTATACATTTATTTACCAATTACATAAGCTCACTGGGCAGGCACTGAGTTAGGCATTTATGATCTTCATCAAAACACAATGTTCAGACTGGGTTTGGTCCATTCCAGTGAGGATCTGAAAAGTTCAGTTCAGAATTTCATAAACACGTCAGACTATTCCAAAGTGACACTCACATGCCTTTGTCCAGAAACCAGGCAACACAGTTTAGAGAAGAGAGCTAATGATTGCTCAGGAGAGGGCAAGCCTGCTCAGCCTAATCAATTTTCACTAATTTGGAGCGTGAAAAAACTGGAAGAGGCCATCTCCCTTTTAATAATGATAAGACCATTCTTTGATAATATCAAGATATTAATATGTAAGAGTGTTAATATTGCAGTTACTTATATAATAGCTAATCTGTTTCTAGTGCTTACTATCTGCTGGGGACTGTATCCAGAGTGTTACTTGTATGAGACCATTAATCCTCATAATCTTGGGAGTCAGACATGGTTTTTATCCTCAGCTCCTAGATAAGGCGGCAGAGCACAGAGAGGTTAAGGAGTTTTGCCCCAAGGTCACACAGCTGTCCTGTGCTTGAGCCAGGATCTGAGTCTAGAGAGGCAGTCACAGGCCAGCTCTTCACCACCAAGCTCTTCACCGATCCTGTTTATAAACAGGCACTTCCTTCTGCCAGTCTTAGAAACACTCCCCCACTTTCCACTTCAAATGAGGTTTGGCCATTTATTCTTTACTTTAGAATAGCTACAAAAGCCTGCTCTCACTACTCTGCTCTAGCGGTTTTCCCAGAGGGCGGCCGGGTCAGGTACCAAGCAGGGGGGGAGAGTCCCTCAGCCTCCTGTGGCTCCTTCCTCCTTGCTCCCTTTGCCCTGAGGGGCCTGTGAGGATATCTACTAAAGGCCCCACCAGTCCTGAGTTTCTTTTTTTCCTTCAGTGATGGAGCGGGAGGTTCTCTAGCTCAGTAAGAGGTAAAAATTTCATTACAGTTCTTGATGGAATTTTGTTTTCAACTCAAACTTGCTAGGATTAATGGAAAATGCACAGTCCCCCTGGTAGAAATTTTAGTACATGTCAAATCCCATTATGCCAAATGCCACTAATTCAAAGTCTCTTGGGTAAATGGAGATTTCCAGGTCTCTGTTAATGACCTGCTAATTTCAAGTAATATTCCCCTGAACAAAATCCAGTAAAACAAAGGCTGGTTCCTTCAGGTCAGTTGTAAAGGGAATGTTCTTCGCAGATTCCATTCCTCTGAATTTGGATAGAGCCATTTAAATTTATGTATTGACAGATTAAGAATGACCTGAGGCGACAGGTCTGTTTCTCAGCCCAGACCCAGGGCTTCCCAAACCTTCTAAAGAATTGACTAGGGAGGCAGAGGGAGCTGCTTGCCCTTGGCCCCAGCCGCCCTGGCTGTGGAGGGCTGAGGGGATCACTGCATCAGGGCCCTCAACACACTCCATCCTGGCACCTGGGCTGGGGAGCGTTAATAATGGGGATGGTGGCCGCCTTTGGTGCCCAGCGCACACAAGAACTGTGGGGTCTTCTCTTCGAATTTTCTCACAGCAGACAGTTCCAAGTAAACAGCATCAAATCAGAGAACACCGCTTTTGTGGTGTCATTATCTGATTTCTTTGAAAGGTCTCTAATGCTTAAATTCGTAGGTCAACTGAGGTAAATAATTACAAATTCGCCAATGGATTAAGTCACTCAAGAAAGGCCTTTTCTCAAGTGCAGATTTCCATTAAGACTATTAAGATCCTGCCGGGGGCCAGGTGCTTACTTCACTGAGAACCTCCCACTTCCTTTAACGTGCCAGGCCCACCCCGGACCAGGAACATGGAGCCTTGATAACGGTGAGTCCCCACACCGATCTCTGAGGCCTATCTAAGTGCAAACAGGTATCACAGTGAAACTGCCCTTTGATCTTCTACTTTCTCCAGCCACTGGCCACACCGAAGGCTCAGTTACTGGGGCTTTGACAGATGGACTATTTGGGCAGCCCAGGGAGTGGAAAATCTGAGCCTCATGACAAGGTGTTAGATGCTGAGAGGTAGAGAAGGAGCTGTCAGACCGCATGCCCTCGCCCAGCACCAGACCCTGGCGGGGGAAAGTCTGTCACACACACCAACACCTCGCTGGTCACCAGGTGCGAGCTGGAGACCAGAGTGGCCGTGAGAGACAAGCAGCCGTTCCGTGGTGTCTGCGCCGTGCCTGAAGAGAGGCAGCTTCTCGGAGGGTTTCAGAAGGCTCGCTTATTAAGTCTAATCCAGCTAAATCCCACGACTGGTAAATTATTTACTGTCATCTACTTGAGCTCTGCTCCAAGGCTCTAAGTGGTGGAAACTGATCCCCAAACTTGTCTGTTGGCATCCGGCCCACGGGGAGGGCGGCCACATGGAGACGGCTGTGATGTGATGAAGGCAGGAGAGGAAGGAAGCGCGCCTCGGAGGGCGGGGAGTTTCCGTGGACTCCGGGTGTGCCGGGTGAGGCAGAAACTGGGGGGCGTCTCCTTCGCTCCCCTCTAGCTGAAGGAGGAGGCCTTTCTTCGTTAGCGAGGGAACTGGAATGGCCCTCCCTTACCTCTGCCAGGACTCGCTCCCCAGCCTCCGGCAGAAAATACTGGCTTACTGACCTAGAAAGCTCCTCTGTGGCTTCTTCGGTGCTGCCCTCACTGCACGCTGTAATTTTATTTGGGGGCATTTATTTATTTATTTTTAAAATCACAACAGCAGAGGCACAGGCCTAGGCCGGGGCACTACAGCTCACCACTTCAGAGACAAACAAGGCCTACACGCAGCGGAGAGTAAGTATTCCAGCCTGCGGCTAGTCTTTTAGGGCCAGAACAGATTAATTCACGGAGAAGGAAACACTTCTGTCATTCCTAAAATTCCCCACGAACTGCTGCCACTCCGCTAATGGCTGATTGTGGCAGCAGAACAGCTCAAAAAGGCTGCATCTCAGTGCCTGGCTCACTTGTTCCCTCTCACTCCAGGGAGAACGTCCTGATGCACCTGGTAGAGGCCCATTTTGTGGGGGTTCTGCACGGCACACCGAGAGTGGCTGTGGAGACCGAGGGTGTGGGTACTGGAAGTCTAGCGATGCTGCATACATCAGGCAGCAGCCCAGGAGGGTGATCAGAGAGGCGAGGGCTGACATCTGAGAGAGAAGTCACGTCTGAGAGGGAACATGGAGTATGACAGTGACACAGAGCTCACATCCTCGCTCGGCACAGGCTCCAGGGTGCAACAGAAAGGGGGGTGGCTGGGGGAACAGTTCTGATAAATGTGGGAAAGCCTTCATACCAATTCTTCAGGCTAAACAGAATTTTCCCCAAAGCCACTGCTTCCTCAAGACTGTGGGGGAGGCTCATCACAGAGCCTCGGCGGCATCTCTGGGCCAGCCGATGCTGCCTCGCTGACTCGGGGCCATGCGGCTGGGCATGGCAGCTGAAGGCTCCCTTTGATTTCCCAAGCACCTCCTAACACTCCACAGTGTCCTCACGAGAGCAAAACGGAGGCAAGAAGGTCCACGAATCCCATAAACATTTGGGGGAAATGTGTTTTTCCTACCCTGGAACCTTCAATTGTTCTGTCTCCCCACATCCTGATTGTTTCCAGGCTCGGAGCCCTCCAGGCTGGGGGACAGGAGGAAAAGCCCAGGCTCTTGTCCCGGTGGAGGTCTGGCCTGGGCGAGTCACTCCCCCTCACATCCATGTGGGTTTGTAGATCAAATGAGACGACACCCGTGAAAATGCTTTGTCAACGCTGAAGTGTTCTTGAGACACATTTTTACTAGCTGTGTTGTTAGTATTTCTCATAGAGGAGGAAACTGAGGAAGTACTATTTTGATTCCACTGAGCATGGTTTTCAAACAATATGATAACAGCTCTAACGTCAGCCAGGCACCTAATTGCATTTAGCAGTTTTAAATACCATATCTGGGGATAAATTAAATGGTGATAAATCTATGCTTTTCCAGGTGAGGGGACTTGATCGGTGCTACTCCTTCTCTTGTCTTCCTGCCCCACATCAGGTAGTTCTGGCCAGGATGTTTTGAGATAAGCCAGGGATTAAGTGGGACACAGAGTGTTCTGAGAGGGAAGGAAGTGGGTTCGAGCCAGCTCTGAGAAGCCCACTGAGAACTAACCCATCTGAGGGGCATAGAAATGGGCACGTGGCTCAGGGCGAGCTGCTGGAGGTGGTGCTGCGCGGGGGCCCAGGGTCAGGCCACGGGGGGCAGGGAGAGGCACTGCACACCTGGGAGGGATTTAGGTCGTCCACAGAACCCCTGAGTTTTTGGAAATGACCAGAGAGGCAGAAAAACCACAAGCACACTGAGGTTTTAAGGACGAAATAAGTCCCTTGCACGGATGATGTTGTATAAGGAGTGACTATCGCAGAGATCCAAGTTTTAGGACTTTCTAGCCTGGTTAACAGTGGCGCCATATTAAAAAGTATGACAACACGATGGGAGGATCATGGCTTCTCCTGTAATGGGTTTCTACCGTCAGGGACAATTTACAACAGTGGCAACTGGGTGGCGGGTGAGGGCGTCTCTGTTTGGAAGAGAACACACTGGTTGGAATGGATATAACCACAGGCCGGCCAGCTCAGGTCTACTTGAGCCTGTCAACTCCAAGAAGAGCTTGCATGGAGGGAAGGAAGCTCTTCTGCCCAGAGAAGAGGGCATGGCGTGAGCAGTGCTGTTTACCAAACACAGACCCTATGCCGGGCCCATGACAGACCAGTATTATTACCTCTAATAATGTTACCACCAGCCCCAATTTACAAAGGAGAAAGCCAGGTTCAGAGAAGGTAAGAACGTGCCTGAGGTCACAAAGAAAGGACCTGGACACCCTAGCCTGAGGTCTGCTGTCTTTTCCAGAATGTGGTCTACCCCCATGCCTTCCCCTGGCCTTCCAGACCATTCCTCTACCCTGTAGTTCCATCCCAGGTCATAAGCTCCCAGTTTCCACGCATCGCCACAGAATGTTATGACTTAAACAATTTCTAGTAACTTAACCTGAGCTTGTAACATCTTATTACTTCCTTCCAGAGCCTCAGTTGGCTGTGCTGTGGGTTGAGGGCTGCGGCTAGCAGCGCAAGCTGGAGAGAGCGCAAATCCTTTCAAGCTCATCTTCTCTGACCTCCGCTCTCCCTGCTCTGCGGTACTTTGATCTGCGAGAGATGCACACTCCTTCCCATGCGAGCAGGCAGGCTGCCAAGCAATACAGTTTTAAATTCTTCCGCAAACAAATAAACAAAAGATACCCTTGAAAATCCTGCTCTGCAAAATCTCAGCTCTGAAGCTTCCTTTTTATAGAGTTTTCCAAAGCAGCTTATTTTTTGAACATTTGTAGTATTTGGAAATACCCGCAGCCATCTTCACTTCGAACTATACCATCTGGCCGCTTGACAACTGTAATTACTCTGCGTCCGGATGAGCCGGCACTCTCAAAAGAAAATAAAAGGCGAAAGCGGGCTCCTTGCTGAAGTTTACAGGACATTTGCACGTTGCTTGAGAGCTTCTCAAACAAAGGTGAGAGCATCTGGAGGATGTGGTCGGGGCAGGGGATGGGGGGGCTTAGAAGGCCGGCGGCCCGTTACTCACTTTCACAAGCCACAGGCCCTGGGCTGCTGTCCCCGTGCTGACACCCCCCACCCCCCCGCCCCCTGCCCCGCGCCACCCAATGCTCAGGGCGCCTCCTCTGGCATGAGGCTCTCTGGAGACCCACCCTGAGGACAGGGATGGGCTTCCTACCAGAAGCAAGGGAGGGCAGAGCGTGGGCATTTGTGCAGGTGGGCCTTCCTCTCAGAGCTGCGCAAGGGCTCTGGGATGGAGGCCCTGTGCCAGGGCGCCTCAACTGCCGCCCCCTGCCCCCAGCTACCACGAGCCTCAGCCTTGTCTGCAGAAAGGATGTAGGTTTCACAACCACCCTCCTCGTCCAGCGTGGGTTCCTGTAGCCCCTTACCAAGCAGGCTGATGCCCAGCCGGGACAGGCCCTGCCGGAGCCCCTCGCCCAGGCTCTCGGGGAGCTGCCGCCGCCACTCCTCCTGCCGGTTGTAGTGCTCCTCGTCTAGCGAGAGGCGGTCCATGTTCCGTGCCAGGCTTGTGGCCAGGTTGGTGATGGAGGTGAGGGTACCTGAGGGCACAAGGGAACACAGGTTGGCCTGGTCACCAATCTGGTGGACGCCCCGGGAGTGGTTCCCCAAAGGGCTAGGGGGGAGCAGTGGAAGCGCATCTGTGCCTTCCTGACATGCCCAGGTGGTGAGTGACGGCAGCTTCCTCTGGGCAGCTTGAAGCAAAAGCCTTAAGGAAATGAGGTGAAGGGCACCTGCTGGCTCAGAGCGTGTGGCTCGTGGTCTTGGGGTTGTGAGTTTGAGTGTAGAGCTTACTTAAAAATAAAATCTTTAAAAAAAAATGAGGTGAAGATTAACACTTGTTTAAAAGGGTGATGGCATACCTCAAAAGGGGTAGGATAAGAATCTCTGTTGCCAGGAAAATGCCCTGAGTTTCAGATGAAACTGCCATCATTATGGTGGGATTGTCCATGCTTGGCTAACACAGTTTTGAAGTCCTCCTTGAGGCCCAGTGTTGAAGCTTAAACTTTGCTCTGATTTTAAAGGTTAAGGTTATGCTGCTGAATCTGAGACAGACTGTAAAGAAACGTTTCTACTTAGGAATAAAACGTATTTCCTTCTTAGTGCAAAGGATGACATTAAATTTTATCATTTGACATTCTGAGAAACCAGTGATTGGGCCACAGACAAGATGTACAGTTTTGATTCTCAGGATTTTAGCTGGAAAAAGTGAGGACACTAAAGGAAATAAATCACGTGAAAGCCATGATTTTGTCTCGTTTTCCCAAGAACAGCTATCTCAGCAACTTGCCTAAAACAGTCCCCAACCCCTCTAAAAGAGTCTGCGGAGATCTCAGTGAGGCAAGACTGAAAGACACCAATGGACAGATCCTGAAACTGGCAAATGAGTGCCTTCATTAGTGGTCACCAAGCTGTAGGAAAACCCAGAGGATGTCACTTTTGCAGCTGCATCTTTACCAGCAATCTAAAAAGTCTGTGTACACACAAATACCAAAAAAAAAAAAAAAAAAAAGAAAAGAAAAAAAAAAGAAATGGATTTTTGCTAAGAGAAGAAGGAGAGAACAAGTGTAAAAAAAAATTCAGTGAGTCACTATGCTAAAATTACCAAGGGGTTCAATTTAGCAGGTGTTGGGTGTCTTATTTGAAAATAAAAACATCGGAACCACAAAGATTCAAGTGTCAGGAGTGAGAAATCCACCAGTGACTCATCTGTGAGTTCCTTCGGCTCTCAGCTCGCAGGCCTCCCGGACGGCTGGGGCCTGGGGGAGTGGGCCTGTCCTTGTCCACACAACTCGGTTGACGCTCATGCGTCCCCCTTGCCAGTGCCCCCCTCCAAGGAGGATGGGTGCTCATATTTCAAGCTCTTCTTCTTTGGAGCTTTCCAGAGACTTCTATAACCTGCCCACTCATCACAGAGTTGCAGCACTGTTGACATTAAAAAGCCTTTTATGGGGAAGAAGCCCTTTGCCCTGTTTTCCCTGCCTCCTGCTGAGAAGAAAAGGGGACTCAGATGGCCCTTGTTAGTTCCCGAGTCACTGCCAGCCTGACCAAAATATTGCCAGGCACACACGGATAAAACAAAAACATGCCCCTTCATGTGGGCAGCACTTTGGCTTCTGTGCCTCACGGACCATCTGGGCCACAAGATGGCACTGTTGATGTGGCCTGCTGGCGGAGAGCTGCCTGTTAACCTCCAAAGCCGTTTGCACCTCAAAATGTATCCATATTCTTCCAAAAGTTATGACAACTGTATCTACATGAAAAAAAAATGATGAGGCAACACAGTGTAGGGTTTCTGATGTTTAGCAGAAGTCCTGAACACCTTTAATATTTCTGTATTTATCACATGGAATAACAGTTGAGCCAATCCTTGTTTTCCCAATGGGAGGTTTAAAATTCTGAAGTTTCTGAAACATTTTCACACACTGCAGGCAAATAGCGATCTGTTTAAAACATAAGACATTCTGTGTGAGCTCTGTGAAAAATCCAACAGCTCACTGCACCCTAACAGGCCCAACAAAGGTAGAGGCACCCTTCACACACCAAAAACGTCAACGTGTTCTTTAAAACATAAAAAATAAGGGAAGGAATGAAAATGAGGCATTATGAAAAGGAACTGAAACAGCTACCTTTGGAAATGTGCTTTACGAAGGATGTTGTCCCTCTGGAAACGCCACTCACAAAGGCTCCCGGGCCTCTGGTCAGCCCCTCGTACGGAAGCCTAAAGAAGTCGGCAATTCCATTCCCGATGCTTCGCACCAAACTTGCGGGGCTGCCGAGGATTTCCAGAGATCCAACCACCCAGCCTGTGAGAGACCAAAGGGAAGGGGTTACCGAAACCTTAAATACAGCACTTTGAACATTTGGGAAAAGTGACCCATTTTCCCTGCAATTCATTTTTCACACTGGAATTGAGAATGTAATAAGCTCCTTTGGAGCAAAATATGGGAAATAACTCATTCACTGTGAATTCATAAATGGCAAGCTTTCATACTTTATAAATCAAAGTGATCCTTTTGGCAGCCTAGCAAATAGCTTTACTCTGACTTCCTTGCCTGAGCCTCCCGTATTGCTGCTAAAAGGGACCTGTGTGCAAGGGGACACACACGCCCCCCACCCCCCGCCAGAAGGAAAGGGGGTCTCTTAGGGCGCAGGTGTTTGCAGGCTGGGAAGTTATCTTTAAAACCACCTCAGGGCAGCGGAGGCACCGGGAGGAGGAGGAGGTCTGGTCTGGTCAGGGGAGGAGGCAGATGCTAAATGGGGTGTTGGAAAGGAGATGCAAAGTTCTGACAAGGATGGAGGAGTTATTTTTAATCATCCCCAATCCTACCAAGCTGAGTGCTTCCCTTTGGAGCTGAGCTGGAGCCAGACAAACGTGTCCCCTTCAGCCCCAGCTTCAGTTGTGTAAACACCGGTGACATGGACATACTGATTAGGTTAGCGAGAGGGGAGTGTTCCCTTCCAGGGTCCCCGGAGGGGAGCTTTGGATCTGGTTTCCTATTCGAGCAGGGGGCCTGCCAGGGGCTGGCCTGCTCAGTGGCCTGATTGTGGTGTCTGCTGCCTCGTGGGAATGAGGCTGTGGTGTGAACTCCGGCAGCGGCTTCCCTTCACCTTCCTCCCCGGGGAGGGGGGCTCAGCATGCTCACGGCAGGGGGGCGGGGGGGACTGGAGGTGCAGGCAAGGCCAAGGGCTAAGTGCAGGATTCTAGATAGGGAACTTTCTCCGGGAACCACGGGTGCCCCAGCCTGGGGCTGAGAGTGCTCTCTCATCGGGGAGGCTGTGGGGCTGGGACCCTGTGGGAGCCAATCCTGCCTCAGCAGCAGGTTCTTGCAGGACAAGCCTGGAACAGACCCTCAGTCAAGTCACTGGTCCCAGAGGCTCAGGAAGGTATGGCTGCAAGAAGCAAGGCAGAGCCCTGACGGTTTCTAGGCCCAGCCCCTAGACAGAGAGGGAAGGTCTTAAATTTGGAGCCTACTTCTCTTCTCTGGGAGAGTAGGAGGATGACATGAGGGAATCACTTCCAGAGACGTGGACTATAAAGGGCCAGCCTATGGGTATCAGACATTCAGCTTATTTAATGTGCCCAGCAACTATGCACGTGAAGTACTATTACCTCCCTTTACATAAATTCAGAGGAGCTAATGACTGAACCTCTCCCTGGGGGCAGTGATAGCAGGCGGAGGGGAGAGAGGTGAATCTGACACAGTGTTAACCTGTCTCCACTTCCACTTTCTCCAGGCAGGATGAGGAGGCAAGTGTGGCTCAACTGTTCGCAATTTCCTGCTGCTGAGACACGGGGGCTGGGTCTCCAACCCAGGTTTCCCTGATTGCACAGCCCACCCACCCGCCGTGAGCCCAGGCTGCAGTGAGGAAGGCAGGGTATCAGGGAGGCTTGTGGAATATGGTTCCTTGCAGGGCTCTCTCTGTAGGTAAAGAAACAGCAAGCTCCCTTTGGTCTGGGATAGTTATGAGGTTCCACCTGCAGGCAGTAAATTGGTCTAGAAACATCTTAATTCTCCTTCTCTCCATAGATTTCACACTCACAGATAAGGAAAGGGGAGGATGTAGGCCGTTGCCAAGCAAAGACCATCTACACAGACCAGTGTAGCAGGCCCAGCATGAAGAGACACCACTCAGGCTCACTGCTCACCGCCACCCTCCACCAAGCTACTAGAAGGCGGGATGTGGGGTGTGGTGCTCCTGGGTCAGGAACACGGCCTGACAGGAGGGCTATGTGTGGACCCAACGTACTTCTCAGAGGCATTTGAACTAGCCAGAAAAGGACAGTAAGTATCGGAGGGCACTCCTTCTTTATTTTCCTCCAAAAGCCAATTATCTCTTGCTTATTCGTTTGAAAACATTGTTGAAAAAGAGTATCTGTCTGACTTCCCATCAGTTTGAGACTTGGGTGTAGAGGAGCCCCAGGAAATTAGAAAGCTACTGCTTTCCACATGCTTTCCTTCGAATAGGGCTACTCCTATCTATTTCTAATTTATTTTTAAAACCTTTTCAAGGTGAATCCACAAACTTCCCTAGAAATGAGGTCAGGATATTTTGACCATCCCAGGCAGGAACCTTCTAGGCAAGTTCAATGGGTGAGTCCTGCCCCACATGCAATGCAGCTGCAACTTGCTCATCCCCAGGTCAACCCTCCCTCCTTCCTCTGCAAAAATGCTAGTACATTCTCTTGAATGCCCTTCTGCTGGGGCAATGGTAACCTTCTACCATCTTCTCACTTTGCCTGCAGGTTTTTAGTGACAGAATTCCCAACGGGCTCTAAAAACTTGGCCCTCTGTATTAGAATTTCTTGTCCCAGTGTATAATGAGGTTGGGACAACAGCTTAGAGGATTTTAGGTGGATTACAAAAAATCCAAACAGAATGTTCTTGTGAAAGCTCATTAAGAACAAAAAACAAAACAGAGAGGGTTTGTAGCTCACAGGCTGCAGGGACATGGCTCCTTGGTGCCACAGTTGGGAGTTTCTCTGCCAGTTCATTACCTACATGGGTGCCCCCCACACCTCAGCGTTACCTGGTGGCCTGATGGAAGCCTTAGTCCTCTGCAGGCCCCAGATCAGAGCCCAGCAATTTACATGCCTGCTACTCATGTTAAAAGCAAAAACTGCCCGAAAGGTTAAGTTTCTGGAATTGTTTATAAATATACCCATCTATTAAATGTGAAATGTTAACTGCTTATTTTTAAATGATTTCTTAGCAAGAGAGAAATATTTTCTTCATTGTTGTGCAAGCTATCAAAACAATAGTCCCAGCAGGGCCCTCCCCTGATCTTGTCATTTTCAGTTAAGAACTTCTGGGTAACCTTATTAACTCTGTGAATTTCATTACAGAGAAAATGTAATCTCCCCAGTCTGGCAACAACACGGGTCATTTACTGCTACAATGTTAGCTTATATGGGAATGCTTTCACCAAGTACAATGTGATAAATGTTCTTTCCTTTGTTATTCTCTGAAAGGAAGGCTGTCATGTTCATTGCTAGGAAGAACCCACAAGACCAACTCTGGTTGGGGTTTGTTGCTTGAATTCCTGGGAACATAAGGGGCTGGAGAATCACACTGAAACCGTGTTGGAGTGAATTTAGGCGAGGAACCCGTGTTTCGATGATGACTGTTGCATAGAATGTCCTCAGACCACTCCATCCCCTGCACTCTACCAGCATATAGTACTCGCCAACCGACCTTTTGTATACATATTCAACCCCCTCACCCCACCCTGACTTTTCCATCTCAGGTCTGTGGAGAAGCTGAGACACCAACCACTTTCTTTTTGCGATCTGTCTACACAGGGCAGATGCGTAGAAGGCTCTTTGTGGGTCTTAATCCTCTGAATTGCTCACCTATGGCTATTCATGGGCTCTAATGAGGAGGCTAACAACCTTCCAGTGGGTTTCTTCCAGGCCCAGGGGCTGAGGCCTGCGCTAGTTTTCCGGACCACACCAGTGCGCTCACCCTGAGCCTTGTACTGCAGGGGCTGCGTGAAGGTGTCTGCTACGAGGAATTAAAGTTCTAAGTGACGTAACAGCTAATATCGACGCTCCTGGTCGCTTGAATGTTTCTTAAGTGCGGGGCAGAGTGTGGATGTCCATCCAGCGCTGACCAATGGCCAAGCCCGCACTCTTCCCTCCCGCCATGTTGCTCCCCGGGGTCTGCAGGTCGGTAAGCACCTTCCCTCCCCCCGCAAGCGGTTCCTTCTCACCGGGGCTCTGGCTCACCGCGGCCTCACCTGCTCGGAACAGTGCGCCCGCGGCGTAGTGCATGGCCAGGGCGTGGACCAGCTGGCGGGCCGTGGTGAAGACGGGGCCGCGCTCGAACACGGAGAAGGCCAGCGGCGTGTGGTCAGACGCTATGTAGAGCTTGAGGGACGCGTGGATGCTGACGAGGAGACTCACGGGCTGGATCAGCAGCCTCCGCAGCTTGACGGGGTGCGCCAGGGCCCGGGCGTGCTGGCCCACCTGCGCGGGCAGCCCCTGCCCGCCGGCTCCCGGGGCTGCGGGGGGCGCCGCCAGGCAGCCCTCGGGAAGGTAGGTCTCGAAGAGCGTTTTGATGTAGTAAACGAACGTGTCCTCCACGTATAAGCGGGCGGGTTTCAGTTCAAAACGGAATTCGTTGATGTCCTCAAAGAAGCAGCTCTTGCCCTCGGCGAGGGTGAGGCTGAGTCTGATAAAACAGTTCTTCTTGTACTCCTCCAGGTCTCTGCTGGGCACGAGGAGGCTCTGCATCCGGGAGCACAGCAGCTGCTCCGTCTTCTCCCCCTGGCAGACCAACACGGCAAAGTGGAAATTGGACTTGTTGTACAGCTGGTTGTCCAGCTGCAGGTCCCCGCAGCAGACCTCCACACAGTGAAGCTGGACCGGCGCGGCGGCTACCTCTTCCCCGGGCAGGGCGCCGGCCAGGGGGGCCACGTGCAGGAAAACACTGTCCAGCGTGAGTCTCAGGAGCTCAGACGACACTCTGTGGTGGGTCAGGTCATCAAACACCACCAGGCTCAGTTGAGTGATGAACATTTTCAGTGTCACAATCTTCTCCAGAGTTCTGGAGGAGAAAGGGAAAAGAACATCAGTCTTCCCCCTGTTCTTCTTTTTCTGCCTTTCCTTTCCTTCTCTCCTTCCTTCCCTCCCTCTTGCCTTTTTCCTTCCTTCCTCCTGCCCCGCCTTCCAATAGTGCCTTCTTACCTACCTCCTGACATCTCATCAGATTCTCTTAAGATGCAAGTAAGAACTCAACTTTCAGTTCATGGTGTCTGGGCAGAACCCGTCACACTCCCAACAGCTCTGGGAAATGTTCCCTATGGGACTATTACAAGTTCTTGTCATGATCTCTATGTGCTTCCCTTATCAACACCAGATTTTTCCTCCATAAGTCTTCTGGTGTTTGTGCCCTAATTCTCTATCACGATCATCTCAAGGCACAAAGGTAAAATCAAATAACCAAAATTCCTCACGGTGAAGTAAAGCAAACAGAAGAAAACTTACATTCACTCCCAGGACACCGGCCTATCTAGCCATGCTCCTGCCTCGGGCCAAGCCCTTCATGGTGCATAGAACCTTCCTGCTCTCCCCTGCTCTGGGGCCTCACTCCAGCCTCCCTCTCGTCCAGCCTCATTTTCTTCTTCATTACTAACTATCTACAACTGGATTTCTTACAGGCCCAGGGGCTGAGGCCTGGGGCTACTAGCTACTGGCTCCTGCTCAGTTTTCTGCTTCCCCCTCCCATAAAAACTTCTACGCACACTGTCTGCTGGCTGCCTTCCATTCCCTCTTCACCTTGCTCCAAGCGGGCTTCTGCCCCCACAGTCCACCAAAGCAGCTCTCACCAAGTGACTTCCTTGTCACTTGTCCTTTCACTTGGCAGCCTTTTGGGTCTGTGGCTCACTAGACCCACAATGGCATTTAACCTTATCGATAACTCCTCCTGTCTGGAAACATCCCCTCCATTTGTCTTCTCTTAGCTCTTCTACTTGTGGTCCCCCATCAATTGCTGTGTGGTGTCTTCTTCTCCCTGATGTCTGCAGATGAAGGTGCCCAAGGCTCAGCTCTTGCCCTCCCCTTGAAGATCTCACCCTGTCTCATGGCCTGATATGTCATCTCCGTGCTAAGGGCTCCCACTCACATGGTCAGCACAGAACTACCCGACTGCCAGCCTACGATATCTAACTGCTTCTTTATATAGGCACTCGTCTCATCTCGTCATGTGGCATCAAACTCCAGCTCTTACCCCCATCCCCAGATAGGTCTTTCCTATCTCAGTGAATGGCAACCACATACATCACTTGTTAGAACACGCACGCCGGAGTCCTTCTTGATACTTCTCGTTTCAGTCCTTACCTAGTGCATCAGGGAAATCCCACTGGTTTTTTCTTAGAAAGCACATCCAGAATCTGACCATTTCTTCCCACTTCCACTGATCCCACCACAGTCTAAGCCACTGACATCTCTAGTGCAAACAACTGTACCAATCTCTTAACAAGTCTCTGCTTCCACCCTTGCTTCTCTATGGTCTATGTCAATGAGCCAGCCAACAATTTTCTAAAAATTTAGGTCAGATCATGTCATTTCTTCACTCAAGTGAAGTGATTTCCCCATGTCAAGAATCAAAACTAAGCCCGACACAAGTCCCGTTCTTCTAGCCTTTCCTCTCTGACCTCAGACGCTATGATTTTTGCCCACTTTGGCCCACATTGGCCTCTTCCCTGCTCCTCCAACGTGTCAGGCATGCTACTTCGGACCTTCCAACAGGTCCGAAGCTCTGTCAGGAAAGCTTTCCCACCAGATAGCCACATTATTAACCCCCTGGCACAAGCTTTTGTGTCTCTGCTCAAATGTCAGCTTCGTGGGGAGGCTTACCTACACTGTTTTTTTAAAAAAATTATTCTCTCTCTGTCCCTAGGCCCCAGCATTCCTGGTCTTTCTACCCAGTTGTTTTTATCCTTGCAGAAAGCCAACCTTCTGCAGTACCTTCAATTTTCCTTTTTTATTATGTTTATTCTTTGTCTTCCATTCTATACCTACAAGAACGTGATCATTTTCTCAAAAGCAGGGATTTTGTTCTTTTTGGTCACTATTGTGTTCTCATCCCTAGAATAGCACCTACCATCCAGTAAGCACTTGAAAAATATTTGAATAAATGAATTAAGGGAATATTCGTAAATATCTGTCCCTTCCTTATTTCTACCACTATGTGTATAATTTGCTACTATGATTACTAATGCACTATTAATGCCCTAGGCAAATATTGCTGAACTTATTGTATAGGCTTGAAATTTTGTGTTACATAATTTTTTAAAAAAAATTTTATTTATTTATTTGACAGAGAGAGAGAGAGAGAGAGAGATCACAATTAGGCAGAGAGGCAGGCAGAGAGAGAGGAGGAAGCAGGCTCCCTGCTGAGCAGAGAGCCTGATGTGGGGCTCTATCCCAGGACCCTGGGATCATGACCAGAGGCGAAGACAGAAGCTTTAACCCACTGAGCCATCCAGGTGCCCCTGTGTTATGTAATTTTATATTATGTCTCCAATTTTGTTATGCTGTTGATTTTTTACAAACGTTGTAACTAGTAATTTCCTAACCATATACAAAAAGCAAGGAACTTTTTTTTTTTTTAAGATTTTATTTATTTATTTATTTGACAGAGAGAAATCACAAGTAGATGGAGAGGCAGGCAGAGGAACTTTTTAAGAAAAGGGCTTAAATAAATGTATGGAAGTTAGTATTATTAGTTTACATTTTAAATAAAATTTTAATAAATTTTATAAAATTTATTAAAAATTTATTAAAGTTTTTATAAATTTTAATAATAAACTGATGCTGAACTAAATTCTTCTTGTAGAAAATTAAAGTGCAGAATATTATTAGATAATCGCTTATTACCCCTTTATCTATTAAAAATTTGGTTCCTCCTTTTGAGTTTTAGTTCCTGGAATGTTTTCTGTGCATGTATGTGTGAACATGTGTGAGAAGTATTTATGTGTGTGTGTGTATGTGTGTGTGTGTGTGTCTGTTCATCTGTGTATGATATAGGACTGGTTGTATTTGTATATTCAATTTTATATTCTGTTTGCTTTATTTTAGAGCTATCACCCATATTAATCTATTCCACTGTAAGCCTTTTTTTCTGTGGCTATACCATTTATGTATCATCTGTTCCCCTACTGCTGGGCATTTGTGCTCTAAATATTTTGCCCCTCTAAGTGGCAATATGATAAATCTCTCTCATTCTGTCTTTGTCCACTTCTCTCACTACTGCTCTATCTCTTACACTCTCAGAATTCTTAAAAGTGGAGTTTCCAAGGGGCACCTGGGTGGCTCAGTGGGTTAAAGCCTCTGCCTTTGGCTCAGGTCATGATCTCAGGGTCCTGGGATGGAGTCCTGAATTGGGCTCTCTGCTCATTGGGGAGTCTGCTTCTCTCTCTCTCAATCTGCTCCTCCCTGAGGTTCATGCGAGCACATGCACGCACTCTCTCTCAAATAAGTAAAATCTTAAAAAAGAAAAAAAAAAAGGAGTTTCCAAGCCAAAGCGTTTTTCTTTTTTTTTCTTAAGTAGGGCCCATGCCTAGTGGGGAGCCCGCCCAGCAGGGAGCCAAGCGCAGCGCTTAAATTCACGACCCTGAGATCAAGGCCGAGCTGAGATCAAGAGTGGGACACCTGACTGAGCCACCCAGGTACCCACAAGCCAAAGGGATTATAAAGCTGATAACAGAGGTTGCTCAAGTGCTTTCCAGAAAATGCAGTAGTTTACACTTCCACTTGAATCGTAGGTGATGACACATCATTGTTAACTTTGGTAATGTCTTACTTAAATTTGCATGTCTTTGATTCTTGTATTTCCCCTTCCTAGAACTTCCTGGTCATGCATGTGCCTCCACTTTTAGAAGGAGGGGCTAGTTTCATACTATTCCGACTGAATTATAGGAGTTCCTTTAAATTAAGCATATTAACTCTTTGGTTCATGAGTGTAAAACCTGATGGCAACCCTCTAAGAGAGGGATGCTAAGTCCGATTACTAACTACTAGATTATCAACTGGATACAGAAGTATTAATTTGCATTTCATGCTAATGCTAGTATATAATTCTAATGCATGTTTTAGTTGGTAAACCAGTTTATTCAACTTATCACTGGAAGGGGTACCAAAGATCATATCTTGCTACTTTTTATAGGTCGGATTTAATGCTAATAAGCATATCCTATGGATTACATAATAATTCACCAAAAGCTATAATGTATATATAGAGATGATAAAGAATGGGAAATAGCAGGTTTATGATGTCACAATGGGAAAGCTTACCATACTGCCACTGGGATAATAATTAATCCTACCTGTTGGTAGTAGTTAGACCAGATCCCACTTTTCCTTCTGGGGCCACAGTGATGAAGACCGTGCCACACTGGAGGACAATGTCCACATATACGTAGCCAAAGCCAGTCAGGAACACAACCTACAAGAATAATATTCAAAATCTGATGAAAAAGAAGTAAGAACCACTACTGAAATGGTTGCCTTCCAACGTCTTAAGTTCTGATTCAATACCACAAACACTTGCTGGTTATATTTCTCTCTATGTATGTATATAGGCTATTCAGCTGACTTGTTAAAAAAAAAAAAAGAAAAGAAAAGAAAAGAAAAGAAAGAAAGATCAAATCCAGATTTTTCAATATCCAGCTGTAAGGTTCATAGCAAAAAACAATGATGGATGATGACAGAGCACGAGTGTCTTTATTCTCTCCTCCTTTGGAATTGGCAAATAGCTCTGTGTGGGCTGGAGTCCAGCCATGGGCCAGCCTGATGTGTGTTTATGGATCTCTGTGGAAAATAATCTCTTGAAACTCAGGACTTGAAATGCAAAATGAAAAAACTTTCAGACTCTCGAGTGTTGACTCGCTACCATGAGGATGCCCATCTATCCGGAGGACTCAGAAACGTACCAGAAAACCTATCAAGACATGCCATAATCTTCTCAGGGTCTCTCAGTCCCTCACATACTTGTAACAATGTCAGATAACTTCATTTTCTTGGAGTCAAAATTAATTTTTCTTCCATGGGAAGGTGGACTAAAGCCCCAGGAAAGTTCTATCTCAGAAGCCAGGTGCCAGGCCAGCAGAACAGATGTCCTCTCAGCATGAAATACCGAGGTTGCTTAAATGGATAAATATTTGAAAAACAGAACAGAACTATTTGAAAAACAACTCCAAGAACATCATGTTCATGGCCAGCCTTACCTGAGAGTAGAGGAAAGAACCTATGTTTGGGAACGCTGATTTTGTGATAATTTGCGGTATCAGTTCAGCCAAATCTGGGCCCTTTATTATTGCTAGGACAGTAAAGAAAAGGAAGGCTAAAAATTCCTGGGGGAAGGAACAGAGCTAGGTGCCTGCCTGCCAGGGAATGAAGGTACTCTAACTCTGACCGGCTGAGGAGGTCCTGGAAAGAGTGGACGCAGAACCGCAGAGAGAACCCCAGACATCACTTCAATGGCACCGGGTTTCTTTGGTGCACAAGCACTCCTCCTTCAGAAATCCTGACTGGGGGCGGCACCCCGGGGCGGGTCAGGCAGCTGGCCATTAGGTCTGCCTCCTGCCCATGTCCTGCGGCCCAGCAGTCCAAAGACGCTCCCGCTCAGCCAGCTCCTTGGTAGAGCCTTCTCTTGCGCTCCACGGCCACTGCTTCAGCTTAGGCCCTTGTCTGCTACTCAGCACCCCTGGGGCCCAGAAGACACCCCCCACCCCATCCCATGCGAGAGCCTATATATCTTTGCACCTGCTCCTTAAGGATACCTCTTTCCACGAAGGTACCCTCTAGTTTTCCTATTCCTTTCCTCAGCTTGATACTCTCTTCTATGTTCCTAAAGTACTTAAACTGCACTTGTTTGGTTACAATTCTGTATTGTTCATGGCACAGTCACCTGTTTACACACCTGACTCAATGATCAGACTGTCAGTTTCTTCATGGCAGGAGTGGGGTCCGTTTGTGCTCCACGGACGTGTTTCCCAAATGAACTGTTTTAAAAAATATGTTTTAAAAGATCCTGTATCCTTAATTTTCCTTGTCTGTTCTAAGGTAAACATTGAACCTGGGCCACCTGGGTGGCTTAGTCAGGTAAGCGTTTGCCTTCAGCTCGCTCCATGATCCCAAAGTCCCCGATTCAGGCTCCCTGCTCAGAGGAGAGACTGCATCTCTCTCTGTCTCTCACCCTACTCGTGCTCATGCTCTCTCAAAAATATAAATGAAATCTTTAAAAAAAAATGAACTTGGACAAAATCTAGAATGCAGTCAACTTAATAAATGGCCAAGCTCATGAATCTAAAACAAGACAGGTATTATTTCAAAAACACTCCTATTTATCATTTTGTATGATATATAAAGTAAGTCAACTGCTTTAAAATATATATATATATATATATATATAATTTGAATGAGAGTGAGAAAACCCATGGATGTGAGACAGAGAGAGAGGGGACAGAAGCAGACTCCCTGCTGAGCGTGGAGCCTGAAGTGGGCTCAGCCTGGGGCTTGAATCCACGACCCTGAGATCATGACCTAAGTGGAAATCAAGAGTGGGATACTCAACTGGCTGAGCTGCCGAGGTGCCCTTAGTCAACTGCTTTTCTACTAGGTTTATAGACGTGAGATTATTCATTTGGCACAAACCTTTCTTTCTTTCTTTCTTTTTTAAGATTTTATTTATTTGACAGACAGCAATCACAAGTAGGCAGAAAGGCAGGCAGAGAGAGAGGAAAGGAAGCGACTCCTGGCTGAGCAGAGAGCCCAATGCGGGGCTTGATCCCAGGACGCTGGGATCATGACCCAGGTGGAAGGCAGAGGCTTTAACCCACTGAGCTACCCAGGCGCCCCAGCACAAACCTTTCTAAGTCCCTGTGCTCCCATCTGTATTTCCCTCTCTCAGTGACTATAACTTAAGTGCATATCCCAGGGTTTTAGGAGAGAACTATCAACCCTCAAAGGAGGGAAGGAGAGGCTCAAAAAGGGAAATATTTACTGCTCTGCTCAAACTCAAAGTCATCCTTAGGCATGATGAAATGAGGAAGGATACTGGTTCCTTCTAAGATAGGAAAGATAAATCAAGCTGATGGTATTTGTTAACTGCCCAAGGGACTTTGAAGCAAGCAAATGGACTTAAACCTTTAAGGTACTTCTCATAAAAAATCTGGACTCTGGAGAAAAATTTTTCTGGGTGTTCCTTCCACTCGCTCACAATGCCAAGCATTTTGTACAGCGGCAGCTCTAGGGATTAGGGAGTTAGTTAGTTAGTTAGTTAGTTAACTGCCAGAGAAATTAGGCATCTGTACCTACCTCAGAAGTTTTAAAACAAATCCTTGTTTTGGTCTGATGGTCATTTAGTCATTCAACCAATTACTTGATACTTAAAGTGTTCTTACAAAGAGCAAGGCACTGTATTAGGGATAGGGAAGGGTTTTTTTTTGAAGATTTAGTTATTTGAGAGAGAGCGAGCACATGAGGTGGGGGGCAGATGAAGAGGGAGGGAAAAGCAGATTCCCTGCTGGGTAGGGAGCCTGATGCCGTGCTCGATCTCACAACCCTGAGATCATCTCGTGACCCTGAGATCATGACCCAGGGAGAAATCAAGAGTTGGATGCTTAACCGGTAGAGCCACCCAGGTGCCCCAGGGACTGAGAAGATCTAATCATATCCTCAAACTGCTCTCAGCTTAGCTGGTAAAAAAGCCAAGTACACAAATGATGGGATAATAACTAATGATTTCAGGGCAAAGATGTATAAATGCTTCTCCCTCTTCATATATTAATCATTATGATCTCTGTATAAGCTCATGAGGACAATGGTTTTATGTCCATTTTCTTCAGCACCTGATATGCTGTCAAGATCTGAATGGATATCCTCTCAATGTAGCTGCTGGGGTAGAGACTTCTAGTGTCCATGAGTACCGAGCTCCGCCCAGCACAGAGCGGGACTCTACCCCTCAGCCCCTTGCAGTTAGGTGTGGCCACGTGACTAAGTTCTGGCCAATGAGCTAAAGACAGAATTGACAAACGTTACTTCTGATCCAAAGCATAAAAGAGCTAGTCTTCTTCCCCTGCTGTGGAGGCTGAATACAGGTTCTATGCTCTAGATCAGTGGCAGGACAAATCCAATCCACGGCCTGTTAGTTGTAAATAAAGTTTTGTGGAGACATAGCTATGCTCCTTTATTTACATATTGTCTCTATGTAACAGCAGAGTGGAGAAATTGTGACAGAGACTGTATTGCATGCAAAACTGAAAATGCTTACTGAAGAAAAAGAAGAAACTTTTTGAAGAAAAGCTTGTTGCTTCCTGGTCTAGCTGGTTGTGGCAGACGGTTGCACAGTCAAGGAGCTGCACACCCAGCTTCCAGGCCTTTGCTTGGTCCCTTCTGCTGATCTAGAGCTTGGCTGTGACTGCCGTCAGCTTACGGGATATCAGTAAATGAGAGGCGAGAAGCCTGATAAAGCTTGATCCCTGGGGTTTGCCCTCCTGCCAACCTTGTGAAGAAGTCTGGTTTAGCCTCTCTAGAGAGGAAAGACCACATGGTGAGAGAGATGCCCAGACATTCCAGCTGAACTCCTCCCTCTGCCAACTTCCAGCCGAACACAGCTGCATGAGTGATCTCAGGCTCATCCTGCACAAAAGTCACCCAAACAAACCTTCAGACTCCTGAGATGTTCTTCATTGTCAAGCCTCTAGGTTTGGGGGTGTCTTTTTACAGTGGGGCACACAGAAGGTGACGGAGACTCCATCAACCTGCATCCCTGAGTGACCATGGAAAGTGACCATGAGCCCTGGGCACACAGCATGAGCAAGCAGTAAATGCTAGGATTCAGAAAGGCCGCAGAGCCTCGTCCAGCTAACTAATGTAATATCGATACTAGAAGTAGGGTTCCTGCAAAAACCTAAAATAGGAGTCCTTGGGTTAATGGTCAGGCAGTAAGAATTGATACTGGAAGATATTAAAGTGGCAATTCATGTTATAAAGTAGCAAGACATTTAGTAAGACTGTTGTCTGATATTACCTGGGAGGCAGATTATAAACCTAATCCATTTGTGCCTCCAGAAGATGAGGTTCGGGAACAAAACATTAGTAGTGTGTGTTGGCTGCTGCTGGCTGTCTCTGGCAATGTATTCAAGAAGAGATGAGCTCAGATATCAGGAAAGAATTGGTCAGTTGTTCAAGTGACTCAGAAGAAAGTTCAGCTTAAAAGTATATGTTTGCCACAGAAACTCTCTTAAATCTGGAGAGAAGCGAAGAAGCAAGATAGCACAGAAATATGCCTGGAGAAGGACCATGGGTGTGGTTATCAGTACATGAATCCTTGAGAATCAAATAGTTTTTAAGAAATGACTACCGCCCAATCAACTCACAAGTCTAGACTGGAAGAGACTGTGATTGCTTGAAACGCAATACAAGCTTGAGATGGGCTCGAGGAAGAGCTCTTGAGGGTAGATCCAGGGACTAGAAGAAAAATGCTAAGAAAGCAGTTCCAAGAATAGAAACGGGGCTCAGAGACTAGACCCTGCTCCAGGGTAGAAACCCCACAATTACGTGCTCAGAAAATTTTCAGAATTGTCATGGATAAGGGGCTGCTGTTACGTCTCTCTTTCTTCTCCTTTCCATTCTGGAGGGGTTATAATGGTTATCCTGTCTTGTAAAATGAGGGGAGAGGGAGGATGCCACGAGCTCCCAGCTCACCAAATGAAGGGAGTCCTGCGCAGACTCAGAGCATTGCTCAGGAGTACTGGATTTCCAGTGGGATGTGGTGACTGGATGGAGCTCCAGGGAGGCAATTTGTTTGTTTCGCATGTAGAAAAGAGACGATGACATGACTGATGACCAAGGGGGTTTTCTGTTGTTGCTGCAGAGCTGTTACTGCCGAATGAGCTAGTCTGTCCTGATCAGTGCCATCCCTTAAGTGTTTGTTCTTTCTTCACTTCACATTGGTGTGGGGGGGGGGGGGGGAGGGGGAGGAGGCTATCAGGCAACATCTGGTAGATTTGCTGCTCTGACCACTAAACCCTGGGAGGATACTCTGTATTTTGTCGTTTGTATCTGTTTGTGTCTGTTTATTCTGATCAAGTAAACTTTCTCTCACTGGTGTGCGTATAAGAACATCATTCCAGGCCTTTGTCCTGCCCACCACTTACTACGTGGTCTTCTACCACGATTACAAGTAAGAAACACTTTAATAAACTTGTGCTTTCCTATGTATCCAGTTATCTTTATTAAAATGCTTATTAGATTTATGTCCAGCAAACAATATTTTTTAAAATGATATCAATTTAACTTTACTAAGTTAATAAGTTACAAGGGGACACAGGAAATAAAAGGATGAATTCCTGAAAGTCTCTCTTTCCAGGTCTCCCTCTTTTTCCCTGCAGGCTCTATGTGGCAATCCAGGGAAAATCTGGAGGGAGGCAGAGAACACAACACCCCAGCACAGAAGCTGAGGTAGACCTCAATAATAGGTACAACTGTTACTAAAACAACTTCTGGGCTCTCCTCCTCTAATATTTTACTCATTTCCTCTTCATCTGGGCTCCAATAGCCACAGGATACACTTTGCTGGGCCTCCTCCCTTTCCAATTCTCTTACCTGACTCCTGTGCTCCCACCTTAGATTTTTACTTTCTTTCTGTGATGGCTGATTTTGTGTCAACCTGACTGGCCAGAGGGTGCCCAGGTTATGCGTTATTTCTGGATGTGTCTGTGAGGATGTTTCTGGATGGGATTAGCATTTGAATCAGCAGACTCAGTAGACGGCCTTCCCCAATGTGGGGGGAAGTCTGTAGAGGGCCTGAACAGAACAAAAGGTGCAGGAAGGAATAATCTGCCCCCTTTACCCCCTGCCTCACTGGTGAGCTAGGATATCTCATTTCATCTTCTCCTCCTGAATTTAGCTGCCTTGGTTGTCAGGCCTTTGGACCCGGACTGAATCACACTATGGCTTTCCTGGGTCTCCAGCCGGCAGATGGCAGACACTCAGCCTCCGTAAATAGATCTGCAGGTAATTAGCCATTCTATTTGTTCTGACCTTTGGCTAACATTTCTTTTTCATAAAAGAATTTTACTCCCTATTTTGGGAAGGAATAAATTGAGAAGGTAGTACTCCTATTTCTAAACGAAGTGACTTGTAAGAAAATATCTGAAGAGGGAAAGCCATGATGTGGACCAAGTTAAGACTTAGGCTTTGAAGGGAAGAAGAGAGTTCCGTGTGTGTGATGGGACCAGACAGACCCCTTACCTACAGAGGGGGTATGGAAGTAACACGCAGCCTGTTTGTCTCAGGTCGTGGCCTGTTTTAAGCAGTCTAGTGGCCTGGAGAGCCTTCTCTGAGCTGGACTCTGTGTTTTAGTAATCACTTGGGTGGTAGCTGTAGAGACTGAGTTGAAGGTGATGAGGCTGACAACACAGAGGTCCTTTGAGGGGCTACTGCCAAACTCTGGGAGAGGGAAGACGGATAAAAGGCCTGAAGTAGGCCATGGTCACAGAGAGAAGGGGCAGATCCAGAGAAACTTCTGAGGACTTTCTGCCAGAACCTGGTGATTTACAGGATGTGTAGGGGCAGGAGGAAGAGGGAAAGGAAGGTATTGGGGTACAGCAGGAAACATATAGGCTCAGAAGACTGACAGCTGGAGTTTGGATCCCAGGCCACTTGCTTTGTGAAAGGTGACCTCCCTGGGCTTCAGGTAGTATCTGCCTTTAAGGAATGTGGCAGGGACTAAAGATCATATTTGTAGAATGCTTGACGTAAAGCAGGAATTCAATACAAATTTACAGAAATCTTATTTAAGGTTTCTATAGTGGGAAGGAGCAACTCTAAGAGAAGCTGGCTTAGGGGATGGAAGATGATCACTTTGGTTTCAGACATGCTGGGTTTGAGGTGCTTGTGAGTTTCAGGTGGAGATGTCTGGTGGTTGGCGAAGAACAAGACTTGAAGCTTAGGAGAGATGCAGGGGCCCGAGATGGATCTGAGTGACTGGATGATAGCTGGTAGCTAAAGCAGTGAGAGTTGATCTCCAAGAGGAAAAAAGGTAGATGAATTTTTAAAATGATCAATTTCTAAAATGAGAAAAGGATGGATAAGGGCGAAAACAAAATAGCGATGTTCAGAGTATAAGTCTTCCCTCTGTATACAGCTGAAAAATATCTAGGGGAATCCCTACTCCCAAGTATCTTTAAGAGCAGGTGTGTCTCAGCTGGAACAAACTGTAGACACATAGAAGACTCTAGACCACAGCACTTGGCAGATGTGCAGAAGTGGGTACCAACTAGCTGATGTCTGCTCTATCCTTGATATGGGATGTAGGGGAAGGCAAGGGAAGTAAACAAAAAGCCAAAATAGCTTTACTGCATGTTTTAGAAATCAGATACTCCCTTGGGCTGATTAAGTCTTCTTCTATGTAAAGGTTCCCGGACAGAGGCTAAGGGTATGTTGGAAAATGACCACATGCTCTTCAAGCGGTAGTTCTCAGGGTTATTCCCTCTGTCTGATCTGCACCAAGTGGACTGATTACATTACTTGAGTCCTGGCTCATCAAGGCATTTAGCAAAGTGTCATGATAACCTTGAAAGCAAGATAAGAAACACCTTAAACAGTATGGCTTAAAAAACGTTTTCAGGTGCATTTTCTTATTTAAGAAATGTGGCCAGATGACTGTGTATTTTGAGGTGTTAGTGGCTAACTGAACCCATGCATTCGGGAGGTACCTAGTGATTTACCACAGCCTGCAGACCTTGGACTTGTCCTGTTCGACATACTTATTAATGACTCGGACGAACACGTAGAATGCATGCTTACCACATCGATAGATGACATAAAGCTACCAACGATACTTAATATGTTGGATGACAGCATCACAAATTTTTTTTAAAGTGATTTCAACAAGCTGGACGAGGCCAATAGCAACAAGATTTAATTTATTGGGGATAAATGCAAAGTCCTGTCACTGGGTTCAAAAAGTCAACTGTACAGCAAGTCATATGATAAAGACCTGGGGGATGTGGTTGACCACAAGTTCAATAATAACAAACAGTCTGAACTTGTTAATAAAAAGCTAACTCAATCTTCCACTTTATTAATGGAAGCACAGGGAGGTAATAGCTGGTTAGACCACATTTGGAATAGTATGTATAATTCTGGCTGCCAGATTTTTAAAAGGGAACATAACACACTAGTGTATTCAGACAAGGGTAACTGTGGTGATGGGTCTGGAAATCACATTTACTGAAGGAATGATTCAAGGAACCAGCAATGTTTGGCCTGGATAAGGGAACACTTAGAGAAGATGTTGAGGCGGCCTTCAAATAATTGTAGTGTTGCTATATTAGAGGGGAAGTAAACAATCTGTGATGCCCCAGAGGGTAAAACAAGGATGAAGGAGTGGATGCCACGGAGGGAGGATTTTCAGTTCGACATGGGCAGAAACTTTCCTATAGTCACTGCTGGAATGAAACTGAGCCAGAAGACTGAGGGGAGATGGCACGGGAGGGAAAGTAGAAAACCTCTTCTAACCTGTGCTTTCATGAACCTTCAGGTAGCAATACCTGTAGCCAGGGCTGGACTCCAAAGGACAGACTGTGACCTCCACTTGGTACAGGAAAAACAAGACTGGGTCACATGTGGGCAGATCCCAGTTCCAGTCTGATCCTGCTTAGTTATAAACCACCTAGTTGATTACTCTTTAAGTCTCAATCTTCTCATCAGGAAAAGAAACACACAAATTATTGCCCTAATGATCCTAGAATTTTTGCCGTGATCAAACGCTCTGTCTTGGGACTTATACCACTTGACTGGATTTACTTACTTCTGCTCAGGTCCTTGGAGCAGGAGTAAAGCCTTGTTCAGGGCAAAAGCTTTGGCCCTGGATAGTTCCTCCATTAAACTTGCCAAATAAATGAACGGAAGAATAGAGACTGTGGATGCGCAAGTACTTTGTAAATGGCAGAGAGCTACAGAAACATGAAGGACTGTTACTCTGCCTCTTCCACACACATGGAAAAGAAAACCCTGGTGATGCTGACTCCACCGAACACTTCTGCTAAGCATCAAAGATAGTGAGAATTTACTGGATCTTTTTAGAAGAAAACTCACCTGCAAACCTTCTGGGGTTTTTACGGGCTCATTTTTCTTTGCTGCTTCAATGGCTCAGAAATTGCTTTTCATAAACAAGTCAAAGACTTCCCATGGCTCTTAAGATAAAAACCTAAATCCTTGGCTGCAGATACTGAATCTGGCCGGGTTTGGCCTTGAACTGCCTCACTGGTCCCCGTCCCGGCCCCTTTTCCTTCATCTGGCACTCTGGCCACCTTGGCATTTAGATCCCTGAAGGGACCAGGCTCCCTGTCTGAGCACAGAAGCTTCAAACATGTTGCTTTCTTCGCCCAGAAAAAATCTCCCACTTTCTTGTCTACTTCATGCCTGTTCAATCTGAAGTACGAGATCCCTTACTGGAGAGGATCCCTTACTGGAGAGGGTCCCTCACTGGAGAGGTTCCCTTACTGGAGAGGTTCTTCTTAGCCTCCCAAGCTCATCTGCTGGACACCCTAGCAGGACCACTGACCTTCCCTTCACAGTTGCCCCCAGAGTTCCCAACACGACAGCCTTGGGAGCACTTGCTTATTATTTGTCTCCCCAATGTGTCTCCCTGATGGGATCAAAACTGTGACTTAAAATGGTCCACATAAGCTCATTTTTTTAATGTCTTCTTATTTATTCAGAATCTAGAGATGTTTCCCCCAGAGTCAGGCTCACACCTGATAAAAAGTTAAGGCTAAGAGCACCCGCTGCTGCTTTGGGACCTCTGGTGAGTAACCAGGGAATGTCTTTTAGCCACATATCAGCTAGTAACACAGCCCAGGAAAACCCACATGAAGAATGGTCAGAATTTTATGGCCTACACACCATCAGATCTTCCCAGGAATTCCTGATCTAAAGAACATCTCTTTATGTTATTATAAACTTATTATAAACTTACTTTCTGCCTGACCCTGTCATATTCCATCTCAAAAGTATAGGACATGACACTGTCTTATTTCCAGAGCTGAGGCAAGGGGCAATCACTGGCAAAAGCTAAAGGAGTTGTCTTCCTTGAGGCAGACTGGTGATTTTACGGTGTTTTTATCCTGCCATTTTTTTTTCTTTTAAAGATTTTTTTAATTTATTTGTCAGAGAGATAGAGAGAGTACAGGAAGGCAGAGTGGCAGGCAGAGGCAGAGGGAGAAGCAGGCTCCCTGTGGAGCAAGGAGCCCAATGTGGGACTCAATCCCAGGATGCTGGGATCATGACCTGAGCCGAAAGCAGCTGCTTAACCAACTGAGCCACCCAGGCGCCCCTATCCTGCTTTTTAAGGTAAGCTTTGACATTTGCATCATAGGCCTCAGACCCAGGGCTGAGGAAAGGCTCCTGGAAAATGAACTCACTTCTACAGAAGGGCTGCTTCCTTTCATCAGAGGACACAACTCCCTTTACTCCCCAGTGATTTATACGCGCTGGTGTATTCCTGAGATGTCGGTGAGGCTCTGAAACACATCTTCCTGTGGAGTAGGAAGCAAACTGTGGTCTGCTGGACATATGGCACACAGCTCTTCAAAGATTAATGGGAACATGAGCCTTTGCTGGGTCCTCTGACCAGGGATGATAAGGGTGTTGGAAAGAATACCTCCTCCTAGCTTTGAAGTATCTGTGACTACAAAGGTTTGAGGAAATTTAGAGTGAATGGGAATCCCTCAAATAAGGTTTGGCAGGCAGAAGGCCTGTTGTCAAGAATTCCCTAGACGCAGAGAAGCAAGCAAGGTTTGAAAAATTTTCAAACCGACGCAGAGGAGTTCAGGAGCCCTTGGGAAGTTTGCAATCTTTATTTTGTAAGTTAATGAGACCAGGAGCATCTCGGGGTCTGCGCAGATCTAGCAGGTTCTCAGTGTGCAGCCCATGAGTGCCCAGGACAGAAACCACACCCCTCTAGGGTGGGGACCACGACAAAGGCAGGTCTCCAAGGTGAATGTGGCCCCTGGCCGCTTGGCTTGGCTTGTCCTGCACCTGTCCCTGGCTGCATCCTCCACCTGATTCCACTGCTAACTCACTCCCCAGAGCCCCCAGCCCTTTCCCTCTCCCCTCAGCAGGTGATTTACTCCGTACTTCAAACTTCAGTCCTCAGTGCATCAGTTCCCTCAATGTCCCGGTCCCTCCCTTGAAGCAGCTCTCCCTAACCTCTGCCCACCTCTTTCCTGCAGGCAGAGAAGAGGACGAGGTCCTCCTGTTCCAGCGCAACCTCACTCCTGGGGCCCTGGACTTGTCTCCCGGGCACTCCTCACTGACCTCTCCACTTCGCCTTGACCGCCTCCACCCCTGCAGCGCAGAGACCGGCCTCCTCCGCTGCATGGCCCCACTCCTGGAAAACACAGTTCTCACATGTTCCTCCCCTCCCTCCCTTCCGCTCACTCTGAACTTGTCATTTCCAATTGCTACCTTGCTTCCCTCCTTCCAGCCTGTCAACTTTGCTCCTCGGGGGCTCTCTGTCTCCCCTGCCTGGTGGTCCTCCTGCCACTCTGCCTCTTCCTCTCCGTCTCTTCTGCTGCTCTGCACTGACACGCTGGCCTTTCCCAAGGCTAGACCCGGGGCTCTCATGCCCTGCTTCACACCACCTCTCTCGCCTAGTCTCATCTTCTCATTCATTCATTCATTCATTCATTCAGTCCTTCATTTACTGATTTGATATTTACTCTTACCATGCCGACAGGCACTCACCCACAGGCCGAGGATGAATTAGGCAGGTATCTGACCGCCAGGAAATCTAACTTGGTGGGAAATCACTTAAAGAAATATCTAGAGAGGCGCCTGGGTGGCTCAGTCAGTTGCAGTCCTGGGACTGAGCCTCGCATCGGACTCCCTGCTCAGTGGGGAGTCTGCTTCTCCCTCTGCTCCTCTAACCCCCTCACCTCTGGCTCAGGCTTGCTCTTGCTCTCTCTCTCAAATACATAAATTCTTTAAAAAAAAAAAAGCAATTCAATGTTACAAGTGTTATATGAACAAATGGGGGGCCTGTAGTGGGGAGGAGACTTCACAGTAGGGGGAAGACAGAGAGTCCGTCAGGAGATGAGAAACAATGTGCCAGCTGGGGAAAAGGGGTGTTCAGGAATCCCAGGTGGGGAAGTAGGATTCATAGCATAGTGGTATGGAACAGTGCTTTGGAATCAGGCAGGTCTGGATCAAATCCCAGTCCCTTCTCTAGTAACGCCAGGGAATTAGGCTGTGTTACTTCTGGAGGTCTCAGTTTTCATTCGTGTAACATGGGGGCCATTGGCCTGTCTCTTATGGCTACGTAGACTTAGAGAAGAATGAATGACAAGAGCTCAGCATGATGCCTGGCGTGCAGTAAACGATTATTAAATGATAATCATTATTACAGTAAATATATTTGTAACTTTAATAGATGTCTTGTAACCATTACCGTGAATGGGACCTACTAATGAATGAATAGGTGTGGAAGATCTGTAACCAAGTAAGGCACAGATTGCTCAGCCCTAAAATGGAAGAAAGCAGCATCACACGCCACGACACGGACTGACACCGAAGACACTAACTACGCTGAGGGAAATGAGCCGGCATGGCAGGACGTGGTGGCAGGACGCATGTGGTGTGGTTCCGCTCACAGGTGGTGCCTTGAACCTGACAAGCTCAGAGAGCCAAGGATAGCTGTGGTCCCTGGGGGCTGAGCGGAGGGAGGATGGACTAGAGGATGGACCAGAGAGAGGTGATTGCTATATAATAGTGACTGTTTTATTATACACCGAAAGATGGCAAATTTTAAGTATAGGAGACATGAAATGCTAGGTTCATACGCCATTTTCAACAAAAATAAACCACCACCAACACGGAGAGCAAGACAGACAAATTGGGACATTTATCTGTTCCAGGTTTTTAAACTGTACTTATATTTGCAGACTGTTATGTACTTTTAGCAAAAATACGTCTATTTTTAAATTAAGTTTTAAACTTAATTTTTAAGTATTTTTAAATTAACTTAATTTTTAAATTAAGTTTCTAAAGAGGGGATGTATCTAGGGTTGCCATTATGATTTTCCTAAAATCTGGACAGTAGGACTACCCTCTATGTAGAGAAGTCTAACAATTTTATTTCATTCTTGACCTTGGATTAGACCCAAGAGGCGCTTGCCTTTACGAAGTGCTCCTTGATGGTTAACAGTTGTAAGTACATTTGGGAAACCCAGACTTGTATCTGAGAATTTATAACCTAATGAGGATGGAAAAATGGATACACCTGCGTCCTCACACAGGGACAAGAAGTGCAGCATTTGGAAAAGTCTGTTTAAAAACAGGCAAGCACGGGGGCATGGGTGGCTCAGTTGGTTAAGCTGCTGCCTTCGGCTCAGGTCATGATCCCAGGGTCCTGGGATCCAGCCCCGCACTGGGCTCTCTGCTCAGCGGGGAGCCTCCTTTTCTCTCTCCCTCTGCCTGCCACTGTGCTTACTTGGGCTCTCTCTCTATCTCTCTGTCAAATAAATAAATAAATAAATAAAATCTTTAAAAACAAATGAACAAACAAACAAACAAAAACCCCAAAAACAAAAATAAAAAAACCAGACAAGCATAGAAGCCTTAGAAAAGGGAATTTCTGTTTGGGCCATGGCAGGAAGATGCGTGGCTCACTGACCTGTGTCCCCTGGTTGTTGATGTCAACGGCATCACTCCACTCGCTTGTTATGTCCTCTAGAGATTCCACTCTCAGGAAGAGGCTGGGAAGTAAGTCTTTGGTCTTGCAGTCTGGATAACTGGAAATCTGATGATATAGTTCATGATGAATTGAGCACTCAGAAGGAATTCTTCTGCAATAAACCTCAAACTTAGGAATATCTGAAATTAAAAAAAAAAAGGCATATGAAGACTTAGGCCTTGAAGACATAGAGAAGAGATATTAAACATAATGCAGCAGGAGAAACTTCTGGAAGAGGGACGAATGATACTTTTATTTAAACATTCTTCACAGGATCACGGGTAGCTACTGAATTAAAAACCTCTGGAAAAAAATAAATAAATTAAAACCTCCAGAAAGAATACAGGCTTAATATTATTTAAATTCAATGCAACAAAATATACCTTTGATATTTTCCTTTATAAGGATTGTTACTGGACATCTGTTGTGGAAAATTATTCGAGGACTAGGGTCTTCAGAGAGGGTTAAGTAAGTCACTCCACAGTGTTCTTGATATGTCAGTACTACTGCCCTAGAATGAAATCAAATCAAATGACAGAAGTGGTTTAGAAAAAGATGAATGCTTACTCTCCTGGTACGTGTTTATTCAGATTTGTAACACTCACCACCCCACATCTTCTTCTCTTTTATCCACCAGAGGAAATGTTTCCAGAGAAAGGAGCCATCCTCTCATCCACTAACCATCATACGCTAATTATAGCTTTACCGATTTTTTTTTCACGGCAATGTTAGCACATGATTATCATAAAATATTCAAAGACGTAAAAAAATATTTAAAAGGGAAAAAACATAACTTCTACCACCTAGAATTAGAGCTAACCTTCCACTAATAACCCTGCTTTCTGCTCTGCTTTTCTCTGGGCAAATGTGCCTTAAACTCTTCACGCAGAGTCCTGTCCTCCTCAACAGTGCCTGGTAAGTCTTGGCAAGAGGGGAGCTGACGTGCTTTTAGAAGGAGTGCCAGAGAATCTGGGTCCTTGGTCTTTTTATATTCTAAAAGTAGGTAGGCTCATGATGCCTGCTGTCAATTTGCACAACATTGTCGAACTTTACGTGATTTCCACTTTGACTACCAAGAGCAAAACTGTCTTAATTGGCTTTGGAAAAACTGCTGTGTGGGCATAGGCAATGGAGACACTGAAATTTTCCAGTTTACACCACAGACGACCAAACAACATTTCATATCAAAACAGGAAAAAAAAAAATCCTCTCTGCAGTTTAAATTGCATGGACTGATCAAATTAACGAAAGGAATTGGATATTTGCCAAAGGTGGCCCTCAGTTTACACGGATGGAGAGGGATGGACAGTGCACTGACGAATTTCTCATTTGCCATTTATCCTATTCACCAGTGTGAGTCCTCCCCAAAGATCACATTTGTCTGAAATGCTAAAGTGAACTGTCCATTAGCATTTGGGGAAATCATATTAATAACACCATCAGGGGCACCTGGGTGGCTCAGTGGGTTAAAGCCTCTGCCTTCAGCTCGGGTCATAATCCCAGGGTCCTCGGATTGAGCCCCTCATCGGGCTCTCTGCTCAGCAGGGAGCCTGCTTACCTTCCTCTCTCTCTCTGCCTGACTCTCTGCCTACTTGTGATCTCTGTCTATCAAATAAATAAAATCTTAAAAAAAAAATACCATCAAATGTGCAGGGTTGGAGTGAGGGGAGGACAGAGACAGGAGGAGATGGGGCTGTAGGAAGTGAATTCACTTGCGGAGTACAGGCCTTGGATGCATACCAAAGTTCTTTTCCCAGCCTAATTTTGAAAGAGCTGGGGCAAGCCAACCTCAGAGAATTTCTTCTTGCTAGCCAAGAAAGCTGGGAGCCAGGACTAACATATGGTATTTTCAATCGAATATCTAGTTTGGTATTCATAGATAAGATTAAATTATATTAATAAAATCATGTCTTCCAATTCTTAGGATTTTAAACATCAATCCCAAATGCAATTTTATTTAAGATTTTGCCTTTCTGTTTTAAAAATAAATTTTGTTTTCTCGACACAAGTTCACATCGCTTTAAAAAATGCTTCCTTAAACTCACCACACTTAACTTCTCCAGCCAGAATATAAATATAACCACTCCTCTCCAGGATCAGGGGATGAAAAGTGTTTATAAAATCAGGGATATTTCTGAATGCTGTGAAAGACGAAGGGGTGTGTGTAGGGAGCAGGGCCTCACTATTATGGATGACATGAGTTAGGAAGTTATCTTTTAAACTATGACTATTAGAAATCTCTGTAGACATCAAAAAGTTAGGGAACTAAAGTCTCAAAGTCTGTAAATTCTCAATCATGGGAAGAAGGCACCTCTGGTAAGATCACAGTATGTGTTCTTTTGTCCTTTTTACATATACCATAAATAAGTTATTCCTGACAGCTACAGAAGGAACGTACTGCATGCAAGACAACCACAGACTAAAAGTCCAGTATGCACAAACCATTACATGTCTCCAGCTAGATTCTGTGGTTGTTATTTGCATAATTGGTAATCGGTAATTGGAGCAACTTGCGTGCAGGAACAACCACAGAACAGAGTCTTCTGTGACTTGTGTTTATCTAAGTTATCTCTCTTAATGGCTTTTAAAGAAAAATTCCATTTTGAAGTCGATGTAAAATATGGCAAAGGAGAAAGGTTTTCCAACTTGCCTCCCTCATATTTTAACCCTTGACAGAGGCTAAGAAGTCCTCTTGGAAGGTGATCTTTTCCTTGTGTTGTGTTGCCACCAATCTATGGGACAAACACTATCATCCCCCCCCCCCCACCCACCCACCCAAGGATAAGCTGTGTCAGCAGTAGAGGAAAAATCTAAACCGGTAGGATACTGGGCCAACCCACATGTGATCAAAGCATTTGCCCAATTGCATACAATATCTAGAAGTCATGAAAAATAAAAGTAAAACCTAGTTTTACATCTGGGGAGCTCTGCAGCCATTCCTCTGTCCCTCCCAGCACCTGGACGAAGAGCCACACTGACAAACAAAGAAGGGCATTCACACAGATGTACCTGGTGCAGAAGCCATTGTCCCCACGGTTTCTGAGGGGCACTGCTACGCTCTGTCTGGGAAACTCTTGTCTAACTATGGCCGGCAGGCTCCAGCCCGGGGAGCCAGCGGCACCTGCCGCAGGAGAAAAGGCCAGCAAGATCTGTTTCTGAAGCAGGGATGTGTCCAGTAGTGACTGGCTGACATCAGGCATTAAGTCCCAGCAAGGAAGGGAGCTGGATGTCACAGCAGACTGCTCTCCGCCTGGGCAAATGCTAAAAGTAGCACTGTCTGGAACATGAAAATACTGAAAAAAAGAGAAAAAGACAATGCTGAGATAGCACAGCGGCTACAACAATGGAGAGAAGTTAAGCTTTTGAAGGCACAGCTTCTAAAAAACCATAACCGTGGATTCTCAGGAGGTAGCCAAGTAGGGCACTCGGGTATGTTAGAATCCCAGGCCCAAGAGAAAGCCCTAATGAGACCATTACAAGCAGTGGGAGCAGGGTCTGCTTTTCTAGACATAATGAAACATGATAAGGCCGGGGCGATTTAGAAGGTGATGCAAAGTTCTCAATATCCCCCAGGTACTGCAAAAATCCAGATGTCGTAAGGGGAGACATGCCATGTGCTAGAGAGGGAGTCCTCTTGGATAGGGATTGGCCAAACAGAAAAGGTGAGCCCTGAGAGGCCTTGGGCAGAAGAGAGCTGATGAGCTGGGAGCTCAGAAGGTAATTTTTGTGTAGGGCTTATCCTGAGGGAGGAAGAAACTCTGACCCCAACCCTCAGTTGAAGTTCCACAAGGTTTCTGGCACAGGTAGAGAGTCTTGGGGTTTCAGACTTAAAAAGGACCTTTAGAGATACTTTATTTAAAACCCCCCTTTCTGAGGAAGCTGCTTTCCAGAGAACTGATGACTTGTCCAACAACACAGAGATGGTGAGTGGCAAAGCCCAGCCAGAGCCCGGCTTCCTGCTTCCTATTTGGTGGTTTTACCACTATCCCACATGGTGTTCCTGAGAGGCCAGGGATTACCATGTCTTTAAAGAAGTTCCCACACCTGCCTGATGCAGGGTAGGGTTGACAGAGGGGACACTCCCCACCTGCCCAGAAGAACTTGGGCCTTCCCTTTGTCTTCAGGAAGCTGAGGTAAGTTCATTGTGATGCTCGTGGTGTGGCTGCTGCTGGGTACCACCATTTCCTGAGTGCCTCGCCTGTTTACTCATATTATCTCATTTAATTGCCACCAAAACCCTGCAAGGAATGTGAAATTATGCCTATTTTCAGATGAAGAAATGTTAGCATGGAAATCCCTGACCCAATGTCTCCTAGAAAGCACTAGGGTGGGAAGAAGCAGGAGAATTATCTGCACATATGCTGATTCTCTTGCCAAATCCTCACCTAAAATGTGAACATTGTTGACCTGTACCCCCCCAGCTGGGGACTTCTGGTCACCCAGTTATTCTATCAGTACTTCGGTGAACCAAGATGAAATTCTATTATTCTGACATTTTTGGCAATACCATAATGCACTGTGAGCTTAGAAGTATAAGACTTTCATCCTATTTTATTGTTCTAATGTAATTTTTAGGAGCTGAAAGGGATAAAAATAAACGCAGACAGAGGTAAAGAAAGAAATATGTTCCTATGTGATCATTTCAATAGCATAAAACAATAGCAGACCACTTAGCATATTACGTGTTCAAGTCCTTTTAAAAGATCTCCTTACTCTCCCAAAACATAAGTGTTCATTTTAATTGTATAAAGAAGTGAATCAAAAAAACCCTTCTTGGATTCATTTCCTGCATATCCTGCCAGCGAGATGTCCACATAAATGAGCAGGGACATTTTCACAGTTACTCTCCTCGTGGGCAGAGAACTCTGGGCTCCCAGATCCCGGCTCTGCGGGGCCGAGCCTCTGACCACATGGCTCCTCTCAGCCCCGCAGCCTGGGAGGCAGATGGTCTTTTCCATGAGCCCCAGGAGCCAGTCCTCAGGCCCTGGCCCTGCTGGGGGGGCTCTGGGTTAGCGAGCGTGCTGGAAGTGTGTGCCCCAGCCCCGAGCAGATGGGGTGCAGGCGGCACTGATCCGGCTGCGTGTCAGGATCTGCTGCTTTCATAGGATTTCTGCTCATGAATTACCTTGGAAGTGCTGACCAGGACAACTGTGCTTTAATTCAATAACAAGTAAATTTCTTTTTACCTATATTCAGTCACAGTTTTCTCTAGGCTAAAAAATTCATCTTACTTATTGCTGATATATCAAAACTGAAGACGACAAATCGATCATATTCTGAAAGGCTTACCTCCTTTCCAGACTGGGGTTTGGAGACAGATAACTGCGGCTTGTAGAATATCTGATATGGCATATTATTGACTATTATGGTCTTGTCTTCAATCTGAATAATTTGTATGCCCTGCTGTACCATGGAGGAGATGCAGAACTGACATAGCTGTAAAACAATTGAGGAAAGAATAATTTTTATAAAATACAATAAGGCAAAAAAATATAAGGCATATCAAACTTTCTTATTTTTAAAAGGTCATTTTATCTATTGGTTTGCTCTGGACAGTACCAATTTTACCTTTTGCTCCAGAGTATTTATTGGTGTCCCCTCTCAGTCTCAAAAATGTCCCCGCCCTTAAAAGGGGCCACTATTACAACAGGGGATCCCAGCGAACCAGTTCTTTCTGCTGCTACGGTACAATGACAGAGAATTGTTTTCAAGTTTTATAACCAATTTCCTCACAAAATATTTATCTATAAACACTTTTACGTAACAGATGTCACACATCTTTTCAACATAAAGAATTCAGTTAAGCATTCCTCTCCCCTTCTTCATGCTTATCACAGCAGCTCCCTCGCCAAAGGCCTAGTGGGGACCACTGGGCGTTCTGAGGACTTGAACAGTGATGATGATTAAAAAAATCAATGCTTGGCCCTCATATGCTGCTTTCTTGTGAGCTGCTTTTTGATGTGTGTTAACTCACAGAATCCTTACAAAACCCACTTGGGGCAGCTACTATGATCCCCATTTTATAGAAGACAGAAATGAGGCTTAAAGAGGTTAAGTAACTTGCTCACAGTCATAAAGACAGAGACAGTTTAGCTGGGATTGGAAACCATGCAGTCTGACTCTGTGGTATTTCTTTTACCCCCCATGTACCCTGTCATTCCTTCACCGCAGTACTGACAGGTGGTCAGAGAAGATATCCGTTGCCTGACGATCCCCACTTAGTAAGTGGTAATGTCAGGACAGCAGTTCTCAAAGAGTGGCCTGGGACTCGTGTGTGTGTGTGTGTGTGTGAGTGAGACGGGGAGTCTCTGAGATCCTTTTAGGGGGTCCAAAGGTCAAAACTGTTTTCATAATAATACCTAGATGCTCCTGTCTTTTCTACTCTAATTCTCTAATGAGTGTACCGTGGAGTTTTCCAGGGGTTTTATGACCTATGATGTCATCACTGTCACGGCCAGCAGAATGTATGCTTGCGTATTCTTGCATTCTAAAGTTTTTGTATTCATTTCTAGTTTGATGGATACCAGTGGCTAAAACCCACATAAATAAAAGTGTTTTGGAGGTCTGCAGTGATGTTGGAGAGAATAAAGGGGTCCCAGCCCTAAAAAGTTTGAGAATCACTAGGGAAGAATAAGGAGACATCAATACATATAATAATGTATTTTCCAGCAGTGCGTTCATTCGTTCACATTCATGTAGCACTTGGCTGTGGCCACTCTCTGAGGTGCAGGAGGTACTGGGTGTTGGATGGTGTATTGTGACATTTTTCCTAGGTTTTGATGGTCGATCTCAACTTACAAGTCTTCAGCTTTGGGTGATTCACGCTTACAGTTCTTTGCCATTTACACCCATGTTACAGTCTTCTGGCCGGCAGCGCATAAACATGTGTTGCCCAGACAACTCTGAGGAAATGGATACCAGCCTTGAATACTGAAGAGAAACAACTTCTTTGTATCGGAGAAATTTATTTTTAAAAAGTCACCAAATGACACTAACTTTTTTCAAGAAGCTCTTCAAAGACGCCCGTCAAAATTGAACTTCTCCCCGGAGTAAGGTCATTCTGAATCGCGCTACTCTGATGAAGTAGCCCTTCGTCTGACTGGGGAGGGCTGAGATAATGAAGAAGGTAGGAAGTGCAGCATGAGACCTCATGAGACACTATGATATTGTGCTGCCGAACACACAGGTTAATGTCATTTGTGACCGTATTACTCAAATTAATTGCTTTTCGTAGACTTTTGAAAAGATGGAGGCTGAAAATCACACACCACCAGTATTTAGCTCAATAACCGAGGAAGTAGGCTTTCTGTATTCATATAGTCATGGGTACCAGTTCTCTGTTCCGGAACAGAACTCCCTCATAACCTTTGGTTCTACGGGAAGATCAGCGTAGCTGTTGCTCAGCGTACCCTTTTTCCAGGAACATAATCTTTGCTATAGGAGGTTTGTCCTTTCCCTCCGTGCTCAGAATGCTAGCAACTCTACTTCCTGCTCCAAGGAAAGGAGGCCAAGTACAATTTGTGGATATTTTGGAATAAGTTCATTTTCCCCCCACATACGATCCATCAAGTGACTGCTGAGTGTTCTGAAACAGAGCGGTTATTGGATAAATTATGTGACATGGCTTTTATCACTGGTAAAGGGGGAAAAAAAAAACCTGTGAAACAGAGAGGTCTAAGAAATCACGTGTTTTACTGTTATAAATTGTCTAGAGCACGTGACACTGAGAAGGGATTAAAAAGAAAAGGATAGCCTCATGTTAAACCGGTTGAGGGGATGGCATGCTCTTCCCCCCGAGCCATGAAGACTTTGATCCTACCTTCTGATGTCCTGGGAAAGCACCAAGTCTTATTTCAGCATCAACAAATCCTTCTTCGTCCAATGACACAACTTCACCATTACCTCCGTCTTTCCACTTTGGAGATGTCAGGTTATGGACCAGTTTAATTGCTACTGACTTGTGCACAGTGTTTGTATTTGCCCAGTATATTCCAATTTGAAAAGCCTCCTGGAAAAACAATGCCTCAATTATAAAGTATTTTTCTTAACTTTGATAGTTTTACCTCAATTCACAGGAATTTTTTATATTATATAATAGGTCTATTTAGGCAACCAAATCCCTTTATGAGTTGTGTTTTTGTTTTTGGAATGGCAACATACATTTTATTATAGTTCTCAATGTTTTCTTTGATTCACAATGGAATTTATATTCATGGAAGGGGAGAAAAAAAAATCTAACCCAAACTGTGGCTCCCCTATAAATAACAAAAACTTAAAAATGAAGGGCTTCATTTCATTTGACTAGAGAGTAATACGCAACCTTAGGTACATGTAGGTCAGCATTCCAATTCCATAAGGAAACATCATCCGATTATTTTAAAAAAACACAAACACACACAGGAAAAATGCAATTGAATAAAGATGTTCATGAACTAGAACTCAAAAAAAGGTCTCTCCAATTGCTTCCCACCAGGAAAACATTTTATTTAGGAGTTCTTTGCATTCTATTTTCCTACAGATTTATGTGCTTTCTTGAAATGGGTTAGCCTCATCAAGAAAGTTCTCTTGTGATGGAATACAGTCTTGCCATGAAATTCTGTTTTATATTAGGGTCCCACCTCCAATGCCAGTAATGACTCCATATCGTTATTATCAATAACCAGGTGGACATCCATGATTATGGACAACCAGGTCTTTATAAGGGAAAAGGGGCTCTGATAAAAATAGTTGCTCAGAAAGCCTTGAAGATCTCTGAGAATTTCTCTAAGAACCCCAAGTGTATTTAGGGAGTGGGTTAGCACAGAATATGGCTCTATATCCTTAACATACCCTGAGTAGGCCAATCATAATGCTTGTCAAATATCCTGTACAGAGTGAAAATGAAAATGAAAATGTAACTAGTACAAGTTATCAAATTTAATGATAACTCAAGCATGAATACTGCTGATGGGGGAAAAAAAAAAGACATCTGAAATGTCTTTGAATATCAAAGCACATTCCATACCTCTTACATATGCATCTAAGAGGAGAGTTTTCTACAACTGATTCTGTTAAGAATATAAATGTGACCTCAGAATAAAGTCTAGTTGTTGAAAGAAAAGAATTCATATTAACTAAAAAAAAGTTATAGTACCTGAAAATTAGGAGGGATAATAATTTTGCCAGCAGGAACCTGTAGAACAATCTTCTCCCCTTCAAACAGCCAGAGGTCCCACTTGGATTGATTGATGAGCAGGGCCCAGGGTAGAAGCTCTATCAGCAAGGCTCTAACATATGGCTTCCAGACTGACAGCTTCACTCGCATTGGGCTATCCCACTGACTCAGCTGTTCACTCCTGTTCCAAATACCACATCCAAGAGACTCAATGAAATACAATGACGTCAGTATTCATGAAATATGTTTAAGGATTCCAGACACACAATGCTCTTGTATGACCCTTCTTCACACCAGAACCATCCAATGCTGAATCTGCATTCTGGAGAAACTTCTCATGCAATTATGTTCTAGATTATGAGTAAAGCGGTCCATAAAGCACATCTACCCAGACGATAGAAGGTTGGAATCTGATAGATATGTGCAAATATTTCCTTTCTAAAAGACTTTTTGGGGTGCCTGGATGGCTCAGTGAGTTAAGTGGCTGGCTCTTGATTTTGGCTCAGGTCATGATCTCAGGGTCCTAGGACAGAGCCCCATGTCAGGCTCCACGCTCAGTGGGTAGTCTACTTGAAAGTCTCTCTCCACCCCTCTTCCTCCACCTCTCCCCTCACTTACCTACTTCCATTCTCTCTCTAAAATCAACCAATCAACAAATGAATCAATCAATCATTAAAAACCTTTTAACCTCTAACATTTTGGTGAATGGTCATTTATTTATCAATATTGAGAAATGTTTGTAGAAAAAGGTTGCTGGGGACCGTTACCTGTCAGAATCCTTTTTATTATAGGGCCACATGGGTTGAAGGGAACTTTCTGGCCCATAGAAATCATCAAGGATCTGATTAACTGTGCCTCCAGGGTGTATCTTAGTGGCTATTTGCTTGATGAGGGAAGTTGAGATGGGAACGGCACAGTGGGAAGGATCATCTTCTTCTCTAGGAAATGGAAAAGAATAAAACAGGAGTGAATATCAGATTTCTAAAGTGAATTTATTGAAAAAAAATCGAACTATAGACGTATCATAGACCAATACCTTTTGTGACATTGAGTTAATTTTTTTGGTGATTTAGGGATTAGTGACACAGTTTTTGGATGATCTGGGCCCTGACCCCTTTTCCCTGTCCCCCTCCCCCACACGCTTGGGTGAGAGCTCTATTCATTTCTTCTTCCACAGAGAAATTATGTCAATTAAATCTTCCAATCCCTCTTGTTTATATCTAAGTTTAATGAAAGAGGCTGAATTTTATCCAAAACCACTGAAGAAGATAAGGGAACACAGGCAGGGCAATTTTAAAATAACGTTCTCATAAGATAAGGGAATCATACAAAATATTCTATCTGCCTTCTTCCCCCAATAGTATAGGTTGCTTTTCTTCTCTCTTAGGAAAACATAAGGATTTTTCCAGTACCTTGCTTGAAATGTTAGGTGATGCACAAGGTCAGGTTCTATGTTTTGCAGTGGTTTTTCCTGTCCTTTTCCTGGAATAATTTGTGTTTCACTCAATCCCAGACTCCTTTTCTCCAAATGTATGATAATGGGATCTGGAAGATGACTCCTCATGATAAAAAGAGGGCTGAACACAATCTATAAAAATAAAAGGACAGAACAACTTTCATATTTGCTTTGTTGCAGTATTCCAGCTGTTTGATGCTGAAACAAACTTGTAATAAATCTCTTCCCTGGGTCACTCTGACCTTAATTTATTTCAGAACAGGAAAGGTCAGAGTCATATACCATATTTTAGGGCTGGAAAGCACTCACCAGTCGTTGTTGCACTTGAGAATTGGGTTCTAATGTCAAAACTGTGCACCAGACATAAAAAATGGAACTGTTTGAAGATGGCACCTGCACAGGAGGTAGAAAAGGGTTCTGTTAAATACCGAACAGTTTACTAATTAATCAAAATGAGGCAGAGATCGAATGTCAGTTTGGAGGATTAAAAAGTTTAAAGTTATAGAAAAAAGCCATTAAAAACAGAGAATAAGCAAAACCAGACTTCATTATGGCATAAAATGAATGTGCAGCGAGTCAATGAGGCCAACGCTTTCTTAAAGACAAAGGCATCTGTAAGAGGAGAGGCTGATACAAGACTGGGTGGGAGAATGGCGGGGAGGATTTGTCCTTTGTGGCAAGGAAAGTGCCTATGGTGGAATGTGACAAGGAGATAAAAAAGGAGTAGACCTTTGTGAAGATTCTCAAGTTGGGGGGGGGGGCGGACACTCCTTCCCCACTTTCCCCCTGTAGCCCCATCCCAACCCCTGGTGCATCAGGATCTTTCTCAAGATATAACTTGTCTCCACCTGAAAAAGGCTCTCAAGGCACCTGGAAATGATACCACAGCTGTGCTGCTGTGGGGCGGGAGGAAGCAATACCCCAAGTCTTTTTATCTTACTTCAGATCTCCCTCTTTTGTACCGGTCATTTTTTAAATAAAGCGCTGTACTGAATAAAGAGCAAAAGGAGAAACTTTTAATTTTAAAAACTGCTCTACTCGGGCGCCTGGGTGGCTCAGTTGGTTGAGTGGCTGCTTTTGGCTCAGATCATGAGCCCCAAGTCCTGCGTCCGGCTCCCAGCTCCACGGGGAGCCTGCTTCTCCCTCTGACCTTCTCCTCTCTCATGCGCTCTCTCACTGTCTCTCTCTCAAATAAATAAATGAAATCTTAAAAAAAAAACACACACACAAAACTGCTCTATTCCAGATTGCCGTACATCTCGTACCTGAATGACAATGCTATACTCAGGGGACTTAGATTCCAAGCACACGTCTCTTGACCAGTCTTCATCTCCTTTGGCCTTCACACACAACTCCGTCAGTTCACTGTTTTCCAGTATGTATGAAGGCAATTTCTGTTTGGCTGTGAGGCAGTCGAAATGTTCTCGAATGACAGCTTGTCCATCTTGACCGATGTAATGCTGAACGACTTTCAGTTCTATGCTTTGAGACAAATAACTGCAGATGATCTGTCTTCCACAGATGATAATCTAAAACATAATAAACACACACATAAAGTTTCACCCGTTTGGATTTCCTGAACTGGTGACATGTTCACTGTTATTATCTGTGTTGGTTTTGAAGGAAAGAACGTGAAGCCATGAGCTTATTTAGAGATACAGGAAGAAAGGCTTGGGAGGAGAAAGGGATTTTGCTTTGGTCATATTAGGTTTACCGCGCTCAAAGGACAGGCACAGGCAGGGCCCGCAGTAGCCAGCTGGAAATGCTAGGTGTGTGCCTGAGTGGGCGGTGGGGCTGGAGACAGCCGACCTCCGGAATGAAAGCCGTGCAAATGCGCAGAGGTGGAAGAGAGCGGACCTGGAAAAGAGGTGCAGGCTTACACCAGCAACTGACCAACAGCCTAGCGTCAGATTCAGGGGCAAAGAGCCAGGGAAGGGGCCCAAGAAGAAGAGGCAAAAGAAGCTGAAGCTGAAGCTGAAGCCCCGAGAAAAGATCCACCAGGAAGGGATAGTCAGTGATGTCATGTGATGTGGCAGTCACCAAGGATGGGGACCGAGCACAAGGCTTCAGCTCTGGTGGCTGAGAGGCCAATTGGCGATTTATGTTTCCAAGGGTTTCTTGCAGTCTTACACAATAAGAGATCACTTTATAAATTGGTAATACAAACAACTATTAAGTCAGATGCCTAATTATAGTTTATTTTATTCAGGTTTTCCCACAGAGTAGAAGCATGTGGCTTTGTAAAACACACAGAATGAACCAAAGATTCATGGATTCATTTTTCCTCCAGCTAAGAGTACAGTTCACAGTAGGCATTAAGAAATATTTCTTAAATTGGTTGAAATTGAAAAGATAATGCAAAATTTTATTCCTATGCAGTGAGTCCTACTGTAATACAAATATTCACCATGACTGGAAAATATAGGACTTTCACGTACTGGATTTTCTTATTTGTAATATTTTTTTCTAGATTATATGAATAGTAATCATTCATAGGCACACCAATATATATGTGGTTTCCCAAGCATGTGATGGTTAATTTTATGTGTCGACTTGAATGAGCCATGACTGCAGAGATACTCGGCCAAGCATTTTTCTGTGTGTGACTGTGAAGATGTTTTTGGATGAGGTTAACGTTTGAACTGGTAAACTGGTAAACTGCCCTCCCTACTGTGGGTGGGCCTCACCCTGTCAGCTGAAGACCTGACTAGAACAAAGAGCCTGTGTAAGAGGGACTCCTCCTGCCTGACTGAACCGAGACATCGGTCTTTCCTGGCCTTTGGACCTGGGCTAAAAAATATCAGCTCTTCTTGGGTCTTTAGCCTGCTGGCTTTCAGGCAGGAACTACATGTCAGCTCTGCTGGGTTTTGGCTTCCACAGCCATGTGAGCCAATTGAAAAGAAATATCTCCCTCTCTTTCTCTGCATACACATGTATGTACATACACACAAATCTGTATGAATATATACATACATCCTATTACAAGGCATTTTTACACATTAACTCTCTCATTCTCACAGTAACCATATAAAATAGGTGTTACTAAGACTTGTCATCTTAACAAGGAGAATGATGTCAGATGACTTGCACGGTGTTACCCAGACTCTCCGGCCCAGAGTCTGATGGTCACTCTGAAGGTCTGTCTTTCATAAAATTAACACCTATGAATTAAGAAAGCCTAGAAACTATAAAAATGAGAATGAAGACTGCCCATAATAATGCAAAGGTGACAGATGTCACTGGTTCCATTCCAAAGAGGTGGTCCCTCCTTCTCCCTGTTAATAACCCTGATTCGGTTTAGGTCTCAAAAAGGAGCAAAGTACTCAGGGAAGGTGGACACCTCCATGGTCTCCACAGTCTGTGTCACAGCTGGAACAAACTGATCCTTGTAATTCCATTTTCATTTTGCCAGTGATTACTTTAGGGGTGAACACGGGGCACTGTTTGGCTAAAAATATGAGAAGGAAAGACTGCTAAAAGGTTCTGGGAAAGATTTTACTCCTTGATAAGGGACAGAATTTGAGAAGAGAAAGCCCGCTTCTTGTCTGCCATGGAAGAAGTTGTGAGAGGATATATGTATGTACATACAGCTTCTGTAGCCATCTTGAGATAAAAAAGGCAAATCCAAGAGGATAGCGGAGAAGCAGACACAGCCCTGAGTGGCTTAATTAACCAACACCTAACCTGCCTTCCTCATTCTTATTATATGAGATAATAAATATAAAATAGGAACAATAACAGTATCTGCCTCACTTAGCTTACTATGAAGATTAAAAAGCCTACTTTGTTACTTCAGACTAAAAACACCCTAATGGATATATTTTCATATGTGATTAAGAGTATTTTGTAAACATCACTGTAAGTAAACTATTATTTATACAAATATATATGATTATTTATGAATGAACTATTATTTAGTTCATTATAAAGAAACCTGCTACATTGATAGACCATTGTTGCTTCATTAGTTGAACAGTAAAGTTTAGCATTTTCTTAAACATTTATTTTCCAACTATCTATTCCTTTGACTTTTCTTTAGAAGGAGTACATCTGTAAAAACCAAGCCGTGCTTAACTGTACATTACTTGTAGGCACTCTGGCTGTTAGAATCTTTTAAAACAATGTTTTCTCAATAACAAACACATAAGTCAACTGAACCACGAGTCCTGAGTTAGCAAGCAAGCTTTTCTTCAGCATATGCTAGGGGTTACTAGGCACTCATGGTTAAGTCTTATGAGGCCTTAGCATCGTCTAACTTTAAATAAACACGTGAAAGCTCTGAGGCAGTATTTAATTCTGTTCTTCCTCTTGATGTGCCCAGGCCTGGCAATGTATGCACACTGCTCTTGCTTTAGAACCTTTGGGCCCCATGAAATTTAGGAGAGAATTTTGCTGTCTCTCACAGAAACCACAGAATCTCTGCAACCATCTGGGACTCACTTTGTCTAAAGACAAAGATCCTCTTGGTGGGTTTTTATAGTTTCATTTTCAACTATAAAGCCTGTTAAATAGGCTTTCAAATATGATAAAAAGAAAACCCTTAAAAGTGGCCGGGGAGAGAGGGCTACTTAAATGAAGGAAAATCCAAAATGGCTCCTCCTCGGAATGGTGTTCTTCAGAGCTGCTCCCACACAGGGTTCAGTGAGAGCCATGTCTGCTTTTCTTCAAAGTGGCAACACTTACAATGCCTTTATTTTGAAAATTATGGTTAGAATTTCAAGATTAATTTATCAGTTGAAGACAGCTACTTAATTTTTTTAAATGTAGGGTTTCTCTTTAATACACATTTCCAGGTTTCACACTAATTCTCCTCTTTCCCCAAAGCCACAAAGATGTGTATTGAAGATTTCCACATATGATTTTACTTAGCAGGTTTCAGAACTCTTATTAGATCAGTGCCAAGAAGAATAGTGATATTAAAGAATAACTCCAGAGCACCAGATGCACTGGAAAATGATATCTTAGCCCTGATTAAAAGTGTATGTATAAAGATACAATATATATACATACGTACATATGTACATTTACGTTTTTTAGAGTGGTAAAGCTTTTCTCAATGAGGGGATAGGATACGTGGAAGTCACTGTGTGTTCGTGGGTAGCTGTGTTATGTACAAAGTTCCTGAAAATTTTGTATGTGGTCAATTATCATTCAGTTGGAGAAATGGCAGGGGTATACGAAAGGCAGGGTACAGACAACCAAACCTCATTGTTCAGGCGTCAGCCAATTCTCCATTATCAGGGGGCGTGTTAATGTAGTTATGGTCCATCAGTGAGCTGCACACACTCACTTCCCAAAATCTTTGAAATTAGGCAGCTGTGGTTTATTGCAAATTTCCCAGCCCAGGTTGGGTAGAAGGAAAGAAGCCAAGATGTTAGAGAGGCAGGAATCCACGAAGCTCTTCTGAAACCTTGATTCTTATCTTCCTTCCCAACCTGGCTAATTGAGGAAATCCTATGTCTCTGATGTACTTTAACTGGAACTAACCTGAATTTTAGTTAATCTATGCTGACAATAAAAAATTAAACCCAACTGAAAGACTAGAAAGGGTTTTCACAACAATGCAGCAGTTATTTTGAAGTTGGTGGTCTGCTGAACCTTTCAGCATTACCTGCGTTCAGTACCAACCATTTTACATTTTGCTTCTTCCTCAGTTAAAATGAATTGCTGTTTCTGTGCTCCACTTCTCACGGTTCTGCTGAGTGACTAAAATGGCCCTCATTTAGAGCCCAATCTCATTTGGCTATGACAATAAATGCTAAAACTCAAAGTGTAAATTGTGTGTATGAATGTGTGTGTGTATGTCTTCCATGACAGAGGGCTGGAAATGGACTTTGCCAGTAAGACGGCACTTCTTTCAGAAAAGTAAATAAGTAAATGCAGTGGGAGGGTGGCTATGCTTCCATTATGGATTTCCGAAAGGTTCTTTCCTGCCTGGCTACATTCTACATTTTTTTTTTTAAAGTAAGATAATTTATTATAATAAGATAGAAGCAGAGAAAAGTGTGAGAGGAAGTCCCTACAGAAAATAATTACTACACATCCAATGGTATGAATAACATTTGGAAATCCTGAAATGTGATTTGTCACCAGATGCCTTAAAATCTGTTGATTTGACATTAACAGAGAGGATGATTAAAAGGATTCCTTAAACTTCTAATGCATGGGAAATTTCTGTGAGTCCCAAAATTTTGTGAACCCCTCCTTACACTAAGATTTTTAAGAAATTCTAATAGTCTGAAAAACTCAGAGAGTCAGTAGATTGGTTGGGCCAAATAACACATATTTAGTTATTTCAAGGATTAATGTTGCCCTAACAAGTATCTGGTAACACAAAACAATGTATTTTTGTTAAAGAATAAAGTATATCCTTTTAGTCTGGGAAGATGCATCAAGTACCACAAAAACAGTCACACCCTTTGCTCAGGTAATTAAATTTTATAGCAAATCATTTTGAGGACAGATCCAGACATTCTGACATACATATGTATACACACAAATATTTATTTAAGGATTTGTTCTAGCAACCAGTTGGAAATTATCTAAAGGTGCAGCAACAAGTGGATACCTAAATGGGTCTCAACATACCACGTGGCAAATTATGCAACCATTAAAAAGATAGCTCATCTCTGCAGATAACACGAGAACATAAGCATCATATAATGTTAAGTGAAAAAACAGGTTGAAAACTATATAACCAGATCTCAAGTTGGTTAAAAATAACTGCATAGAAAAAAAGTAGAAAAAGATACACTGAAGTAGTAATAGTATTTATCTTTGGGTGGCAGAAATATGGGTACTTTTCTTTTCTACTTTAGACCTTCCTATGTTTTCAGAAATATTTTAAAATAGTTAACACAAAAATAACAACAGTGAACTAATATTTACTGGGTGCTTTATTTTGCAAAAGGAATATGATGTTCAGAAAGGTTAAGAAATTTGCCCGAGATATTAGGTAATAGATATTAGAGCTGGGAAATCTCTTCTAGTCAGAGGGAAGAAAAGGTAAGTAACATTTTGTGGGAATTTTTAAAAAAGGTACTTTCCATGGCCAACTTTTCTGACTTATGACCTACTGTTGCAATGTGTAGTATTGCCTCAGGAACACAGTATATATTAATTTATCCCTAAAATTTAATATTACTCCTTGAAGGTATATAATATCTATGCAAGAAGGAGGCACTATCATTTTTGTATTTTTTTTTTAAAGATTTTATTTATTTATTTGACAGACAGAGATCACAAGAAGGCAGAGAGAGGAAAAAGCAGGCTCCCTGCCGAGCAGAGAGCCCGATGCAGGGCTTGATCCCAGGACCCTGGGACCATGACCTGGGCTGAAGGCAGAGGCCTTAAGCCATTGAACCACCCAGGTGCCCTGTCTTTTTTTTTTTTTTTAAAGATTTTATTTATATAGTTGAGAGAAGGGAAGAGAGAGTTTGAGAATGTGAGGGGGAAGAGGGGCAGAGCAAGAAGGAGAGGGAAAGCAGACTCCTTGCTGAGCATGGAGCCAGAGGCAGGGCTCCATCCCAGAACCCCAAGATCATGACCTGAGCCAAAGTCAGATGCTTAACCGACTGAGCTCCCCAGGTGCCCCAGAAGAAGGCACTATTGGCGTTAAGACAACAAAGTCTAACCAATGATATGGATTCCTGGGACTATTTCATTCTTGTAACTATAGTCTGAGTTATGACAGTAGGCCAGGTGCTACTTTTAAGCACTTTACAAACTTATTTAATTCTCACACTAACTTTATGACAAAGGCACTATTACTATCCTCATTTCACAGGTCAGGAAATTGATTCACAAAGAGGTTAACTAACCTGAAGATCACATAGCTAGCAAGGGAATACACAGCCAGAGTGGTTATGATCTTAACCACCAATGATATTCTGTGGAAAACTATTTCTCCATGGAGTGACCCTGTCATTCCATTAATTGGTAACTGTTCTAGCAACCATATGCAAAAGAGCTGAATGAATTGGGAAAGTTCAGACCAGAGCCACAGTGGTCAAAGTGTGGTCCCCTGGACCAGTAGCATCAGTAACACCTGAGAATTTATTAGAAATATAAATTGGCACATCACTCCCAAGACCTACTGAATCTGGAGCTCTGAGGGTGGGACCCAGCAATCTATGTTTTAAAAAGCCTTCTAGGTGATTCTGACATACATGCAAGTTTGAGAACCACTGGCCTAACGGAAGCTCAGGGGAAACATCTTGGCTTCCCTTGTGTTTTGGAAGGGCTGTAATACAGAGGAGAGATAACTTAGTCCTCACCATAAGCTATTGTGTACATCTCCCAAGTTCTGAAGAGTGGTAAAAACTGGCTGAACGGTGAGAGATTTGGGTTCAAAATCAGGAAAGAGCTTCCTTTAGAGATGGAAGTAATCATTTATGGGAAGGGCTGCTGTGTGAGGAAATGAGCCTCTTATCATTGGGAGTATTCAAACAGATGCTGAATGACCATTTCTTAGGAATGCTGGTAAATGGGAAGGTGGATAAGGCATTCTTCAAAGACCATGAGTGACAGAATCAGAAAACCAGAATGTATTAATTGAGCAGATATTTACTGAGAGCATATCCAAGTATGACAGTTCTGAGGGCAGATGAAAGTCAGTGACACATCTTGTTCGCAGGACTCTGTAGCTCAAAGCTCATGCTCAGTTAGGCTGATCCCATCATGGGTCCCCATAAGACCAATATGTCCCATGTTCCTATCTTTATATTATACTGTCTATCTGGAATGTCCTCTCTTAATCCAAATTCTGTTTTCCAAAGCCCAACTTGAATCGTATCTTTCTAGTGAAACCTCTAAATTCCCTTCACACTTACTGTCAGTTGTGCGACACACACGGTGCCCGACATACAGTTGGGTTTATATAAATTTGCAGCTTAAGAGCAAAGATTGTGTCACATAGTGTCTTTCGTTTCACTCTGTTTTACTGTAGGCAATCCATAATTACTTGAGGAATAGTCAATTCATTGGGAAGATTCCTCTGCTCTATTCTTTTCACTTCTGTGAAAAGAATAATAGCCCATAATAATGAGAACATGATGTCCAGCTCCCTGATTAGGTGGAGATCAAGAACGTATATGGCACAGGTCCTACTGTTCACCTCACCACTTGCTTCCTGTCTGCTCCTGGCACACGGCAATGGACCAGCCCATGTTGCTTGATAAGAAAAGCTCCCCTTTTCCTTTCCCAGGGACTGAGGGCTATTTCTATCATGTCTTCAGTTCACATAAGCTCTGGGTAGACTTACAGTCCAGATGCAGATGTATATGTTAAAACTCTTATGACAAATCCAGTTATGATGTGTGCAGTGAAGCCAGTTTTCAGATTTTAATACTTCCTTTTTTCCTTTCTACTCTTGTCATATGCGCCATGCTTGAAAAACATCTTCTAAAAACCACATTTTCACATCTTAAGAACACAAAAAAAGTGTCAGATACTTTTTTCCCCTTTGCAGTCTTAGAACTTCAAAAACAGCCAAAAGGAAGTTTTATAAAATACGTAAAAATATGTGCTGAGAGCTGAGGTTTTATATGCCAAGAGTTAGACCGTAGTGAATTTTTACTGCAGTTAATATTAACTCCTAGGAAAAGAAAGCTTGCTGGAGACCCAGGCCCACTCTGTCATAGGAGGTATCACAACACTTTCTCGAAGATTATTCTGATATGTCTGAGAACCAACTCCTGGTTATCCGCTGTTGGATTATCCAGAGTCCCCAACACCCAGTGCTTCTTTTCTTCCTTAATAAAGGCCTTTTGGCTATTTCACAGCTCATTAGCACCTCCACCAGAAGGTAGGTGATGACAGGGAGAAGAGGTGAAACTAAAATCAGTAAATTTTACTGCTCGTTAGCAGCTCTTGTAAAAGATGTGGGACAAAGGGTTTGAAGCCATCACCATCCTCAGGATCATCAACAAGCACATACGAAGTGGGAGCAAAAATACCCAGGCTTATCACTGTGGGTTTTTAAATTATGAATTATTTTCATTTCTTTAAGTTTCACTTCCATTAATTGTGTCAAAGAATTAAGAGCTGTCTGGGTCACGAACACAAGGAACTCACCTGTTTTTGCACTCCACTGAGCTGCCGAACCTTGATGACGAGGGAAGCAGTCCGACCCTTGTACTGAATAGTTCTAATAAACGTTCCTGCGTGGTCCACACTGAAGGGCTCTGACCAGCGCCAATTGCCCCAACCTTCAATACAGATGTGTAACAGCTGGAGAGAAAAACAATAATCGTCACGATGCCAAAAGTGCCAACAAAAATCTAGTCCTAAAATGAAAGTCTCATTGCTGGAAAACCTTCCTATTTGTAATATTTAGCATCTGTTTTCTTTCTAACCTGCATTATTCATCCACTTCCAGCTTATTCAAGCAGGCTAAGAATAGCAAATATGCCACAGAGAGTCAATGTGGTTTTCCAGATCACATTTTAAACCTTCTTAAAAATAAGTGTCCTATCAAATGGTAAAAGGCCTGTTGAACATTTGAGAAAAGCCCATTTCATTCATCTGGAGGACAAGAAGGTCGAAGTGTGAGATCAAAGAACACGGGTCTTGGCTGATAGTTTATTCCCTCTTATGGCTAGACAGTAATTAAAGTAAAATTTCATTTGCTGCATTATTTTTGACCCTAAATTGCCATTCCTTATTTATTCTCTTGATAAAGAACAAAACAGCAATTTGAGGATGCAGTTCGTTCAATATACTCTATGAGATCACATATATCATATGAGAACTATCTTCAACATTTTGAATGTATGAAAAAATGTCTTTGTTCTACTTTTTGCTAGCCATGTTATTTGTTGTAGCATTTACCAAACGAGTCTCCTGATTCACATTCATATTTATTCACACATTATTGCCAATTGTGGTTAATATTTAGATTTCTTCCATGATCATCAAATATTTTCTATTTCCACTCCTACCTACTAAATGCAATGAAGAAAATCAGTTTAACTGAACAAGTATTCCAAAACAACATAATAATTACTGCTCCTTTAGGATACATGTTTAAATGAACATAAACAGTGTTCTATCCAATTACTAAGAATAAGAAATAAAACTGACATTTTAGGAAAAACATTTGTATAATATACACACCATTTCCTTCATGTCGTATATAATTTTTTAAAAGAACGAACCAAAGGCTGATCGTATGAAACATTTTCCCAATTAACAGAATGAATAAAACTATAAAAACATTGTATAAGAGCTATCATAATGGGCCCTTAAAATAAATACATTAAGAATTTACATGGGAATTGTCATAATAATAAAAGTCTTTTGACAGAAAGATTATTTTTCTGCTTTACCATTAGAAGGAGCCTTTCGAAAGTACCTAAATTAAAACATTTCCCAAGGTCACTAGTTATCACAATATGATTTTGGTGGAAGGTTAAGGGAGGATTTGTTTGTTTCTTTGTTTGGAAACACCTTAATAAAGTATTTTTTCAAAACCTCCTAACTCATCTCCCTGCTTTTCATATGGCCCCACTCCAATTCTTCCTCCATGCTACTTCCAGTGACCCTGGGAAATCAAAAAGCTACCATCCAGATGACTTCTAGAAAAGAAAGGTAACAAGGGAAAGGAAGAAAGAAAAAAAGAAAGAGAATGGGAGGGAGGGAAAGAAAGGGAATAAAGAAAAAAGAAAAAAGTCCTAGACAGCAAATACCTTTAGGGAAAATTTGGTCTTACATACACTCTACAACATAAAAGTACCAGAGTTATCTTTGATCTTTAAATATTAGTTACAGAGAAAAAAAAAAGAAAAACAATAGTGGTGTTTGGAACCATTTCAGTTTTTTGTAGCAGCAACTGGGAATAAAGCTCAGGGCACACACAAAACTAAAAGAAACAAGAAAGTTGTTTTCTTTGGAGAGACTAGTAGCTGGAAATGACAAAAAAATAATGAGGCAAGGTACTTAAGGTCAAGCTCGGCTATATTTTTCCTGAAAATTCCACAGCCTCTAAAGGTTTAATGTATACAACGTAATTGGAATTGAGGAGTGTTCACATTTGCATATGAGCTCAATTTTAGGTAGTGGCTCCCTCTGTGTACACAGCTTCAACCGACTGAATGTCACCAAGGAGTATGTTGTTGGGTTTCGCTTGGCACCTATGTGTTCTCAAAATGTTGGCGTAGATATTTTCTTTGAATTATGAAAATCCAGATATGTCTGGAATTAGTTCACACAGAAAAGTCAGGTGGGAGAAAAACATCACACTTCTTCCCACATGCATCACTGGTACAATATTTGTAATGTTTGGTCGACTGTTCAAAGCATTTAAATAGCTATTAGACATATATCATTTATTAGGGAAGGAACTGCATTCCTAAGAGAGAAAACCTACAAAAAGGACCTGAGAAGGCCCAACCCTACTTGGGTCATCCTTCCCATGGGTGTGTCCACTTCAGGCACTAGACAGCAATGCGGACCCTCATGGACCTCCACTGAGTGGGGGGAGTTCTGTTCTGTTGAACCAAAAGACTACATTTCTTTCTTTCTTTCTTTCTTTTTTTTTTTTTTTGAAGGTTTTATTTATTTATTTGCCAGAGTAGGCATAGAGGCAGGCAGAGAGAGAGAGAGAGAGAGAGAAGGGGAAGCAGGCTCCCTGCTGAGCAGAGAACCCAATTTGGGGCTCGAGCCCAGGACCCTGGGATCATGACTAGAGCCAAAGGCAGAGCCTTTGACCTGCTGAGCCACCCAGGCACCCTAAATGACTACATTTCATGGTTCCAGGTACTGAAAAAACAAATACTCATAGATCTGCTTTTCTTTCTATACTGAAGGGACTAAATTCAGGAATAAGAAGGTGAAATTCGTGTTAGACTACTTGATCCTAATGTGATTTCTTTCTATCATGCCTCTGATATATTTTCTTACTCAGATACTATAAGAAAGCTGATATGCTAGCCGCTATGGAGGAAGGAAGGAGGAAGAACCGTGTCTTCTGTCCTGCAAAGAGCTTACGATCTTATGGGGAAAATAAAGCATGCACAATAAAACAAGAGACATCTGGAGAGATACAACATGATACAGGAGTCTAGAGAAAGGACAGCTTGTTTCAGGCTGGTGGGATTAGGAAAGCTTCCGGAAGCAGTTGGGGCTCAGAGTTACCACAGGGTTTTGACTGGCAAAGACAGCGGGTCCTTTCTGGGTCTAAGGGACAACGTGAGATGTGAAAGCCAGAGGGTATGCTTGGGGGCAAGGTTAACAGTCTGGAATGGCTGGAGAAAAGGGAACATGAAAAACGGGAGTCAGGGATAAGGTCAAACAGGGAGATCTAGATTGTGGCCAGCACTGATTTACTAAGTAAGGAATTTGTGCTTTATTGAAGAATTAGCAGGTGGCCACCGAAGTCTTCTGTATAGGGGATCGATGTGTTGAAAGGAGATTCAGAGTGGAGTGTGGAGGAAGGAGGGCAACTGTCATAGTCAGGAGGAAAGGCAAGATGGGCCAGAAACTTGCAAACACAGGAGAGATGAAGCAATGGCCTTAGGCCCCACATAACTATCCTTTGTTGCCTGGAGCCCATGGTATTTTTACATTCTCTTATCAACTTGGAAACTTTCTTTCCCCTCTTCCCTATTAAGTTTCCCTTACTGACTCACTTCCTCTACCATTCTTTCTATTCAGGCTTTTCATTCTTTTTGGCCTACTTAGCTAGTGCTAATACTTTCCACTGGGGGGAAAAAGCCAAAATAGGAACTACTCTTGTTTGAACTTCTCAGTGGGAACTGAAACTAAGCAATAAGGCAGGTTGTACGGTGGCCATGCTTGTTGGAAGGTCCCAATGGGCTACATTTTCTTTTTTTCCAGCAGCCCCACCACCCCCCAGGGCAGCCAGACTGAATTCATGGTTTTTCCACTGAAGATCTCAAATGGGAGCATGTGCAGCTCTCTGGTCATTTTTTTAAATACAAAATAAAAGTTAAAACTGAATTATTGATCAGAGGCCTGGGGTCAGCTCTCAAGACCACCCATAGTCACCTCCAAAGGGAGAATTCCTGATTCAGTTACAGAGGAAAGAAAAATAAGACGACATCTAGGAAAACAGTGCACCAAGGAAAAGAAAGAAAGGGGGATGGCTATATTTTTTAAATTATATCCTAAACATAAGTGAAGGTACCAGATACTTGTCTGTGAACTTTATTTCACTATTCGTTTTAAAACTGTCATCAAGATGATTCCTACCCAAATAATCACAAATAAAAAATGTCTTCAGGTTCACTTATATTTTTTTGAATTTTATAATTTACTGTACAGTAATACGTAATGTTCTAAGAAGAAATTGAAAATTGAAATAACTTCAAAAATTTTCCCAATCCATTATACGCTTGGTAGAAATTTTAGGTGTTCTAAAAAAATTAACATTCAATCCAAGTGAAATAAACTATTAAATATGTATTGTTAATATATATTAAAGCTTAGGCATCATGTGTATTTTTTAAACTTCTAAACTTATCACTATATCCCAAGAGCCTAGTGCATAGTAGGCATTCAACAGATATTTGTTGAATAAATAAATGAGTGAGGATTATTGAAAAATAACCCAAAGTAGACATTAAAAATTTTTAGTGATATCTGTGCCTAAAATGTCATAAATACAGTATTAAATAAAAATATTTAGAAATAATTCCTATTTTTAGGGATGCCTGGGTGGCTCAGTTGGTTGGACGACTGCCTTCAGCTCAGGTCATGATCCTGGAGTCCCGGGATCAAGTCCCGCATTGGACTCCCAGCTCCATGGGGAGTCTGCTTCTCCCTCTGACCTTCTCCTCGTTCATGCTCTCTCTGTCTCTCTCTCAAGTAAATAAATAAAATCTTAAAAAAAAAAAAAAAGAAATAATTCCTATTTTTAAAATATTTTTCTTTTTGTCTCACTGTATTTTTAAAATTTAAAAATTTTAATTTCAGTGTAGTTAATATATAGTATTATTCATTTCAGGTATACAATACAGTCATTCAACAGTTACATGTATTATTCAGTGCTTATCAAGGTAAGTGTACTCTTAGTACTTATCAAGTGCTTATCAACTGTAAGTGTACTCTTAAAAACAATCCCAAGTTTTTGAATGACCTTTCAACACAGGAGATTTACTTCACATGGATGATGATACTAGATTAAATTACAAATCAATGTAATCCTTCCAATCCACAATTCAGACCCAGTAATACTGATATTAAAGCCTAAAGTAGATCCCAAATGATAGAGTAGGTGAGCATTTTGGAGGAATATTAAGTTAAAATAGTTTTAAAAATTCTTGTCTATCTAAAATAATATCTGGAAAGCGGTAGATCAAATTATACAGATCCAAGTTTAATTGCTTATTTGGAATGTGCAAGCAGAACTGATAGTACAGGGCGCCTGGGTGGCTCAGTGGGTTAAAGCCTCTGCCTTCAGTTCAGGTCATGATCCCAGGGTCCCAGGATTGAGTCCCGCGTCGGGCCCTCTGCTCAGCGGAGAGCCTGCCTCTGTCTCTCTCTGCCTACTTGTGATCTCTGTCAAATAAATAAATAAAATCTTAAAAAAAAAAAAAAGAACCGATAGTACATGCCGTCCCAATAAATTAACATAAAAATAAAATGAAATATGTTGCTCATTACTTTTTTGTCAAGGCAGTTATATTTCAGGATGTTCAGAGTATCTGATGTAATGCTAAAAAACCAAGTGGAAAACTTGTTAGATAATGGCTAATGCCTCATGTCACCCTGATTCAATACTGGAATTCTCAGGACCCTCTATATTCTTTTACATTTATTTATAGAACACAATCTTACAAGTAAGGAACGAGAAGAGTGGAAATAAATCATATTGATTTATTTTCTAGTGGATAATTTGGACTCTTTGATGCAGGGTATTTTGGAAGGAAAAGGAGAAAGAGAAAGAAAGCTTTCCAAATCAGTGGTCCAGGAGGTGAGATAACAGAGGCCACTGTGTCGTCACACGAGCGCTGGGTTGTTGGCTCTTCCACCAAAGAGGAGTAGTTGTAGGTTTGCCCTCGTAACTGAATTCAAGGAAGGCCACAAATATTGTGAAATCAGCCTAGAACAACCTGTTACAAAAAGGGAAACCTGGCACAGTCCCAACACACGTTAGAATGAACACTGTCGCTGGAGTCTAGCCCTTGTCAAAAATCTTGAGTTTCAGATACTGACTCATCAATTCTACATAGGAATTTCTTGTAGGGTGATAATCATACACACGTGCAAAGATTTACCTGGATGTAAGCTTATTCCAGCACTGTTTTAATAATAAAAATTAAGCATTGCTAGGAAACAATATTTTGTCAAATAAAATATTGTAAAAACAATGAAAGCTATCATTTGTTAGACACGTACTATGTGCCGAGCATTGGCCTCAGTGCTTTTTATACATTTTCTCATTTATTCCTTAAAACAATCTTATGAGGTAGGTACTGTTGTTCCATCTTACAGATGAAAAAGCAAACCAGGTCACAGAGAGGCTGTGCGAGCTGCCCAGGGCCACCGCGCTGGGAGGGCAGGGATAAGATCGGAACTCAGAGTAAGTGGTGCCGACTCTGGTGTGCTTAACCACACTTAGATTGTAGAATCCTCTCAAACTACTGAAGAAAACAATCACAGCACGAAAAAACATTGAGAATGTTAGCGATAGAGTAATGGGAAAAAAGCAATTATAAAAAGACATGTGCAGTATACATTCATTCCGTTTTTGTAAAATGAAGAAAAAGTACTTGTGCATGTTTTTAGGGGAGAAAATGGCTAGAAATATGCTGAAATGCTAACAGTGGTTATCTTGGGGTTGTGTGTTTTAAGTAGTCCTTTGTGTATGTGTTTTGTGTGCTTTTATGTAATTTCCAAATGTCATACTATAAATATGTATTATTTTGCAATCAGATAAACATTAATGTTATTAAAAAGAAAAACGTCTAATAGAAAGCATACAGAGTCTACATTTTAAGGGAAAAGAAATGACACGTTTCTATTTTAGTAACTCAGATTCAGCTTCCTGCCTGAAGTCTCCCCCTCTGTCCCAGTCTGTGTCACCACTTTCTCATTTGCACTGCAGCCGCTTTGCTAAAAAGGGTGACATGATGGTCAGTTCATCTCTGTAGCCTCCGAGCCCCTCCGAGAGGGTCTGGTTTGCTCTAATACTTATTCACATAATCCTTGGAGCAGTTTAATGTAATTACTTGAGCTTTCTTCCCCAGGGCAATAGTTTTGTGTTTTTTTTTTCCAATATAGCAAATATTTTTAGGATCTACATCTATTAAATATTTACCATAAGCCAATGAACTAAGCCACACATGGTGGATATAGAGATGAACGAGACACATTACTCACACTGGAAATGCTCAGAATGGAGTGGAAGAAACAGATATTTAACAAGAAAAATTATGCCGCAAAATTTTATGAGAGGAAGGAAAATTTGTTGTAGGACTCCAGAGGTATTCTGCTTGGGGAGTTAAAAGATTGACCAGAGGACATATTAGTTATGAAAAGAAATAACATGAAAAAACCATGTTGAAATAGAGTAAATAAAAGATAGACAGGGCTGTTGTTTCTGCTAAACAAAAGCAGGCGACAGCCTAACTTGGCGTGGGTCTTTCTGCACAAAATTAACGTCCACAAAGCACACTGACTGCATTATAAACAGGGACAGGTCCTAAAAGTAGCAAGCTATAGCTTCAAACCGTTTTTGCCAACAAACAACTTCTTGTCCTACTTCTTGTCAATGTAATTTGGAAAATTAACTTTATAGTATGAACTCATCGGCTTACAATCCTCTGATAGCTTTGATCTTAACCCAAATGGAACCATTGAATTTTGATCCCGGAAAGGAAAGAGTCATACTGGAACAAAAATCATCATTTTAGGAAGCCAGATCTTGCTCTTACATAGGCAGAGGCATGCGTAGGTTCTTGGGGTTGAGGAGATGTGAGGGTCAGAAGAGGACCTGCCCTCAAGGGAGTGGTACGGAAAGAGGCACAGAATTCGCTGTCAGTGGCCGCCGCTTCCCCTCCGGGCATCAGTCATCAGTGAACACCAGGGACCTGACGGAGCATTAGAGACGCAGCGGAAAGTAACTGACAGTTTCTTAGGCCGTTTGATGTCCTGCTCTTCACTATCTCCCTGGTCTTTCAACATCTACAGAGAGAGAGTAGCTCCCAGGGAGACACAGGTTGTGGCCATGCGCCGCTGTATTTTATGAGCGGTCATCATGAGATAATTGTTACAGAGGAAGGAGGACTCAGGAGCAACAAAAACAGCTGCGAACAAGGGGAACTGTAGTTTTTCATAAAGTGTGACAGTTTGGGGTATCCAAGAACCATGAAAAGATGTAGGAAAAGGTGTCACCTCTGTATAGCTGAGAAATAGTAGGACAAGCCAGCTACAAAGCGGGAAGTGAGACAGGAATTGACTTTGTCCTTCTGCCCTGCAGCTGGGGACGAGAATAACAATCTCATTGTTCCTCAAGTGATAACAGACTCTAACCAGGGACAATCCATATACTATAATCACTGACAAACACTGAAAATAACCCATGTGACCACTGGAAAAAAAATTACAAAGCAAAGGGAGGAGGATAGCATCTTAAAAAGTGAACAGAAGAGAGTGGTTACCATAAACACCCTCTTGCAGAATTCAGGCAAAGAATATCAAGAAAGTTTTTGGTCTTCTTTAAACTGTATAAAAATACATGATTTTTGTAAAACTGTAGAAAACCACTGAGAGGAAGGAACACTCTGGCAAAAACAGAAAAAAGCCTGAGCTTAAAATAAATAGGTGATATAAAAAGGTAATTAGATAAAACAATAAATGCAGGAAAAACTAAAAAATGCATTTGCAGAATAAGGATTCCTACTGACAGGAGTAGAGCAAGTAGGAATAACTGCTACAAAAAAAAAAAGGAAAACTTTAAAAAACAAATATATAAAGAAATAGGACAGAAAATGTCACGGTATGAAAGAAAAACAAAATATACACAATTAATATAAATAAGAAATAATTCAATCATATCCTCCATCTATAAGGCTCTATAGCTTTAAAACAGTGCATTGTGTCCTTCCATCGTATAGTTTACGGTGAATTATTTGAATTTCCATGGGTAAATAGGATGTCAAATGTCACACATTTCTAGCAAACATTAAGGCTTATCCATGTTTCAACGTATCTATAAGCAAATCATAGAATCTTTCTAAAATTAGAATTATATTTTATAAGTAACTCTAAACAGAAATCCAAATTAAAAAATTCATTTATGGTTTTTCACTGTTCAGGTATCAGTCTTTGCTCAGTATCCAGCTAAAAATTATATACTTATGAAAAAGAAGTTAAAAAGGAAGTAAGAGTAGGGTGAATAATTGTGGTACTTCTGATTTATACATTGTCTACAAAACAATGAGATGCTTCAAGTATATTCTTTACTAAAAAATTACCTAAATCCAAATTATCTAAATTAGTGAAAAATTCTATACATCAAAAAAATTCTTGGAAGAAGATGTCGTGAGCAAATTCTCTCATACATTAAAAATATAATTTTATGTATAATTTTTGGGATATTTTAATCATAAAATCAGATATAAAGGCACATAGTAAAAGACGTATGAAAGGACATATTGGTTTTGAAGAGGTCAGTTCAGCATTACACATATATATTGTTTCCATGTTTCTAGAGGGTGTGGACTTCCCTATATTTAAATGATATGTGACTGAAAAAACATACTAATGGCTGCCTTATATCCAGAATTGTGTGAGTATTTTTAAGATAACAACTGCCACAAAGTGTTGAAAAGTGAAGATTCAGAAAATGTGATATGTACGTGTATCTGCACGTGTGAGTACAGAAAAGGATGGTCTGTCCATAAAATATGAGACAATTCTTATTTTCTTTTAAACTAATTAAATCAAATAACAACTTCAATTGCTTAATCTCCAACAGCCAGGAGATTTCAGTGTTGTATAGATACACTCTTTTGACAGAATGATAGCCAATGGTCACCATGCCCTTGGTTGGACCCAACTTTTCAGTGGAAGAGAAAAAAGCATGTTGGACAGAAACAATAAAGAATAATTTAGGTGAACTGAGAATGGAAACCAGTAAGACAAAAACTAGACATACTGTTTAATAGTCATTCAGGTTTGGAAAAATATTTGGAGTTTGTGAGCAAAACTGTTTTGTCTGAAAATCAATTTTGACTAAATATAAATATAAACAATAGAGAAACCCAACCTAAAAAACTTTCTTTTAAATTGTTCTCAAATGTAACATTCATCATTCAGCAAAGTTTCCTTTAGTGTAAAATAGAAGACATGCCAACACGTGTCCTAAGAAAGGATAAAACAGTTTGACACAATCTTTATTTTTAGTCATCATGGCAATTTAGACAATTATAATTGTTATCCTTAATTTTTAATTAGAAAAAAAAAAGAATTCAACAGATGGATTTAAAGAAATCCAAATTTTTTATAGTTATTTATTTTCATTTAACTAAACTGCCTTGCCATACTAAGAAAACATTTTTGTAAAGGTTAAATAAAGTATTTCATGGCAACCGCTGCTTCTCAGTGCCTGTATAACAAGAAACATGAGCCAAAGTTGTGCAAGTTGGTTTTCTTTCCCAGTAAGGGAATGTGGTATCTAAGACCTTGTCCTAACTCATTTTATCCCCAAGTGTAAGTCAAGCAAGTCAAATATGAACTAATGCCTGAAGGGAAGTCCCTGACTCCAAAAGTATGGATTATTTCACATTTATCTTAAAATCTGCTCTCAGAGTTCTTAAAATTCACTAACTTGGCAAGTCAGGAATTATCATGAGAAATGAAATAATTTCATAACTATGAAGTCATCCAACATTCCATGCATCTGACACTCATTGGGCTTGGCCATGTCTTGGGCATTATTCTGACCTTTAGATAATAAGCTCTTCAATATCCTGTTCAGTATGGAAATAATTAAAAAGTACCACAGTATAATAGGTGTGCCATTGTCTTTAACAGAGCTAATGCTTTTGTTACAGACTTGTGCTAATAGGTTATGATTAGAGACAATCACATTATGTATGCTGAAATCTTTATACCATTCTTAATCAGTATTTCCCATTACTTAAAAATGGTAAAATACCATGCTTTAATGGTCCAGCTGCATTCCCTTTCTCCAAGTACTCCGTATGAAAATTCACGTTTAAAACTAGTTCAGTAAAGGACCTTTATGTTTAGACATCAAGAATTCACATTTCCAGAGCATGGGCTTGTGAAAAACCTCTGAGTGTCTTGTAAAAAGCTTAAGGAATCTTCAGTACATTTTTCTCCAAAGCTATATTTCAATATCTAAAATTTATTACCAGAGGAGGGACAGAGAGACCATTAGCAGCACCAGCAGTCATTCCGCTGGGTGCTTCACAGCTGAAATAATCCCCAGTTGTTCTTTTTCATGCAGGCTTGTAGAAAACTCCAGAAATCAGCCTTGGGACTGAATAAAGTGCCCTATCACAATCCTGTCTTTGCCATTTCTGGGGAAAGACTTTAAAAGTCTTAACTAGGTTATACTGCAAATCATTTTTACGAAGAAACTTTGAAAAATACAGGAAAAATAAAACTCAGCCCCAAAGCTCTGCCTCTCATTTAGAGTGAATGCATTTCCCAACAGAAAATGAAGACATTCCAAGTACGCTTTAGCTACCAGATACTTAATGACCAAAACTGCTAGGGCCCCATTTACCTCTATTGGTCACTTCATAAGGCCCTCTAAGCTTCCTCAGAGAATGTAAATCTCTTGTAGTCTCTCATGAAGCTGAAATATTTGAGAGAGAAAGGTGAAAGGACAGAGTCTCCAGTCTACTGCTTTGCTCTTTCAATTACTGCCTAAAACTGAAATAAAGACGCAGTTGGTGGTGACTGGACAGTAGGTTCCGGGTACTCAAACGGAGTCAGTGTTTACAGAATACTTGGGATTAAAATCCTTGCCAGATGGTCCCAAGAAGTGTTTACCTCACTGTTGATTTTAGCTATCTTAATGTCAGCAACAGTAAAAAGAAGCTTGTTACTGCCACTGGGGAGCAAAGGCACACAATCCTTCCTCCCCACATGGAATTGCTAGTTGCAGGCAGCTGTGCCCTACACAAGAGCCATACTGGAGGTTTCTGGGAATTGACTTCCATGGCTAGAAAAGGAGATTATGTGTGGCAGAGTTAACTTGAAATGATTTAGTAAATCGGGAACATTTGGTTAACTATACGACAGTACTTTTAGTTTATGACAAAAAAGAAGAATTTTTCACAGCTAATTTGGGAAGAGTTGGGGGTGCTTGGCTGGCTCAGTCAGTAGAGCATGCAACACTTGATCTCAGGGTCATGAGTTCGAGCCCCATGTGTGCTGTAGAGTTTACTTAAAAAAAATGAAAAAAGAACAAATTGGGAAGACTTGGACATGCACATGGACTCGAAAGGTACTCTCCTTTGGAGAATACTGTGAATTCCCCCCTGTAGTGATGTCCTAGTTTTGTCTTTGTTTTCACTGGAAGTCACTGGGAGGTCAAAGGGGAGGAGGTATAGGAGACCAGGGGCCACTCCTAATTAAAAGCCCAATTTCACTGACAGTATACAGAAGATACATTTTGAGATCACAAGACCTCTTTTTGTGTATCTGTATAGCACACACACAATATCCAATTGGATTGAAACAAGTTTACAATTTTCATACTGTTAAAATAATTAAGCTTTTAAGTCTATGTTCTTGAAAAAATGTCAGAAATGTTATAAATAATTAATGAAAACATTTACTCAGTGAACATTTACCAAATGCCTAATATGAGCAGGCTATAGGATTAGATGCTGTGGAAAACTCCTTTTTTTTAAAAGCCTCTTACTCTTTTTTTCTTTCTTTTTACCTTCAGCAAATACCCATTATGACCTCATCTCCATTCACATTCATGCTCATTCTCTCTCTCCTATTTCCTGGTGAGTTGCAAATGGCCCCCAATTCTCTCAGCAACTCTCAATGAGAGGTAATACTTAGTTCCTTATTCTTTGGATCTGGCCTAACCCTGTGACTTGTCCTGCCCAAGAAGAAATGGTGACAGAAGATGCTGTGTGAGCTCCAAGCTTGGGCTCAACAGGTTTAGTAGTTTCTGCTTTGGTTTTCCTGCCTGGGCTAGTCTGCTGGGGGCAGTTACATGGAAGAGAACCAAGAGTACCCTGTCCAACAGCCTGCCAACTGCACATATGTAGGTGAGGCCATCTTGGACCACAAGTGAGCCGTGCAGACACCAGAAGAACCTCCTGAGGGCTTCTAGGTTTCTGACCAACAGACTCATGAGCTAATGCATTTTTTTTAAAGATTTTATTTATTCATTTGATAGACAGAGATCATAAGTAGGCAGAGAAGGCAAAGAGAGGGGGAAGCGGGCTCCCTGCTGAGCAGAGAGCCGGATGTGAGGGTCAATCCCAGGACCCTGAGATCACGAACTGAGCCGAAGGCAGAGGCTTAAACCACTGAGCCACCCAGACACCCTGAGCTAATGCATTTTTTTAAGCTACTAAATTTTGACGTGCTCTGTTAAGCAGCAGTGGATATCCAATATAAACCTCCTCCCATGCAGGGTCAATCCTTCTACCTATGGTCTGGATTCCTTCCTCCTCTCCCATTCTAAGACCACATGCCATTAATCATTTTTCCTCTCTTCTGCATATCAACCTCTGCTATATATTGTTTCTGTATAGAACATGCCCAACTTTCTTCCATTTAAAACCCTTGCTTGATACTGCAGCTTTCTCTAGTTAACATCCAGTCAAGATTAAAAAAAAAAAAACAAAAACAATTCATGCTGATTCTCTCCATTTCCTCACCTTCTGTTCATTTTCAATCCACTTCAAGTTGGCTTCTATCCATATTTTGCCATGAAAATGCTTTCTAGGAGCCACCAATGACCTCTCAGTTGCCAACTACAATGGCTTCTTCAGTTCTTGTCTTACTCAATCCTCAATCTCTGTATGGCATCTGATACCCCCCCCCCCCCCCGGATATTCTCTTTTCTTGGCTTTTAGGACACTGTATGTCTGGCTTTTCCTATTATATCTTAGTTTTCTTATACCTCTTAGCCCTTCCAGTGGATCTCATTTCTTAGCCTAATTTCCTTATGATACCACACTTCCAAGATCGCATGAGTGATCCCTGTCTTCTGCTATTTTTTTTTAAAGATTTTATTTATTTTATTTGACAGACAGAGATCACAAGTAGGCAGAGAGGCAGGCAGAGAGAGAGGAGGAAGCAGGCTCCCCGCCCAGCAGAGAGCCCGATGCGGGGCTTGATCCCAGGACCCTGGGATCACGACCCGAGCCGAAGGCAGAGGCTTTAACTCACTGAGCTACCTACCCAGGCACCCCTCTTCTGCTATTTGTACTTTTGCATAGTCCCCTCCCATGCTGAATAGGACTGATCTGTGTAACCACTAAGATATCACAGAAATGACAATGAATGACTTCTGAGCTTAGGTCATAAAAGACACTATGGCTTCTGTCTTGTTCTAAATTGATCTGGATCACTTGATCTGGGGGAAGCCAGCGGCTATGTCATGAGAATACTCAGCCAACTCTATGGAGAGATCCTTTAGCAAAGAGCCAAGTCCTCCAGCCAAGAGCCACGTGAGTGAGCCATTTTGGAAATGGATTCTCCAGCCCAGTCAAGCCTTTAGATGACTACAGTTCCAGATGATGTCTTGATTGTGACCTTCTCAGGGACTCTGAGCTACAACTACCCAGTTCAACCACTCCTCAAATTCTTGGCTAATAAAATGGAGATTAAAAACAATGTCTATTGTATTATCTACTTGGGTTTTGGGGTAATTTATTAAACAGAAATATGTAACTAATATAGATTTTGTTTTCTCCAAGTGAGGTGCTACTATAACAAAAGCCGAAAAACACAAGGGGCTTTGGAGCAGGCAAGTGGGCAGAAATTAAAAGGACTTGAGAAGAGTGTTGGTGACTATCTAACGTGCTTCAAAGTTACTCTTAATAGTTATTTAATGGCCTGAGAGGAGGCTGTCAATGAGGACAATGATGTTGGACAATGGAGGAAGGGACATTGCTATGTCATGGCAGAGAGCTTAGCAACACTATAAGCTAGAGTGACATGGAAAGTATAAATGTGCCTAATCGACTATGTGATGTGGCTAAGGAGATTTCCGGGCAGTGCTGAAGTAGCTCCTGGCTTCTATCTGCTGCTTATATTAAAGTCTGAGAGGGGTTGACAGAAGCTTAAGAAGTAAGTGTTAGATAAAAAGGAGGCAGGATTTGCTAGTTTTCAACATTTCTAGCCTTCAGATGGCAAATGATGCTAAAATCAAGAAGTGGTTTCTATGCAAAGATCAATTCCAGGACATGACCAGGAAAGCTGGTTTAGGAATGAAGCTAAGAATGAGGCTATAAAATCCTTTGTTAGGATTGCAGAAAGATCTAAATTGCTATCCCAGTAAACTATTCAAACAAGGGCTTCTAAGACACTCAGCAGCATGAGCAAAACCCAAAGCAGAAAGGAATTATCTTGAAGAGATACGTGATTTTGTCCACTGTAGTAAATCTCAGTAAGATTAACAAGAGACCCACAAAGTCATTTAAAGAATTGTATTCACAGAAACACTGCCAATTTTGACTGAAAGACACAAAGTGTAAGATGGTAAAGAGGCCTGTTGAGTCTTCAAAATTATACTGAATTTTGAAAACTATGAAAACTACTCAAAAAAATCTGAGCAGACTATGAAGTGCAAACAAAGGACACTTTTCAAGAAAAAGGATGGATGACTCGAGGAGGCTTGAGCCAAGAGTCCAAAGCCATGAGCCATGGACAATTACTCTTGAGCAGGAGTGTGAATGATTACTAATCAAAAAACTTTTGACATTTATCTGGTTGGATATTAGAATTTTTATGGACCAGTAATTTATGGGTCTCCCTTTTCTCCTTTTATGAATGGGAGTGTCTGCAGTAGCCATCTTTTTGCCTGTACACCAATGCTGTACATTGTTCCACTACAAGAGATAACTAACAAAGTCCTCTTCTCTTAGCCCTGCCTCCTTGGGCATTCTGATCTACTCCCAGTGCTACTTAGGCACTGATGACAAACCCAATTTTTACCTCTTAGGCCAGACTATTCTTAAGACATTCTGACTCTCATTCATTCTCCTCCTCTACATGGCCACTTGGATGTCTGGTTAGAAAGGGAACAGGGAAGGAAAAACCTTTGGTTATAGAGAGCTGAGTTCTCCACTAGAAACTTTATAAATGTTATTGCATGGGATAGTCACAAAAATCTCTTGATTTTGCAGAAGAGGAAGACAAAGCTCCAAGGAATTAAGAACCTTTTCCAATCTTACATAGCTAACAAGCCTTAGGAGTGAAACCCAGGCACGTATGGCTACAAATCTGTGTTTTTTCTAATATATCATCCTTTCTGCCCTGCCAAGTAACCCCAAACTCAACGTGTCCAACATGGATTTTAGAGTCACCCTGTTGTGTTCTCAAGTCCTATTCCATCCTCTGTCTCTAAAACACTGTCTTTCTACTCAGTTCCCTGTCTTGGGCCAACAGCAACACTGCCAACTTGTCCCCTAATTCCGAAACCTCAGAGTTAAACTAGGCCCTTCCCTTCCATGACCAGTAACCAAATCCTGGTGATTGTAACTCCCAAATGACTTCTGAACAGATCACTTCCAGCACAAACCTTCCCTTCTAGCCTTTTTGATACCTAAAGAAAAGTTCATAGTTATTCCAATAGTTTCCCCTACAATTTCTCTCCAGCTAATCCTCAAGATTTTCTCTTTCTCTTTGGTTTTCAGTAGTTTCCTCATGAGGTACTTCAGTGTGAGTTTCTTTGAAATGTCTGTTCGGGGTTTTCTGAGCTTCTGGGGCCTGCAAATTTTTATCTTTCACAAAACTTGGGACGTTTCTTGAGTTAATTTAATTTTTTTGGCCCAACTCTCCCTCTCTCTTCTCATTCTTGGATGGTAATTACTCATATTTAGACCTTTAGAAATTGTTCCACAGGTCCCTGCAGTTCGATTCATTTTGTTTGAATCTTTTTCTCTCTTTCACACTGGATGATTTCTACTGACCTATCTTCCAGTTTACTGCCTTTTCTTCTCTGTCATGTTGTATATGTTTCTATTACTGAAAGACAAATTGCCACAAATTTAGCAGTTTAAAAGAACACACATTTACCATCACTCTGTCTGTGGGTCAGGAGTCCAAGTAGGGAAGAATCCACTTCCAAGTGCGCTCAGGTTGTTGGCAGAATGTCTTCTCCTGTGGCTACAGGCTGAGGACTCTGACTTACTAATGACTGGGGCTGACTGCAGGTCCTGGAGGCTTCCCACAGCTCCCTGCCCCCTGGCCTTCTCTGTAGGCACTGACCACGTGATATTTTACTTCCTGGCCAGCAGGAGCCTCTGGGTCTCTCTCTCTCTCCTCACAAAAGGGTCCAGCCCCTCTTTTGGAGCTTTTATCTGATTCAGTTAGGTGCACAAAATGTTCTCCCTTTTGATTGATTAAAAATCAACTAATTTGGGGGCACCTGGGTGGCTCAGTGGGTTAAGCCGCTGCCTTCGGCTCTGGTCATGGTCCCAGAGTCCTAGGATCGAGCCCCACGTCGGGCTCTCTGCTCGGCAGGGAGCCTGCTTCCTCTCCTCTCTCTGCCTGCCTCTCTGCCTGCTTGTCATCTCTTTCTGTCAAATAAATAAATAAATAATCTTAAAAAAAAAAATCAACTAATTTGGGACCTTAATAACAACTGTAAAATACCCTCTCCTTTGTTATAGTTGCTTTAAAGTATATGGTCATCCTAAATTCTAGGTCATCTTGGTGTTGACATATGTTAATTTTCTCTCTCTTGAAATCGAACTACTTTGTGGGGGTGATTCTTGAGATTTGTTGTATAATTTTGGTTTGTATTATGGACACTGTCAACGTTTTGTTGTGGAAACTGTGGATTTTCTTGTAACTGCTCCAGAGTGTTAATGTTTTTGATTTAATAAGTACTCAATTCATTAAGACTCAAATGGAAAACTCTCTACCTGGACGAGTGGCTGCTGGGTTTCATTTGGTTCTTGAAGCCTTGGGTACAGGCTGCTTCTAGTTTTCCCCAGGCCCAGTGCTTCCGCAGTCAGTGGACAGTTGGGCCGAATTATTTTCCCACTTTCTGGCTTCCCCCCATCCAAGGTTTTCTCCTCACTCTCTAGCAGCCTTGGTGGCCTGAGCTCTTTCCCCTGCTACCTGGAGCCAGGAAGACGACGGGCTACCCCTGCACTGAAACGATTGCAACTGCCATCCAGCACAGCTACCAAACAACGGGGAATTCACTCTGCAGGACGCTTGCTCCGAGTTTTGGTTCCCCTCCAAAATCTGCCTGCCTTTGTTCAGTCTCCAGAAGTAGTTCTTTTTGTGTTTTCCTCAGAATTTATAGCTGTTATTCACAGAAGGATGGGTCTGCTAGGCATTTACCCCGAGTGATGACTTCTCCTCTGCCTTGACTCAGTCGCTATGACCTCTGTCACGCCGGGGCTCTGCGGCCAGGGCCACACTGCTCCCTGCTGGCATCCTCCGTGTCCTCCAGACTGTCTTTTCAACTACACCACAGGGATCTCTCCAAGATACAGCTGGGATCCTGTGAGCCTTCCGCAGGGAAGAGTCTCCCATCACATACAGATGGATCTCCTCGGATGGACTGCCGGGTTCTTCAGAACACAGTTCCTGCGAACTGTGGTGTGCTGGAGCTGGCTCGAACTCATTTGTGAAAAAGCGCTGCTGAACAGTCAGGAATTTTGTGGTCTGGTTGTTAAATCATTGGTAGCTTGAGATCAGCTATGGTGGGAGCATTCACCCCACCAAGGTTAGCCAGTCCTCCATATCTGGACCTCCCCAACACAGCCAAGAGCACATTACCAACACACATCTCTTCAGCGGGGCATTCAGTTTTTATGTCTAGTTACTGTGAACAAAATCCGAATCCCCCTGAACATGACATGCTACCAATATATCTACATCTCCCTGGTTCTGTGTCATGTCCTTCCTCCACTACTGTTCACCGGGCCAACTTCTGCTTGACCTTCAAACCCAGCCACCATGGAAAGCCAACTTTGACCTCTTCAAGTATTTAGTTTCTCCTGCCTTTGTGTTATCATGGTCTCGAGACAGCACTAAAGCTGCTTAGCACAGAACACAAGGGCTCCTACCTACTTTCCCATCCTGCGGATTCACACGTGTTCTCTCTACTGCAGTCAGATCAGTCCAGCTGTCCTACGGGCCCGGCTGTGTCCTCCCTCTGAAGCTTTCACACAAGCTGACTCCTTTATCTGGAACACCAGCACCGCCACCCTCACTTTATCGGCCTAACTCTTCCTTAAACATTAAACTTCCACACAAATATCCCCTCTACTGGTAAGCCTTGCCAGATTCTCATCCTCAGGTTAGACTTGGAAACATTTTCTTTGCACTCCCATCCAGACCTTGGCCATATCCAGAAGCAATGGACTGTACTTCCTGATTCTCTCACTTTTCTTCCTTATGGTTAGTATTTTAATTCAGTTACCCGTCATTTCCCCCTGTTTTGAATTACTGCAATAATGTCCTGATAGATACTGATCATGTCCATAAAAATCTGTTTACTTTTCTGACTCCCTTATTAGACAGTAAGTTCTTTACAAAAAAATGAACATATTTAATTACACACAAGAGGTCACAATAAATTAACATTTGTGGATTAAAACTGAATGGGAGGCTGGGAGACCAAATCAGCTGCTAGATGGAATTAATGGCAGACAAGAAGGCTTGTGAGTGACTGAGTCAAGGCCTTGGATTCCAGAAAATTTGGATATTTAATAGATGATGGGGAGGTTATGAAGATTTTTGGACAGGAAATTGTAATAATTAAAGCATTATTCAGGGAAGTTTCTTGAGATGTAGTCTGCAAGATAGACTGGAGTGGAGCAAAGCTGTAACTAAGAGAATATTTGAGAGAAACCTGCAGTCGTTCATATAAGAATTAAGATAACCACTACTGATAAGTCACTGCACTTGCCACTCTTCCAGTTAGTGTTTGAAATTCCCTGTAGTCTGTGCATAAATTTTTTTTCAGGGTTTTTACTTAATTTCTTTCTGCTTTAGTAATCTATATCCCTTATTTTAAAAACTTGATACCTACACAAAATGTAATAAACTGGAAAAATATCATCTTAACCTACCACCCAGATGCAACCACTGGCAACATTTTGATATATATCCTTCCAGCATTTTCTATGCATTTGTTCTTATATTACTAAGATCATACTATATGTATCTATATCTATATCTATCTATATCTATATCTATATTTATTTTATATTCTGTTTTCTGACTGATAGGCCTTCAGATTTTTACAGAGACTTTTTTTTTTTACAGAGATTTTTCCTTTACAGAGAGGATGTGCTACCACTTCCTCTCTGTAAAAATCTGAAGGTCTAATAATTGTTTATTATTCAGATATGTTAAATTTTACTCAAATTTAGCTTTAAAAGTGACATTTTTTAAAAAAGATTTTATTTATTTATTTGACAGACGGAGATTACAAGTAGGCAGAGAGGCAGACAGGGAGAGAGAGGAGGAAGTAGGCTCTCCAAGGAGCAGAGAGCCTGATGTGGGGCTTGATCCCAGGATCCTGGGATCATGACCTGAGCCTAAAGCAGAGGCTTTAACTCACTGAGCCACCCATGTGCCCTGATATTTTGAGTTTTAATTGACATTATAAATAAAGCTGTGATAAACATTTTTGGTATATAAACTTCTGTTTTGATTTAGATTATTTCCTGAGAGTAGATTACTAGTAGGGGATTTACTAAATCAAAGGTTGTGACCATTTTAATAGCTTTTGTGCTTATTAAATTGCTTTCTAGAGGGGAAGAATTAATTCCATGTGCATCTTCTAAACAAACTTTAACATGCACGCCATGTGCCATGTAATAGAGGCAAATACCTGAAAAATTTATCACTTTAAACAGTTTTGCCAACATAGAATATTTCCTTATCTCCCTAACTCAGTTTAAAAATTTTTTTTTTTAAGATTTTATTCATTTCTTTGACACAGAGAGAGATCACAAGTAGGCAGAGCAGCACAGAGAGAGCAAGGGGAAGCAGTCTCCCTGCTGAGCAGAGAGCCCAATGTGGGGCTTGATCCCAGGACCCTGGGATCATGACCCAAGCTGAAGGCAGAGGCTTAACCCACTGAGCCACCCAGGCGCCTCAGCTTTTAAATTTTTAAAACTGTGACTATAACAATAAGGAATGTGCTCTTTCTTTATGACATATATATACATATGCATTATGTAAATGGATATGGAAAGAGTGAAGTGAATGAGAGTTACAGTGTAGTTAATGAAGCTGACAACAGGCTGGACTCCCCATAAGAGAGGTAGATACTCAAAACCTATTACTATCCCTTTAGACAAGAGGAAAAGTGATCAGATCTCACTTTAAAATAATTTTATATACAGTGAACTGGAGGATTTTCTATCTGTACAAGCCCAGAAGAAGTAAAATAAACATATCTTACTGTTATGTGGTGAGTACAGGTTGGTCATATGTGTTAGATTTAAACTATTACCTGTCACTTCGTAATTTCTGAAACATTTTTCCAAGTTTTCAAGTGACAGAAATACTTAGGTCAGAGTGAAACAACTGACCATCAACTGAGTTTTGTCAACAGAGAGGCCTTCAAGCAAGACTGGCAAGCTATAGCCTGTGGGCTAAATGGGGCACACTGCCTATTTTTGTACAGCCTGTAAGCTAAAATGGTTTTTACATTTTAAATGGTCAAAAAAAAAAAAAAAAAAGAAAGAAAGAAAGAAAGAAAGAAAAATACTATTTCATGATGTGTGAAAGTTACTGAAATTCAAATTTCATGGTCTATAAATAAAGTTTTATTGGAACACAGCCACATCTTTCATTACGGCTGCTTTTGTGCAGAGAGGAATAGCTGCGAGAGAGACATGCAGGCCCCAAAAGACCTAAAATATGGAGTACATGGCCCTACCCAGAAAAAGTTTGCCAACCTCTGTCTTGGAGTAATATATGATTTTCTATTTTCTTCACTAAATCTTACTATTTTAATGAGTATGTCCCAGATGCTCCGCTGCTCTTCAAAATTCTTACCTTGTTATATTTTGCATTTTAAAATATCTGCCATTTTTTCTATTAAGTCCCTTTTGGAGCAAAATTTTATTAACTTCTATAGCTCTGTCTAGAGCCCATTTTCACCTTGCTAGATGGTTTGATTACTGAAATTAAGTCACTGGTAGTCGAAATTCTGCAATTCTAAAAAACACATCATCTATAAATTGTGCATGTTTTGAGGATAAAAGCACATGTAATTCCTTACATCCAAGGTAGAGGCATTTCTATTTCAAGTTTAACTAGCCAACAGTGCTCTCTATCAGCCAGGAAAGAAAGTCAACTTGAACAGCCTGTACACGCATCCTACTGGCTGATGGAAGTGTCCCTATATTCAGTTTGGCTACATTAAACAAATCCTTCCTTAACCCTACGCTGCACCTACTACCCATATTCTGGGGAAAGATACCATCAACTCACACCTGTTAGTCCTTAGAGTCAACTTCCTACAATATGAAGCACTTCTTTGAAGACCAGTCGCTTGCTGGTTATTCTCACTCAACTGGATCTGAAGTCTACTGAACTGGGATATCTGAGGGCCTCTGGGATGGCATTTATGATTGTGCAGCCGAGTATGTTCAACTGTTCCTGGGAATTAGTTTTGTTCTTCCTTTGTTTATTTAGGCAAGCAACGGTTGCGGGATATCCAACATTTTAAATGATTCTGCCTCAGACCATGTGTTAGAAACTATAAGGAGAGTTTACAACTTTTTGATTTTAAAATCGGCTTTGGATTTCTGGAATTGGTGTGTCCATGTTTCTTCCCATTCTGTTGAGACTTACTGTTGTTAGCAACCTCCTGTGTGGTTCTAAGATCTGCTGACCTCTTTGAAACCTTTCCAGCTGTCATTGCCACTTTCTTGATCTCTGCAATATAAGCTACATTGTTTAGTGGAGTTAAGTTCTATGACCTCTGGAAATCCTCCCTGAGGCTATGAATTGACTAACACCCAAGGTAGCATAAACATGCAGACACAAATGTTCCTAAAACGCAGCCTGCTGGGCAACGCAGGATATGACGTGGAGTCTGGAAAAAGCAAGTTTGCTCACTTACAAGGCTATGACTACCTCCAGGTGCAGTCTGAAGCTAAGCGGCTAGGTTTTCTGGGCCTCAGATGTAACCTCTCATTAGAACACATCAGAATTCGCAATTGTGGATGTAAGGAATTCCATGAAGACCCTCTGGGCCCATTAAGACTTCTGGCTTCAGAGGGTCCTAAAACACACTTCCTTCAACTTACAGAGTTTTGTAAAGAGACACCATTTTTTTCTTTCTTAAACAAAGTTGATCTAAGTTTTAGCTTGAAGATTATAATGCTTACAGCTCATTAAAATTTGTATCCAGAGAATGCCGTTGCAAATTGAAAAGGAAAAAGAAAAGTTTAATAGATATCTGTCTTGAGTCCAGTTTGTCATAAAAAGGTTCTTATTATTTTTGGTAATAAAGTTAAGACTTTGCAAGGGATTTACTTGGACTAAGAATTCCACATTAGTCTGGCTTTAAACATGGAGTATCAGACTAGCGATTCTCAGCCTATCTTTTGAAACCTTACAGCTTTGCTATTCTAACAGACAAACCATGTAGCCCAAACCTAAGAGAGCTGGACAATGCCGTAGAAATGACACTCTATTGAGAATCCAAAGATAGGGATTTCAGTCCCAACTTTACCACCATCTCAACCTAACATTTCCATTTGTCTCCTTCGTTATAACACACATACAACACACGTGGATGTGGACCGCACATGGATATTGTGAAAACAAAACTAGTAACAAATACAAAAGGACATTAAAAACCTGCGAAAGAGTAAAATATGCAGGTGTCATGCTGGTAGCGGTCAGCCATGCTTCTTTCCCGTTTTTTTCCTTCCCACCCAGATACTGCATGTCTATAACATGAAGCCTCCTGTTTCTCCACACCTCTGAGCCAGCTGCTCTTAAGATCACCCTTCTCATCCTGGCTCCAGTATCAGGAAATCTTTTTTTTTTTTTTTTTTAAAGATTTTATTTATTTGAGAGAGAGAGAGTGCTCGAGTGAAAGAAAGAGTACAAGCAGGGGGAGCGGCAGGCAGAGGAAGAAGCAGACTCCCTGTAGAGCAGGTAGCCCGATGTGGAACTTGATCCTAGGACACTGAGATCATGACCTGAGCTAAAGGCAGAGGCTTAACCAACTGAACCATGGGGGAGTCCCCAGTATCTGGGAAACTTGAGGGTCACCAAGGGTCTCTTAAAGAGACTGGGAGGGGAGGTAAGCTTTCTGCACTTTGCTTTCTGTGGGCGGAGGCTGGAGTGTGGGTGGGTGTGGGTGTGGGTGCCGTGGCCATGGGCACAGTAGAGGGCTACATGGAGCTGAGCCTTCCCAGAGGTTTCTCCCATCCCTAAAAAATGCAATTACTGTGGAAACTTTTTGAACATCTAAAAGGCTATACGACAAGTATTAACATGGGTTGTCTCTGGATGGTTGCCATTATAGGAGTTCTGGGGGGTTTTTTGTTTGTTTGTTTGTTTGTTTGTTTTTGCTTTAATTTTTTTGCCATATGTCTGTATGTTTTCACTTCTGCAATTAGTAACACAAAAACCCAAAAAGATATTTTGAAACAAACAAACAAGCAAACAAACTAGCTTTTAACTATGTTATAAGGGGCAAACAACTCAACCACTTAAGAACATGGAAATTTCTAGAGAGGGCATGTCATTCACTCTAAAAAGATGAATACAACATTATCTCATCTGAGAAATGTTCCTAACAAGTTTTATTAAAAAAGGATTTATGTGGTTCTAATGTCCTGTCAGGTTTATTAGAATTAAATAAATATTCTTAAATAAGAATGTACTGTGTCTACCTTTCCAAGTTCTATCCTAGCAGTGTGGCAGTATGATGAAAAAGTGAGCAAAAAATCAGAATCTAGCTACTGGGGGCGGGGGAGAAGCAAAAGGGACCCGGAGGGCATAACATATTCTGAAGCTGGTCTATAGACCAGATGGGAAAACTTGTTCTCTAATCTAATGACTTTCTTTTAATCACAAGCAGTAGTTTCCTTATTACCCAGAGTTTTAGAAATACATTATTCTTGAGATGACTTCCTAGGATTTCTTTTACTCATTTAAGACCACATCTTTGTATTTAATTCATCCTCATATTATCCCTGCAGGGCACATCCCTCTAATTATTCCCATCTAAAGTGACAGGAAAATGGAATTATACTACTTGGAAAACAGACATCCTTTGGTATGTCTTTTCTCAGTGCCCCCTTGGTCACAGACTGTGAGCTGTCCTTGGAGGGCAAGGACCGTGACTTCCCTGTGACTTCCCTGTCTTTGCATGTCCCTGGCCATGCCGGGCAGAGTAGGTACGTAGTAAAAATCTGAACAAATGCCTAAATAATAATAGCCAATGTGTAATGCTTACAGTATCTCGAGCACTATTCTAGTGCCATTATACACAGTGACTGGCTTAGTCCTCAGAACCCTACAAAAATGCGTGTTACCATTATCCGCATTTTATAGATGAGAAAACAGATGCCCAGAGAGCAAAGCAAGGTTACCGAGCCAGGATCAAAGCTTACGAACTTGGGCTCTAGAGTCCAACCGCATCACGGTCACAACCGAGCTGCCTTTGCAGCACCTGTGATAACCAGGAGACTGTTCCCTTCCAAGAGAAGCAAGGTTGTGCTGGGCTCCCACCTCAAACCCTTCCTGGGTTTCTGTCAGAGGCAGCTACGCCGTGTGGTTCCTTGGGAAACTTAAAAAGGGAAATAACTGGACACAGGCACACAAATGCAGAATAAACGAATCCCCAACGTTCACAATTGCTGTGTTTGTAAGGCTGTTTCTCAAATACCTGTGGGGATTTGTGGGAGCGCCAGCTGTACTGGTGACTGTGGAGACTCGCCAGCAGAATATTTTCATCAGTATCCACCTGGCCAAACCGCAGTGTCTCCTGTGTGTCATTACAGATCACAAAATGGCTGAAGACCAACTCCTCTACCTCAGGGCATTTGTTCTGAAAGAAAAAGAATACGAAAGCCAACGTGCATCAGATTAATTGCAAGATGTTTGGCAGCTGTCTGCCCAGTGGCGATTGTTACAACACAGAAACACTAAAAGATCTGTTGTCATTAGCTCTGGTATACAAAGTATTCTATACTTCCAGGATAAGCACAAAAAATACCTTAAAAAGAGATCTTAAATGTTCCAAGAATATGTTTTGATTTATACTCCTGCAAAAGAAATCATACGCACAGAAGAGTAAAAGAACAATGAGATCCCTCAAACTTTTAACATTTTAAAATGAATTAACATGCTACAAAGAATGCAGTACGGAGTAGTGCACGTTTCTGAGCAGAGTACTGGAGGCTAGAATTACCATGTTCCTGGCCTTCTACACTCGACAATCAAGACCAATTACCAAAGCCACAGTTTGTACCCTACAGAAAGTAAGGATCATTTAGGTAATACATCCCCAGATCCCTTAAGGGGGAGGGTGGATGTGTGTGTGTGTAAATCTGCTCAGGGAGAGATGTAAATAAAACCATAACTTTCCCTCTATTGTTAAGAGGCTGAACACACAAAACAGACCAGCTCTGGAATCAGTGTAAGCCAAGTTGCAGTTTTTAAGAAAGATAATGTTCATTGAAAAACAGTTGTTGGTGTCTGTGTCAGCTAAGAGTCATCCATCAGCTCATGTCTTCCATTCATCTGCTGAGGCTCAACAAATTAGTAATATGTTCCTGTGTTGAGACCTTCCTTCTCCACTTCATGGTGTCTCTGTCGGTTGCTGTTATATCCAGACACCGACAAAGTGATTGAGCATTTCTGTGTTTCCTCTTCTATCCCTCTGGTTAGGTTATGGCTTAAAAACTAATAAACATATCTTTTTAGTAAATGAAAAGAATAGTTGAATAGATGCTCAAGCTGAGAATGCAAGAAAAAAAATCTTAATTAGCCAATCCATTTGCAGAAAAGGGGAGGTCACTGGAACTGATACTTCTCTTGTGGCCTCTATTTTGTGGAGCTAAATGTCATAATGCTGCACTAGGTCACTTGCCATTTTCCCAAGGGGAGGGAGAATAAAAGGGGACATATAACTCACAAGCACAGTGATTTAAGTGATTATGAGGCCTGAGGAGTCTAAGGACAAAGTACCTGGAATCCAGCCTGGAACAAGACCCGATCTAGAACCTCATCCAGAACAGGTGTCTTATGGGGCAGAATCCACTCCTAGTCATGCACAAGGTCCCCTAAGTAAGGTGGAAGTACTTTCTGGCTGCAGTTGATGAAGGGGCCCTGAAACACCTCATTCTTCCAAATACCCTTGGGGACTCACTCTGTCACCCACTGATTCTCACCAATCTCCCTATTCTCAGAGTGGAACCTCGCTTGACAGCCACACTAATCACACAAAAAAAAAAAAAAAAAAAAAAGGAGTCTTGGATTAAGAGAGATCAAAGTAACTAGAAGCAACAATTATCTGTTGTTTACCATACTCTACGCTGTGGCTTTTAATCATGAGCTTGACTCCAGTGGGGTTGAATGTCCTGCCCGATTCAACCCCTGCTGCATCATGAGCCACTCCCCAGTTGCTTGCTAAACCCCAGCTGCATGAGCTCTTTCCTGTCCCTCCAACACCCCCCTAGCCCCCTTTCAACTCATTCAACACATCAAGCTCCTTCTTGCCTCAGTGCCTTTCCCTTGCATGGACCTGTTTTCCTTCACACTTAACTAACTTGTTTCTACTTAGCATTCAGGTTCCTGTTTTCAAGTCATTTTCTCTGGGTAGCCTTCTGGAAGCACCTCCAGACCAGGTCATGTCCCTCCAGTTTAGGCTCACTTCACACTCCTACTGTTTCACTTTCCCTCCTGAGACTAAGAAACCATTTGTTTGATTCTCAGTTCACTCTTGTGAACTGAGAGTCTATCAGTTCATCACTAGAGTCTATAGGTGCAAGAGGGCAGGAACTAAGTCTGTGTTTTTTTTACCAGTTTATGTCCAGTACTCAGCATAATGCCTGACATGTAGGTACTCAGTAAACACTTATGAAGCAAATACATGAGTAAATTTAATTTTTAAAATTATAAGTGAATGCATGTTCACAGTAGAAAAATTAGAAAATATAGGAAGTAGGGATTTTTTTAAGTCTCTAATTTTGCACACAAATAACTCCTGTTAATATTTTGGTGGATTTTCTTCTAGCAATTTGAATCTCTTCAGAGTATCCTACCTGTTTCTATTCTGGTCTATCCTATCTAATTCTGTCTTATATGTCTTACCTATTTAAAGGTTTATAAACCTTTAATCAAACTGGAGTCCAGTGTATAATTATTTTAAAGACATTTTTCCATTTGTCCTTCTATAATCAACACAAACTGCTCTCATAAACTTTTTTCTCTCCTTTAGGCCCAAGAGTGCAAACATGAAGAAAGGGATATGATTCCAAACTTCCAGTTAGATGTACTGAGACTGAAATTCAGTTTTCTTAATGAGTTGGGATCAATCTTCTGGTAACACAGAGGTTAAGTTACCAGATGGGGTTTGAGAAGGAAAAAAAAAGCGCATATTACTTTCCCTCATCTCCAAAAACTGACCTTTAATAAATGATGAGTGTTTTAGAAAAATGTAAATGAAAGAACACAAGGGGGTTGTTTACATTTTTTTAAAGAATACTCAAAGTCCTCAGAGAACTGTTTCTCTACTGTTCCTTCATCTGTGGAGTTCATTATAACTGTAGTAAGTTTAAGCATTTCTTGGAGTGTCTTAAATTCTGGTGTATTTTTAATAAAACAGTTTGTGCACATTTTATATGACATCATATAGTCAAAGTCTCAGGATGCTCATTCAGATTTGTAATTAAAAGATGGCTTATCTACATTTAAGATTCATGCTGCAGTGTTGTCCAGGCATTTGCAATTAAACAGAGACAGACATCATTCTGGTGTAAGATAAGACACATGAGCAAGACCTTCATTTTTAAATAAAAATCCCCTTTACATGTCATTTTGTCCAAATGTGGGGATATGGCATTGAAACATAAAACGAGTTGCAAGTGACATTTTGTGTCCTCAATCTGGTTTCACAAAACATTAATCATGTGCCAAAGAGAAAAAAAAAAAAAAAAATCACAGCCAGAGAAAGGCTTGATGAAGCCATGATGAAGGCTTCTGTTAATCTTGAGCTTGTGACCTAAAGGTGAAAGGTCAAATTGTTTCATTCTTCAATTGTCTGGTCCATCCACACTGGATACAAATGACTTGTCTCAGATACGAATCCAATAAAAGTATGCAGAGAACTTGAATAACTTATCTTGCTCATTAAATTCATATTTCTCATCGGCAATAATTAGACTGCATATGAGACAACACACCAATAACCTCCAAGCTTGGGAAACTAATCTTCCCCACTAAGGGAATAAACCACATTGAGAACATCTTAGAAACAATGAACTTAATAACCCTCTATAAACCCATTTCAATGTCAAATGTCCTGTAATTTCAAAGTAGTGCATTTTTGTATTTACTTTAGAATGTGTAGGGTTAGATGCCTACCACATTAAAACTTGGTGGCAAGTACCCTTGACATGGGAGGAAACAAGAAAATTACAGCAACAATTACAGAAGTATATCCTCTTGTGGCTCATGTTAACATTGCCAAATCCCTGTATAAATCAGAATCAACTATTCATAGAATGTACCTGTCAGCAATATGCTACGTGACATATGGCTCTACTTAATCAAATATACAATTCCATTTAAAAAAAAAACCCAGAATATTCCTTCAAGGCACTGTGTTAACCAGTCAGTCATTCGCACTCTGATGTGGTTTAAAACATTTAAATATTTATGCACCGTATTTTATTTATATGTATAGCTGTGTCTAAGAGAATATTTTTACCCTGGGAGGAAACCGGTATTTCTGAAGGCCATTTTGCAGTAGTTGCTACACATGAGTCCTCTTAGAATGGCCCTCATACCAAGACAAACATATTCTGGGTTTAAATGCTCTATCAATGACTCTTTTATATTTTCTAGGTTTGTTTTTTATTAAATGCATTGTTCAAAATATGACAAAAAACAGAAATTGGAGCCATGGAGGTTTTTTTCACATCACTATTCGAACCAGCTGCAAAGATTTAGATCACACTAGCTCTTATTTTACGCATGTCCTCTGCAACAAGAAAACCATGGAATGCCCTTAAAAAAGAATTTTAAAATAAAAAACAGATGTGTTATCTTCTTTCCCTTTGCTATTGTAGTGCCATGTTAGGTAATTAATTCCTTAGTCTTATATAGGTCTTCATGCATATAAAGAAAAGAGTTTATTCCCATAAAAATTCTTAAGTTAGAGAACTCCAAGTCCCCCCAGCACACCCCCACCCCGGCCTGTCTCCACATGAAGTCAGCAAAGGACAGGAGAGCATTTCCCCTGGGGGGCCAGCTCCGCTCAAATGTAGGTAGCACATACGGAAGTTGGGGGTAGGGGGTAAGTGTCCCAGCTTTAAAAGCAACACAAACTTGATGGAAATACAATATTATACCGAAAATCAGTATGGAAGTGGAAATGATTTGTTCTTAAATTACAGTATTATCCAAACGTTCTGTGAAATTATTTTCATGCCTGTGGCACGGACAGGTTCCTCATCTTAAACACACCATGCAGCACAGACTTACACTTCATCCCCTTGTTTGATATGGCTAATTTCTGGCAAGAGAAGAAAGGAAGAAAATAATCAATTGAGAGTCTTTAAATGATTAAAAAATGGCAGAATGATAGTAAGGGGAAAGACTTAGACTCAGTGGGCTTGCATATTTTTTTCTCGCTGCTTTTTCCCTTTGAAAAGATGAAATGTTTACTATCGGCGAGGCTCACACAGGTTCTTCATTTCTGCAATGGATGCTTAGACGACTTGATACATAACTAAGTTGAAGCTTTGGCAAAGGAAAGCCATAATACTTGGAAAAAATTCCTGGGAATATGTTCCTTTCCACACAGATGTGGTACATTAGTCACAAAAATGTGGGCATGGTCTCCTATGCATGTGTAGAGAACCCATATTCTCCAAAGCTTTTAAAAATAACACGCATCACTTTGTTAAACAGAGAAAACCCCAAATATTATGGTGCCCATCAAATTCTTCATTCTCTCACATTTTGGTGGGTGCTTTGCTTACTATTAGAAGTGATAACATAAAGCGTCTAGTGAAAGATCACACACAGACAAACTGTAAGCTGTTCTAGGATGTGTGTACCTGTTGCCAAGCTTGTACTGCAGTGTTTAGAGAATGAACCACGTATTGCCCAAAGCTGACGAAGACAGAGTCCACTACGATGGAGCAGTCAAGCAGCTTCTCCCCCGCGTCGCGGGAAACGGCCATCTGCCCGAAGATGCCAAAGGGTTTCACCACGCTTTGCATTGTGACGTTTCTGCACTCGAGAAGTTTACAGTCTGCCTGAGCTGAGAACCGGATCTCCTGACAGACAGGACTGTTGTTCCACTGCCGGAGATACAGGTGTGGTTCTTTGAAGGAAATAATCATGTATTCTAGTTCAGATGGCACATTTTTATCGGAAATAAATGGGTGTAGGTACCGCGGTGGAGCTGTTGAAAAAATAACCAGGAGAAACAGCAGTTGGGATGAGACAATATTTTATGGAAAGAAAGACATGACGTTTAAGCTATTCACTTTTTAAAGCTTACCGGTTTTGTGATTTGCAGTTTAATAAAATGCAAACACTCTCTTGAAGGCATTTGATCTCTTGAATTACCATTTGATATTTGCCAACAAAATGGTTTTTGTTCAATTGGTATGCCTCAAACATATATTATCTAAAGTTCACATTCAGTTTCACAGACAAAAATTTGATCACGGTAAGACGACAGATACAATGAAGAGGAGGCAACTATTGAAGGAGAGTTTTATGAAATGCTCTGTATCTACCAACCAAATCTCAAAAACAAAAACATCACTCGAGAGTTAGAAAAAGCAGGTTAAATTCCATTTTTTGCTGAAAAGGCAAGATGCTTAACAGCAGCTGTGTTTAGTTTTAATCTGATTTTTTAAATCTGATTTTTTTCCTTTTTCCATTACATGTCGGGTTGAAAACCTAAATCAAAATGTACTTACTAGGAAACATTTGGTATAGACTTAGGAGTAATTATTCACGTAAGACTGGCAAATTTATAAAAGACCACTTTCGGTGGTGGCAAAATTTAATAAGACTCCACCTCATCAGCTTGTTAAAATGACAGTCCTTCACATTTCTGGAGACTTTGCCCATCCCTTGTAGAATGTATTCATGCTTTTGAAATCAGGTAATATCGAATACTTTTGGAATCTCTCCATCATTAATGTAGTAGCTCAGGACACAGAACAGAAACAGATGTATTTCTTTTAAAAAGATCCCAATTGGAAAAACAGTAAAACCTGCAAGTTTTGTAACTTCCTTGAAAATTCTTATTAGGAAGCATGCAAAATCATGTCAGTTCAATACTACTGGTAATTTATATAATAGGTCCATATGGTGGTTCAAAAGTAAGGGGTACATCTGTTAGATGAAGTCAACTTCAGAATAATTTTGCCAGTGCTCACTGTTGGGGGAAATGAATGCCTCTTCCAAAAATTTCCACCACCACATGGGCGGTAGTCAGTGGGGAAAGAGCTTTGGGTGGTGGAGTGATTAGCAATCACAGCACTTCGAAACATCACTAATACTGTAATACACAGGATGAAAACCCTTCCATGTCTTTTCACTTCATGAAAAGAAAATAAATTATCTGGGTAAAAATCAATGAACTGTGTCTCAGAGAACACTCAAGAAAAACAGTAAATATTAAGTGGGTGTTATTCAGATGCTAAAGAGAAGAGTACCTGTGCCTAGTTGATCAAGGTGATGACAAAGATGGAACTCCAGGTGAGCAAACTGGAAGGAAATGCAAAGAGATGGGACAAACCATGGGGTAAAACAGGAGTCGACTCTGGTACAGGCAGCCAGGGCTGTTGGAGTTACCAGTTGGTCACAAGTGCTTTGAGAACCAGATTCACTTGCAGAGCTATGGGAAATAAGTAATAAAAGAAAATCAATGACCTAGATTTCCCAATACCATATAAGTGAAATGTCTTTCTATAAGTGTTTTTATTTTTTTTTTAAAGATTTTATTTATTTGTTTGATAGAGATCACAAGTAATCAGAGAGGCAGGCAGAGAGAGAGGAGGAAGCAGGCTCTCCACTGAGCAGAGAGCCCGATGCAGGGCTCGATCCCAGAACCCCGAGACCATGACCTGAGCCGAAGGCAGAGGTGTTAACCCACTGAGCCACCCAGGTACCCCTCTATAAGGGTTTTTAAAGCTAGCACCCATAATCCTATAGTTAATATATTATCATGAAATTTTATGAAATTTACTCACATAAACTAGTTGTTTTTAAAAATTAAGTTCAAGTTGATTAGTGTCTATAAGTTAGCAGCAGAAAAATTTCAAAGGATTCTTCAAACCCCAGGTCATGTTGACCTACCTCCAACCCAATTTTCTTCCATCCACATCTCATGCAATTTACAGACAACTTGTTTTTCTATTAGTTCAAGACCAACACAATTTGGAGTATGACTCTGCTGTTCAAAAACTCAATACTTCCAGCATCACCATAAATGTTTCACTTTGTTTTACTTCTCCAGATTGTCCATATCCAGAGGGCCATGAGTTAGTCACTCCTCTTTATTGAACACCCAGTAAATGCTGTAATAGGTGCCATAAAAGTTAGGACCACCAAGGTCCCATGGACAGTTACACTCAGTTACACTGCATGGGCCCTCTATTCACTTGCCCATCTGCCTACTGCCATTTGAAATAAGTAAAATCTCATTAAAAGGAATAATGAAGGCATCTGTAGGAGGGAAGAAGTTTGTACATGGCAGCTGCTGATGTGCACGGGAGACATGCTGCCTAGCTAGCTGCCAGGCCTCAGTGCTAGCAGACGCATGGGACCTGGGGAGTGGGATGGCGTGAGGGGTGTTATGGTGGCGGTGGGTCACTGAATAGCTGCTGCCCCATTCTCTCATCGTCCTCTGCCCTCTTCTTTCCAAATCTGAAATTTGTTCTAGAGCTATGGGAGCCTGGCATCCAAGTCCATGAGGAGCCTAGAAAGAAACATCGTGATTTACAGTATCCTTGGGAGCACTATGACAGGAAAAACTAAGGAAATAAATCCTTGGTTTTATATCACCATCTAACTGGTGATATAAAATATGTAGACCTTTAGAAACCTCATCAAACAGAACCACCACCCAGGTACAGAAAGGTTGGAGGTGCTGCCAGAGTTGAAACCCAAGAGGAATACAGGACGGCGTGAGGTGCATCGTGTGGGATTCTCAGAGCATGAATCTTCAGCTAAGTTTTGAAAGAGGTTGTGAAAAGCCTGGTGAAAATGAAAGCTAGGAGCATTCCAACACATTTACTGAGCCTTTAATTTTAAGAAATTTATAGTTATATGGTGGTATTTACAGCAATGTTAGTAAATCTCCAGTACCTACAAAGAAAATAAAAACCTCTGGGGCAATTTGTTACTGATTCAATGCTATGAGCAAGGAATGCACCTAAGTATACTCTAAAGCTTCTATAAATGGGCATACTAATTTAAACAGCCTTCCAGAAATTTATCTGTGCAGTTACAAATAACAGATTTCATTGACTAGGTAAAATTAAAACTTGTATTTATTCAGAAAGAGCAAAGTGTATTAGGTGTACATGTGTTTTACACATTTGAACTACTTTCATAAGTTGTTAGAAATAGGGTACAATGTTAGTCAAAATATTATTAAAAATCCAGGCGAGAGTTCTATGAGCTCAGTTTTAAAACAGTGAGTACACAATTTGAGGTGTTTAACTGAAGCATTTTTCTTGCCAACTACAATTTTTGACACTCCTGAGATTTTCCAAGATTTATTTTTCTATCTTGAGAGTAGCAGATAGTATAACATATATTGAAAAAGGCTGCTAAAACAGGAGTATGTGCTACATTATTTATTCATAACAAATTGATAAATTCTTTAGTTCTTCCTATATTAAATATACACATAAATTTTTAAAAATAGATATTTTAGGGCTTATACAGAGACTCCTAAAATACTCAAGTAGTTAGCAATACTCTTTCAATCTTAAAATCCTAACTAAAATGGTTGTTGAGTTAAACTATATATGAAAAATTCAGACCTACAAAAAATTACATTCCTATCAAAATTAAAATTTCTTAATCACAAAATTAATATGGTATATACAACCTGAATATACGTTAAATGTATTTTGAATTCAGTAAAATTATAGTTTTTTTGATATGCAATTTGATCATTATTATGTATTATAAAGGCAGCATATATATATATATATATTTATACACACACACACACACACACACATATATTTATATATATTTATATATATGTCTACCTCTTACACCAGGACTAAAGTGATGTAAATGTCATCATAGCTCTCATCATCATAGAGCTAACCAGTCATGTACAGGAGAGAGATGACCCTGTTAGGGATACTTAGAGCAGCTATGCTGACATAATTTCCTTAATTGGGTACAATGAACCCTGATCCAGATGTCAAAAGGAAAAATATAATTTATGAGATGTGTAACCAGTAGAAATAAAGAAGAAAGTAAAAGTGTTGACTCCTGGGCGCCTGGGTGGCTCAGTGGGTTAAGCCGCTGCCTTCGGCTCAGGTCATGATCTCAGGGTCCTGGGATCGAGTCCCACATCAGGCTCTCTGCTCGGCGGGGAGCCTGCTTCCTCCTCTCTCTCTGCCTGCCTGCCTCTCTGCCTACTTGTGATCTCTCTCTGTCAAATAAATAAATAAAATCTTTAAAAAAAAAAAAAAGTGTTGACTCCTTGGGGCAGCACCTCTCAAACATGAATACACAGAACTCAAGATTCAGGGGTTAGTTGAACTATCTTTAAGATCCTAATGGAAACTCAAATTCTTAGGATAGTGTAAATATTCTAAAATGTGGAAAATATGGCAGGAATTTTACACAGTCATATCCTCATTTTAGCCAAAATGTTACTTATCAGCTGTCCTATAGAAGGATGACCTACAGAAGGGTACCAACTCTTTGTTAAACAAGGAGTATCTTAGTAAGTCTATGTTTTGACTGATTAATAGGCATTCCTGGGACCGAGGCATGGTCCTTGAAGATTCATCCCTGGTGCCATTCTGGGGCAAACTCTTATGGCGGTGCCGGAACCCAACAATCTGCCTTAACGGATGAAGGCTTGAGCTTTTCCCTGGACCCCTTTGTAGTAAGAAGGGTTTTATAAGACAGTAAAATACAGCAGAGAGATTAAGCAGAGAATAACTGGGTGAAAGAACCTAGAGAAGATACTTGCACTTCTATCTTTTATATCATAACCTTCACCAAATTGTATCAGCACCTGGATAAATCTCGTTTTTTCACCTGTAAAATGAGTACAGTAATTGAATGACTCTTTGAGTATTAAAGGAGATGCTGCCTATGAACTGTTCAGCATATTATCTAACACCCATTAGCAGAAAAACATGCCATCCTGCTTTTTTTGGCTGGTAAGCAGAGTACCATCCTGGTCATGTAGTTCACAACACGTTAATTGTGGGTGATGCCTTTAGTTCCCAAGACAGGTCTTGTAACATCACACTGACATTCATGTAATTGTGGCATGGTCTCTCAATACTGGTTCACCAAACTTCCTCCTGCCTACTGCCAAAACACTGCTCTATCCGTCCTGGGAGAGAGCTGCATGGTTAAGAAGATGGAAGGATGTGAGTCTCTTGCACCAAGTTCTCTCTCATCATTAGAATCATCATTTTTTTTTTTTAAGATTTTATTTATTTGACAGAGAGAGGGAACACAAGCAGGGGGAGTGGGAGAGGGTGAAGCAGGCTTCCTGTCTAGCAGAGAGCCTGATGTGGGCCTCGATCCCAGGACCCTGGGATCATGAGCTGAAGGCAGACGCTTAATGACTGCCACCCAGGTGCCAGAATCATCATTTTTAAAATGCTTTAAACCAAACTAAAAAATTCACTTTTACTGTATTCTAGGACACATATAAAGCGGTGGAGGGGGGAGGTAAGTCTACTAAAAATATGATACCCACTGACATTGTAAAAATTGTCATGAAATTTACTGTTTTGCCCAAGTGCACATTCAGTGGCATTTAGGACATCTGCTCTGGTGGACAAATCAGTGCTCCATCTCCAGAGGTTTTTCATCTTCCTGCACTCAAACTCTATATCCTTAAACCAGAACTCCCCCTTCCCCTCTCTCCCATCCCCTGATGAACACACTGTTTTACTCTGTCTCTAAAAATTTGCTACTCTTGGTATCTCACACAAGTAGAATTATACATATTGTCCTTTTCACACCAATATTTTTTATTTCATTAAAAAAATTCTGGCTACAACCTGCTAAATTGATTTCATGACCCACTAACTGGTTGTAATCCATGGCTTAAAAAAATGCAACAGGTTTAAATAAGCCCTCAGGTAAAGGACTCCTTTGTATGTGACTTTAAAAAGAGAGAATCTTCCATAGCACACAGACTAAATACCATGACACAGAGACTTGTGAGTCATTTTTATATCACCAGCCTAAAATTTTAGGTGAGCCCCGAGGAAAACTGATTACTTTAGGGAATGTGTACAGGGAAAAGGGTTAGCTGGCAGAAGACCAACTCCTGGTGTTACATGGAGTTCAATCATCAACTAAAAGGAAGTAGTAAAAGGCTTCAAAAAGACACTTGGGGAAAAATACAAGCATCCCTTCTACCCAAGGTAGAAAAGGCAAAACTCACGTTTAGCTCAGGGTAAAGAATATTCTGGTTAACACCTGAATGGTTTATGAACGTCAAAAGGTTCTTTTAAAATGGTACTCAACAAATTTAAGTACATTAAAAGTAGACATCCAAGCAGCCAAATGGAAGGAAAGAGTATCTGGAAGCCACAGTCATCTTCTGGTAGGAGAAAGTTCAACTGTTGGAGAGAAGAGAAACACTCCAGGACTTGATCATCACGTGCTCTTCGTCTAATTCCTCCACTGTCTGTCTATGCAAGAATCAAGGCTTTGAAAAATGAAAAGCATCTCCTCTTTGGGAAAAAAAAAAGCTGTTGACCACTATCTCGAAGATTGCCTAATATGAATAGACAGGGGCTGCTTTTACAAGATGTTTAGGGAGTAGGAGGAAATACTTTGTTGTGGCACATCTAAAAATGCAAGTACACCAAAAAACTCCCCAGAGTTTCCATTTTCATTGTGCAAAGAAAGAGGGCCCTTAGGCCCCTTCTTTTTCTAAGATGCCTTCTTCCATTAACCAGCATGTTGGGGGTGGGCATAGACAGTCCTTTTAAGTCATCTGCTTTCATACGTTCTCATGTTGGGAGAAATGATCATGCAACACGCACAATAAACCACCAAGGACTTGGTGAAGGTGAACACAGTTGACCATTATCAACTGGTAATGAAGTTAACTGAACCTATATATCAAGATTGGCAGTTATTATCATGTTACAGATAGTTGCCTATAATTTGTAGGACTTTACAAAGTCACAGACTCCTAGGGTTAGTCATTTGGCATGAGAGTAAGGCAGGCGGGGTCGGGGGGGTGGTTGGGGTGGGGACGCAGAGACCAAAACAAATTAGATGTTTGTTCTGGTACATCAGAAGACATCAAATTGATTCTAAACCCAGGGAACCTAGCAGAGTGGCCCAAAACCTGAGAGCTGGGCCCACCATTCTGTTTGCCTTTTCCTCTTGTAGGACCAGTTACTGAGTAAGAAACTATATATTCCAAATAGAGTGTGTAGTTGCCGGCTACCTTCTGTTTGTTCACTGGATCCACACTTTCTACCCTTCCCCATCCTCTTCTCTGCCAACCAACTGTCTCAACAAGCTGCTTTGTCCTTTGTCTTATTCTCTGGTTCAGCCAGTAGGAGGTGCCGATAGGAGATCAGAAAGCGAGAGGAGATGGAGGGAGGGTATGTATTCCCCAGGCTCCTTCAGGACCAAGAGCGGGATGGTTCCCCAGGATTCTTAGTCCCAGGGTACTGTACTGTCCCTTAATCCTGCCCACACTTTTGTAAATAGTCCTTTCATTAAACTTGCCACAATCTTCAAGTTCTAGTGTGCCTTCTGTTTCTTGTCAGCACCTAACTGATAAAGGGGGTTTATTTAGGCTTACTCAATGGGCAAATACATACATGATTAGATTAAAGATAAATAGCTGAAATGGATTATCTTGATCCGGGCTTAAAGGTTGTATCTTTTGCCTCCGTCCAGTGTGCTGCAAATAGGACAAGTCTCCTAAAAGGTCAATACTGTGGTGGAAACTAAGCTTGAAGTTACTCTACTTCAAATGCTGCCTTCAAAAAAAACCACAATCATTGCCAATCGTTCCTCTTCATATGAGCAAGCAAACCACTGCTTAAAGATGGTGGAATGGGGACGCCTGGGTGGCTCAGTTGGTTAAGCGGCTGCCTTCGGCTCAGGTCATGATCCCAGCGTCCTGGGATCGAGTCCCACATCGGGCTCCTTGCTCGGCAGGGAGCCTGCTTCTCCCTCTGCCTCTGCCTGCCTCTCTGTCTGCCTGTGCTTGCTCGCTTTCTCTCCCTCTATCACTGGCAAATAAATAAATAAATAATCTTAATAAAAAAAAAAAAAAAAAAAAAAAGATGGTGGAATGTACTTATTACAAATACAGAGGCACTGAATTAAAGATAATCTACCTCTAGGGGAAAAACAGACTAAGGTTTAAGAGACTGGCTCTTTTGTCTCCAGTCCTTTTTATTTTTTATTTATTTTATTTATTTTATTTATTTATTTTATTTATTTATTTGACAGACAGAGATCACAAGTAGGCAGAGAGGCAAGCAGAGAGAGAGGGGGAAGCAGTCTCCCGCCAAGCAGAGAGCCCGACAGAGGACTCAAATCCAGGACCCTGAGATCATTATCCGAGCCGAAGGCGAGGCCCAACCCACTGGGCCATCCAGGCGCCCCTCCAGTCCTTTTTTAATAAAGGTTAACTGCCCACCCTTTGGACTTAAGCGCCTAATCATTCCTTAGGACCTCAGCTTAGAAATTTGTTTCTCAAAGTCAAATACCTAGTTGGTGATGGAGCCAGGACTTAAATCCAGGTCCTCTAATTTGCAATTCTCCATTAAATAGTGCTTCCATTTACTTACATATAGTGATGTACGGCGTTGCCCTACACTGTTGCAGCTTTATGCCAATTATGGGCAAGATGCTCTTTGCTTTTTCTTCCTCTTTTTTCTTCTTAAGATTAAGCTTCATAAGACTTGCTTTTATGAACTTTCTTCCTGGAACGTACAACAGTCTGATGCATGTCCTTTTCAAACCACTGAGAATATTACTTATAAGATAATCTCTAATCATAAAGGGTCAGGTTTTTGTCTAGTTCTAAATTCCTCACGACAGAATGTACTGGAGCTAACTGAAACAGTTTTCTTTCTGCATACAATGCTAACATATTATTGAAGCTGTGATGTTTACTTTCTAGAAACTGGATGAAATTTATTTACTATCCCTTTTGCAAAATGTCTTAGCAGGGTCTTATGAAGTTGACTTTTAAACTAGCTCTTTAAATTTAATTTCATTAATATCAAATTCTATCTGAAAAATGGTTAATGTCAAACAAAGCAAGATCAATTGTGAAATATTAGGTAACTTGAAAAATCCCAGGTGAGGACAAAAGATCTATGATTACAATGTCAAAAAGCTTGGTGAAAAATTGCCTGAATTTGATTGTCTGCATAAATTTCCATTCCCTAAAGGTTCCACATTTCTGTAGTGCTAAGCTTACCACAAAAGTAATTTTTATGAATGTTTCAGATTCAGAGGAATTAACCTTGTCGAAAATGCTTCTTCCAGTGCTGAAAATGCATTCTTTCATAATTAGAATCAAGACATGATTTCTAACTTGATACTATTAATGAAACTCAAATTAAAAACATTTTTGTTACTTACAACTCTATTTTCTGAGATTTCTTGGTTTCTGACTAGGTAACCTGTGCTTGGAATAGGCAGTCTTCCTATGCATTTGCTAACTTCTTGCGGAAGGGTATTCTTTTCATTACTGAATTCCACATACAGGTGAAATTAAGATCCCACACCTCTACTATATTTTTACTACTTATAATCAATAGGTAATATAAAAGGAAAGCAATTATTCTTAAAGAGCCCACATGACCTGGAAATAGAACATATAAAGTATAAAGACACACTATTATTATTAATCACACAGAATAATAACTGGAAAAGACAATGAAGCTACTGCTAAAATGTTAATAGAAGTTATCAGTGTGATGTGATCATGGGTGATGGCATTCTCTTTATTTCCCACTCTTCAATGAACAGATAGTATTATTAACAAAAACAAAGAGAGACAGCATTCACAACTCTTTATAATATAAAGAAGGAATCAGAACACTAAATGATGTGCTATGATTATAACCTTGTAAAGGCATACACTCATGGGCAAAAATGAAGGTAACACAGAAAAGAGAAAACAGCTGATTTGTGGGATGTTACGAAGGATGGGTGTTTTTTTCTCTTTGTTAGTGCCAGACTATTGTTTGGGGGAGAGAAAAGAATGGATTATATAAGAGGAGTAAGATAATGCTAAAGCCAGTTCATCAGGAGAACTGGAACAGGACGTTGAGAGTGACAGACGGCAAGACAGGCCTGAGCCCATGGTACACGCATTTTCATATGACCCAAGAAAACTATCCCACAGACTCGGATTTAGTATCTTTTTCTTGTCTTTTGTGGGACAGAAAGGCTTGACTAATAGGGACATGTAAATGAGAAGATGGGCTGAAGAACAGGTTACCAAAGCCAATTTTTTTCCTACTCTAAGTTAGTACACATATAAAGCAGACAAACATAGAAAACAGACAGTCTGGCCCTCTTTTGCCACTAACCAGATATCCTGTAGGAGATGTGGGACAGGAAGCTGTGGGGACATGATACAGAACACATGATGAAGTCTACAGTTCTAAGATTCTTTTTTTTTTTTTTTTAATTTATTTATTTGACAGACAGAGATCACAAGTAGGCAGAGAAGCAGGCAGAGAGAGAGAAGGAAGCAGGCTCCCTGCTGAGCAGAGAGCCCGATGCGGAGCTCGATCCCAGGACCCTGGGATCATGACCTGAGCCGAAGGCAGAGGCTTTAACCTACTGAACCACCCAGGCGTGCCCCCCCCTTTTTAAAAAAATTTATTTCAGTTCTAAGATTCTTTATGGCCAAATACAATGTAGAGCTACCTAGAAAGCCTTTGATAGAAGTCATTTTGGTTAGCCAAGTTTTTTTTTTTTAAATGTCTAGAGGTATTTTAAAGTTTTTTTTTTTCTTAAAACCACTTAAGATGGGTGTCTGGGTGGCCCAATCAGTTAAGTATCTGCCTTTGGCTCAGGTCAAGATCCCAGGGTCCTGGGATGGGGTCAGGCAACAGGCTCCCCACTCACTGGGGAGTCTGCTTCTTCTCCCCGCCTTCCCACCCCAGCTGTGCACACACTCTCTCTCTCTCCCCTCCTCAAATGAATAAAATCTTTAAGAAAAAAATTAAGCCACTTAAGAAATATTTCCAAAATTTACCTTTTTAGAAGGAGACAATACGATTTATTTAACCTTTCTCTTAATGTCCCAGGGTTATCATTAATACATATTATTTACTGCATCATTAAGAGTCTGTTAAAGAATTAATGGTTCTTTTCTTTACACTTTTTTGCTCATGATGGCTCTTTTTTTTTTTTTCTTCTGGTAGTTTGTTTTTTGAACTTTTTGTTTTTATACTGAAGGAACAGGTTCTTATCAGGAGGGCTCACAGAGCTATATTATGCATGTAACACAGGATTTTTAGTATGCAGACTTTGCTATGTCAGCTTCTGTCTTCTGTCCTAGTTCTCATCTGTGGTTTGTACAGATGCAGCTGCTAGCCAGCTAAGATACGACTAAGCAAGGGGTCACTAGATATAAGGAATTAATGACTGTTTCCCAGCATAATGTCACTATTTCATTTTTTTGCTGACTTACCTTTGGTCATCAGCACCATTTTGACTGCTGTTCAGGACAATTCTCCAAAGATCCGAGGATACCAGTTTCTTTTGGTCACTCACAAGATTGATATCTGGCAACTGTAGCTCACAAACTTTGCTTTCAGACAGACTAAATTCTTGAAATGCAACAAAAACCTTCTGGAGTTCATCCCAGTATTCCAAACTACAAGGAATCTATATTAAAATAAAGATTTTAGAAGTTGCAGATACAAACTATGATACAGTTCTATATTTGTTGAAATGCAAATTAAATCATCCAAGTTATAATATGAATAAGACTTTTAGAAAAGGATGTCTGTAAAAGACAGTTGTATTTACCCTGTTTACCTACTTTATTTTAAAAGACCCATTCAAGAATATATGAAAAAAGCCAAGAAAGTTTTTAAATAAAAGAGAAAAAAATGAGGAACAAATACCTACCAGGTGTTAAGTTTATTATAAGGCTATAGCAGTTAAAAGATAAGGTTTGAGTAATGGCCTACAAATAGAAGAAACAGAACACAAAATAGTATAAGTACTGATAAATTTTAGTATGTAAGGAAGATACCATTTCCAACAAGTAGGGAAAGACAAGAAATGAAGCTACAAGAACTGTCCAGCCATTTGGTAAAACCAAAGTGGGTCCCTACGTCATTCCTACACGAAAGTAGATTCCCAAAGGATAAAAATATTAAAGGCCAAAACTGAAAGCAGAGGAGGAAAAAAATTGGTTAATACTTTTATAATAGGGCAGTTTTTTATAAGTATCGCATGAAACCCATCAACCTCACAAAACCACAGTGGATAAAATCAAATTTTTTTTTAAAAAAAAGCAAACTGGGTAAGATAGGTGATATTCTATGATAGTTCCAGGAGTAACTGTTGTGGTAGCAGAGAGATCTTACAAATCAATGACAAAATGATAAATAAGCATGTAGAAAAAAATTTAAAAAGGAAGTATGTTGGAAAAGGCAATTAGCGATGGGCCCTGAACTTCCCTGCATGTCATTGCTAGGTATGACTAGGATGCAAGGCCCTGAAAGCTGTTAACTGGGGCTAGTTCTTAGGTTGTGTTTCCAGAGAAGAACCCTGAGGCATGTGGGAAAGTCTCTCTGCAGGACAAAAAGAAGTCTCACTCTAAAGGAGTAGATTTGACAAGCTCCGTGTTCCTTGGCTGTCCCACATACCCACTGCACGCCTACCATCCCCGAGGGCCCTTCTGCATTGCCCTTGTGGGACCTGCGGGCAAGAGGAACCAGTACAAACATGATGCTCATGTTACTTGTTGTGCGCGGAGTAATAATGTTCTTTGTTTTTGACCCATGAGTCTTACATCTTCTGCCAGTCGCCAGGGAACACTAACAGGCTGATTTATTAGCTGGTATATGGTAAAATCGCAGACTCTGACACTAATTAGTTCACAGCAAAAGAAAAGTAATCAGCCAGTAAGCCTGAAAAGATACTCAACTTCACTAATACGTAAATTCAAATTCAAATTCACAACATAGTGTTTTTTATTTGTTACTCTGGCAGTTTTAAAAGACGAACAGCTCCAATGTCTGCACGGGTAAGGGAATAAGCATTTCCATCCAGCATTTTTGGAGGGCAATTTGGTAATATCACTTAAATGCTTGGAAGTATATGTCTAAGAATTTGTTTACAGAGATTCCAATACAAGTGTGAATTTAGTTCAGCACTGGCTGTATTAGTAAGAAATTAGAAATGACTCAGATATCCATTAATAGGGGATTAGTTAAATATCACATGCAGATCTATAAATGGATTACTATACAACTACTAAAATGAATAAGGAATATCTATATACACTAACACAAAAGACATCCAAGGTACATTACTAATTTAAAAAAAAAAAGCTTTAAAATAGAACATGTGGGTTATTCCCATTTGTCATTGGGGAAAAAAAAAAAAAAAAAAAGGACTGTCCTCAGGTACGTCTTTTCTTTCGGAAACATTCCCTAATTACCATCCTCAGAGCTGATTGCTGCCTCTTTTGTGTCACTACTATTTCTAATACACTCCTCTATCATAAAACTCATCACACTTTGTAATTCCCTATTTCCATGTTTGTCTCCTTTAGTCAACTCTGAGATCCTTGTACAAAAATGACAATTATGTAAAAAAATTTTTCTTAGCATCTAACAGTTTTTGGACATACTAGGATCTTAACAGAAGCTTCCCAAATGAATAGATTTCTCCTTTTTTCCCCTAAATAATGATTCCTAATCTTTCAATGGGAATAAATGTTACCTCTCCACCCATAACAGTTTCTTTTCTTTAAAGAGGGACTTGAGCATCGGTGTGTGGAGAGATGCTTACTGGGAAAAAGGGGGAACAAAATGGATATGAGTAAGAGACAGGGGGATGCAACAGAAGCGTGTGTTCTCTTTAGTGATGAGGACAAGTAACACATTCATAGCAATCCACTTTTACCCACCATTTCTTGAAATTCTCTCTCCCTTCATGCTTTCCATGACCCACATTTTTCTAACTTTCCCTTCTCTGGGTCTTTGTTCCTATATTCTCTCTCAGCCTAAAATACCTGCATACCTCTTCATTTCTTATTGTCTCATGTTTAAATCCTTCCCATCTATCAAGGTCCAAATGAAATACCACCTTATTTTGAGCCTTTTCACCTCCCCAGATGGAGAAATGCTCTCTTTTTTTTTCTGAACTCTAATAGTTTTTTAAAAGGGAGTCTGTTTCATAGCTCTTATGTCTGTATACCTCATGTTATAGTTATTTCTACACATGACATCTTCCCTGGTAGGCACATTCTTTGAGGGAATGATTTCCATTTGGCTGAGCTTTGGATTTTCATAGTACCTGGCAAAGTGTATACAGTGAATGTTCAAGAAAAAAAAAAGTTGCTGAATGAATAATTCATGAATGAATGAATGAAGGAAGGAATATACACAAACTGGGTGATTCAGTCCTTCTCTGGCACATTAAAAATTCTCCACAAAGAAGTAGAGAAGATGAAGGCATGAACTTTGGAGTCAAACCTAACAGGATTCAATTCCTAGCTCCTAGCTATGACTTCTTGGGCAAATCAATTTCTCCAACATCACTTTCTTTATTTCTAAAAAGAAAAGAGTAACAGAACTATCTCAGGAATTGTGAGAATCCAAAGAGACAAAGCCTCTCATATAATACCACAAAGTAAAAGCTTAAAAAGTGTTAGCCATGAATTACTTATCCTTTTCATGCTCAAAGAACACTTCTGAAACTTGGGCATCTTTACCAGGAGCTGTGAGTTTGTGATAAGCAGTCTTACTTGCCAGATTTCTTAACGATGGGCTGGGCTTGTAAGAAGAAAATAATAAGCCTTGAACCTGGATAGGCAGGAACACTGTAATCATAGTTCAATACAGTTTTCTGTTAAACACCTATTAAAACATGGTCCTCTATGTTGGCTATGACTTGAGAGATAAAGGACTATCTCATTGCTTATCTTCCCTCTGGACTGCCCGTGACTGCCAATGAGTCAGTCCTTTGGTTTAGGTTAGTCATAACCAGAGGTGGGTAAGATGTGGAAGAGGGCAAATGAGTTTAGAAAAGCATATTTAAAAACCTATTGTTTTTCTGTAATGCAAACAATACAATGTAAAGTTCAAAATTATCTTCTTGGTAGGGAGGTTACACAGAAAGTACAGTGAAAAGAAAAGACTTGTTTCTGGTATTGTCTCCAGAAGTTCTCCATTAAAATTAATATATAATAGCTTATGAAAATTGGCTGTCACATTGGAAAGCAGAGTGGGGCTTTAAGGAAGAAAAATCTAGTAATTTTTGATGTGCAAGGCGAGGGTTGGAATAGGTCCATAATATAAGGCAATCCAAGCTGGGAACCATTGTGGGAAGCCATGAGGCAGTTTAAGGGCAATGAAAGTGGACTGTACCAACACTGGCACTTAGGGGAGGAGGAGTTATGGAGAGTTCAAAAAGAAAGACTTGGAAGAGAGCCAAAGACAAACTTTATTTAGTTCACAACTTTGTGTGAGGCTGGCTCTGTGGTTACATACTTCAATTTGAACATTACAGACAACTCTGAAGATTCAGACAACAATAGAAAACTACTAGAGAAATAAATCCCCAAATATCTCAGCTATGTGTTTGTTAGGATTTGCCTTTGTACACCCTATTTTTCTTGGTTAACAAAGGGATATTAATAAATTCACTCCAAATAAACTTCTGTTGAAAAAAATCGTACTACATTAGATGTCTGTGAGTACATTTGCTAAAGCATATTTGATCCCTTCCACCATTACAAGGATGTATTTGTCTTCAAGACTTCTGATGGAAAGCTAAAATGAGCATAACTAGTATTTTAAAGGTAATTTTAGTCAATTATCCATTCAGATACACATTGAGTCATAAATTTATAAACCATACACATAGAATCTTTATGTTTTATTTCTCCATCTTAAAATGTCTTTCTGGTATGGCACTCCCATAGGATGAAATCTTAAGTCATGGCTCTACATGGAGGCTCTCACTGCTATTTGAGCAACTCTTTAATGAATCTGAGCCTCAGTTCCCTCATTTGAGAAATGCAGGTAACAAAAACTATTGTTTTTAGGCCATGTTAAGGATTTTTGACTTTACCTTCACATCAGTGGGACATCTTTGAAAGGTTTTAAGCAAAGAAGTGATGGGTCAAATGTATGTTTCTTTTAAAAGCTTATGGATGTTGTATAGAGAATGGATTAAAAAAGGGCAAGCCTGGATGTGAAAGGACCAGGCAGGAAGTGAGTACTGTGGTCTATACCTAGAGTATAGTTGGTGGCAGCAGAGTGATGTGTGGGAGATTCTTGGGACATAAAATTTTATCGCCTGACTAGATACAAGGAGAGGGAGATGTCAAGGTTTCTGGCCCAAGCAACTGAGTGAGTGCTGAGGTCATTTACAAAGTTGGGTAAGACTCATCTGTCCCACGGGGGAGTAGGTTTGTGGTATATGTGGGGTAGAGGAGGGGAGATCATGAGTTCATTTTTAGGCAAGCTGAGTTAGAAGTAGCAATGAGTTATTCAAGTGGAAATCTGCAGTAAGGAGTTGGCTATTCTGAAGAGTAGAAGAGGGAGTTAATGTGTTGATACATGGCTCTAGGTTTGCCCAGCCTTAGCCTTTTGTCTGGAGAGTGTAATGGAAAGACAGAGCATCAGAGTTCAGGGTGTTTATTGGCAAGAGGGTGTTTTAAATGATGGATTAAGAATATAAACTGGCTAAAAGGGGATGAGAAAACAGAGTGAGCTGATGGACAGGGAGAGAGAAGGGATAGGTTTCTATGTGATATTTACAGGTTTATATATAGTTTAACAAATGACCATAGTGGAGTCTGCTGAGTGAGCAGGTTGGTGAGACAGACCACAAGTGAGATGAGATGCTGGAATGAGTGATTGAGGAGGCAGAACAGTTTGGGATGAAAGCAAGGTCCAGGACTTGCTGTTGGCTGGGTCATTTGCAAGGATGTTGATGTCAGTTGGGGGTGGGCTAAATGGGTGATTGGTACTGAGGGGGGCACTTGTAATGAGCACTGGGTGTTATATGTAAGTGATGAATCACTAAATTCTATTCCTGAAACTAATATTACACTATATGTTAACTAATTAGAATTTAAATAAAAAATTGAAAGAAAGAAAAAAGAAGCCATGGGCCAGAGACTTCTGAGAATTTGGAAAAGTGACGAAAAAGTTAGTAGGTGACAACAACAAAGAGGGGTGGGGAGGACAATTAATTAGATGGAATGAGTCTCAAAGGAGCAGGGAGATTTTATACGAGGGTAGAAGAGCAAAGGCAAGTGGCACTGGTGAACAAGAACATCTTATCTCCTGACCCTGAGGTAAAAAGAGATGGAGGGAATGAGGTCTCCACCTCAGAGGGTTACAATGGTGCACAGAGTCCCAGGGGACAGCAAGACTTTTATCTAAGGTAAAGGGGCAGGGGAAATGCTTAAAGAAGAGATGGAGGTTTAGAGGAGTTCACAAATCAAGTGTTCCAGAGGGCTCAGTGGAAGGGTTTGGGAGGTAGAAAGAAGGTCGGTGAGAGGAAGAAAAAGGGATGCGAGTCAGTGTCTATCCATACAAGAGGAGATCATTCTTTGGGGTTTCTGCGTGACTCAGTTGGTTAAGCATCTGCCTTCAGCTCAGGTCATAACTGCAGAGTTCTGGGATGAAGCCCCTTATAGGGCTTCCCACCCAGGATAGAATCTGCTTCTTCCTTTCCCTTTGCCCCTCCCCCTACTCATGTGCATTCTCTCCTTCTCCCTCTTTGTCAAATAAATAAGGAAATAAATAAAATCTTTTATTCATTTATTTATTTATTTACTTATTTATTTAAAAGAGGGGCTAAATCTCCTAGTTCAGGTAGTGACTAGGAGAGAGGGAAGAGAGCCGTGTATTTAAAATGAGTCCTGATTTAGGAGGGTTAGAGACAATGGTTGTGGTTCTAAAAGTTACGCTACTATTTGCTCCTGAGGTCTGGCTTGCATTGTGTGTGTTCTCTGAGAGGGATTCTTAAAAAACTCCAGCTATTTCTCCAGTGAATTCACAGCACAAAATCTGGTATCTGGTATATGCTTAATAAAGTTTTAAACTAATGAATGTAGTTAGGTGCTGAAAAGTTAACACTTTCACCTTCCTAAACAGTCTTCTATTCTACAACGATCTTGTTTTATATATACTGAGCCCCTCCATTTTATTCTGTAATCACATCCACTTTGAACAAACTTTTCATTAGCTCACTAATCTTCCTTTGCCTTTCAGTTAGGAATTGACATTGCCCAGCTAATCTCTAGGTTAGTAGTACCACAATTAAACGAACAAATTGAATGCAGTCATATTGTGCTTCATATGGTAGCAATTAATTATGCTCAAGGAATAACTCTGGGCTCTGTTTTGTGTGATCTATTTAAATAACTTTATTATGTGCTTTTAGGTCTGAAAGAGATGATGTGAATGATCTTTAGTTACATATCTATAACTGAGGATTTATTATTAATGCCTGCGCTGAATAACTTGAAGGAAAGAGGACTATTCCAAGGAAGTTTGGTTGCCAAAAAATAGTTTAGAAAGCTTGAATATCTAATACTGAGTCATGGGAAGTGGGAACAAGTAAATTGGTTTCACTGGAAAACATTCCACATGTAACACATGGTACATTTCAAATGACTGTCAAGATTATATATATATTTTATAACATTTTGTTTTCCTATCCATTATTTGACAGAATCTAAAAAATTAGCCAGCCATACATAATAAACTGTACTCTAAGCATATGTGGTCTTTGCATATGAATATATTTTAGGTTGTATATCTGCCAGTTGGTAAGAGCACATGTATTTTTGCATTTAAAATGTTATTCCACAATTTGTTTCCATTTGATGGCTAATTTGGAAGATTTGCATGTGTGTTGGCTATTTAAAAATATTTCTGGTACAAAGAATATTTTGGCACTTAATTTGTTTTTATTACTTAATAGCACTGCCAAGACTATTAGCAAGGTTGCAAGTGCCCATCTGTCCTCATAGATAAATGGCTCTGATTTCTTTGTGCAGGGCCTGCTGAATCTGGGCCACTGCCCTTTTGCCCACACAGTCATAATAAGCAACCTAGGAAGAGGATACCGAGAAAGTGTCTTCCTTGTATTTATGTGTATAATAAAGAGTCAGTAGGGAGGAGAAGATCTAGCAAGTGATGGATTCCATCAGTCTTGCTTCAACTGTCTTTTAGTTTGTATTAGACAAAATAGAGGCAGAGTGGCTACATTGGGCTGGTTAGCGAGCATAAAGCTGGAACTTTCGTTCAGGACTAGTTATTAAACCTGGTTGTAGCAGAGGACACCACTTTTCTTACTCTCCCCATCACATTTCCAGATTTCCCAGGATGCCAAGTCAACAGGTGACTAGGGGGAAGAACAGCTGCTTTTTTCAACATCACCTTTGTTTTTGTAATAATAATACTGATGGCAGCTGTGGCAGAAGAAACTACCTTGTAAATAGTCCTGTACAATTTACAAAGATTTTTCTTATACACTACCTTAGTGAGGAAAATATTATTGCCATTTTAAGGATAAGTTAACTATGGCCCAGAGAAGTCAGGTATCATGTTCAAGAACACATATTTAGTAAGACAGACCTACTGGCTATAGATTTTATGCTCTTCAACTCATTACCCTTAAAGAAGAAAAACACACCTAATAATGTGTTACTTGCAATTTCCATGTTCCCATTTCTTTAAAGTGGATTCTTGGGAAGAAATCTGAATGTGGGATCCATTTTAATCTTTATCATTTATCCCAGTCTTTTTAGTTACTTAATTGGGCAAATGTTTTCTCTTTTTTTTTTTTTCTCTCAGCACTTTGAATATGTTATTTCTCTCCCTGTGGCCTGCAATGGCTGCTGATGAGAAATCAGTTGTTGATCTTATCGATCAACCCACGTATATATGATGAGTCAAAAAGTTGTCTTTTGACAGTCTGAGTTGAGTTTATCCTACTTGAAGTTCACTGAACTGTTGGATGTGTACACTAAGTTTCATCAAATCTGGAAAGTGTTCAGTCATTATTTCTTCAAATATTCTTTCTCTCTCTCTCCTCTCCTTCTAGGATTCCCATAATGTATAGCTTGATACACTTGATGGTATTCCATAGGTCTCTGAGGCTCTGTTCATTTGTCTTAATTCTTTTTCTTTCTGTTCTTCAGACTCAATAATCTCAACAAACCTATCTTTAAGTTTATTAATTTTTTTCTTCCCTGCTCAAATCTGCTGTTGAGACCGTCCAGTAAATTTTTCATTTCAATTACTATACCTTTTAACTCTGGGATTTCTATTTGATTCTTTTTTCTTTATAATATCTATCTCTTTATTGATATATTTGGTACAAAGTCATTCTCATATTTCCCTTTAGTCCCTTAAACATGACTTTCTTTAGATTCTTGAACACATTTAAAATACGTAGCTAAAGTTTTGTCTGGCAAGATCAACATCTGGGCTTCTGAAGGACAGATTCTTTTGACTACTTTCCCCATCTATGGGCCATACTTTGTTTCTTTGCATATCACACATTTTTTTGTTGAAAACTAGTCATTTAAAATGATACAAAATTTTATTATGTTAATGAGTATTAACTCTATTACTATTGTACTGTTAATAAACAGTGGCAACTGTGGAAATCAGATTCTCTCCCTTGCCCAAGGCTTCTTGTCATTGCTATTTGTTGTAATTGTTTGTGTCTAGTAACATTTATGAACCAGTTCTAAAAAGTATGTATTCTTTATCATATGGTCACTTAAGTCTCTAGTTGGTGAGCTTAGTGGTCAGTTAATGATTACAGATTTCCTTAACAGTCTAGAACCAGTAAGCCCCCATATCTGCTGAGATGCTCTATGTGCTGTTGGACATGCTTTCAACTCTGTCTTAGCCCTCCCTTCCTGCTTATGCAGAGCCTTAAGGTTAGCCAGAGGTGAGAGTGTAGGGCCTTCTCAGGTCAATGCTGTGCAAGTGCAGAGCCTGGGGCAAGAACATAGCCCTAAGCATCCGTATGCTGTTGTGGTTTCCCAGGTATCTGCTGGAGCTTTTCAAAGCTTCTGTAAACATCTCATTCTGCAGCTTTTCCTTTTAAACTTTTTGGTTAGCTTAAAAGTTTATCTGTTATCCACAGCCTTAAGCAGCCTTAAAACTAATCAATTTCCTCAAATGATTCCTGACATATATCCCTGAGGTGGGGTGGAGCAGAGACTTTTCACACTGGAATATTCCTAGTTGATAACTTTTGAAAAAATAATTGTAGTGAAACTCTTTTTTTGTAATAGACAGTTATTTTATCTTATTAACCATTAAGAGTATACACTCCATTTATAACAATATCAAAGTGGTATTAACACTAAATATATTCCACAGGGGGAATGCATTGGAAAGATTAGAGATAGATAGGTTATAGAGTTTTTAAGTGATGACTGTAAGAGAGTAGGTAAGTAAATAGTTAAAATAAAGAAAGGTCTGAGCATGAAATAGTTGATTGAGGTGTGACTGGAAGAGACAATGTATATGTAGAAATTGGTATAAATGGACAATATAATCATTAAAACCTGATAAGCTAAAAATATACCATACAGAAGATGTTTCTGTTTATAATTATGATTGGATGTAACTGTACTAAATATGAAGAACATTTCTTATAATCAGTTATTTTTAATAACAATAGGAAAAACATTCATTACTCAGAACAAATGCAACTGAGTAGAGATACTTTCCAATAGTTATTAGTTTTTAATAGTTATTAAAAATGTAAAATTTATATAGTTATATTAAAAAATATTTAAAAATGTATTCTGGGGGCACCTAAAAAATGTATTCTGGGTGGCTCAGATGGTTGGGCATCTGCCTTCAGCTCAGGTCATGATCTCCAGGTCCTGGGATGGAGCCCCATGGCAGGCTCCCAGCTCAGCGGGGAGTCTGTTTCTCCCTCTCCATTTGTCTCTCCCTATGTTGTGCTCTCTCTGTCTCTGTATCTCTCTCAAATGAATAAATAAAAATCTTGAATAAAAACATATTCTGACAATGAATTTGCTGATTTTTTGGTTTCTACTTCAAAGTATAAATCTATCATTTAATTATGACACAGAATACAAATATATTTGCAATCTCAAATGTTTTTAGTTTATAATACTATTTCTTTTTATGTGTACCTGCTTTTTTAGTTGATTTTGAAGAAGGAAAAGAAAAGATTCTATACATCTTCAACTAATAGAAGTCATACCAAAAAAAAAAAAAAAAAACCAACCCCAACTTAAAATATTGGAACCAGTTGAGAAACCACAAGTATTCAAATGCAGGAAATCATGATTTTATAACATTTGAATGTGATCTACTCTTGGGAAACAAAGTTAACCAAACCCTATTTCTGTACAGGAAATATTCCAGCGTACAGTTGTAATACATTGTGGTGAAGGGGTACAGCTGCAGAGTTTTCACCTGTAATGCCCCACTGGTATTGTGGCTTACTGCATTGCATCAAGACTGCCTTCCTGTCCGGAAAACCCTCTAAGTACAAACAAGACTCTAAGTCCAGATTTTATTTTCCCTTGGTATCAAAATATGGTAATTTAAGAGCCCTGAGAAATACTTTTTAGCCTTTAAAAGGAAATATGTAACATTCTTTTATTAGGATCTATGTTTGGGTTGGTTTTTCAAAAAACTTAACATATGACCCAGTTATCTTATCAATTTATCAAGCTACCAAGTTTCAAGCAAATGCAGGTGTGTAATATGACATCTTTCAAGATAATATTTTTCCTTAAAAAGAAATAACAAAAATATATTAAGAATTTCTGAGTCAAAACTAACTTAAAGCAGAGGCAACTTTACTATTTTATGGTTTCTTTTAATAAGAATACAAGTCCTAAACTCAGTACTGTGCTCTACTCTCATCTCTAACTGTTCAGGTATTTTACTCATTTGCATGAAATGATGAAATGAACATTGTATACTGTAAAGAACATTAATTGAGAATCAGGGAGAGCTTACTTCTTGTCTAAATTTAATTGCTAGCTGCTTTTGTCACCTTGAGTTGAAGTCACGTAACCAATCTGAGCCTCAATTTTCTTACCTCTAAAAAACTAGGATGATGGGATAAGATTATTCTAGCTCTTTCCAATTTTAAAGCAATATATAAATACATAAAGAAATATATATGTACAGTATTATATAAATATAAATGTATGAATATAGGGTTTGCTTCTTAAAGTTTATATTTTAGGAAGAGAGTTCATATTTTAAAGTATACACTGTGAGCCAAAATTTACATGATTTTATTCCAATCCTAGTGATAATTCTGTAAGTTAGTTAAGGATATATTCATTTCATATGAGGACGAGAAAGATCCAAAGGGTTATACAACTTGCCAAGGATCTCAGTGATAATAAATTATAGGGCTTGGACCATTGGATTCTAGAACCCAGGGAGCTTATTCACTCTACTGTACTGACTCCCATATTTTAGTTACCTGATTGTGCAGGATTTAAAAACTATGCAACCTGACAAATAAGCAATGCTCATAAACCAAATACTTATACTGCAATAATTTGCTATATGATTATTCTTAAAACTAAAAAAGTTAAATATATAATAATCATTGATAACCACTCTTAATAACCCTTTACAATAAGAAAGAGAACTATCGTACAGATAGTATAACCTTCAATAATTGGAAAGAAGGGATTACAGAGTAACTTTTAAAAATCTTAAAATATTTTAGAACAAAAAGCAAGTTTAGTGTATTTTATAAAGGCTTGTCATAAACGTTTAAACTAGAATGGGGTCAACAAACTTGAGGTATATATACATACACACCTCAAGTGTTTGATACATATACATACATATATATCTCAATATATATACACACACACAAATATGTGTGTACATATATGTGTGTGTGTATACACACATACACAAATAAAGTGATATCTGTTTCAACTACATGACTTTCCCTATTATAGGAGTTAGAAAATACCTAAATGAGTATATGTCTGTGTTCTAATGAAATTTTGTTTACAAGGACAGATGGTGGGCTGTATTTGGCCTTCAGGCCATGTAGCTTGCTGGTCCCTCATTTAGATGAATATTGTTGTCTTTACAGAGGTCCTTTAGAGTATGTCTTTTGGGAAATAATTCTCCATAAGCCTTTAATGTTTCCACATGTGTTGGAGGTAAAGGCATTATCTTTGCTCCAGACTATCTTTTCAAGGATATATGTACCGCAAACAGCCATGGAAGACGGAGATAACGTCTCCCTACAAAAAAAGAGCAGGCATGTTTACCTCCCATTATAAAAGATTCAGGCTTCCCAAGTTCTGGGTTCCTCTTCTATAATGTAACTCACTGTGTATGCAAGTGTCACCTGGCTCTTTTCATGTTGCCCTAAAGAAACTGGGGCTTGATGAACCAGCAAATATGCACTCTGTTGTAGGTATTAAGCTGCCATTCATCCAGCACTTCTGTGTTTTCTATCAGTATCCATGGGAGTGCAGCAGGCTAAGCTGTTAGACTGCAAACGAGGTAAAACTTAGACTCTTCACAATTGTGGACAATATTTACATTTATTTAATATATATTTTATATGTTTCATATATATCACACATATATATAAATGTATGTATAAGAATGAGATTAATTAACCTCTCAATTATTCTTAATTTATTCAATGGTATTGTTTCTATGATAAAGGCAAGCTACTAATAACCAGGCAAGAGTGACTCATGATTTTGATTCTGATGGAAGTATGATGAAAAGAGTTATTTGCTGACACATACAGAAAGGAAAAAGAAAAAAATACAAAAAATTAAAGATACTAAGAATGCCTAATCAGCTCCCAATTAAGGGGAAGACTGTACTGTGTAGTTTCCCTACCTCCCTTCTTTTCTTCCTTCCTCCCTCCCTTCCCTTCCTCCCTTCCTCTCTTCCCTTTTCCTTCCTTCCTTCCTTCTCTTAAGATTTTATTTATTTGAGAGGGAGAGCAAGAGCACGCACGCATATGTGAGTGGGGGAAGGAGCAGAGGGAGAGGGACAAGCAGACTCTGTGCTGAGCACAGAGTCCCCATGCAGGGCTCAATCTCATGACCCTGAGATTGTGACCTAAGTTGAAATCAAGAGTCAGATGCTTAACCAACTGAGCCACCCAGGTGGCCCTGTGTAATTTTCAAAATAGTAACCTTAATTGACCTCTGATATTCTGAATAAATGTCCTAGGAGAATAAATCTCAGCATGTTAAAATGATATTATATGCAAATACCATTAACATTCCCAAGGAATTATGCCCAAATTCTGGACCCTCTCCATCTTCCTAGACTAATCTACTTTTATACTACATACGCCTTTAGCTGCCTTCAATTTGTCTCCATCAGAGCTTCTTGAAATCTCATTCACCTTTCAAAACTATTCTCTTCACCTCCTCCCAAGAAAACAACAAAACACCCTTCTCTACTCATCCAAATTAGAAGTGATTTCTCTTCTGAACTCCCAAAACATACATAGTTTAAAATCTTTTTATGGCATAAGGTAATACTATTTTGTGTTGTGGTTATCTATGCATATCGGTGCACACGGAACTCCAGCTTAGATATCACTGTAACTTTCTGCCTTTCTTCAAAGGAACTTTGGGTAGAATAAGTACATAACCTTAGCTACTACTCTCTTTGTTCAAAACTTTTAACAGAACTATTGCAAGGATCTCCTTGTCTTCACCCTGCTCATTCAGTAGGCTTCACAGACCTATAAAGAGATCATGAAAATAGTATGTAAAGCCCAGGGCCTTACTTTGGCGATTACTTTGAGGAGACAGTCTCAATGCATTAAGCTAATCTTATTCTATTTTATCTTGGACTTTTATTTAGTCACAATCAAAGGTACTGGAAATCAAAGGTAGATGTCATACAAACTCTGCCCATAAGAAGTCTGATGTAAAGGAAGGAATCAGTACTATAAAGAGGCCCAGGGTAATATGGGTGTTCTAAAGAGGGGCAACATTCCCAGCCTGCAGGGAGACAGACAATACCAGGGAAGGCTTCCTCGAGGAAGGATCAAGAAATGAACATATAAAAGTAACAAATTCATACATGTACGAGATATGTTTTATCTTTTCAAGATTCAAGTTAAGGCATTCCCTACCTAGAAATACTACATTATAAATGTATACAAAATTCATACCATTAAATTAAATGTGAAGTATCATTTTTTTCAGATATACATAAATCTAGCTGATAAGAAGTGACAATTTAATTGGCACAAACCATTGGGGAGTATCTATTTTAAAAAACAGATGAAATGTATTTTACTATAAACTTGAAAATCAGGAAACATTAATTTTTGTGTTACTAGGTATCTAATAAAATTTTGTTCACTGCACATAAAATACTTAGAATTTGAAAATATATGTTCAAATCTGATAAAGCAAACGTAAGTAGACTGTATAGATTCCTAAGACAATCATATTCTCAAATGACCACCTCAACACTATAGCCCTAAAGTGGAATGCAAAAGAAAAGGAGTCAGGGATACCTATGATTTATACTCTTACCAAGAAAACGTGAATGCCTTTGACATTGATTATGATTCTTTTCCTATTATCTGTCATGTCAAATTTGCCTGAAATAATGACTTCGAGTAGTTTAGTGCCAATCACTCTTAGCCTTATACTTCTCTGATTTACCATTAAGAACAGACACAGGGTGTTAGAAAATAATGTGTATTTACATACCAACCAAACATATCAGACCATAGCTCTATTCATTTGGTCTGTTTTCAGGTTTCAGGTGGCTAAGGGAACAAAGAAGGCTCTCATAGCCACCCATAATTTTCTAAGACTTGCAAAATCATCTCTTAGAAAATCTACAGAGAGGCAAATTTCCTGGGCTAGAATGACTGGCTCTTTCTTCATAAATTAGCAGATAGAATTTCTGGCTGTACTGACCACCATTATTTGGTGGTGACCTATGTCCTGTTAAGCGAATCATCATGTAGAAAGAATGTAATGTGGAAAAGATGAGTTTTGGGAATGTTTTTTAAGACAATTTAGTTAAATTCATAACACATCATGGACTAGAAGAAAAGCCACAGACACCTAATTTGCTGTTTAGGGGTACATCACTGGCTTTGCATGGCAAATTTTTCTCTAATAAGATTCACAGAAATAAAAAACACATAACACAGAAAACTAACAAATAGTACGGACAAGAGTTAAAAAAAAAAAAGAGACCCAACAAACAGTTGTGCCCATAGGTCAATTTTTATATTCACAGAGAAATGGTCAGCACCTTCGTGGGTGTTCCCCATTACGATCTTCTTACTCTGACCCTACTGCTCAAGGGAAAAGAAGTATTCTTGGAACATGTCACTCTTACAAAAGTAAAAAAAAAAAACAACCCACAAAGGACAAATTCTTTTATATTCCCTAATATAAGCAGTCCTTAAAATTTTAGTAAACAATTAAAATAGATGGTATTAATTTTATAGTTTTCCATAAAACAAGGAGAATGGCTTATTTTTAGGGTTCAAAAGTATAAACATTTTTGCCTTATTTTCCATGATTATACAATATTTAAAGGCTTTGATTTTCATTTATAATTCTTGATATGCAAAAGCTGACAATTCCAAAAGGAATCAGGATGATTTTGCCCATGACTGAAAAATATAGGATTATAGATTCTCTAAAAGGTAAAATCTGGCACAAGTCTGAGTTTCCTTGAATGTAATAAGCTATGAATTTTTTCAACTATATATCCTCAACCCCAGGACTTTATTATATCTCAACTGGATATTACAGCTTAATAGTTTGATCTAAGTATTTTAAAAATTCCTTTGGCTAAAAGCCAAATATAAAGCTTTTTTTTTTTTTTTTGGTACAAAAACATATCTATTTCTAACTTCTGGCCCGCTTCTCCCTTTGGACCTCATCCCTGACAGACATCTGTATTTTGTAACTTTTCCTACATTCTGGCTCTGAAGATACTCTGAGTTTTGGCCCAATAATCCTTTCCTGTTTGAATTCATCAGTGTGAGAATCACAGGATTGTAAAGGACTTTGGGAGGTCATATAGACATCAACTTGGTGCTCTGGACACTAACCCCAAATTGTGAAGACAGATGATGTTTAAGACATGTAGAAAATATTTCAAGATTTATCTCATCAAAACTGGAGTGCTTAACATGCCTCGGTATTAGAAAATGCTTTACGATATAGTTTTCATTTTAGAAAAATGTTATTTGGCAGACATCATGGCCTTCCATAAGATGAACTACCATAGAGCTTATATAGTCCATTAAAGCTATATTTAAGACTAAGAGAAATTAGTAGCTGGGCTCCAGTGGTACAGAACTGGGGCACGGGAAGTACTTAGCTTAGAGGACAGTAACATCACTCTATTGATGGTAATACAAATGCTGTAGACATTGCCATTCTGATTTAAGTTTGGTCTTCAGCTTTGATCTATTTTATCTACTTCTACATATAAATGAGAATTACTATTTTCTAGGTTAATTTTTAATAAAAACAAAAACACCTAGCATAACTGGGTTCCCTTACTAGCTATATGATCTTGAGTAAATTCTATCTGTAGTTTCTTTACCTATTAAACTCTAATGACAATATGGAATACCCAAAGATTTTGGAAACAGCAAATGAAAGAATGTAGGAAAACTGCCCAGCAAAATTTCTGGCACACAGAAATTGCCCAATAAATGCAGGCTGCCTCTTCCCTCTTAGTGAAGAATGAATCAGTGAATTTTACTTCTGTGGGCTGGAGAAAATATGCTGACAAACTATGGAATAATCAATGTGTAAAGGTTGACAGAGAACTTGATAATGATGGATCAGACTGATAATGTCTGATCAGTTTTAACATCACCAGAAGTGAAATAAGCAGACACCATGTGAGTCTGCTTGTGATGCAATAGAGGGAATATTGTGTCCCTTGGGGGGTATTCTTAAAAAAAAAAAAAAGTAAAAACGCAAGTGAAATATAATCAAGCCACCACAGCCACTATTAGCTTACAGAAAATACACAGAAAACAAGAAAATTTAAACAATATTATAAAGATAAAGTGTGAATCAAAATGTAAAATTTAGAGAATTCTATAGGTCAAATAATCCAATGCTTCAAAAAATAAATGACATGGAGGAGAAAAAACGAGTGAAACTAAGAGAACTGATGTATATGTAAAAATCATACTTATCAAACAATGTGTGGACCTCAGTGGGATCTTGATTCAAACAAACCAACTCTAAAAAATATTTTTGAGATGAGAAGAGAATTAAATACAGACAACTATATGATAACAAGGAATTACTGCTAATTTTGCTGGCTATGATATTTAAGTTATATTTAAATATATTTATCTGTTAACAATGCTTACCATAGTTTTCATGGGTGAAATGATATAATTTGGACTTTAAGAAAAATACTCCAGAAAAACAATATCAGCATCAACAAAAAATGCTGAGGGGAAGAGATGTAACACGGACAACGGGATATTGACAATTACTAAAGATATGTGAAAGACAAACAGAATTTATTATAGTGTTCTCTCCATTTTGTATATTTGAAATTTTTCATAACAGAAACTTATTTTTTTCAAAGAGAATGATCAAGTTTTTTTTTTCCCAACTAAAATTTATCAAATGATAGATTTCTTTTTTAGGAATAATATAATAAGCATACCAATTAAAATTTTATAAAATTGCTTGAAGCTTCCTTCAAAATCCGTTTAGGAATCATGTTAGAATATGGAGCTCTTATAACAGAAACAACTGATAAAACCATGCTCATATCTTAGAAAAAGTCGTATTTGTCTTGAATTAAAAACAAGAAAAAAGGAAGGGGGGGGAGTGCCATCATGGGAGAAAATACTTGCAAATCATATATCCAGTAAGGGGTTAAAATCTAAAATATATAAAGAACTTATATAAGCTCACTAACAAAAAAACCAAACAATCTAATTAAAAATTAGGCAGAAGACTGAATAGACACTTTTTCAAAGAAGACATTCAGATGGGCAACAGGCAGATGAGAAGATATTTACATCACTCATCCTCAGGGAAATGCAAATCAAAACCACAGTGGGTTATCACCTCATATCTGTTAGAATGGTTGTTATCCAAAACATGAGAAATTACAACTGTTATTGAGGATTTAGAAGAAAGGGAACCCTCATGTGCTGTTGGTGAGAATATAAATAGGTGTAGCCACTATGGAAAATAGTATGGAGGTGCCTCAAAAAATTAAAAATAAAATTACCAAATGATCTAGTAATTCCACTACTTGGTATATATCTAAAGAAAATGAAAGCACTAACTCGAAAAGATACATGCACCCCTATGTTCACTACCCCATTATTTACAATGGCTAAGGTATGGAAACAACCTACGTGTCCACTGATGGTTGAACAAAGAAAATGTGGTATATATACATGACGGAAAAATATTCAGCCATCAAAGAGAATGAAATCTTGTCATCTGTGACAGCATGGATATACTCTGAGGGCATTACACTAAGTGAAATGAGTCAGACAGAGAAAGATAAATGCCATCTGATTTCACTTATATGTAGAATCTAAAAACAAAGAAGCAAACCATAAAATCAAGTTCATAGAACAAATGAACACTGTATCAAATGATACACTGGTGGTTGTAGAGGCAAGGGTCGGGTTGGGCAAAATGGGTAAATGGGTTAAAAGGTACCAATTTCCAGTTACAAAATAAGTACGTGGGGATGTAATGTGCAGCATGTGACTAGAGTTAATACTGTGTGGCATATTTTAAAGGTGCTAAGAAAGTAGATCTTAGAAGTTTTCATCACATACACAAAATTTTTTTTGAACTATGTATGGTGACAGATATTAACTAGATTTATGGTGATCACTTAGCAATATATACAGCTAATCATTATGTTACATGCCTGAAATTAATATAATGTTATGTGTTAATTATACCTCAATACAAAAAATTGCCATTAATGATACTATCAAATGATACACTTTAATATACTCACAATCACATGTGAATAATTGCTTGATAGACTGAAGTTCTTTACCAACCACCAGATGATAGCACTGGGATTAGTGATTTAGTCATTTTATTGGTCTATGTTGACTATATTAATATGATAATATTTAGAAAGGTCTATTTTATAGTCATAATAAAACAACTACTAAAGAGTTCCGACACTGTATATAAATTTTAAAGAGATCAAAGATTTGCTTGGGAACAAATGTAGCGTTGTATGTCTAGATGGAGTTTAATCTCCAACAGGATAAGATGTTGGAAAGTTGATTCTTGAAAACCATTTTTTTATTCTGAATATACAAATATACTAAACACACTACAACAAACACTAAGAGTACCTTAGATCAAAGTTTAGCTCTGAATTTTCTTAATGTGCTTAATAGAGTGTTTTAAAAATGATTTAAAAAATCACTCATTTGAGTGCTCATCTTTTAAGATGAACTTTTAATGAGATAGGAAGCAAGTCTGAAAGCTTGCTATTTTACACAGATACACTGTGATTTAACTAAAGAGAAAAAGCTACTAGTCAATGTTTAGAATTAATTTCTCTTCACAGAAGAAAAAAAAGCGGTCATGATAAAGGGTGAATACATGGGTAAGATTAATGGAATTATTGTCTGTTTTCAAACAATGGCTCAAAGTTGGCTTATGTAGCAAATATTTTTCTAAGGCAAAATATTTTTCAATCAACAAATATGAAACTGAATGTACTTTATGTACATCTCAAGATCACTGCAGTAAAATGAAGTTTGGGAGTGTGTTAAGGAAGTTGGTTGGGGTGAAAATGAGTCCTTTGAGAATCCTGGTTCAGCTTATATATGGCGACACTCAGGAAAGCAAAGAGCCACATCAGCCATCTCTCTTCACTGAAAATGCCCTTTGAAGAGTATTATTTTCTTGAGATAATTCAAAGAGGCTGTCTCCTGTCCTGCAGGTAAGCAAACCATTCCAGTCCAATACGTAAGAGAACTGTTGTTAACAAGAAAACACATTCACCAAAATTCCTTCTAATAGTAACCTAAAACCAACATATTGTTTAGCTGCTTTTGGCAACATTTGGAGATCTCCACACAGTGATTCACCACGATGTGCCTGATAGAGCCATGGAAAAATGGTTGCCATCTGCAGTTACTCATTGACAAAAGTTTAGGCTTTCGAAACGTGACACCAAGACAGTGAAACTGTCTGACATATGCTCTGGCTTAGGTCAACTTTATAAAATGCAAGAGGATTTCTTCCATTAAAGAATAGTGTAGCTAATGACCTAGAATACTCTTTTACAATAGTAAAGCTAATAAAAATGCATTATGGAGTAGAATATAGAATCTGAATGGGAAATAAGAGGTGCTTACAAAAAGTCTGTTGGCAGGAAGCTGCTGCTTTGGACCATCCCACAGACAGGCAATACTTAAGAAACATTGATTACATGTGAAGTGTGTTTCACGAAGGGCATCTTCAACAGGAACCCCTGAAGTACCTCCAAATCAACATGACATTGATTTTCCCCACCAATCTAAAATATCTCCATCCCTGTGGTTAAAAATGTAGATTCTAGAATCAAAAGGCCTGAGAAAGGATCCTGCCTTTGCTATTCAGCAGTGGTATGCCCTTGGGAAAGTTATTTAATCTCTGTGGCCCTTAGTTTCCTCATCTGTAAAATGGGAGTGATAACAGTTCTTATGGCCTTGTGAGGATTAAGTGAGATTATGATAGAATGCTTTTAGCACTATGGATTGCTCTAAATAGGAATACAGTAAATGGAGCAGGAGGAGTAAAGAAATTACCTCTTCTCGTCCTGAAACTAACTGTAGGGTCTTTTCCCAACCTTTTTTTTTTTTGGTCCTCAGCATGCTACTGCTTATCAAATTCTGTTGGCTAGTATACAACAGCATATGGATGATATAGACCAAAACCTCGGGTCTTGTCATCTCATAACTTTATAAGTTATCTTGTCTCTAATACCTTCTTTCTCTAAAGAATGAATCCTATCACTCAACTCTCTAATTAGAAGACCTCCTACCAATAACTTCCTCCATAGAATCAAGCAGAAACTAAATTAATAACTTCTTTTCTAATTTCTAGCTTCTCTCTGTCCTTCATTCCTGCCCCACAAATACTGAGCAGCTACTATGTTCCATTGTCTGGGCGCCTGGGAAACACAGATGAATGAGGAACAGTGCAGTTTTCTCATGGAGCTTACAGTGTAGTCAGGGTGTCAAACAGTTAAACCCAATGTGACCCAATCACAGAACCCAAGAAGGAGATGGGCTATCATGGGGAAATGGCTCTGCCATGGTGCCTTGGTGACTAAAGCTTCCAAGTCAACAGTGACCTCAAGTTGTCAAGCTCTCTTTTTTTCCAGTCCACCATGTCCTCTGTAAGTAGTCATGAGATTGCTGCATCCCCCATGCTTCTTAAACTCTTCACTATGCCTGGATTTGCTGACACTGTTGTACCTAGTCTTTTCTCTCTAACCACTTCTTCACTGATTCCTGTATGAGTTTCCTGAAGCTCCCATACCAAATTACCATAGACTTGCTGGTTTAAAACCAAAGAAGTTTGAGGTACCTGGGTGGCTCAGTCAGTTAAGTGACAAACTCTTGAGTTTGGCTCAGGTCATGGTCTCAAGATTGTGAGATTGTGTCCCTCACTGGGGTACTCACTCAGCCGGGAGTCTGCCTCTCTCCCTCAGCCTCTCCCTTTGCTTTTCAACCTGCTCGTCCACTTTCTCTAAAACAAAAATAAATAAATCTTTAAAAAAAAAAAAGCCAACAATGAGGAATTTATTTTATCAGAGTTCTAGAGCCAAAAGTCCAGAATCAAGGTGTCAGCAGGGCCATGGTTCACTGAAGGCTCTAGGGAAGAATCCTTCATTGCTTTTTCCCAGTTTCTGGCTGCTTCTGGCAGTCCTTGGTATTCCTTGGCATGTGGCTATTATCACCTCAACCTCTGCCTCTGTCTTCACATGGCCTTTTTCCTGTATTTGTCTCTGTCCAAATTTCCCTCTACTTACAAGGATACCAGTCACTAGATTATGGCCCACCCTAATCTAGTATGACTTCATTGTAACTTAATTACAGTTGCAAAACCCTATTTCCAAATAAAGTCACATTCTGAGGTTCTGGGTAAAAGTAAATTTTGGTGGGGGGGGGGATACAATTCAAGCCCCACAATTCCTAACCTACTATTTATTTACTGGACACAGTGAGAGTTCTCATGGTTCTATTTTCAGTTCTCTTATCTTTAAGCTCTTCACACAGAGTCTCTCTGTGCGACTTTCTCTTATTTCACTTTTGTGGCTTCAATTTTTACTTCCATGGAGATGACCTGCTAAACCATTTCTTAAATAACCTGACCCCTTTCTGAATTGGCTTCCTACATTCCCAAACTTATGGTAGGCATTTCATCATAATTCGTCCTCTAAAATTGTACATTTCGAGTGTTCAACACAGAGCTTAGTATCTCTTCCACAATCCTAGACTACCCTATTTCTTCTCTGACATTTCCAGTTCCCATTAATAGTATTCCATCTATCCAGTCACTCAGGCTAGAGTCATTTAATTTTCCCCTCCTATTATCGTCTGCATCTGGACTTTGAGACCTATTTATTCTACCTCCAGATGTCTCTCTCTTACACGCATTTCCTCCTTCCCATTCCAACCATCATTCTTGTTATTGCTGAGTGATTGTGCTCTGAACAGGCCTCCAGGCAGCCCAACCTCTAGTCTCTAATTCATCTTTCCTGCTGTAATCAGCCATGGTTGTTACTCAGCTCGATACCCTTAATGATTACTCTCACAGAATAAAGTGCTTATGGAATAAAGCCCAAATGTTTCAGCATGTTACTGAAAACGCTCTACTACCTGGCTTTAAGGCTATTTTTCAAGCTCATCAACTATTATGTTAACTTCTTTCTCTGCACTTCCATTAAAATTTACTGTACAATGCTGGGTGATAGCTGCTGATACAGATGCTTCATTAAGCTTGGACTATAAGCTCTTTGAATGAATGCTTGCAAGAAAACCTTCTAAATACTATTAATCATCATTATCATCTTTGGTCCAAGTTTGTAGCACAGAACAGAGGCTAAGTAAAGCGGATGAGGATTCACAGAATGCTAGCATTCAAATGTCCTTAGCTGATGAATGGTAAGATGTGGTTTATCCATATAATGGAATATTATTTGATAACAAAAAGGAATGAAATATTGATCCATGATACAATATGGGTGAAGTGCAAAAACATCATGCTAAATGACAGAAGCCAGTCACAAAAGACCACAAATTAAATGATTCTGTTCATACGAAATGTCCAGAATAGATAAATATGTAGACACAGAAAATAAATTGGTGGTTGTTTAGGGGTGGAGGTGGGGGAGGCTGGGAAGGGTGATAGCTATAGGGCACTAGGTTTCTTTCTGAGATGATAAAATGCTTTGAACTTGATTGTCGTGATGATTGCACAAGCCTGTGAAGAGACTAGGAACCAGTGACTGATTCCCTTTAAGGGGTTCAAATGTATGGTATGTGAATTGTAAAGCTGCTAAAAAAAAAAAAAAGTGCTAGCAGCATAAGAGAACCAAGAATCTTAATTTTGATGTAGTATTTAAAGATGTTCCTACAAAACAAATAAGCTTCTGAAATTTCATTTCTTTTTTCCCAAAAAGGAGTTGAGTGAAAAAATGGAAGGTACTCATGGTTGAAAATGTATGACAAAAGTGAATTTTCCAGGCCGATGCCTTTAAGAAAAGGATGGGCAAAGGGATAAAGAATTTATAGTTTGTAATAAATACTCAGTTTTCCTCCAACATTCTAGGATAAATCTAGGATAGAACAAGAGGCAAATTGGCATCTGGAGATGGTAAGCTCTGAGAGGAAAGTAATAACTGTTAACATTTGTAAAGCACTATGTGTGAGAAACTATCTTAGGTGCTTTTTACATCTAGCAACATTTATTCTTCCTAGCAACTCAAAGAGTTATGAACTATTATCATGCCTAATTTATACATAAGGAAGCTGAGGCACAGAAAAGTTATGTATCTTGCCCAAGGTACTTGGATCTGGACCCCGCCACTTTAGTTCCAGAATCTTTGTTCTTAACAAATGGGCTGTATTGCCTCTCTGTACTTTTCTCCTTCTGCATTTCTATTTCTCTTCAACAATGTAACTTTCAAGAAATAATTTATACTTTATGAATAAGGGGTTTTAGTGTGACTTTCACGGAGCAAAAATACTTAGTTGGGGGAGAATAATTCATAAAAAGATGATCATAGACCATCCATTCATACTTACTATCCTTTATTCTTTCTTTTAGACCCCAGACATTTTTCAGACTGAGCAGTAAACATAAACATCAAACGCATTGATTGCTAGGTGCAGATAGTTCTTTGTTGCCAAAAAGAAATGTTTCCCCCAACTTTTTAATGCAACAGCAATAGGAAAAGAGAAACATACAAAATTTCTACCACCAAATAAAGTGATAGGACAAAAATGACTTCACTATTCTTCCAGTTTGCAGATATTTTCCATTTATTTTAAAAGCAGGTCTTACTGACAGATTCCTTTTTTTGAAGGGCAAGGAATGCTAGCATTTTAAAAAATTTTTATTTATTTTTAAAATTTCTTTTCAGTGTTCCAGAATTCATTGTTTATGTACCACACCCAGTGCTCCATGCAATCTGTGCCCTCCATAATATCCACCACCAGGCTCACCCAACATCCCACCCTCCGCCCCTCGAAAACCTTCATATTTTTTTTCAGAGTCCATAGTCTCTCATGATTTGTCTCCCCCTCCAATTTCTCCCAACTCACTTCTCCTCTCCATCTCCCCATGTCCTCTTTGTTATTTCTTATGCTCCACAAATAAGCAAAATCATATGATAATTGACTTATTATCTGCTTGACTTATTTCACTCAGCATAATCTCTTCCAGTCCCATCCATGTTGATACTAAAGCTGGGTATTCATCCTTTCTGATGGAGGCATAATACTCCATAGTATATATGGACCACATCTTCCTTACCTATTCGTCGTTGAAGGGCATCTTGGTTTTTTCCACAGTTTGGTGACTGTGGTCATTGCTGCTATGAACACTGGGGTACAGATGGCCCTTCTTTTCACTACATCCGTATCTTCGGTAAATATCTAGTAGTGCAATTGCAGGGCCATAGGGAAGCTCTATTTTTAATTTCTTAAGGAATATCCACACTGTTTTCCAATGTGGCTGCACCAACTTGCATTCCCACCAACAGTGTAAGAGGGTTCCCCTTTCTCCATAACCTCTCCAACACACGTTTACTGTCTTGTTAATTTTGGCCATTCTAACTGGTGTAAAGTTGTATCTCAATGTGGTTTTGATTTAAATGTCCCTGATGGCCAGTGAGGATGAACATTTTTTCACGTGTCCGTTAGCCATTTGTATGTCTTCATTGGAGAAGTGTCTGTTCATGTCTTCTGCCCATTTTTGGACATGGTTATCTATTTTGTGTGTGTTGAGTTTGAGGAGTTCTTTATAGACCTTGGATATCAGCCCTTTGTCTGTATTGTCATTTGATAATATCTTCTCCCATTAGTGGGTTGCCTCTTTGTTTTGTTGACTATTTCCTTTGCTGTGGAGAAGCTTTTGATCTTGATGAAGTCCCAAAAGTTCATTTTCGCTTTTGTTTCCTTTGCCTTTGGAGACATACCTTGAAAGAAGTTGCTGAGGCCAAATGTCAAAGAGGTTACTGCCTATGTTCTCTCCTCTAGGATTCTGATGGATTCCTGACTCACGTTGAGGTCTTTTATCCATTCTGAGTTTATCTTTGTGTATGGTTTAAGAGAATGGTTGAGTTTCATTCTTCTATATATAGCTGTCCAATTTTCCCAGCACCATTTATTAAAGAGACTGTCTTTTTTCCATTGTATATTTTTTCCTGCTTTGTTGAAGATTATTTGACCATAGAGTTGAGGGTTCATATCTGGGCTCTCTACTCTGTTCCACTGGTCTATGTGTCTGTTTTTGTGCCAGTACCATGCTATCTTGGTTATCACAGCTTTGTAGTAAAAGCTTGAAATCAGGCAACAAGATGACCCCACTCTTGTTTTTCTTTTTCAACACTTCCTTAGCAATTTGGGGTCTCTTCTGATTCCATACAAATTTTAGGATTGTTTGCTTTACCAAGAACCATAAGATACCTGGGAATAAACCTAACCAAAGAGGTAAAGGATCTGTACTCGAGGAACTACAGAACACTCATGAAAGACACAAAAAGATGGAAGACCATTCCGTGCTCATGGATCAGAAAAATAAACACCGTTAAAATATCTATACTTCCTAGAGCAATCTGTACTTTCAATGCCATTCCGATAAAAATTCCACCAGCATTTTTCAAAGAGCTGAAGGAATGCTAGCATTTTAACCTATCTATTTTTCTATCTATCTACTCTATCATGTATCTATTCTATCACCTATCTTATCATCTATCATCTATCTACTCTATTATCTGTTTTATCATCTATCTACTCTATCATCTATCTATCTAAAATCTCATTTGTTTCTTCAGTTTTCTTTACAAATTCTGCTTCAGCAGACAGCTCACTAGTGAACTCGAAAGCGAGTTCTCTTACTGCTTCCCAGCGGGAACACTGACTCCCCAGCAGGCTAGAAGTGGGTGTGGGCCCCAGGGCTGAGCAGCACAGCAGGGGGACCCATAGGAGTCACAGCGGCGGTACCAGTAGGAATTGCTTATTGTGCCTCACTAGCTCTCCTTCCTTTTTTCCTCAGCAAATGAGTCCCCAATTCATTCTCCTGACACTTGGAGCGGCCAGGTACACAGTTCCAGACTCTGGGATGCTAGCAGCACAGTGTTCAGAGTGTGGGTTCCAAGTTTGGTCCCTTCCTCTTCTCATGGTTGGAATGGCAACAACATGCTAAAAGGTCGTGCAGCCATATTGGACCATGAAGGCAAAGCAAGAGCCTGAGTGACAGCAGAGTAGCGGGAGGCAGGAAGACGCCTGGACCCGCATGACTCTGTAGAGATACTGACAGTCCTAGTCCACCTACCTTCAGGCTGTCCTCACATGGGACAGGAAAAGAAACATCGGTTTTGTTTATGTTGCTGTCATTGGGTATTTTCTGTCTCTCATATCTGAACCTAATCCTAGTTGATGCAGATCTCAATAGCTCTAATGTTTTTTCCTGTGTTGTTGGGATTCCACCTCAAGGATTCATAAAAAACTTTATAGGAATCTATAATCTATAAAGTTTCTTGAAATTGCACATTAAATCTATGTTCATTCACATACATTTCAGGGAGAACAGGCCCATGGCAAGTCACTGAATTTTTCAGATTCTCAGCTTTCTTTCCTTAATAAGGGGAGAACATTCACCTCTGCAGAGCTGATTTCAGAAGTAGGAAATCTGCCTAAGGTACTTGGCATGGTGAATAGTGCCAAGCTATTTCTGTAAATAGTGTCATCCTGCTGCCTATTGATCTTAAATCTAGCAGTCATCTATGACTTTTCTTACTCCCTGTCATTAAACTACCCAATTAGTTGTCAAGAGCATAGAGCATACAGCATCTCCTCCGATCACTTCTTTTTCCTCATATCCCCGCCCTCTGACCCCACTCCAGCTTATTACAGCCTCTGTTGTCTCCTCTCTGAGATCCCCAACAGGTCTTCTCAATGTTTGGTCTCTTCTTTCTACCATCTACTCTTTATCAGACTTCTAAATCAATTTACCTGAAGGCCTGGACTGCCAAGGGTTCTCCAGTGCCTATCAAATTAAATACAACTCTATCCAAAAGGAGTCAAGGTAGCACAACGCAGGAGAAAAAAATTCACACAAACCTAGCTTTGAGTCCTGATTTTAGTTCCTTATTTGCTTTGCACTCTTGGGGAAATTGTATGACTTCTCAGAACCTGAGTAATCCCACCTCTAAAGTAAAGATAATAGTATGTAGTATGCAGTGTCATAGTGCAGATCATTGGGACACAATATACAAAAGGACAAGTTTAGTGCCTGGTACATTCTAGGTTCACAGAAAATGTATTGCCTTCCTCTTTCCCTCCATGGAAAGGACACGGACTAAAAAACATACGTCTGCCGCTTACCACCCTTCCATGAATCCCTTATTTGTATAACCTACGCTAGCCAAATCAGATTGTTTGCCACCTCCCAGATATGTTATGTCTTCTCTTACTCTCAATTCTGTAATTGTGCTCAGACTGATTTTTTCTTTATCTCCCCTTTCCCTTCATTCTATGTTGAGACTCCGCTCAGCCTTCAGGGAGTCCCTCAATTGCCATCTCCTCTATGAAGCATTTTCCTACTGTTTCCAGGCAGATGTAAGCTCTCCTTGTTTAAAAAGGCACATTCTCTCTGTTTCTTCTGTGGTACTTGATGGTTCTACCTCGCCTCATTTTGTGTACTTATTACCCTTCCAGAAAGACTAGAGATGCCTTGAGAGCAGAACCAGAGCCTCATCGACCTTTGTACATCTCATGGCCCTAACCCAGGTCCTTTTATCTGTACTTTCTGCATTAACTTCACATTTTCAAGCAGAGCTCTTTTCAATATATTCCTAGATCCTTTTTTCCTACATTTACAACACCACAAAGACAGAATGATTAAAAGTATCCTCAGGGAATACTCTATTTTAGGTTCCTCCCTCCCTGTCCAAAAAAGGAGGCAATGCTTCTGGATGTGGGACACTTAGTAGTCGATCCAGCCCAGTGACCTGTCGTTCAGAACCATTTATTACTGTGTCCATGGGGTACAAAGGACTTTTGCTTTTCCCTTATTTCTTAAGACTCTGGCTCTGCCTCTTACTTCCCTTAAGCTCCCAGGACTTTTTTTTTTTTTTTTTTTAATTTCTGCATTTCAACAACAATGAATCTCATATCTGGGCTTTGAGCACCCCTTCTGAAGATGATGGATAGGAGCAAAGCCTTCTGGGACACATTAGTACAGCTGCCAGTGGGCTCGAGGTGCTTATAAAATAAAAAGGCTCGGGATTCTGGGAACATATTTGCAGTTCTAAGTGAACCGCCCAACACAGCTGAAAAGAAACACCCAAGAACACTTCCTTTTATTCTTTTTAAGCTGTGCATGGAAGAGGTACATCGTATTAGATTGCAAGTAAGTCTCAGAAGGATTCTTTTTATGTCATGTCACCAGGTGCTAATATCATCACCTTTGCCTATCAGGTACATGTGCTTTAGAATTATAGGAAGCTTATAAAATCAAGTTTAAAGCAGCAAAGTCCAGTTTCTCATTTATTGGATAATACTGAGTATCATTGCCTGACATGAGACATTTTCCCATGTAATTATGAAAAAGAATAGCACCCACATATCTATAAGGTTTAATGATGCTTTAATTCCACCTGTGGGTAAGTATGTAAGATAGGATATTATCAGAAAACCAAACATGATTAAATCACCACTAAGCGACAGGCACAAAGCATCCCATCGTAAACCTGATTTCAAAAATAGAAAACGGTTTTATATGAGACGCTCTTACACTTCATTAGACCTGGGAGAGTAGAGAATCTGTGAAGCTGCTAATTTGCTACACAGTCATTGCATTAAAAAGGAAGGGCTGACCAAGAAAGACATGGATTTGAAGCATTTGGGGGATAAGAAAATAATTCCTATGTGTCAGTAAGACATAGGAGCTTGTTGAATCGATACTTTGGGAGGATGCTAGGAGAGGACAACGAGAAGATTTAAGAAGTGATGTCAGGTTTTTCTCCAGATGCAGACAGCCTTTGATGTACAGAGAGAAACAGCTCTGTCAGATAGCAGCAAAGGGAAAAGCTGGAAAAACCATAGCAAAAAGGAATCAAGTTTTTTTTTTTTTAGTGAGGCAGTCTTTCTAGAGACCCTCTGCCCGCATTGAAGCTTCTCTAAACCACAGACCATATGTAAAAGGTTTCCCTCTTGGAAGAACAGGACATGCTGTACAGACCTTCAGAGTTAGGCTGGAAAGAAGCAGCTGACAGTGTGAGGCCAGTACAGAGCATGAGTTTGGCCAAACCAGGCAGAGTGAAAAATGAGAAGAATAAGAGAGATCCGATATAAAATGGATCCCTTTTGGGGTATCTACCGAGCTCACAATGACCCCTACTTCACAGCCATGTTGGGGAATGTGACCCCACCTGATGACCATAGTTGAATGAACCAAGAACACCTGACACCCCTCTAGGTGGATGAGGAATGTGGAACTAGGTGCATGAGGAATGTGGAACTAGACTGGACGTTAGACTTGTACTTGTGACTCTTGGAGTTCGGCTCTGGGAATTGTGGGAAACTACCAGCACGCCTGAGAAGGAAAGCTAGTTGTTGAAAGGGAAGAATGAAGCAAACATAAGGAAAGAAGCAGAGAAAAGTGATAGTGTATAAATACTCCCCACGGTTCCTATCTTCCATTCCTGGCCTCATCCTTTAAGAGGCCCTGCTGCCCTTGGCCTCTCCAACTCCCCACTGTATCTTGATACTAGATCCCCCCCATTTTTCTTTAAGTCAGCTTCAGAGGGGTTTCTGCTACCTGCAACCTGGAGGACTGGAGCTGACATACTACCTCGGAGGGCCTGACCATGTAGCTTCGGGAAGGTAGTGCCTCTTACAGCAACCAGTCTCTGTCAGTGAAAGCACGCTATTAATCACAGGCACAGCACTCCTAACAACTGTTATGACATTAACAGGCTATCAATACAAAAAAAGTCTTTCTCAGAAAACAGGGCTTTCTTGGTCTACACAGTAGGTTCTTTGATCAATAGCTATGATGACGATAATGATGATGCTGACAGCAGCTCCCATTTACTGTGTGTTGTAATAATAACTTACTAAGCCCCGAACTATGTATGGCTGGGTGCTTTACATACATCATATCTACTTCCCACAACTCTTCATGGTAGTGAGAGTAGAATTTTGTTTGGGAACGTTGGTGACACAGCACACAAACAGAGATGTCATCTGGGAAGGACCAGCATGCTGGGAAGGCAGGGCTCCACAAGAGGGTACTCAACATGATGTGCCATCATTCAAGATCTGGCCATTGGTCTTGCAGTCTTAGGAGATTTCCATGGTGCGCCAGCACTGACTAGACTTAGGTATGCTGAGTCATGCAACACAGTTCACTAGAGACTGATATATAAACCAGATGCCAAGTTATTAATTTACCATGAGATGTATAACTGCCAAGCAGCCTGGATACTGATGCTGGCCTGAGCAATGTACGATATTCTCTCCGTAGACAGATTACGTTGGGAGCCAAAGTGTTAGAAGGTTGTTTGGGTAGGTAGATGATTCGAATGTTAGGCACGGAGATCTGACAGCTGCTATATTCATCTCCAGAGACAGGATTTAGCTACCAGGTGAACCAGACGTTTGGGCACCATTTCTTTGGATGCTGCCTGGAGAGCTTTTGCCAACAAATGCTTCTGCGACCTTACTAGGCTTCTAGAGCTGACCAGTTTCCTTCTGAAGGAAACATTCTTTCTTTAGCTATCTTAATATCCAATCCATCTTGTGTGTCTAGGAGTCCTTTTATTTGTTTAAGGTTATTTTGCATATTTGGGGTCAGATTCACGATTTCATGCTTTCATAGTTTGAAGTAGAAGAATAATTTTATTCTCTTTCTTTCCACATTTTCGACAGAGTAGCTCACTATCACCTGAATGTATCATCTACGGTATTATCATCCCAATGTTGTACAAATAGGGTAAAAACCATAGGTTTTGGGGTCAGAAAGACCTGGGATAAAATTCTGGATCTCCCATTTTTAAGTTTTATAGTTCAGGACAAGTTAATTCTCTTGGCCTCAGATTCCTCACTTTTTATAAAGTGGGGATAACGCGCACCTCACAGGATAAAATGAGATTTACCAAGGTTATTATGCAAAGCATCTAGCACAGTTCTGGATGTGAAACACAGATCATAACACACTGGAGCAAAAGTGTGTTAACTTAACCATTTAGATTCGCCTTGGTTTCCAAGTATGTAATTATGTAATTTTTTCTTCATTATTCTTCCAATGTGGTTTCGCTTTGATTTTTATAATCGTATTAGTGTGACTTTAAAAAATAATTTCCCTGACTTTTGAGAACTGAATAAACAAAAATGAACCCTACATGAGTGCACTGATTTCTTTGGCTTACTGTTCTCCTTCTCCACCAGAAATAAACAAATGACACAGCTTGCTTTTGTCTTTTTTCTTCCTGTTATCCTTGTGAAGATATCATTTATGGACTCTAGTCATGTTTTTTTCATAAGAATTCTGCACTAAATTCCCAAGCTTGAAAATGCCTTTTTCACTGAGAAAGTGCTATGAAATCCTACAGCTTTTGTCACAAATTAATTCTTTTGTTACCAACTAATTCAGCTTACTTTCAGATGTTAGAATTTCCCAAATTACATGATTCTTCCTATATAAATGCATGGGTCTATCTTTATATTTAGCTGTTTTATCTTACGAGTTTGCAGTGTATGTAATTATGCCCTCTTTTTATTCAAGTAGATTATAAACCTTGTAAGAATAGGGACAGATCAATCTCTTTATTTCCTCATTGTCCATACATTATAGTATCCTACACTAGATTGAGAAGATATCAAAAAATTCTTTGTTGGGGAGAAATGCCAGCAAATGTTGGGGAGAAGTGGAAATAAAAATGACAGAGAAGTTTACCTCATTTGTTAATTATATGCACATTTTCTGAAAGTATAGATCTGAATCTAAGTATTAATTAATTCTTTTGGTGTAAACTTTTGTGAACTTGTGTTTACTTTTCCTCAAATTACTTGAACATTTTCTTTCCTTCTCCTTTGACTTAAGAAAAAAAAAAGATTTTATTTATTTATTTGGCAGAGAGAGAGAGAGAAGAGAAAGACCACAGCTAGGCAAAGCAGCAGGCAGAGGAAGATGGAGAAGCAGGCTCCCCGCTGAGCAGTGAGCCTGATGTGGCCCTCGATCCCAGAACCCTGGTATCATGACCTGAGCAGAAGGCAGATGCTTAACCAACTGAGCCACCCAGGTGTCCCATCCTTCTCTTCTGGCTTTAACACTAGGAATTTTATATACACCCTAGATGTTTCTTACATTAGAGGAATTCCTGACTTTAGCTTTTACCTCTTTTCCTTTAATCTACATTGTATGTTATCAATGCCAAACTCATCCTCCAATTTACTTCCTTAACTTTGCTTCCCCTCTGTTTAAATTGCTTCAGTGATCCCACCCCTTTAGTGTTTGTCTTGAATTATAATGCTCAAACTTTATACTCTTAAGATCCTTGAGGAAAGATGATATTTAGTTTGGCCTATTCTCACATACCAAATGAAGATATCTCAAAATTTAGTGCAACACATAGATGAAAACAAATATGAAACAAGTATAATGCAGTACTGAGAGAATAAAAACAAGTACCATGACAGATCTGCATGAGAATTAAAGTACCCATTATCAATTTTACTCCAAACATGGATTAAAATTTTATAATCTGGGTACATGTGTATTTCCAAAATTGAATCCTAAGTAGGCAGTGTACACAAGATGAGGAAAGGAAAATTTAGAACGTGCCAGACACAGGGCCAGAAATTCTGACAGTTAAGCTCACTAAAATGATACAATATTCCTTCTAGGTTGATGGCATTATTCTACCCTACAAGTTGTAATCCTATTAATACCTAAGTATCCTGTAATACTTAATATTAACATGTTAAAATTATGAACTGACCATAAAATAGGCTCCTTTTACTTTCTGTGAACATTAATTTCAGGGTCTTTATACAGAACCTGGTTAGTTTGATTTAATATTATAAACGTGTTTTCCAAATTTTCATTACAATTGCAAAATAAATTCCATAAATTCATATGGGGAGACTGTTTATAAATGCCATTTTCAGTCATGGAAAGAGATATAAACAGACAAATCTGAGGGTGCTGTATAAGTGAACTCTATAAGGTCAGTTTTTTTTATGAACTAAACGGTCCTCAAGGAAGAAGTCAACCAAACTTGATTCTGTTTTCAGGATTAAAACCAAAGAGATTAACTTATCTTTGTATTTAAGAAGTAGCCTCTGTCTAGGGGGCAGTGGGCTTGGCAGTATACTCAATGATCTCACCAAAAGCCTATGTAATGTAATGACATTAGACTGTGTGTTTATGGTAGATAATACCAGTGAAGCATAACACAATGCATCTTGACATAATTCAGTTTGTAAAACCAAACTCATTCAATAGCCCCACACAATTATGACAAACAATGTAATACTTTGGAATAACACAAAACAGAAACATGGATACTCATGCTTTCATTCATCCATTTGCTATACTGAGCATCTCCAGGGCTATGGCTACTATAAGGGACATAATGACAGATTGGATACAATCACTGCCTTTGGAAACCTACAATCTAGGAGACAAGATATGAACACAAAATGTGAGGAGTAAGGTAAGAAATAGCATAAAAGTGGTGCTATGGAGTGTCGCAGGACTACAGAGGAAGGGGGTACTATGTGTGGAGATGGCATCCAGGTAAGGCTTCATGGAGTTGAGGGCATATGGGCTATTTGGAAGTGCGGGTAGGATTTCAGCAGAGAAAGGGGAAGATTCAAATGAAGAAGGAGTAAGTGTGGAAGTGAGCTGTCACTGGCAGCTTTGGTAAATGCTGGACAGGCCGGTCTGACTGGAGGGTAAGTCATGTGTAATGGAGTGAAATGTAAAGCTGGGCGGGGGCTGGGGAGGCTAGGCAGGACCCTCAAGGTCAGTTGACCAGGGTGACAGAACCATTGAAAGCTTTTCTCAAGGAATTGATACAATCCACCTGTTCCTTGAAGAACTTAGCAGGATAGCATAAAGGAAGAAAGACCAAAGCTGGAATTTTATTTAGAAGGTTCTTTTAGTGGTCCAGACATCTGCTTGTGAAGGAGGAGTGGCAGGAACGAAATGAGCACTTATTGAAAGCTCACTATGTGTAAGGCATTTATTTGTTTTAGCTATAATATTTCACTCAATTCTTGTAATGTCTCTGAAAGGTAAATAACATTAACTCCAGCATTCAGTTGAGGACCTGAATCCCCAGAAGCAAGCCCAAGGTCTGGCACTGCAAGTGCTCAAGGAAAAAGCTGTCATATCGAATCAGAGCTGTGATTCATGCAACATATTTTCTGTTCTCCACAGAAGCTCCAAGGAAACAAAATAGTTTGTACAGTTCTAAGATTGCAACCCAGAGGGTTATTTCTACTAGTAAGGCTCGCCCCAACCCTTGGGTCAAATTCTGCTCCTCATCAGGGGAACATAAGGGTCAGTCCTGCTTTACTCTTCAATGCCAGTTGTTGATTCTGGGTGTTCTTACTGCTGGGATCAAGCTCTCCTTTTCAACTCACAGGAGGTCAAGTCTCTCTTCCTTCTTAGACCAGCATCCCTGTCTTTGAACTCTACCCACAAACTCAGTTCCTATCTTTTCAATAAGATGTGAAACCTCTTTGATACCAACTCTCTGCTTGTTGCCCCCTGCCAGGCTTCCTTCATGCAGTGCTTTGCTTTGCTTATGTGACAAGTACAGTGTCTGGGCTGCGGGACTGCCCCAGCTCTTCCGGACTGCTACTAGAATCATCGGGCCCCACTCTCTCTGGTCTAGCCTGCGCTTCTCTTAGATGAAAAGACTTTGGACAATTGTCACCATGGTAGTAATTGGTAGTACTCATACTTAAGTATCACAAAGCACACGCTGTGTGCCAGGCACTGTTCACTGTGCCTTTCAAATATTCCCTCTTATAATCATCACATTATCGATAGTCTCATTTTATTGATTAAAAAAAAAAAGCGAAACAAAAAACCCAAGTCTGAGAGCTTCAGTTACTTGTCTCAGGTGACATCTAGCATTCTGGCTAGAGCTTAACCAGAATGCTCTTCTGCCTCTCCAATGTCAGTGAGAAGATAGAGAACACGTCACAGGTGAATGTACTAACTCAAATGCCTTATTTAATACAACTGGCACAATACTACAATAGCTACCAGACTTATGTTAGTTCACATTTAACAAATATGAACCCACAAAGCAGTTAGAAAGAAGCCCTTATATGAGGCTGAAACTTTGATATGTGAGTATTTTCATTTTAACTGAAGATACTAAAGGCGTTCTGCATTTGAGCAAGTCTAGTAAGGCAGTAGCAGTCAAAGATACTGCTGTTTTACATAGCAAAAATAATCCATGAATGCTGGTAGAGAAGGTAATCATGAATATGATCTTAACGGGAGAGGAAACAAATTTAAGGATTTAAAGAATCAAAGCAGAGTTGGTAAGAGAGTAGATTTTAAAAATTCTCATCACAAGAAAAAAAATCAAAGACCATTGTCATCTTGTCAAATCAAATAGTTCGGCACACTCAAGTTCACTTGACAAAATGATGACACATTTTATTGTTATTAATTCAGAAGGTGAACATCTGGCTAAATATAATTAGAAATTTTAACAAGAATATGATATGTTAATGTTAATATGTTAGTATGAATTTTGGATTCAAATTGGATTTGGCACGGAGTCTGCTTAAGACTCTTTCTCCCTCTGTCCCTCTTCCCCATGCATGCTCTCTCTCTCTCAAAGAAATAAATCTTGAAAAAAAAAAAAAAGTAGAGAGCACTCATTAAAATAATTGGGGAGGGCATCTGGGTGCCTTGGTTAGTTAAGCTTCTGACTCTTGATTTTGGTTCAGATCATAATGTCAGGGTTGTGAGATCGAGACCCATGTTGGGCTCCCCGCTGGGCATGGAGCCTGCTTAAGATTCTCTCTACCCGAGGATGTGGAGAAAGGGGAACATTACTGGTGGGAATGCAAGTTGGTGCAGCCATGTTGGAAAACAGTGTGGAGATTCCTTAAGAAATTAAAAATAGAGCTTCCCTATGACCCTGCAATTGCACTACTGGATATTTACCCCAAAGATACAGATGTAGTGAAAAAGAAGGGCCATCTGTACCCCAGTGTTCATAACAGCAATGGCCACAGTTGCCAAACTGTGGAAAGAACCAAGATGCCCTTCAATGGATGAATGGATAAAGAATATGTGGTCCATATATACTATGGAGTATTAATGCCTCCATCAGAAAGGATGAATATCCAACTTTGGTATCAGCATGGACGGGATTGGAAGAGATTATGCTGAGTGAAATAAGTCAAGCAGAGAGCCATTTATTGTATGGTTTCACTTACTTGTGGAGCACAAGGAATAACATGGAGGACACTGGGAGATGGAGAGGAGAAGTGAGTTGGGGGAAATCGGAGGAGGAGACAAACCATGAAAGACTGTGGACTCTGAGAAACAAACTGAAGGTTTTGGAGGGGAGGGGAGTGGGGGTTGGGGGAGCCTGGTGGTGGGTATTATGGAGGGCACGTATTGCATGGAGCACTGGGTATGTTGCATACACAATGAATTTTGGAACACTGAAGAAAAATTAAATTAAATTAAAAAAAATTCTCTCTCTCCATTCCCCACACTCCCTCTCTTAAAAAAAGAAAGAAAGAAAGAAAAAATTGGTGAATATACCTCTACATAACAAGGGCTAGATAAAAGTGATCAAGAAATAGAAGGAGCTTCTTTTCTTTTTAGATTTATTTATTTGAGAGAGAGACAGAGAGAGAGAGAGAGAGAGAGCACGCACACACATGAGTGGGGGGAGGGGCAGAAGGAGAATGTGAGAGAGAATCCAAGCAGACTTCCTGCTAAGCACAGAGCCAATGCAAGGTTTGATCTCAGGACCCTGAGATCATGACCTGAGCCGTGAGGGTTGACCGACCTGAGGGTTGGATGCTTAATCAACTGAACTACTTAGGTACCCCCAGGGAGCTTATCTTCTAATGGTAGAGAGAGAAAGACCATGAGCAAGTAAATAAATAAATGCATACAATAACTAAATAGTAATCAGAGTTATGACAAAAGTAAAACAAAGTAATGTAATAATTTAGAATAAAGAAGTGGTAGTGTACCCAGCCATGACAGAACATTTGGGCTGGCACCTGACTGACAAAGTTGGGGAACAGAGTAAGAGAAATGACTCTCAAGTGGTATGCTCAGCTAGCATGGCTGGAACATAGTAAGGAATAGGGAGACCGGCATGAGACCAAGTCAGCAAGGTGGGCAGGGCACACATCACGGGTCCTTATAGGCCACAGCAAGATGGTTGACTCTGGTTCTAAGAAGTAGAGGAAGGCACCATCAGGTTCTAAGTTAGAGGAGTGATGTGACCTCATCTATGTTTTTAAAAGATCACTTTAACTGCTATTTGGAAAATGCATTACAGGGAGTCAAGAATGGAATCCTTGAGACCAGTGAGGAAGCTACTGTAACAGTGACCAGAGAGGTGGCAGCCTGGACTCCAGTTGTACCAATAAAAAGAGGGAGGTAGATAGAATAGGGATGTATTCTGAGGCATCAGGATAATAAGAACTGACAGGACTTATTGATGAGGAGATGTGGGGAGTCAGGGAAAGAGAGCAATTTCACTGTTCTGATCTGTGATCTAGTGATAAGTGGGACACTAAGAAAAAAATACATTTTTGGAGAAATTCAGATCTGTAGAATACTGATCAGCAGAATGCTAATGTAGTGATAACCTCAATGACATTTACATTAAACTCTGGAAATGACAAGCAACAAACTTTCATCAAGTCACATGGAACATGATCACTGGTTAGATAGTTTTCCTCTCAGCAACCTCAAGCCCAAGACCATTGTCAGCTCTGGAAATGAAGATGAAAACTGCGTCAACCATTCTGGCCTTACGTGGACATTTTATTTCATATTTATTTATTTAATATTTATTTCTATTTTATTTCTAGAAATGCTGAAGAGTGTGAGCACATGGTAGGTATTTGAAAAATGTGCAGTGAACTGAATGACACCTGATCCATTACAATTAGAGAACATGTGACATAACCTACCTATAAAAAGGGCTAAGAGCAGAACTGAGAATTCTCAAAATTGCCACAAATCATGAATCTGAATTACATTATTCCCTATTTTAAAATTTCTATTTTGTGGATATGTATATACATATGTATGTATCCATACACACACACAAACACACACGTATATTTGTGCGCATTTCTCTCTGAAACTATTGATGGAAAAAACAGGAATGCTCTAATCTTTTTAAATTATTATTATTTTTAAAGATTTAATTGTCAGAGAGAGAGAGGCAGAGAGGACATGAACACAAGTCGGGGGAGAGGTGGGCAGAGGAGAAGCAGGCTCCCCGCTGAGTCTTAAAGAGCCCAATGCGAGACTTGATCCTAGGACCCTGGGATCATGACCTGTGCGGAAGGCAGAGGCTTAACCTACTGAGCCACCAAAGCGTTCCTCTAATCTTTTTTCCTAGTATCTAATCAGCACTACTCCACAATGCTTCTATTTGAAATGAATAGTCATTACTTACCTGAAGCATATCGCCAAGGTCTGCGGTGCTAATATCCGGATCCTCCGTGGTGTTGAAGGGCACAGGAGTTATCCGTACAAGGGTGAGCACTCTGGGTTCTGGATATCTCCATAACATCATCCCTGAGCTATCTTCAGTTTCATTGTAAAACAAGACTTCATAGACACCAGGCATTTTCAAAGGTTCTGTTAAAGGAAAAAATAATTAACTGCATGCTTTTGAAATGGAACATGGTACAGAAAGAGAACATTATGAGGATAAAAGGTAAGAATGTAAAGAAGCTGGCTGGCCATTTTTAGATGCTTTAGGACAGGAACAAATTAAGAATTTTCCCCTAAGACAGACTGAATGGTAATGTACTATTTTTGTACTGCAGCTATTAACATACTTTTCAAGCGATCTTGATGTGTTATTTAGTGAACGTGCAGTTAAAACTCTCTTTCACGCTGAAGCTGTTGCTACTTACCAGCATCTCGTATATACTGGAACAGGCCTGTCCGTAGGTCATCCGAACTTTGTTCACTTTGAAACATCTGGTTCTTTTCCACAGGAGATGGCATGTGTGGAACTGCTTCGGGAACTTCAAAATTTCCCTCCTTGTTGAGGTATCCACTGAGTAATTCATGTAGAAGCACTAAACAGTTCAAATGTTCTTGACCCCAGAAAACCTTTAAGAATCATATGAAAAATTTTAGTGACTTTTAAATACAAACATTTCATGAGGATAATTAGGCACAATCATACCAGAGTTAAGGTGAGACCATAATTACATTCAATTTAATTATTGACAATAACTTAACTATAATTGCTAAGTGACCTATGGGATGAATTTCTATTACTTGAGTAAATACATAAAAACAAGAAAGTCAATTACATCATATGTTGTGCGAATAACAATCAATTTTCACTTGATCTTAGCCAAAAGGCCGAGAAGCGATTGCACAATCAATTTTCAATGCTGGGTTACCAATGAAATTATGTTAGTGCAAGGTAATGTTTATGAGTTAACTTGCCTAAGTGAGAAAACAGTATCTATTACAGTCCGAGAGAAGGTAATGAAGATCTTCTAGGCTGAAATGTTAATAAAAGAATAATAATAACCTTGTGGAATAATAACCTTGTGGAATAGCTTCCTTGTCATGAGATTTAACAAACACCTCTTAATTATAAGATTCCATTCTTTGCACTTTTACTCTTCAGAGAAAAGAGAGAGAAGATGCTCAATGAACTTGAACTCACAAGGCTCCCAACTTCTGTGTTTAGTGAGAATGTACCAGCATACAGTATTCCTCAGCCTCTGATAATCAACTATAGAGGAGATACAGTAGAGTTTCAGGACAAAGGCCTTGGTATTTTTTCTAATAAAGTGGATCAAATTCTCTTTTTTTCCTCCATGTGAAGAGTACTAGTCCATAACAGAAGTATGACCAGTGGGTAATAATGATTAATGTCAGAGGACTCAAAATGTAAATAATATTACACTTGTCTGTATATATTGGATAAAGGCAATATAACCATTATTTCTAAGAGAACCAGATTAACACAGAAAAGAGAAAAAATATAACGAAGTAGGAAAAAATAACCCTACCCCTGTGGGTAAATTTTATTTTAAGATTTTATTTATTTGTTTTTGACAGAGATGGACACAATGAGAGAGGGAACATAAGCAGGGGGGTGCGAGAGGGAGAAGCAGGCTTCCCATGGAGCAGGGAACCCAATGTGGGGCTTAATCCCAAGACCCCGGGATCATGACCTGAGCCAAAGGTAGATGCTTAACAAATGAGCCACACAGGCGTCCCACCTGTGGGTAAACTTTAAACCTAAGTTTGGGTACTGCTCTCTGGAATTAAGGCAACAGAAATAAAGGTAAGAGATATGATACTAAGTCCACTGTGTTCTCTTCAATCTTATTTTTATTGGATCTTGAAAAACTCCCCAAGCTGGGGAGTTGAACACTGTGCTTTAGGCTTTAACTGTCAAGAGATGGTGACTTTATAATGTAGACATAATATGTTTTTGTCTTATTGTTGATTTTAATGAGGAGTTACTTTGCTGTCTTGGGAAAATGGTAATACTGCTAATATTGTTGATAAAACAACATGAAATGATACACTTATTATTAAATACATGAAGATTTCTGATAGATGCCAAAAATCTCCACAAAGCAATACAAAGCAGTAAGTTATTAGAATCTTTCCACATCTAGCTCCCTGTCAGTAAGAAAACTGGTGAAAAAGTCAAGGCAACACGACCTGTAGATAAAAACAAGAAATTCATATGTAATATGCCTCTGTTACTAACAAATCAGTCATTTACATTTTCATAATTGTGAATTTCTCAAGGTTTTTGGATTTATGTTAAACTTAGGGGACATCAAATCATATAAAGAATACATTCAGGGCGCCTGGGTGGCTCAGTGGGTTAAGCCGCTGCCTTCGGCTCAGGTCATGATCTCAGGGTCCTGGGATCGAGTCCCGCATCGGGCTCTCTGCTCAGCAGGGAGCCTGCTTCCTCCTCTCTCTCTCTCTCTCTGCCTGCCTCTCTGCCTACTTGTGATCTCTCTCTGTCAAATAAATAAATAAAATCTTAAAAAAAAAAAAAGAATACATTCAAATCTAACCATCTAGAAAGTTACCAAGAAATAAACTGAATATCCTCACACAGTCCATACATAGCTATAAATCAAAAGTGTAAAAGGCTGCAATTGATTATATGCCAAGTGTGAATCATCAGGTGTTAAAATACCTAAAGAACCTACCATTGGCAAGTGGTTCTTATATATTGCTGATGACACTGTGCTTGAGACAATTATATATTGAGATGACACTTACAACCTTGGCTACTTCATAACTAGCAAAGTCTATAATTAGAAAAAAGTTTAATGACCCAGCAATTCCACTCCTAATCACATATCCAAGAGAAAGGAAAACATATGTCCACACAAGAGCTTACACACAAATGTTCCTAGAAGCATCATTCATAATACCCAAAGGTGGAAAGAATCCAAATGTCCATCAACTGATAGATAAATGTGGTATGGCCCTACAACAGAATACTATTTGGCCCATAAAAAGGAACAGAGTATTGGCACCTGCAACAATATGGATGAGTCTTGTAAACACTATACTGTGTGAAGGAAGCCAGTCACAAAAGACCACAGATTATGTGATTCCACTTACATGAAATGTCTAGAACAATCAAATATGCAGAATCAGAAAACACTTAGTAGTTGCCTAGATCTAGAGAGAGGATTAGAGGGTAATGGGGAATGAATGCTAATGGGTACAGGGTTTTGAGGGTGTTGTGTGAATGTTTCTAAAGTGGATTATAGTGATGAGCACACGTCATGAATATACTAAAAAAAAAAAAACCACTAAATCATACACTTTATTTAGGTGAATTATATGGTATGTGAAATTTATCTCAATAAGCTGTTAAAAAAGCTCAGTAAGAAATCAGTTAGAGGCACCTGGTGGCTCAGTCGATTAAGCATCTGCCTTTGGCTCAGGTTATGATCTCACCATCCGGGGATGGAGCCCCAGGGAGCCTGCTTCTCCCCCTCCTCCCCTCTCATGCTCTGTCTCTCTCTTTCTCCCAAATAAAAAATAAATAAAATCTTAAAAAAAAATGAGAGAGAGATCAATCGGATAATACTCGTTCTCACTATCTCTGTCTCTCTCTTTCTCCCAAATAAAAAATAAATAAAATCTTAAAAAAAAATGAGAGAGAGATCAATCGGATAATACTCTTTCTCACCATATCAAGATTTAGTGAAACAGTTCAAAAAATGAAAAAAGGCTAGTTGAAAACTTAGGGAAAAAATGTGGCCAATCCCCACAAACCTGTAGCAGACCTCCTCTTAAATCAATGGTTATTTTTGGTATGGACTGTTCTGGGCCTGGATTGCCACTGTGTTTACACCACTTAGCTTCCAGATGGGCAGAAGCACAGCATGGTCCTATCAGAATCCGATTTCTTTCTTTGAGACTTGTTTTAAGCAGAAAATCATTTATGCTGAGTAGAAACGAAGACCCAAGAATCACGCCTGGAAAAGAAAAAAAAGGAGAGGGGTATAGGTTATAATTATTCTTTGTCAAAAAAGTATGTTTGAGTAAGAACTATCCGTATTTTTAAAAAGCATTAATTTATCCTTTGTTAGTCTTCTTTTTCAGTTGGCTTTCTCCCACAGTTTTACGCTACTTACATAGAATTCTAGTTATGAAGCAGGTATGCCTCTTTCACATTCCTAACAAAAAAATATTTGCCAAAACATTATGACTTTTTCCATGTGTGAGCATTTTAGGTTTTATGAGTAGAGACATTTTCATTAAATTGTGCAAGTTTTTCAAACAACTACATTAAGAATAAGAACAGCTGCTTCATTTGTCTATTGTTAACATGATGGGAAAGGGCAATTTTCTGTGATTTCTTAGAGTAACAAAGTAAGTATATTACTTTGCTAGACACTCAATTTTTTGACTGGCTTATGTTAAAATTCAAAACAATCAAAATATATAACATGTGTTTTCTAAAAATTTTAGTTTAATCCAAACTTCACACATCATAACCACTTGAAGTTTACAAAGTCTTAAAAACAGATAGTGGCAGGTTAGATTTATGAGAAAAACTATATGCTATAGTTCAAAGTAAATATACCCAGAAAAGGAATACACTTTAAATTGTAGGTTTTCTTTTGAACTTAAACTAGAAGTGTAGATCAAAACCTTTTCATAAAACCAACAGCACACTTTAAGATATTTGGATGCAAAGTTAGAGTGGTGGGTTAACTTTCCCCCAAGGAGCTCATATTCTGAATTGTCATTGTGAATATTGAATTTCACCAGACCACATTTGTAATGCCCATGGCTTATTTTTCTAATGATATTTGATCCTTAAAAGAGATGAAAGATTAAAAAACACCTTAGGCCCATAGTCCACACGTTTCAAAGTACAGTACCCACACTGACTCTTCAACTCTGTGGAGAGTTGAAAACTTCATGTAGGTTGTATGCTCCTACTGCAGAAATAAGACCATAACTTCTAATCTTCCACGGAAGACATCACACCCAGGTAAGTTAGGGCTAAGACTTCTGTTAAAATTTAGGACGGCAGAAATCCATTTCATAAATTTCAACTCTATTATGGCACTAAGATTTCCATTTCATTTATACAACTTTCTTGATTCACAACTACCCCTCATTTAGATAAAGAAAAGAGATAAAACAGAAAATTAAAAAAAAAAAAAAAGAAACAAACAGGTCCCCAAATACCCAAGAATCAAAAATTATCTCCATTAATGGAGTTTAGAACAAAAGCCATAACTTCCTGATCTAACTGCAATACATTTCCTGAAATATTTACTTCTCAATAGTAAATATCTGCTAATTGAAACATACCAATCAATTATTCCAAAATTTCTCATAATGGGGATTATGGAAGTATAGGCTTGATTCAGTACAGTCATCCAGCAAATGAGTAGTAAGGGAATGTTAGAATTATATTTCCCTTTATTCCCCAATATATGCATCTTCATTCTGCCCTAGAGCGAAATACCCAATTATCTGGTAGTAATCTTAATGTGAATATTCTTTTGGTTCCTCAATACACAAAATGCTTAATACCAAGGGCCTCCTAGGTTGCTTACCTCATTTAAGGTTTATTATTACCTGGCCAGACACCCAGACTAAAAAAACTCAGGGCCCACTTTGGGGGCTCTTGTTCTCTTATCTCCATGACTTAATTTCTAGATCATTCTGTCTATCTCCATTATTTTAAAACACCAAGGAAGAGAGACTTTGGTAAGCTAAATGATTGAAATGTAGACCACATCACTTTCAAGCTTTAGTAGACTGACCATTCCGGAGGCAAGACCATCTGATTCAGTATAGGACTGGGCACAAGAATAGCCCTTCAAGATATACCCCACCAAACTGAATTGCCAGTATAAAATGTGATCCAACGTTTATGTCTCAACATATGTTTTAATTGACAAACAAAACAGCAGAGTGCTTAAATCTCTGCCATTCTTCATTTTGCATCACTATGTCATAGAATAATAAGGTAGGATGGAGAAGACCTTACAAGCCATCCATGCCAAGCCCCCCCCTCTAAAAAATATCAAACAAAACCCTTTTTATTTTGAAACCATGTTAGAAGCACCTAAAACTTGCAAAAATGTGCGGAGTTCCCGAGTATATACCTCTTACCTAGCTATGTAACCTGAGCAGAAATACAGAAATCAGGAAATCAACACTGATAGCATACCAGTAAGTAATCTATAGATCTCATGTAAATTTTGCCATTTCCCCCACAAATGTCCTTTGATGGTCTGGGATCCGAACTTGGGATCCCCATTGAATTTAGCTCTCAGTCTCCTTAGTCTCCTTTCTTTGTCTTTAATGACCTTGATGTTCTTGAATAATCCAGGCCAATTATTTTGCCGAAAGTCTCTCCCTTTGAGTGTATCTGATGTTTTCTCCTTAGAATGAAGTTATACATTTTTGGCAAGAATCCCTAAGAAGTGATATCCTTCTCCATGTTACCATATACTGGGGTATGTGATATTGATGCTTCACTACTGGCAATAGTAACTCTGATTGTATGACTAAAGTGGCGTCTGCCAGGTTTTGCCACTGTAAAACCGCTGTTTTTGGGATGCCTGGGTGGCTCAGTTGGTTAAGCAGCTGCCTTCAGCTCAGGTCATGATCCCAGCGTCCTGGGATCGAGTCCCGCATCGGGCTCCTTGCTCGGCAGGGAGGCTGCTTCTCCCTCTGCCTCTCCTTGACATTCTGTCTGCCTGTGCCCGCTCTCTCTCCCTCTTCTCTCTGACAAATAAATAAAATCTTAAAAAAAAAAAAAACAACCGCTGTTTTTTTGAAAATAACAACTATCTTGTGGGAGATATATGAAGATTATGCAAGTATCCTCTTTTACATCAGACTTTCACCTGCTAATGTTTTAGCAACCATCAATGGTTCGTGCATGCAATGATTATTACTGTGGTGTGTGATCATGTTGCTTTTCCATTTTTCTTATTCTTTCCATTCTTATTCTTTTCTTATTTTTCCTTTTTCTTATTCTTCTACATTTATTAATTAGCATTCTGTGGTAAAAAGAGCTGTCCTTTCTACCCCATTTATCAGTTCAACTATGTATTTGTATTAGTATGGACTCAAGGGTATTTATTTTATTTTATGGGTTATAATTTAATACTATCATTTACTTTGTTGCTTCTGCCCAGTTCTGGGCACTAAGAACCCCTTCAAGTTGGGTCCTGTGTCCTTCTGATATACCCCCAACATTTTTTGAGAACTTCTTCACTTTCTGGTCATCTAAGATGTTTTAGGTTTATCTTGTATTTTTCCCATCTCATCTATGGCATCAGCCATTTCTCCAAAAAGAGTTTCTTTTGCTGAAGAATGGTATCTAGAAAACAAAATCTGGGTGGTAGGTAAGCTCACTGTTACTAGGGCTTCACTGCTTCTAGACCATCTCAGCAGAGAGGGCTACGAAGCCTGTATGCACTAGAGAGTGGTTTCTAGCCTTCTCTCTTTCCTTATTTGTACCTCTTCCTATGACAGTAAGAAACTTGCTGAGCATCCCTTCTAATGTGCTGATTTCTAATCATCCCTGGAATATCACTTTGAAGTGGTGAAAATTAAAGCAGAAGAACTAAGATAGACATAAAGGACAGCTTCATGGGAGCAAAGTAATTACCAAAGAAAAGTCTACCAAAAGAAAGGGCTAATACCTATCTCTAGGAGTCTTGTTAAGAATGGGCTTGACAACATTTTGTCTGGAGCGTACAGATGAAGGAGATTACCTTTCTCACTCTATAATACCTTTCATTTATACAAAGATATTTGCCAGCATATGATAAAGTCTTTTTAGAAGTAACTTAATACATACAGAATTTGGATCTTACTAGATAGTTCTACTATGCAGGAACTACTCAAATACTGATATTGTACTGTCTGAAGTAGTTCCTGAGGTTTTGGTTAAAAAAAAAAAAAAAAAGACTAGTACTGGAATGACAAAGTTTACATTATTCCATCTTATGTATATTCTCAGAAAGTATCTATCTCTTCTCAAAGAACTTAAGTAGGGTTGATAGAAGGCTTTTCTTAATTCCCCAAAGTTATACAATTAGAAGTATTTATCGCCTGGGGTGAGGAAGGACGAGAGAAAAAATTCTAAGCTTGAATTATTACAAATAAATATAGAAACACTGACAGCTTTTGTGTCACTGCATACACTGTTAAATGCACGAACACTTCACTGTAGTCATACAAATCCTATTCTTTTTTGCTTGGGTAGAGAGAATGGGATACCTAGCATCCGTGGGAGAATAAAGATAAAGGTCGGGACTGTGATCTCAGAAAAATGGCCCAGTAGGAAGCCAATGGTCAGACCAACACCTGGGAGCCTGCAACAAGAAGAAAGCCAGGCAGACTCAGGTGTGTGGTACAGAGAGCAGGAGGAGGCACAATGTACCCGAGATACAGAGACCTTACAACTGAGGCAGGCACTATTCCAGCTGTAGCTTTATTTCAGCGATAACAGAATCTAAGGACTGCTTTGCCAGAAAGTAGGCTTGTAGGGCTGGAAACTGGCCAGACTTATTGATTTTCGTGTTTGATACTGTTCAGAGTTGGCTTTGGTTCAGGCATGTGTGTGAGATTCAATGAAAATCAATGAGGTACAGTAATACCTTTGGAAGAGTGACCTTTTCTCTTACTCCCTGGCTTTGAAGTTAAGAAAATGAAGGCGCTGGAGCTGCTGGCAGTCCCTATGTGGCGTCTGAGGCCAAAGCTATGTAACACGGAGGGGAGATCTAATGGATTCTGCCACGCCTAAGGACAGTGCCAAGTCCCAAATCAGCTTTGGTTGTCATTTACAAGCCAAAGCATCCCACCTGATATACAGTCTCTAAGTAAAGGGATTGCCAAGGGTAACCCACAATCTTCTATTCTTACTCCTTACCTCTAATCCCTTATTCCAGTGAATTTCTCTACCCTCACGGCTTTAAGGACAATTTCTTAGGAGAGTAATTCATAACCATGCCTAATTTCTTAAGCCAGTGCTACTCCCATGCTTCTAACTGTGAGCCTTCTGGATATCTGAGATCACCTCCACCGTGGTATTTATGCGTACATGGATTCATTACTCAACCAACATTTACAGGTTATCTACAACATACTGGGTATACGAAGGTAAAGTAAATAATTTGCATTTTTTTCTCACACCAGATTTTTCCTTGGCAATTTATCAGCCTCAAGTTCCAAGATCTCAGGAAGTACTAGAGGGGAAAACACAACCACCATCATGTGTAATATTGACACTGTTAAAAAAGTGAACTGTTAAAAAACGGACATTTCCCTACTATCAAACAAATCTTTTTTTTTTTTTTTGCTTTGTATTCTTCTTTGTACTGTTAATTCTTTCGCTCTAATCAAGTATTTGTGTACCTATATTTAAGTCTCTTGTCATTTTTTTCTTTTCTTTTCCCCAATAATGAGTCTACTTCTCACTCTCTTCTTAAACCTCTGTCATCCTTTTACAGTTTGAACTTGCCTCTATCGCAGGTCTAGCAGCATGGATTGTGGAGTTGCTTAAAGACACAGGGGCCAAAGGGAATGGAAGATGCTTATGTTGGCAGTGAGGACAGAGCACAGGCATAGACATAAGTCTATGTCCAAAGGCACAGACATAAGTGTGCCCTGCTTGGTCCTTTCTGCCCCCTTCTCTGTTCTTCTGTGCCATACACCTACAAGGAAATGAGGTGTGGTTCACTTGGGAAGCTTATGCAACTGATTTAACCCAACCCCCACATGCCCATTGGCCCAGCACACTGACTACACACACCAGTGGGCTACGGCTTTGCTCCTCAGTAAGGGGTTCTGGTTACTGGTGCCACCACAGAAAGGGTTGCCCACAAGTACCAGCTTTTAAGTTTAAAACAAAGTCTCTGTTCCCTTTTGAACAATTCCTGCTATTCTTTTTTTTTTTTTTTTAAAAAGCTACAACAAAATAATAAAAAAAGTGTTAGTTCAAGTGGTTTTAATCTTGGCGTAAATGACCAGTAATAAGAGATGATGATGATCACTTAATAATAAAGAGTGGTGATAAATTTCACAAAGGGTCATTTATAAATGGTAAACCAAACTTCACACTTTTACCACAAAATATGAAAGTAATCCCTGGGACCCGTGACAAGGTTATTAATTTTCCTTTTCTCTTTCTTTCACTCTGTGAGAAGCTAGCCTATGGGACATCGTCCTCTCCTGTTTGTTTTTTTATCAGGAAACATGCTAAATTCCTTCCTTGGGATGAAATGAATCTTGTTTTATGTACAACCACACACATACACCCAGGGCCATGGAGAATACTCAAGAGTTCATGTAAACTGGATACTTAGACATTTCAAATCTGGTAGAAATGGCAACAGAAAGTGCATTAAGGAATGTGTTTGTCTCCTTCCTAGTGGACTAGGAATGTGCTGTTGGATAAAATGACTACATGTAAAAACTATAAAGAGCTATCTTCTTAGCACTAGAAAAAGCCACATGATTTTGTGACATTTTATCTCATTTTATCTCTATGTGTACGTGTGTGTGTGTGCACACTGCAAAGAGGACAATACGTTTACGTTTGTTTCAGCTGGCAGATATATAGGGTATCCTTTACATCTTCTGAACTGTTCGTTTTCCTCCCAAATTTCCAAAAACAATATAGAGAGAAGAAAAAAAATTAAAGAACTATGCTGTGGAAATGTAAGATTTTAAATGGTCACTTAAACTTTTAAAGCATGAATATTAGTAAAGTTACTCAAACACTTATCAGGTCATTTTAAAAATCTTTTAACTTCGAAATAATATTAGGCTTTTACAGCAAAGTTGATACCCTTCACTCAGCTTCCCTTCAAGTTAATAATTACATAAGCTAACTTCCGTCAGCTATAATATGATTCTCAAAAGCCGGTAAGTTAATCTCAATACTATCAATTTATAGACCTCATTTGAATTTCACATTACTCCCCTCATGTCCTTTTCCTGTTCCAGGATCCAATCCAGGACCCCACACTGCATTTAGCAATTGTGTGAGCAGGTCATTTTGACCGAGTCTATAACCTCTTCTACTTCCTTCCATTCAAAAGAATGCTTTTCTGCCTGATTTTTCCATTGGCCTCTTTCAAAAATCTGTGTTTATATTTTTAATTTCAGCCCTAGCAAACTAATGGCAGATATTTAATTAAACTAAATGAGGTGTAACAACATTGAGAAGCAGTTTCAGAAACAACTGGTACCATAAACAGAAATAATCTTGCTTGGTTTGCATACTGACATACTTTTCATTGAGTGTAAAAATTTAGTTCAAGGAACAAGTAGTTTCATGACCTTTCAAATCCTCCTTCGGAAGACTAATAAATGCAAACCACTTGTTTTGGAGAATGTTTACAAAATGCTGCCAGCTCTGCATCGTCAGTCTCTACTAGACACTTGGTAAGGCTTCTATTCTCTACATGCTGACTGTGCAAAACGCAATCCGAATCAGGGCTTCTGTATGTCATGAGGAAGAGTACTCAGTGATGACATGTACTAGCAAAACACATCCAGGTATTTTTTTATACAGCTGGAAACAATCTAAGGCTACCAGAAAATCAGCAAGCATGGGTTAGATACAGCTACAGGTGAATTTGCATAATAGTGAAGCATCAGGGTGCCTGAAAAAGTGAGGAAGAAACAAATTTTTATAAAGACCTACGAAGAGATGATCCATAAAGAGATAACCAAAAATTTTTTCTAAGTATGGTTCATAAAGAGATGATTAAAACTCTTCCCATTTCTAGTTCCTTCAACTAATTATGTTAAAGTACATAAAAAATGGCAGTTAAGTACTTTAACCATGAACAAAATAAATAAACCTTGTCCCCAACCCCATCAGAATATGTAAGTTGATCAGACTGTATTTCATTACATTCTATTTTATAATATGCCTATATGTTTGTACCTATTAATGTAGTAAACTAAAATGTAGCATAAGATTAATATAAACTAAAATATAGCATAAGATGAATATATGAAACAGAACAAAACAAAGCTGTTAGAGAACTACATTTATGTTGAAAGTGCTGCTGATGCTCTTGAACAAATTTACTACAAAGTCTAGCCTAACCGGGTGGTCCCCTTGCTAACATGTATCCCATCCCGTCTGATGATTTGCCATGGGTGGGGTTTCCAATCCCCATGTACTCTCACCCAGTCCTCACTGCAGAATAACCCCCCCCCACCCCCCGCCATCCTCCTGCTCTAAGGCTCTAACACAAACCTCTTCTTTGGGCCATAATAAAATGACAAGTAACAGAAATGGGACTTTTTTTTTTTTCTTTCACATAAATTAAGAGGAAATTACTCATCAAAGATGAAAATGTCTACAAGTTGGTTATTTTTATCTGGTCTTTGTCTGGGAGAGGTATTTTTTGAGAAATGTTTTAGAACTCTCAGATTCTAGAAAAACTAAACTAAAAATACCAAAAAGGGTAATGGAGGATAAGCTTGGCCTCTTTCTTCCTCTCCAACTGCCACAATGCTCACTGTTTTCACAGTTGTGTCAGTTTATTAGAAAAATAAAACTTTATTGGACCATGTAGCCATTTCATTTTTTTCCTTCCTCCCTCCCTTCCTTCCTTCCTTCCTTTCTCTCTCTCTCTCTTTCTTATAACCAGACCGGCAGATCCGACCATGCATACTGGAACGTGTATAGCAACCTTCTTACAGAGGAAGAAACAACAGTAAATACACACTTCAAAAGTTCCTTAGATGAATACAGTAGCTGGTTAATTTAATTATGTGAGGAAACTGCTGTGAATCAAACTTTTTTTAAAGTAAGTTACAGGGATGGAAGAATTGGTATAAACTTCCTCAAACAGTGTTGAAAGCAAAATGACTTGCTTAACAATTTACTACAACTGCTTAGAAATTCGTCTTGATCTGCATTATCCAGGTGTTTTAAGACTGATATAAGTGACCAATCAAAAGCCAGGAGACATGTTCTAGTCCTCACTCCACCTCAGAATATCGCTGGGCAAATCACTTAATCTTTCACCCTTAGCTTAAGGGGGGAGTTAGGATTAGCTCAGTGGGCCTCCACCTGAGGTTCTTTGACCCGAGAGAGTTCCACATAGTAAGGGTGGTTCATGAGGTATTTTCCATATTTCAAAGACCCCGAAAGAAATCATGAATCTATCTGAAACAAGCTTGGAAGTGCAGTAAATTTTTCTTTTTGGTTACAGTCATATCGAGTTGGTGTAGTTAGGTTAGCTATCTCATCCTAAATGCAATGTGTTTGGATCATGAGATCTATGAGAGAATAAGATAAAAAAAAAAGGGTTCTTGATAAAGAAAAGGATGATCTTTAAGATAACTTACAACTCGAAAATTTAATGACCTATGACTTCAGCATTCACATGGTGCTGAGAGAGGGAAGGGAAGGAAGATACAAAAAAGACCAATATTTATTGAGGGATTTAAAACATTTGTGCCAAGGAATGTGTAGGGTATTCTGAGTACATTATCTCACCTAATCCTTTCAGCAGGCCTGTGAATTCAGTATTATTTGCCTTCATTTCGGAAATGAGCTGTGTTGTAACTTTTACCACCATCAACTGCCAGAAAGTAGCAAGGCTAGGATTCAGATTCTGTCTGCCTCCTTCCAGCAACCAGGTTGCTCTATAAAAACTACTGCTATTTAGTTAGCTCTTAGTAATTTCATTTTTCCAACTGGCAACAGGGTTGTGAATAAATGCTTTTTCCCGTCCCCAGCTGTCCTGCATGGCCTCAGTATGTTATGCCAACATAGCCTACAGGTCCAGACGCCCAGCCAGAAAGTAAAAGAACATCTAGGATGTGTCCTCAGTCACTCATCACTGACAACGTTGCTAGGCCAGAAACTTTCCTAGCAAATAGCCTACTCACGGCTTATGTGGATGGGAGGGCAATATGCTGTGACCATAGGCAAAAGTAAATGCTGTCACAAGTTCAGTAGAGTGAGGGAGAGAGATTTCCTCCTAATCTTCACTTTTTCCACTGTCCCAGCATGGAGGGCTACAACAGTTCTTGTTCATTTCACCTACTACTGACCTATAGGGTGCTACCATTAAGATGCAGAGGAGAGGCTATTGAGATCTCCTCATTACTGGGACTGGAAACTTTCTTCTCTAACAGCACTTTGCAGTGAGATATCTTTATGTCAACTGATAGTATTTGTGTTGTCTCAAAGGCCCTTTTTTCTCCCGTCTATAGAACATTGTTTTAAAAATGTATATATGGGAAATTTTTATCAGTTGCCCTTTCCCCTTCCCAAATGTACCTAAAACTCGAAAAATCATTCTTTACCATACCTTTGTGAAAAGTAGGAAAAGAAATAAAGAGCATTTTTTTTCCCTATACTACTTAAAACATACGAAGTCCAATGCAATGGGACACAACTCTAACATATCGAACCTACGGCCAACAGTTTTCTAGCAGTCTAGATTAAGTTTAGAATCTGGTAACTAAAAACAATAGGAAGAAATAGACCAATGTGGCTAGAGACAAGATTGAAGGTGGATATACTTGGAAGAGTATAATTGTACTGGATATCTCATTAGGAGGAAGCAGAGTCCTATGAAGACTTCACATTCCCCAAGAGAACCATATTTACACAATTAACAATTCTTTTGTTGGAAAAAAAGCTTTCATTATTGCATGTGGACACATGTGGGCTGTGTAAAAAATATAAAAGATGTGTAACACACGGTAAACAGAAAGTAATGATCTTAAACAGGCCAAATCCTTGAACTCGTCATTAATAAATGTCTCTCCTGCATTCAGCTACCCGGGCTGCTGGGAGCCTGTTTTCTTCAAGTACTTCAAACACTGAAATCCAGGAACATTTATTATTTTAATCCATTACAGGCAGTGCTTGATTTAACTTTATTGGTTGTGGTGGTGGTAGTGGTTATAAGTGGGGGTACAGCAATGTTCTTTTACACATCATTTCAAAAGGGCTTAATTATATTTTATAGTTTGGGCCAGGAATTCTGCTTGTTTTTTGTCTAACAAGGTTCAAATGGAGTTCAGGTCGATGATGAATCAGAAGAAAAAGTCAGAGATGGTTATCTCTCTGAGATGAGCTCATCTCCCTCTACGAAAGGCTGGGCAGGTACACGATGTTCACTACACAGAGCACATGACAGTGCTTGACATCTGAAGCTGTTTGCTTATTAGAGGATTTTTAACACATCAGAAATGCAACTGAGTAGTTATCATCTTCATTTCTAAAGTAACTATCCTATGTATTTTAAAGGTTTCCTGTTAGAATCCAAAGCAGCTACGGTGACCAACTAGCACTAAAACAAAAAATGTATATGAAGAATAATAATCATGTAAGACATTTTAAAAAATGCACAAAGCTTTTGAAACAGAAATATTTAAGTATCCCAGTAAATGTGTCTGAACAGCATTCATCTCCCAGTGGGTTTTTTGACTTTTTAAAAAAAAACAAAACAAAACATCAAATATTCCTGATCTGTTACCTCTCTTTCTAAGGTAAAAGATCAAAGGTAATAGTATTAATATTACCTATTATTATCCAAAATTCCAGCTAATCATATATTATTGGATGTAATAATTACAACAAGGGGAATAAAATTTGCATGGTGGGATTTCTTCTCCATCGTGTGTGATTTTTCTAAGAAGAGGACAAGAGAATTACTCCCCCGGACAGCATCTTCTACACTTATGATTTTCATTTCCCACCATATTAGAGAAACAATATGAAACACTAGTTTGGAAAAAAGTAATGAGAATTTTACTTTTTTCCCCTTATTTCTCATTTAATTTTTAGAACTTCCTATTCTACTTCTTTTGAATGTCTCAACAGTCCTCAGTATACACAGGAAAGTATCACTGCTGAAGAGAATCCATAATCTATAGGTAATTTTAAGAGTAAAGTAAGAGGGACACACTAGTTCATCAGTAGCAACTTTGAACCTTGTTATAAAGTAATAAGAGAGAATCGGACCAGGATTAATAGTGGTACTCAGTTGTGGGGTGAGGGGTGTCATGTTTCACAGACTCTAGGCCATCTGTTCTGCCTGCCTCCATTTTACTTCTGCAAAACTATAAACGCACCTCTACCTCAGGGACTATAGAAAGGCATTAGAATTCTTCTGCTTTTCATTATCACAAGATTCAGTAACTCATTTCATTGTCAAGATAATCCCCTTTTACTCTTTCTTTTGCGCTTGCGGGGTATGCCAAAATGACAAATAAAATCCCAGATGTTACAGACTCGATGAGGTCCCCACCTTTCCTTGAGTGTTGGGTTTATGCTACTTGGGATATAGTGTCAAAAATGACAGGACCCTGATGCCCACACCCAATATTCATTAAGGTTTGTTAGTGATTTGTATAGCTGTCTACAAGCTGTGCCTCCACTTCAATCCTCAGTGGCAGCTTGAAAGTCAAGTGTGTCCTCCGGCTTTAACTGTCAAAGCATTCATCTCCTATTGTTCAGGCACTGGAAAGAGAAGCTATTTCTTAAAAGTAACAAAAGTCTTTGGGGTGTTGTAAATGGCTTGCTGTTGCGACATATTATTTTAGGTAGTCATATCTAATTTAATGTTTTATTTCCCCTTAGGCTTACTTGCATTTCTGCCGCATCCAACAGCTATGACAAGGCCTTAAGAGATTTTCCTCAGGAGATCCAGTTAACTATGGAATGAAAAGCTGGAGCTCCACTTTGTATCAATTAATGACCAGATTTCATTTTTTCAGTACATGAAAAAGAACTATTTTTCTTTATGTTTTATTGCTCTTGAATTCGGTGAACACAAGAAGAGGCATTTGTCTATGTGAAAAATAATGCGGCTGTGCTTTCTTTCTCTCTATTTTTGTTTATACACATAGATAAGTGCATCTGGATGACAGAGGCGGGGATGGTGAAAGCTATTTAAACGACAGCTCTTTGACCAGAAGGAGTTCAGCTCATTGTTTCTGCCATGAATGACAAGTCCCCTAAGTGTCTATGGATAGGGAATCCTTGCAACTTTCTCCAATTTCTGACTAAAATGAGAACCAAGATGGCCTCACTTAGGCTCTTCCCCCAATCCTTTGTGTCACTGAACTTGTTCATATCCCATTTCCCTTTTTCTTATCTCCATGGAGTTTGCTAATCTAAGCGTCCCTGAGCAACAGTGAGGCATCCTAAAACATAGCCATTCCACAGCCTGAATCGTGTACCCTCCTTTGCCAAAATCTAAAGGAGTGCCGCCCTAATAGAGCCATAATTTACTCTGACAAGGGGAGCTAAAGTCTGCAGCTCACTCCCCACCCTGCCTGTGGAAAGTGCTACACTGTGTTCACAATTTATAGCTATATACTTATGGTTTCTTCAAAACGACATACTTCAAACGGCAAAAAAAAGATTGTGTTATGTGTGTAGGTGGGGGGAAGGGGGTCGTTTTTAAAAGAACATACTACAGAATGGGATGGATTTAATAGATAGCAAAAGAAAGACTATCAGCCTTTCCAAAATAAAAATGTTTCTGAAAATAAGATAGAATCTCTAAATGGGATTCATTTTGTTATTTTTTTTCAGTATTATATACCAACTGAAAAAAATCAAAGCACTACGTCTACTAGAATCAGAACTTCAGAGCCATTTTACCAAAGACATATGGGAGAAGGTAAGTATTCTAGCAGAAGTAAGAGTTAGGTTATTATAAGCTGTTGTTACCCTAGCATCTGCAGAGTAGAATTTGGAAAAAAATTAAGTCCCTTGAAACTCTAATAGTTTAGGGTCACAGCATAGTACAGAAGGCTAAGAAGAACTTGTGGATTTTTTTTCTTTTTTAAATTGAAAATATTCAACCATTTCATATTGGTTCAAATGATGAGAACATTTCAGCAAATAATTTGTACATATTTTGTTGCAAAAACCAGTAAATGAATATGAAACCATCCTAGATTTAAGTGTATTGTTAGTGTCTTGGGAAGAAGATTAACCTTCCTTTCTCATGCTTTTATTATTCCCTTTCCCCCATACTCTTCCCATAAGCTTATGACAGTTTCGATGATAAAAAATACAATCATTAAATGAACTCAAATATTTTTTGTACCTTTCAGAAGCAAGGAAACATGCCTACAACACATTCCCCATTGTGTTTCTCTAAATATTACTTAGAACATAAGATTCCTCTGGCATTACAAATCTATTTCAGCTCCTAAATTAAAACTCATCTGGAAAGGACTGTTTTACCCTGTTTATATAACATTGTCACATAAAGAGTGTTAAAAAAAATATTTCACTAAAAATAGCTTGCGTAAGTTAGGGATTAGAGTAGTTTCTGCTGCTATAATTGTTCCTTTGTAGTTTTTTCCATGATGTTTTTGCAGTGTTTTTGACTGTGTTTATTAAAGTCAGCACATCAAAAAGGATCAAAGGGAAAGTGAGTGAGAACCAAAGAAACCCCAAGTGTGTTGTCTCATTGGGGAGTTATGCAGATTCGCATAAACAAGTGCAAATTGTTGAGGTTTTAATGAAAATTTTCTACAATTATTTTATCTTAAGTCATTCTATACAATAACATCTGTACAGCAGATGGCTATACTGTACCAAGGCAAAGCTCCTTTTTCTCTCTCTGTTTAATAGTACATCTGAGATGACTACTTTTGTCACTGTGCTCAATTTGGTTCAGCAAATAATTTGAAAAGTGCAGCTGCTGCAGATGGTCACAATAGTTATATAAACTGTAAAATCAAAGACACAGTTAGGTATTTCTGTATTAGATTCAAACTATAAAAATCTGACATTAACTCGGTTCAGCTCAAAGATATACTATAAAAGAGTTTAGTTCAATGCAGAACGATGTCACTTGGAGAATACAAAAAGAAATATAACTACTGGTAGGAGGGTTTTTTGGGGGGAGGGTGTGAGGGATACTTTTTACCACTCATCAAAAATATATCTTGCATGTATATTTGAGTATATTTCATCCAGGTTGAAAAGCATGACTTTTTAAGGTATTCAACTATATAATGAAATTAATGTTCAAGGCTTCAAAATGATATTTGGCTTTTAAAAAGTTTTGCTAAGCTATAAATTAATTTTTGAAAAATATGTGATAATCTTGCAATTATAATTTCCCTGAAATCAGCTATTAGCAATAGCTAGAACTTAACACACTCTTATTTTATTTGATTATAATTAATGATTATCTTGCTAACGTTGTTATCTTTTTAAACTGGGCATGCTGCTCCATGAAGAAGAAATGTAGAGAAAACAGATTTGGCATTCGTTATGTTCTCATAATAAAATTGTTCCCATTAAATAGCTAACTTCAATTTGGTTTGGTTTGTTGACACAAGTAACTCCTTGAGAACGTTTGTTGGACACTACACATTACACTTGTATACAATCTGTCTTCGTAGGAGCTATAGTTTCTGTTTCTGTGTTTAACTAGATTGAAGGGCATAATTGTAAAAGGGATGGGGTATGTAGTTTTTCCAGGATGAAGGGGGTGGGGGGGGGGGAAACAAGCTACAAAAGCAGAATGAGTCCGCTATCTTGTGGAGCTCAGTGAGAGGATTTTAACGACATTATAGAGATGTTTATTGAGGACAGACACCATTAAAAGTGGGTAAAATATGAGTAGCAAACGAATAAAACAAGACAGAAAAGGACCTAGAATTGAGGACAGTCCATTTAAATTCTTCCCCTCTGTTTGCGTCCTAACCTTTCCCTGCTATGATTAAGGTACAACTGGAAAGGCGTGGGAACCGGTCAGTGTTGTCTGGGTTGCAATTTATTTGTGGATAAATCAGACACTGCAGCCTCCAGTATTTCATAGTCTTTCATGTCCCATGGACCTTACATTTTTCATTTCTAACTTTTAAGACAATAAAAAAAATACAGTGCTTTTAGCTGGCTTGGTCACAAATATTTCTGGTGAGAAAGAAATAAATCATCTACTTTTTGGCCTAAAATTCATACTTCTCAACCATAAAACTTTTCCTTTATCTCTTAAACTACTGTGCCCAAACTGGCTATATGGAACTATGTTCCGGGGGGTCTCCAGCTGCCACTTAACCACTTTTTAGTAAGCAACTAAGTTATAGAGAGTTTTCGGATTTACTTTATCCCCTATACCATCCCTCTAGCCCCAATTCTTTCCTGCAAATTAAAGTGGAAAAAAAGGTTTCCTTTATGCTACTTTTGCCTTTCAAAGTAGAATTTCTGGCATTGTGCCCTGGACTCCTCCAGTAGCAGGTTCTGTGACTGAAAACTGCTATTTCCCAACTGTACCTTGTCTTTTCTCTTCCCCTCCTCCAATTCTTTCTGCCTACCATTTTTCAGTGTGAAAAAGCAAATTAACATTTCCGTCATGGTAACAAAAGAGAAAGAGGTAGATGCCTGTTAATTTCTCACCTCTCCACCCATCAACGCCATCCAGTTTGCAGAGCCCCATACCACCCTGTGCTAGGCTAGGTACTGAAGCATAGCCCTTCTCTTCCAGGTACTGCTGGCATGGTCAATGGCATTGTCCTTGCCAAGTTGAACCTTGGTTTTTGCTACACTTTGTGTAGCATAGCTGCCACCTGAACAACTTCTCTCTTTTTAAATAAACTGTTACCAGTAACTTCATATAGTGCATTAGAATCATCTGTAGAGCTTTTGGAACACAGATTTCTGGGCTCCACACCCAGAGTTCTAGATTCACTAGGTCAGGAGTGGGGTCTGAAACCTGGCATTTCTAACGAGTTCCTAGGTAATGCTGATGCTGTTGGTTCTGCGACCATGCTTCAAGAAACACTGCTCTGAGGGTTCACAAAACTTGATACTCTACTGTTCCACTATGCTATTTTAGGTAAAAAGGAATTCAGAAGTGGATGATTTTACAGACATTTGTAGGAACATACCCGAAGAGATGGATACCAACAGATTCATTTAAGGTGATAAAATATTTAGGTTCAAAGGATTTGTTACAAACTTAGCTCTTAAAATAAGATCACAAAAAATGTCCCCCTCTGTAATGGTCCTTAAAACTTTTAACCTCTAAAAAAAAAAAGAAAAAAAAACCTTTTAACTCTACATAACATGAATCTTTAAAATTACGCATTTTCAGATGCCAACAAACCATATTATCATCTCCCTCTCCCCCTTTCTGTGACTTACCAGGTATTTTCTGTGTTGCTTTGACATTAAGGCTTCCACTGAGGGTTGACAAAGATGCTAACAGGCATGGTTTACTAGGATGGGGGACAGTTTCCATGGAGACCACAATCTGAGTAGTATGGACAGAAACTTTCTGAAAGCAAGAAACAGTTCTCCACATGTTTTCTTGAAATGGAATCTTCTGTGTTCCATCACCATGAACTTTAGATTTCGAAAATTTTCCACGGTAACATTTTGAGGTTGGAAACTCATCCTTATTCAGTGAGGTGTCTGATGGCGCTGATGTCTCTTTGCTGTGTGTACTTCTTATCTTCTTTAATAAATTGTTTATCTGATCCAACTTGGTAAAACTCAGGTTTGCTTTCAAAGGCTTTGATATGTCCAAGTTGATGTCTGCTATAGAATTGAAAAAGAGAAGAAAATTACTGAAGCTCTGCCATTGAATAGAAACCCTTGCTTCCCTGTTTAAGTCTCCCCACACTTGTACGATGGACTCAGTAGGATGCCAGGTGTTGGAATTCTTTTACTCGTCATCTAACTGTTCTTCCCATGTAGTTACTTGAAGGACCACTTTCCCTGGACTACTCGCGTGCCTTCCATTGTGTCTCAATCCATGTGACTGTTCCTGATAGGGTGAAGGCCACGCATGGACATCTATTTCCGCCCTCCCACTCTGAGCCAAAATTAAGCAGCTATTTTAGTTTGTTACTGGAACTGACATTCTTTCTTCCAAGGTAAAAGGACTTCCCCTAGGATCTAGCACAATGTTTTACACAAATACAGTGTCAATAAATATCTGTCCAACTGACTAGCTGAAGTAGCCTTCTCTGCCCCATTCCCTGATCAAGTGTATGTAGAAAAGCTTTGCTTCCCCTTTGTGCCCTGCTGAGAGCCAGGAGGGTCCCTTACATCGTTCCCTACATTCCGCATTCTAAAATATTTAAACACCCCATCCAATGTAACGTGTACACGGAGATCTCTTCAAACCTACAGTCCATTTTATACGCACCATACACCAGGTGTTGTCCTTACTTGCTACTCAGCACCTGACATAGAGACTGACAAGCTTTACTTACGGACCAGCTTTACTTTTCTGTTTTTGCCTTCTTATTTCTGTTTTCATGATCAGTAAGACCTAAGACTATAATTGTTGTGAAGGCAGGGCATGTCATATGTCTTTATACCCAGTGCCTAGCACACTGTATCTCGCCTATGTTTGAGCGTACTGAACCTCACAGGTGTTCTTTTCACTGAAGACTGAGTATATATAAGACACAATCCCATATGAAGCTAATGGCAAGATTATTAAGCAGATAAAGTTAGTTTCTATATCATTCTTCATAAGGAGGACCTCTTTTCACCTTCCTCAGGTGTTAGCGCCTTACAGTTTTCTCCTGGCCATCCATGTTCCCTGTGGTAATTCTTTTAAAGTGTGTCTTCTCATGTGATTCTTTAATTGGGCCCAGCAAAACTCGGAAAGTCCTGCTTCTGGCTAGGTGTCCACCAGAAAGGATCAGACATCTGAGTCACCCTTTGCAATACCAAAATGCTCCCTGTTCCCCATATTTTCTTAAACAGAAAAACCATAGTAACTTAAAGGAATTGGTTTTTTTTTTTAAACCTCCTATCGATAGGTTAACTCACCCACCATAGAATTTACCTATTTAAAGTGTACAGTTCAATGATTTTTAGCAAACTCACAAGGTTGTGCAATTTCTGCCTCTATCTACTTCCAGAACATTATCATCACCACAACAAAAATAATCCCAAACCACTTAGCAGTCCCTCCCCACACATTCCCTACCTCTAGCCTCAGGAAATCACTAATCTAATTTCTGTCTCTATAGATTTGCCTATCCTGGACATTTTGTATAAACAGAATTACATAATATCATAATATCTTGCCTTGTGGGTCTGGTTTCTTTTAGTTAGTGTAGTAAAAGTTCTTAAGGTTCATTCCCATTGAAACACATATCGTTAGTACTTTCTTCCTTTTTGTGGCTGAATAATACACCCAAATATGGATACACCACATTTTGTTCATCCACTAACAGTTAATGGGCATTTGAGTCGTATCCACTCTTTGGCTATTATAAATAATGCCATTATGAACATTTATGTGTAAATTTTTATGTGATCATTTTTTTTTTTTTTAAGATTTTATTTATTTATTTGACAGAGACCACAAGTAGGCAGAGAGGCAGGCAGAGAGAGAGGGGGAAGTAGGCTCCCTGCTGAGCAGAGAACCCGATGCAGGGCTCGATCCCAGGACCCTGGGATCATGACCTGAGCCGAAGGCAGAGGCTTTAACCCACTAAGCCACCCAGGCGCTCCTATGAGATCATGTTTTTAATTCTCTTGGTATCTACCTAGGAGTGGGATTGCTGGGTCATATTTGATTACAGTCATCTTAGTGGGTATGAAGTAGTAGCCCATGGTGATTTTGATTTCTCTCTCTTTTTTTTTAAAAGATATTATTTTATTTATTTGACAAAGAGAGAGACATCACAAGTAGGCAGAGAGGCAGGCAGAGAGAAAGGGGGAAGCAGGCTCCCTGCTGAGCAGAGAGCTCGATGTGGGGCTCGATCCCAGGACCCTGAGACCATGACCTGAGCCGAAGGCAGAGGATTAACCCACTGAGCCACCCAGGCGCCCCGTGATTTTGATTTCTATTTCCCTAATGATGAATGATGTTGAGTGCTTTTTTATTTGGTTATTGGCCATATGTATATATTCTTAGAAAAATGTATATTCACATCCTTTGCTCATTTTAAAATGAGTTATTGAATTATAGGAGTTATTACTGAATTGTAGGAGTTCTTTATATTCTGGATACAAGTTCCTACCATATATAGGATTCACAAACATTTCCTCCCATTCTGTGGATGGTCTTTTCAGGTTTTTGAAGGTATTATCTGTAGCACAAAAGACTTTAATTTTTGTGAAGTCCAATTTATTTATTATTTTGCTTGTGCTTTTAGGGTCATATTAAGAAACCATTGCTAACCCAAGGTCACAAAGACTGACACTTAGTTTTCTTTTCTAAGTTTTATAGTTTTTACCTCTTACATTTAGCCGAGCAGGCAGCCAGAGGTGGGCAGGACTAGATCCCTTCCTGCGATCATGATCTGAGCTGAAGGCAGATGCTTAACTGACTGAGCCACCCAGGTGCCCCAGGTCTATGATTTTGTTGCACTAACTCCTGAGTACTGTGTGAGTGTAAGTACTGTGTGAGGAAGGGGCCCGACTTTATTCTTCTTCAGGGAAGTATCTGGTTATACCAGCCCCACACATTGAAAGGCATTATTTTTGATTTATAGATTTTGGAGTACTGAAAGAAGCTGGTGGGCAAAATACTTTAGGAGGACTGGATGGTTCAAACAACCCATACATTTATTTGTTCTGCCTCTCTGCCCTTTCATGTGGGTTTCCAAATTCTGTGGCCTCACAGTAAATAATACCACCTTTACAACAATGCAAAAAAGAAGACAATCTTAAGAGACGAAAGGAATAAGAGGAAACCGAAACAAAAGCTACAGCAGATAGGAGACTCAAATGTGGTGGCCAGAGCGACCTGCTTTGGTCTGGATTTGTAACACGCAGACTTAAATTAAGAGTCTGAAGTGTTCCTTCTGTAGTCATAGAACCAATTTAGTGATCCATTCAGGAAGTTGCCCAAATGGCCACCTAAGCCAACTGCTGAACCAAAGGGATCCACTTCCCCTAACTGAAGACTGTTAAAGCACTAGTGGAAGGGTATGTATATACACCTGCCATATCTTCAGAGAGTCGCTTGACTACTACCTTGACAAGGATCCTATCTCAGGTATCACTGTGGTCCCAGTAACACAGGAAAAAAACATTTAAACCTCTGTTTTTTTGCCTATCTCACCCTTTGAGACTTAGTGCTTGAATCAGTTCCTTCAGAAGTCTTTCTTGACCCTACAGCCAAGGAAGATGCTGCCCATCCTCTGCTTCCAGAATACCCTGTGCACAGTGGCTCGACAGCCACCTAGTTATTATAATTTTTAGAGTTAACTTCTTATGTATCTGTCCCAGGCCAGTGAACTGTGAGCTACTGGACAGTATGGGCTCTCCTACATCTTAGTATTCTGAGTGCCTAAGCTACTGTCTGGTCCACAGTGAGTACTAAACTAAGTGGGTATTTAATGATGTGATGAAGGAAAAAAATGAATGAATTTTTCCTTCCTATTGAACTCTCCTAGGCTCATCAAATCATTTTATCTAAAACATTCCAGGGGCGCCTGGGTGGCTCAGTGGATTAAGCCGCTGCCTTCGGCTCAGGTCATGATCTCAGTGTCCTGGGATCGAGCCCCGCATCAGGCTCTTTGCTCAGCGGGAGCCTGCTTCTCTCTCTCTCTCTCTGCCTGACTCTCCGCCGACTTGTGATCTCTCTGTCAAATAAATAAATAAAAAATCTTTAAAACATTCCATTTATTCCTCTTTGGCATGCGTTATTCCCTGTCTCAGTTAATGGCTCTATAATCTACCAGGTGACTCAAATCAGAAATCTGATTTTTTTAAACCCATTTCATATTCTTTTCCTGGTCCAAATCCACTCAAAGATTAAGTTCTGTCAATTTTACTTCCAAAATATCGCTTGAATCCAATCTCCTCTCCAGCATTCCAGCCAGTCCCCATTTTTTCCCTCCATGGCTTTGATATTGTTCAGCTATTATAAAACCTCCTGAATGATTTCTCTGTCTAGACCAATTCCTGCTAATACAGTCTCCAGAGTAATTTCCAAATGATTTGCTTCAAATGCAATCCTGATTGGCTCACCCCTATTTAAAACTCTCTATTGGCTCTTCTTTACCTATGGTATAAAAGACCAAGCTCCTTTTAGAATGGAAAAAAAAAGGCCCTGCCTTTCTTTATCTGCCATCATTGCCCGCCTCACACAATAAGGTTCCAGAAATATCAGAGTTTATAGAGCCTGCTTCTCCCAGTTCCTGCTATGTCATACCACTAGGCCTTTGCTCATGTTTCTCCTTTTCTACTGGACCCTTTTTACACCTAATGCTGAATGTTCAGGGTACTGCTCAGCAGTTTCTGCAGAAGTTGGTCCACAAACCTGGCCTTGCACAAGTATCTTTTTGTGAGATTATATCTGCTGCCAATCAACAAGTTCTGTGAGTGCCTATTTTTCATCATTAATATGCAGCACTGGGTCTCCAACTCAGCACAAGTACATATCTGGTCACTTCATGCAAGAGCACCCCAGAACATTCTAATCTGGTTCTGTCATAGGCAGAATTCTAAAGATGATTCCCCTGCCCAAGTCCTCTCCCTTAGTGATCAAATCACACACTACTTTAGGTACTGCTGTGCTATGAAGGGATTTTACAGTTGTGATAAAAAGCCTAGGCCAGTTGAATTTCAGACAGAAATGATTTGGTAGGCCTAAATATATAAAACCTTTAAAAGGCATATGAAAGGGAAGTCAGAGACATCTGAAGCCTGAAAAGGGCTCTATTATATACCATTGCTACTTTGAGGATGAGGGGGGTCATGTGAGAAGGAATGAGTGGCTCTTAAACTGAGAGGTAGCCAACAAGGAGTTAGGGACCTTGATCCTACAACTATAAGGAACTGGATTATGCAAACAACTAGACCGAGTTTCTTCTCTGGAGCCTCCAGATTAGAGCCCAGCCCAATTGACACCCTGATTTTTGCCTGGTGAGATTCCAAGCAGAGAATCCATCTGCACTGGCCTGGATTTCTGACCTAGAGGACTGCGAGATAATAATTTTGTGTTGCTACAAGCCACTACATTTGTGCTTAATCTGTTACTCATCAATAGAAAAACGAACACAAATCCCAAAACATATTTACTCACATGACATTCTGAGTTCCTAATGTGAGTATAAATGAAGTTTCAAGGCTTAGGAATGTTTCAGCTTTTTTTTTTTTTGAACCTTTTCTTCCAAAGCAAAAACACCTAATATACCTTGCACTTTGCTAGTTGCCAGTTCCCTTTTTAAAAAAAAGAAATTATTTAAGGATTCCAGGGGCGCCTTGGTAGCTCAGTCAGTTAAGCATCTGACTCTTGATTTCTTCTCAGGTCATGATCTCAGGGTCGTGAGATGGGAGCTCTACATTGGCCTCTGGGCTGGGCAGGGAACCTCTTAGGATTCTGTCTCTCCCTCTCTCCCCTTCCCTGGCTCATGCATACCCTCTCTTAAAAATAAAATTATTTAAGGATTCCAAGGAAGATAGAATCCTATCCCTCCCACTCTATGTAGATCCAAAAGTGGAGAGAATGCAATTATAAAACCTAAAAACAAAAATAGCTATTGGAGGACACTGAAAAGTAAAGGTAACAGAAGACTGCAGAAGATGATTAGAGTGCAAAATACTACCAAAATGGAGGTGAGTTTGTCATTTTTCCCTCTGTATCCCACAGCCTGTGCTAAATGCAGTTCAAAATCTAAAAGTTCAAAACCTAAAAGCTGGCGAGAAGTAAGGACAGAATACTAGGAGAAACTCTATTTCTGGCTTCAGGAAATGGGAAGATAATTCCTAGTGCTCACAACAGGGACTATGAAAATCCTTCTTTTCCTTCTTTTCTTCATTTTCTTGTGCCACAGAAAATAGAAGAGGAAAGAATATTACTCAACCCATTTTATGAAACCATCATTATTGATACTAAGATCAGATAAAGACAGTAAAACTACAGACCTTAAGAACAGAGACATAAAAGTCCTCAAAGAAAGCTAGAAATCAAACCGGTAACATGTAATACCAATAATATACCACGATCGTAAATACCCATTATGAGGTTGGCTCAGTATTAGAAAATCAAAGTAATGATGTTAACAGTTTAAAAAACAAAAAGATCATACTAATTGATGCAGAAAAAGTTTGAAAAATTCAGTATCCATTTATGGTAAGAATTCTTAATAAAAGTACCAATAGAGAGGAGCTTCCTTAACCTGATAAAGTTCATAGATGAAAAGCTACAACTAACATCATACTTAATCATGAAGGATCAAATGCTTGTTCCCTAAGATCAGAAACAAGACAAGTATATGCATTCTTACTACTCATACTCTATGTAATGCTAAATAATATTAAACATCCTACCCTGTGCAATAAGGCAAGAAAGAGAAATAAAAGGCATAAAGACTGGGAGGAAAAAATGTCTATTCACAGATGATATGATTGCTCATGTAGAAAACTCCATGGAATATATAGAAAAACTCCTTATATTTATAAATAAAATTTGGCAAGATTTTAGAATACAAGATCACCACACAAAAACTAATTCCATTCCTACAAACCACAGTGTGCAGATGCAATAAAATTTTTTTTAATTACACTTATAATAGCTCTAAATAAAATAAATACTTAGGTATAATTCTAATAAAATACATACAGGTATGTATGCTGAACATTAAAAAATGCTAATGAAATATCAAAAAAGATTTAAGTAAATGGAGACACATAATCTCTATATATTCATAGACCTGAAGACTCAACACAGTAAAGATGTCAATCTTCCCCCAACTGATCAATAAATTTGGAAAAATTCTAATCAAAATCCCAGCAGTATTTATTCAGATATAGAAAAGGTGATTATAAAATTTTTACAGGACTGCAAACTAGAATACCCAAAATACCTTTGAAAAAGAAGAGGAACACTGGAGGACTTAAAAGATTTTAAAACTTAGCATGAAGCTCACCATGATCAAGACAGTATAGTCTTGAATAAAGGATACACACATATGTCAGTGGAACAAAACAGAACATACAAAAATATAGTCCAAACAAAAACTGTCAAATGATTTTTGGAAAAGGTGCAAAGCAGTTCAATGAAGAAAGGATGGATTTACTAACAAATGGTGTTGGCCACCCATAGGAAAAAAAAAAAGACAAAAAACAAAGTGCCTGAACCCAACCTTATACCTTATATAAAATTAACTCAGAATGGATCAAAGATCATGGATCTAAACGCAAAATGTAAAATGTCAACACTTTACATAAAAACAGAGGAGAAAATCTTCGAGTCCTGGGATTAGGCAGGGTTCTTCTATACAGTACCAAAAAACCAAGATTCAATTAAAAAAATTTATAAATTGGACTTCTTAACTAAAAACTTTTGCTCTGTAAAAAGTAGTACTAAGAGAATGAAAAGAACAAGCTATGTACTGGGAGAAAATATTAGCAAACTGCTTACTTTACAAAAGATTTGTATCCAAAATAAAGATCTTTCAAAATTCAGTAATAAGGGACAAATAGCCTAATTTTACAATGGGCAAAAGACCTGAATAGACACTTCACTGAAGAGGACATATTCATGACAGATAAGCATATTACAAAGATGCCCAACATCATTAGTCATCAGAAAAGTAAAATTAAAATGACAATGGGCTATCTATTAGAATGACAAAAATAAAAAATACTGACATAAAGTACAGTAGAGAGGCTGGAGCTAGTGGGATTCTTGTGCACTTCTGGTGGTTACACCAAATGATACATCCACTCCAGAAAACATTTTAGCAGTTTCATATATGATCTATATAACCCACCAATCCCACACCTCAGCATTTATCATAAAGGAATGAAAACTTACGTGCACACAATTTACACACAAATGTTTGATGTAGCTCTATTCGTAAACACTAAAATTGGAAATAATTTCGATGCCCTTCAATGGATGAATTGTGAAACTGTGGTACATCCACATAATGGAATACTACTCAGCAATAAAAAGGCATATACTACTGATACATGTAACACCTTGGGTAAATCTCAGAGGCAGTATGTAAGCAAAAGAAGCAAGTCTGAAAAGGTTATATGCTATGGGATTCCATTTGTATGACATTCCTTAAAAGGGAAAATAAGCAAACAAAACCCCTTAAAGTGATGGAGAGCAGTAGTTATCACAGATTAGGGCTTGGGAGGGTATAATTATGAAGAAATATGGTGAGAAGTTTTTTTTTTTTTGGATGATAGAACCATTCAATATCTTGATTGTGGTAGAGTCATGTATATCTACATATGTATTAAAATTCATAGAACTGTATGCCAAAAAAGTATTTCATTGTATATTAATTTAAAAAAATAAAAAATCAATGTTATTTCAATGACTTTGTCATATGCATGATAGAATAATTTTTTTTTCATTTCATTAATTTTTAGTCTCATGTGTTCCTCAAAAGGCCAAACAGCTTGAATATGTCCATGGCTCCTATACGTACGGGAAGCCCGCTTTAGGCCTATGTGTTAAACAAACGCGTACTAGGTTAGTTTTTGAGGTTTGCTTTCCACTCTCCATGGCCCCTCCAACAAGGGAGTAGAACATTGTTGGTGGCCCTTCTGTAGAAGGTGAAAAAAATGGAATGCTATTCCTATGTATTAGGGAAGCCACAGGACACTTCTTGATCTTACTAACACTGAATGAGGCATATTAAAATTAGGGGCTTTAAAGCTAGACTAGAATCAGTTAAGCTGGTAAAACTCAAAAGCACAGGTCAGTGGTGCTATCTAAAATAGGTTAATTCACAACTAAGAATATATTCTTTCATAGGACCTAGCTTGTATTATAAAATACATTTTATTGTATTTTATTTTTTTTTAAGATTTTTATTTATTTATTTGATAGACAGAGATCACAAGTAGGCAGAGAGGCAGGCAGAGAGAGGAAGGGAAGAGGCTCCCTGCTGAGCAGAGAGCCTGATGCAGGGCTTGATCCCAGGACCCTGGGATCATGACCTGAGCTGAAGGCAGGGGCTTTAACCCACTGAGCCACCCAGGCACCCCTAAAATAATTCTTTTAAAAGAAGGCTTCTTTTTGTCAATAGAGTTCAAATGCTGGTAATTCAGAGAAAGAAATGTGTACTAAAATCTAATTATATTGCTGAATTTCAACTATGAATCTATTTGAGTCACATTATTGACCTTATTTTTATCAAATATAACTACTTTGACTAGTCTGAAATCAGTAAGATCCACTTTCCCAAGCGACAGTAAGTACAGCCCACAATACATACTGCATTCAACTCTAACAGCGTCAAACAGAGATGACAAGTATATAATTAATACAGTTGCCCGTCTTGTCCTATCATTAAAAGTCATGAATCTCTATTAGGTCACTAATTTATAAATAACAATTCATCAGGACTCAATAAATTTTTAGGAAAAAGATATTCTTGGATTTTCCTTTCTCATATAGTTTGTCCCAAGAGTGTCAGTGTGACTTTAAGCTTTAAGAACTTCAGAAGCGTAAATACCATAGATATTTAAAATATTTTGAAAGCTTAGTTACTTAAATTTCTTTCATATTTCTTTTATTTAGAATTTGAAATGTGAATTTTTAATGTTAATTTTTTGTGGTGCTGGTTTCTAGACAACCCTCTCTCAAACCAGTGGATTGGTCAAGGAGGGCTTCTTTGGACACTTCGTTCACTTGACTTATCCTTCCTGGGTGGGGGGTCATGTCAAAACTGATGTATACATCAAAACTTCATTTTTTGGGTAATCTTCAACCTAGGAGTACAATCTCACAGTCACTGAACAGCAGCTGGTGAAAGCTTTCATAATGTTCAAAACTCTAATAGAACTATATATACATAGCACAAGACCACTATTGTTAACTTTTTTTTTTTTTTTTTTTTTTTTTTTACCGCGATGACAAAATTCATGCTTTTCTTTTTGTTTTTGTTTTTGTTTTTGTTTTGTTTTTTTTTTTTGCCATTTTTTTTTTTTATTTCCAGCATAACAGTATTCATTATTTTTGCACCACACCCCGTGCTCCATGCAATCTGTGCCCTCTATAATACCCACCACCTGGTACCCCAACCTCCCACCCCCTGTCCCTTCAAAAACCCTCAGATTGTTTTTCAGAGTCCATAGTCTCTCATGGTTCACCTCCCCTTCCAATTTCCCCCAACTCCCTTCTCCACTCTAAGTCCCCATGTCCTCCATGCTATTTGTTATGCTCCACAAATAAGTGAAACCATATGATAATTGACTCTCTCTGCTTGACTTATTTCACTCAGCATAATCTCTTCCAGTCCCGTCCATGTTGCTATAAAAGTTGGGTATTCATCCTTTCTGATGGAGGCATAATACTCTATCCCCAGGGGTACAGGTCTGTGAATCACCAGGTTTACACACTTCACAGCACTCACCAAAGCACATACCCTCCCCAATGTCCATATTCCCACCCCCTTCTCCCAAACCCCCTCCCCCCAGCAACCCTCAGTTTGTTTTGTGAGATTAAAAGTCACTTATGGTTTGTCTCCCTCCCAATCCCATCTTGTTTCATTTATTCTTCTCCTACCCACTTAAGCCCCCATGTTGCATCACCACTTCCTCATATCAAGGAGATCATATGATAGTTGTCTTTCTCTGCTTGACTTATTTCGCTAAGCATGATACGCTCTAGTTCCATCCATGTTGTCGCAAATGGCAAGATTTCATTTCTTTTGATGGCTGCATAGTATTCCATTGTGTATATATAACACATCTTCTTGATCCATTCATCTGTTGATGGACATCTAGGTTCTTTCCATAGTTTGGCTATTGTGGACATTGCTGCTATAAACATTCGGGTGCATGTGCCCCTTTGGATCACTACGTTTGTATCCTTAGGGTAAATACCCAATAGTGCAATTGCTGGGTCATAGGGCAGTTCTATTTTCAACATTTTGAGGAACCTCCATGCTGTTTTCCAGAGTGGCTGCACCAGCTTGCATTCCCACCAACAGTGTAGGAGGGTTCCCCTTTCTCCGCATCCTCGCCAGCATCTGTCATTTCCTGACTTGTTTATTTTAGCCATTCTGACTGGTGTGAGGTGATATCTCATTGTGGTTTTGATTTGTATTTCCCTGATGCCGAGTGATATGGAGCACTTTTTCATGTGTCTGTTGGCCATCTGGATGTCTTCTTTGCAGAAATGTCTGTTCATGTCCTCTGCCCATTTCTTGATTGGATTATTTGTTCTTTGGGTGTTGAGTTTGCTAAGTTCTTTATAGATTCTGGACACTAGTCCTTTATCTGATATGTCATTTGCAAATATCTTCTCCCATTCTGTCAGTTGTCTTTTGATTTTGTTAACTGTTTCCTTTGCTGTGCAAAAGCTTTTGATCTTGATGAAATCCCAATAGTTCATTTTTGCCCTTGCTTCCCTTGCCTTTTGCGTTGTTCCTAGGAGGATGTTGCTGCGGTTGAGGTCAAAGAGGTTGCTGCCTGTGTTCTCCTCAAGGATTTTGATGGATTCCTTTCGCACATTGAGGTCCTTCATCCATTTGGAGTCTATTTTTGTGTGTGGTGTAAGGAAATGGTCCAATTTCATTTTTCTGCATGTGGCTGTCCAATTTTCCCAGCACCATTTATTGAAGAGGCTGTCTTTTTTCCATTGGACATTCTTTCCTGCTTTGTCGAAGATTAGTTGACCATAGAGTTGAGGGTCTATTTCTGGGCTCTCTATTCTGTTCCATTGATCTATGTGTCTGTTTTTGTGCCAGTACCATGCTGTCTTGATGACGACAGCTTTGTAATAGAGCTTGAAGTCCGGAATTGTGATGCCACCAACGTTGGCTTTCTTTTTCAATATCCCTTTGGCTATTCGAGGTCTTTTCTGGTTCCATATAAATTTTAGCATTATTTGTTCCATTTCTTTGAAAAAGATGGATGGTACTTTGATAGGAATTGCATTAAATGTGTAGATTGCTTTAGGTAGCATAGACATTTTCACAATATTTATTCTTCCAATCCAGGAGCATGGAACATTTTTCCATTTCTTTGTGTCTTCCTCAATTTCTTTCATGAGTACTTTATAGTTTTCTGAGTATAGATTCTGTGTCTCTTTGGTTAGGTTTATTCCTAGGTATCTTATGGTTTTGGGTGCAATTGTAAATGGGATTGACTCCTTAATTTCTCTTTCTTCTGTCTTGCTGTTGGTGTAGAGAAATGCAACTGATTTCTGTGCATTGATTTTATATCCTGACACTTTACTGAATTCCTGTATCAGTTCTAGCAGTTTTGGAGTGGAGTCTTTTGGGTTTTCCACATATAGTATCATATCATCTGCGAAGAGTGATAATTTGACTTCTTCTTTGCCGATTTGGATGCCTTTAATTTCCTTTTGTTGTCTGATTGCTGAGGCTAGGACCTCTAGTACTATGTTGAATAGCAGTGGTGATAATGGACATCCCTGCCGTGTTCCTGACCTTAGCGGAAAAGCTTTCAGGTTTTCTCCATTGAGAATGATATTTGCGGTGGGTTTTTCATAGATGGCTTTGATGATATTGAGGTATGTGCCCTCTATCCCTACACTTTGAAGAGTTTTGATCAGGAAGGGATGCTGTACTTTGTCAAATGCTTTTTCAGCATCTATTGAGAGTATCATATGGTTCTTGTTCTTTCTTTTATTGATGTGTTGTATCACATTGACTGATTTGCGGATGTTGAACCAACCTTGCAGCCCTGGAATAAATCCCACTTGGTCGTGGTGAATAATCTTTTTAATGTACTGTTGAATCCTATTGGCTAGTATTTTGTTGAGTATTTTCGCATCTGTGTTCATCAAGGATATCGGTCTATAGCTCTCTTTTTTGGTGGGATCCTTGTCTGGTTTTGGGATCAAGGTGATGCTGGCCTCATAAAATGAGTTTGGAAGTTTTCCTTCCATTTCTATTTTTTGGAACAGTTTCAGGAGAATAGGAATTAGTTCTTCTTTAAATGTTTGGTAGAATTCCCCCGGGAAGCCGTCTGGCCCTGGGCTTTTGTTTGTTTGGAGATTTTTAATGACTGTTTCAATCTCCTTACTGGTTATGGGTCTGTTCAGGCTTTCTATTTCTTCCTGGTTCAGTTGTGGTAGTTTATATGTTTCTAGGAATGCATCCATTTCTTCCAGATTGTCAAATTTATTGGCGTAGAGTTGCTCATAGTATGTTCTTATAATAGTTTGTATTTCTTTGGTGTTAGTTGTGATCTCTCCTCTTTCATTCATGATTTTATTTATTTGGGTCCTTTCTCTTTTCTTTTTGATAAGTCGGGCCAGGGGTTTATCAATTTTATTAATTCTTTCAAAGAACCAGCTCCTAGTTTCGTTGATTTGTTCTATTGTTTTTTTGGTTTCTATTTCATTGATTTCTGCTCTGATCTTTATGATTTCTCTTCTCCTGCTGGGCTTAGGGTTTCTTTCTTGTTCTTTCTCCAGCTCCTTTAGGTGTAGGGTTAGGTTGTGTACCTGAGACCTTTCTTGTTTCTTGAGAAAGGCTTGTACCGCTATATATTTTCCTCTCAGGACTGCCTTTGTTGTGTCCCACAGATTTTGAACCGTTGTATTTTCATTATCATTTGTTTCCATGATTTTTTTCAATTCTTCTTTAATTTCCCGGTTGACCCATTCATTCTTTAGAAGGATGCTGTTTAGTCTCCATGTATTTGGGTTCTTTCCAAACTTCCTTTTGTGGTTGAGTTCTAGCTTTAGAGCATTGTGGTCTGAAAATATGCAGGGAATGATCCCAATCTTTTGATACCGGTTGAGTCCTGATTTAGGACCGAGGATGTGATCTATTCTGGAGAATGTTCCATGTGCACTAGAGAAGAATGTGTATTCTGTTGCTTTGGGATGAAATATTCTGAATATATCTGTGATGTCCATCTGGTCCAGTGTGTCGTTTAAGGCCTTTATTTCCTTGCTGATCTTTTGCTTGGATGACCTGTCCATTTCAGTGAGGGGAGTGTTAAAGTCCCCTACTATTATTGTATTATTGTTGATGTGTTTCTTTGATTTTGTTATTAATTGGTTTATATAGTTGGCTGCTCCCACGTTGGGGGCATAGATATTTAAAATTGTTAAATCTTCTTGTTGGACAGACCCTTTGAGTATGATATAGTGTCCTTCCTCATCTCTTATTATAGTCTTTGGCTTAAAATCTAATTGATCTGATATAAGGATTGCCACTCCTGCTTTCTTCTGATGTCCATTAGCATGGTAAATTCTTTTCCACCCCCTCACTTTAAATCTGGAGGTGTCTTCGGGCTTAAAATGAGTTTCTTGGAGGCAACATATAGATGGGTTTTGTTTTTTTATCCATTCTGATACCCTGTGTCTTTTGACAGGGGCATTTAGCCCATTAACATTCAGGGTAACTATTGAGAGATATGAATTTAGTGCCATTGTATTGCCTGTAAGGTGACTGTTACTGTATATGGTCTCTGTTCCTTTCTGATCTACCACTTGTAGGCTCTCTCTTTGCTTAGAGGACCCCTTTCAATATTTCCTGTAGACCTGGTTTGGTATTTGCAAATTCTTTCAGTTTTTGTTTGTCCTGGAAGCTTTTAATCTCTCCTTCTATTTTCAATGATAGCCTAGCTGGATATAGTATTCTTGGCTGCATGTTTTTCTCGTTTAGTGCTCTGAAAATATCATGCCAGCTCTTTCTGGCCTGCCAGGTCTCTGTGGATAAGTCAGCTGCCAATCTAATATTTTTACCATTGTATGTTACAGACTTCTTTTCCCGGGCTGCTTTCAGGATTTTCTCTTTGTCACTGAGACTTGTAAATTTTACTATTAGGTGACGGGGTGTGGGCCTATTCCTATTGATTTTGAGGGGCGTTCTCTGAACCTCCTGAATTTTGATGCTCGTTCCCTTTGCCATATTGGGGAAATTCTCCCCAATAATTCTCTCCAGTATACCTTCTGCTCCCCTCTCTCTTTCTTCTTCTTCTGGAATCCCAATTATTCTAATGTTGTTTCGTCTTATGGTGTCACTTATCTCTCGAATTCTCCCCTCGTGGTCCAGTAGCTGTTTGTCCCTCTTTTGCTCAGCTTCTTTATTCTCTGTCATTTGGTCTTCTATATCACTAATTCTTTCTTCTGCCTCATTTATCCTAGCAGTGAGAGCCTCCATTTTTGATTGCACTTCATTAATAGCTTTTTTGATTTCAACTTGGTTAGATTTTAGTTCTTTTATTTCTCCAGAAAGGGCTTTTATATCTCTCGAGAGGGTTTCTCTAATATCTTCCATGCCTTTTTCGAGCCCGGCTAGAACCTTGAGAATTGTCATTCTGAACTCTAGATCTGACATATTACCAATGTCTGTATTGATTAGGTCCCTAGCCTTCGGTACTGCCTCTTGTTCTTTTTTTTGTGTTGAATTTTTCCGTCTTGTCATTTTGTCCAGATAAGAGTATATGAAGGGGCAAGTAAAATACTACAAGGGTGGCAACAACCGCAGGAAAAAATGCTTTAACCAAATTAGAAGAGATCCAAAATCGTGAGGGGGGAGAAAGGGGATAAAAAGAGGTTCAAAAAGGAAGAAAGAAAAAAAAAAGAAAAAAGAAAAAAAAAAAAGAAAAAAGAAAAGAAAAGAATTAAAAAAAAAAGGAAAACACCTACGAAAAATGTAAAAAAGAAAAAATATATATATTAGATAAACTAGTAAAAAATCGTTAAAAAAGAAAAAGGTAACAGTTAAAAAAAAAAAAATTTTACCCGAAGGCGAGAAAAAAAAAAAAAAAAAAAAAGAAAAAGAAAAAAATTAAATTAACTGCAAGACTAAGAAAAAATCACAGGGAAAAGCCATGAGTTCCGTGCTTGGCTTTCTCCTCCTCTGGAATTCTGCTGCTCTCCTTGGTATTGAAACCGCACTCCTTGGTAGGTGAACTTGGTCTCGGCTGGATTTCTTGTTGATCTTCTGGGGGAGGGGCCTGTTGTAGTGATTCTCAAGTGTCTTTGCCCCAGGCGGAATTACACCGCCCTTACCTGGGGCCGGGGTGAGTAATCCGCTCGGGTTTGCTTTCAGGAGCTTTTGTTCCCTGAGCGCTTTCCGTAGAGTTCTGGAGGACGGGAATACAAATGGCGGCCTCCTGGTCTCCGGCCCGGAGGAGCCGAGAGCCCAGGGCCGCACTCCTCAGTGCGCCCTCAGAGAACAGCGCCCAGTTACTCCCGTCTGCCTGACCTCCGGCCGCGCTCCGAGCTCACCGAGCCTGCGACCAGTTCAAGGTAACACCGAGCTGTGAGCTTACTGTCGGCTCTGTCTCTGTAGCCGGCTTTCCCGTTCCAATACCCGCAAGGTCTGCGACACTCAGACACCCCTGATCCTTCTGTGACCCTGCGGGACCTGAGGCCACGCTGAACCCGCGTGGGCTTCGCCCCGGTTTAGCCTCTGGAGCGATGTCCCTCAGCGGAACAGACTTTTAAAAGTCCTGATTTTGTGCGCCGTTGCTTGTTAACTTTTTATAAGAAACAAACAGAGATCTAGAACATTTAAGTAATTCACCTTAAAAAAAATTTTTTTTGTATGTTTGTTTGCATATGGTGCAACATCTCAGCAGGGTGCCCCCCAAGCAGCACAGGCAGTCCCTCATCCCTGCCCCTCTAGAGCTGCGTCCAGGTGTAAACAGAGAGACTGGGCAGTCCCATTTGGACAAGCTGGAGAGTGCTATAAAGCCAAGAGCCCTAAAGCAGAGTAAAAATGAGGTTACTCTGTAATACCAGGTATTCCTTTCAAAAGTACTAACTGCACCAAGAGACAGGAAGCATGTACCAGAATGAAAAGCACCACAAATGAAATCATGCCTGTTAAGGTTTGGGTAAAGTCCATCAACATGTATGAATCCTTCAACTAAAATCATGAAGTTACTGTCATATCTGAAAGTGTTAAAAATTTGTACTGTTACATTTATTACCCACCCAGTGCCTTTAAAACTTTCACATCCTTGAACTAGCAATCACTTTTTTGGGTAGAAAAATTAGTGCCTTTATTATAAATATTTTCAGTTTCATCATGACAGGAAGATGATTTTTACAAATGGGAAAAATTATGCAACAAAAGAGTCTGGCATTTTTAAACAAAAAAAATGAGCAATGTAGTTTGTATTTTCTAGTATTTATACTTGAAAAGTGATGAAAAACATTAACTTCATTATTAAGATGAAAACAGTAATAAAAATGGACTAGAAAAGTTTTCTTCAACAGAGACACAGTGGGAGCTATATAATGTTTTACAGGAACTGGAATTATACCTGGATAAAGAACCAGCCATTAAATTGTCAATGTGGATTTTATTCCAGTTATTATCAGATTGTTTTAAAAGGTTTAGATTTTTTTCATAATCCTCATCAAATTTTAATAAAATTTAATCAAAGTTCAGGTTTTAAGAATATGCAGTAATAGACAATCTGCCAGCTGAGTCATCTGTGCCTTTGCCAGATATAATTTCTCATCATCCCCAGAACACAGTCTATATCTCTAAGTTACCAAGCAAATGCATGCCTGTCAATTATCAGATTCTAATCACCCCTCAAAACTTTCTGAACAGCTACCAGGAAACGGAATGATGAGATGACTATTGAGTTAAAAGGAGATTAGACAAATACAAATAAATTACACTTATTTTACGCTCCCATCACCCTAGGAGATGACTTAATAGTGAAAGGAAAAGAATCATATTGTAGTAATGAAATCAGAGAGCGAATTCAAGCCCCAGAGGTGATTCCCCTAAGTTTATGTTAATACACACCTTGTGGGGGACCAAACATCAACTGGAAAAGTTTCCTGAAAACTGTTCCAGCTATTTTCTTATTTAAAATGTTCCAACTTTACTTGACCCATTAGTCATCATATTACTTACATTTATGATGTATTTTGAAATCTATTACCAAAAACCCAATGGATTCAATATGGCTTGTTATACCCAAATCATAACATTTATGAAAGAAAACTTCTGTTAAGTGTTTCTTCCTTTGGAATTTTATTTTTAAGAGATACTTTTTTTAAGACCAGTAAGGCTTGCTCAGTAAACAGTACATATGTGGTGGTGGCTATGTACAGGCATAGGAATGATGGTGCTTCCTACACCTTACCCCCATTTTAGAAAGGTAAATGCAAAACAGAACAAATCTGTAATCAACCTTGACTTTATGAATTATAGTATCTCTAATAAAAAATATTTTTTGTTATTAGGTCATAGAACATTTTTTTCTTATTTAGTAATTCAAATTCAGATTTTTTACGACAGTGTCCAAGTAAACATACTCCTGATGATAATGGACAGTGCAGACTGAGTATTCACAGGTGTGAGAACTAAAAAACCTGGAAAGTTGCCAATGACAATGAGATCAATGTATTTTTATTGAAGGTGTGAAGTGTAAAGACCTCAGTAGTGGCACATGTGAGTAGTCCAGTTAACAATGGGAGACCAGAGCAACTGGGAATAAACTGTCCCACGTGCTGTTGAGGAAGCTCAGAGACATGGCCTGACACACGTTCTTGCCCAGGTCAGCTGGGGCAGTTCACAGTGTTGACACGTGGGATGTGGGCATCATCACCACCAGCATTATTCTTGTACACATATTCTTATAATCAGGCATTGACTTTTTTGACTACATTTTATCCCCCCTCTCCAATCACAACATAAATGCTCTGATTCTAGGGTAAATGTACTGGTTTTCTAAAATGAGTATATTAAATTTAACTTCTCTAAATGAACTTTTCTCTTTAAACAGTCATCAAAAAGGGCTTGCCTTTTTGGGATGGGACGCCTGGGTGGCTCAGTTGGTTAAGCTGCTGCCTTTGGCTCAGGTCATGATTCCAGGGTCCTGGGATCGAGTCCCTCATTGGGCTCTTTGCTCGGCAGGGAGCCTGCTTCTCTCTCCGCCTCTGCCTGCTACTCTGCCTGCTTGTGCGCTTGCATGCGCACGCACCCTCTCTCTCTCTGACAAATAAATAAATAAATAGAATCTTTTTTTTTTTAAAAAGGGCTAAGCATATTCTATTGCTCTAATAATTTTGGCTGCTCCTTTGATGTCTATGTCCTTTCTTTTTCTCTTTTGCTTTTCTCAGTGATGGCTTATACTCATCCTGGGTTGGACACAGCAGAGCTACTTTTTGGGAACAGCCAAATTCTGTTTCACGATAAGGGAACAAAGATCCCACAGTGAAGGAAGATTAAAAACATGAAGAATCTAATTTCTAGAGATTCACACTTCCAATGATGAGATAACTGGAGTAGCATTAAAAATAATGACTTAAGAATAATACCAAGCAACAACTAATTGGCTACCAATGGAATACACCAGAAAAATAATTCATTTTCCCCAGCTTTATTAAGATACAAGTGAAAAATGCCATTTTAAGTTATTTAAAGTATACATTATGATGATCTGATACATGCATACATTGTAAAAAAGTTCTCTTCTGAAAATCAACTCATTCTAAAAAAAACTCATTTTAAATAAAGGAACAGAACTCAGTATTTATCCTACCTTCCTTAGATGAGCAATGGTATTGAGTAAGCAAGTAGTAGATGAAGGAATGTTTCTTTTAAGTATCTTAGTTAGTTAATACATGGACAAGGAGTGTTAGTATGAAAATATTACTATTTGTAATCTCCAATGAAATCAGGCATTTAGCATCAATGGCCTTTAACAATACAAAAAGAGACCTTCAGATATTATGTGCTTTCTGATGCAACAACCCAAACCCTTTTACAGAACAGTCTTACTAAAAAAAATAACAATAATAAGCAAACTTGAATAGGTTAAACCAACTACCAATTTTTATGTAGCAAATACAGAAGACAGGGGAATAGACAAAATCTAAACTGTGATAGGGGTGCCTGGGTGGGTCAGTCAGTTTAAGGGTCTGATTCTTGATTTCGTCTTGGGTCATGATCTCAGGACTGTGAGGTAGAGCCCTGTGTGGGGCTTTGCACTCAGTGGGGAGTCTACTTGGGATTCTCTCTCCCTCTCCCCCTCTCTCAGCTCTCTCTCTCTCTCAACTAAATAGCTAAATACAATCTGTGGTAAGCTCTATAAGATAAATGATCTTCTTCAATATATAAATTACAAGAGATGAAAAATGATAGAGGAGAAAACCTAACAATTAAAAGAAAATAGAAAGACATATCAACCAATAGTCATGCGCAGAACATATGTGGCTTCTGCTTTAAAAAAAATCCCAAGAAATACACATGCACACAAACACCCACACATCCACATACATTTTTCCCTTTCCCCTCTCTGCACACATATGTATTAGATAACTGGAAATTTGAACACTGACTATATATTTGATAACACTGAAGAATGATTATCTTCATGTTTGATAATAGTATTGTGGTCACGTTTTTAAAAGTTCTTATTACAGAGATACATAATACTGAAATATTATAAGTGATATGATGCATGGGATTCGCTTCAAAATAACACAGAAGGTGAGGAAGTGGTGTACTAAGAAACAATACTGCCCACAGCTGACAATTACTTACGTAGTATACTTTTGTATATATTTGAAAATTTCCATGATGTAAAAGTTAAAAAAGACACAGAGATGAGAATGCACATGGCATATGAGAAAGTCACATTGGAACATGATGTCAAGCTGTTCTGCCTCCAAACCATCACACCCTCTTGTCCCTCTTCAACTTCAATAGGTGATCTTGCTTCTAACTTCAGGGAGAAAGTTAAAGCCATTAGATTTCCACCAATTTCTTGCTATCAAACCAAAAAGCTTAGGGCGCCTGGGTGGCTCAGTGGGTTAAAGCCTCTGCCTTCGGCTCAGGTCATGATCCCAGGGTCCTGGGATCGAGCCCCACATCGGGCTCTCTGCTCAGCGGGGAGCCTGCTTCCTCCTCTCTCTGACTGTCTCTCTGCTTACCTGTAATCTCTGTCTGTCAAATAAATAAAATCTTTAAAAAAAAAAAACAACCAAAAAGCTACCTGCATATGCCCCTTTCCAATTCCCTTCCTTAACCTGTTACGCAAATTAGAGAATCTGTTGCTTCTCTAATTTATTTATTTATTTATTTTTTAAAGATTTTATTTATTTGTCAGAGAGAGCGAGCGAGAGCGAGCACAGGCAGACAGAGTGGAAGGCAGAGTCAGAGGGAGAAGCAGGCTCCCTGCAGAGCAAGGAGCCCGATGTGGGACTCGATCCCAGGACGCTGGGATCATGACCTGAGCCGAAGGCAGCTGCTTAACCAACTGAGCCACCCAGGCGTCCCACTTCTCTAATTTAAAACTGGGTCTTTCAAATATGTATTGGATACTTCTCCTTCCCTCTTTCTTGGGCACCTCATTGATCTTTTCTCTTTTTTAGTTTACCTAATTCTTCTCTCAACTGGATTCCTCTTGTGAACATTTAAATATGAGAAAACCCAAGTTCCTTTCATCATAAAAACAAAATCCCCAGACCATGATCCCAGGAGTTCTTCATATACTACCCTTTATTACTACTCTTCACAAACTTCTTGAAGGAGTTATTTATACTCTTGGCTTCTACTTTTTTTTTTTTTTCCCTTCCCATTTACCTCAGTGCATTCTAGACTATTTTCTATCCAGGTTAACCTGATGGGGGAAAACACTAGTAGTCACAACGACTGTGAATCTACAAGATATTTTCAATTCCTCATCTTTCTGTGTCTCAAAGCGCTAATGATTTGGCTTCTTGGACATTATGGTTTTCAAATTCTCCTCTTAGCCCACAGTTCCCTTCTGGCCAGTAAAAATCCGGATTGGACTTCCTCAACATGCAGTCTTAGGTTCTTTTCTCTACTTCCCCTCTACTCTTCTCTTGAGTAATCTCTCATCCAGGCCATGGCTTGACTTAGAATCTATATTCCAAAGACTCTAAAACATTCAATCTTTTATCACTGGTCTTTGGCTCGTGAGCCCCAGATCTGTATGAATAACTGCCACAAACTCAACATATCCAGGATAAAACTCATGATCTCTCGAAATTCTCACAAATGAAAACCAAACCAAACTAAAAACAATGTGGTTCTCTTCAAGTATTTTCATCTTAGTAATCACGATTACCACCTGTCTTAGCTTGGGCTGCTGTAACAGAATACCAGAGCTTGGTGGCTTAAACAACAGAAATTTATTTTCCCACATTTCTAGAGGCTGGAATGCTAGGATCAGGGTGCCAGCACTATTGGTTTCTGGGGAAGGCTCTCTTTTTGCATACAGCCACCTTCTCAGTGTCCTCACATGGCAGAGGGAGAGAGACAGCAAGCTCTCTGGCATCTCTTCTTATAAGTGTATTATCCCATCACGAGGGAGCCACCATCCTCATGACTTCATCTAAACCTAATTAACTCCCAAAGGCCCCCATCTCCAAATACCATCATAGTGGATATTAGAATTTCAACACATGAACTTCGTGGGGACAAACCACCATTCATCCAGTTAGACCAGTCAGAGACCCAGAAGCCATGTTTTTCTCCCTTACCCATTCTCTCCCTACTCCATTACCATGGTCTGTAGATTTTGCCTTCCCAATATCTACCAATTCTTTCACTTTTCTCTATTTCTTATCACCATTCCCTGATCCGACCTGTAATTACCTCTCACCAGTACTACTATAATATTCTCCTAACTGCTCCCTTGCATCTACTTTAGCCCTTATTAGTGTTCTCCACCCTGCAAATAGTTATTTTTTCAAAATGCAGATATAACCATATCAATACACACACCTCCTCCCTCCCCCACCACATACATGTCCTGCTGACAGCTCTTTGATGTTTCCTCACCACTCTTAAGATAAAAACCCCCCTGGGGCACCTGGGTGGCTCAGTGGGTTAAGCCTCTGCCTTCGGCTCAGGTCATGATCTCAGGGTTCTGGGATCGAGTCCCACATCGGGCTCTCTGCTCATGGAGAGCCTGCTTCCTCCTCTCTCTCTCTCTCTCTCTGCCTGCCTCTCTGCCTACTTGTGATCTCTCTCTGTCAAATAAATAAATAAAATCTTTAAAAAAAAAAAAAGATAAAACCCCCCAAATCCTTGATTATGGTCAGTAAGGCCTGGTCTCTGCCTCTCTTTATAGCACTCATAGCACTGGTTCCCTCACTGCTCCCTGTTTTCATTTCCTGTAATCTGACATGATGCCTCTCTCCATCCTGTCTTTTGCACATATCCGCCAAGAAATCCACTCGCCCCTCTGAGGTCCTTGGTCAACTCCCTTGTGTCCCGTGCAGGGTCAGTTACTCCGGGAAGCCTCCCTGAACCTCTAATGAATCCACAGAACTTCACGAAATATATATTGGTTTATCATTATATGTTACTTTGCATGATGATTTCGCCAACAAACTCTGTCTTTTCCATCTGATTATGTGCATTTCTTGAGAGAAGGCACTGCTTAGAACACCGAGCATACTGCCATTGCTCACAATATCTGGTGTTAAAATAAATGAAGAGTTCCGTTAGGGATTACAGCCATCATTTTAGAACCTGAAGGAATCTTAAAATAGCTCTCCTATAGAAGAAAATACTGAGGCTCAAAGAAGTAAAATAATCTTACCTAGGATCACCTGCTTAGTGACAGCTAAACCAGATGATACCAGATTAGAGAGAGCCTTTAGGGCTGAGGAGAGCTTTGACCAGATGAACTGAGGGAGCTGGGTGGTCAACATCATAGGAGCTTGGCAGGGGAGCCTCATTTAGCAAGGGCACAGGGGACGACAGGATTCGTGAGTAAAAGGAGAATCTGGAGGAAGGCTGCCAGTAAACAGACTGAGGAAGTCAATAGGGCATAAACCTAAACTAGGGACGTAGTAAACATAATGGAGGACCATTTCAAGGGAAAAATGAAGAGGACCTAAAATTAAAAAGAAAAAAGGATGAACCAAAAGTGATAGTAAAATTGTGAGAAAACATGACTGGAATAGTGTTGCTATCACTAGCACATGTGAAGAAATTTGAAGACTATACCTAAGGGCAGGGATGAATAAGGAGAGGAGAGAAAAATGGTTTAATTTAATGCAAACATATTGAATTTTAAATAACTAAACACATCTAATGGGCATATGGGGAAACAGTTCTGGAGTTGAATAAGCCAAAACCAGAGCTAGGCATTTGGGAGTTCTTAGCATAAAAGAGACAGCTGAGCTTACTGTCTATAGAGAGATGGACAGAAGGCCCCGTACTGTGTCCCCGGGAAAGGCACAGGTTGGAGAGGAAGAAAACCTGCATACAAGCACAAAGTTGCAAGGCTACAGTCAGTAGAAGCCAAATAATATTCTCTTTTTCTTCCACCTTCGCTTGCTGCATGATCCTAGAAAGATATCCCCTCAATTACCCTCATTCTCTTTAGTAGAAGAAATAATCCTGACAGAATTGGACCACATGAAGAAATAAGGAATCTAAGTAATTGACATACCACTGATTTCCCTGCAGGAGACCTTGTACTGCTTCTTACCATCTGGCCACACTCACAACCAGCTTTCGTGACTCTTCCAGTCCCCTTACTTAGCCATGTATAGTCCCCTGGAGGTACCATGGTCACCCAGCTTTCAAAGAAGACTTCAAGTCCCCTCACTGTACAGTGTTGGTACGAAAATTAATATGGCTTCCTGGTTGTACAGTGAAAAATCTGTTATTAAAATCATGTTGTTATAGGAGTAAGAGAAAAACATTTAAAAATTAGAAGTCATCCACTTTTCTCATTTTTTCCAAAGGTACAAGTTAGAGTTGAAAAAGTAAGGTTGAAATAATGAAAGGCTATCTTGGGTCTCAAAATTCTTGGTCCATTCCCTATTTGACACCCTGACATCAAGTTTACCATTTCGGTAAGTCAGGGGGAATATGAACTATGATAATGTAATGCTGATGCTGCAAATTGGAACCCATAAAACTGGGGAAATGTAGAAGTCAAGGTTCTTATTGTTTTATTAACTCATTTACATTTCTTAAATGTAGAAGATAGCTTGCAAGTATGGTTGTAAAAGTGAATTATTAAGACAGAACTTGAGGGCCTGGGCCTTGGCTCCATTTCTGGAAAGAGAAAAGAGGCAAAGGGTTAACTATCAGGGAAGCATGAAGAGAAATTAATTAAAATGAGCTCCTTAAGATGCTTTCTTTCACACTGAAATTTTCTTGTGTTTAAATATTCTCTTACTTTGTCTTTATTTTACTCCAGAAAATGTCAAGAGGTTATTTGGGTCATCCTTTTTAGGTGCCTTAAGTCCTCTGAACAAGTACTTTCAAGGCATATCTGAATTAATCCCCACTGAGTAATTAATTCAGTAGTAAAAGAATATAAAAGCAGAATTCACCAAGAAAAATAAAAACATTTCAAAAATACATATCTGGAGGTAAATAGCTTAAAATCTCTATTTACATAAACCTATTGAATGGTGTGATACTGTATCTGAGTTTTTTAAAGTAATATTTTACATTATGTAATAGGTATACATTAAAATATACGTATTTTTTCATTCAAATCAAGGAAGTTTATGCAAATAGGATTATACTAAGATGTTCAGAAATTCTGTAAAAATAAAAATTAGAATCACAACCTATAAAACAGTATGTTAATCCATAAAATATGAGAAAAGTGTTTAAACTAGGATCATAACCCATTAAAAGTCAAATTTTTAAAACAAAAATCAAATAAAACCAGAGCTGAAACCAATCCAAAGCCAGAATGAAATTAAAATGACATGAAAACTATACAGGCAAATTAATGAGCAGGGTAAACAGGGAGAGGCTAAAGAAATGATTTTATTAAAAGAAAAAGATTTTAGCAGTTATGTATTTCATCTAGAAACACCAGTATACCATATATTAAAATAAATGTGAAATTGCAGTCATAACCGTGTTTGATGCAACCCTATTACTTAAATTATATGAAGATTGCAGTATGCTAATTAATTTATAAGAAAACATAAATGATGTGGTAATGTTCTCCCAGTTTGGCACAAATTTTTCTTTGTTGTCATTTAAATGTCATTTCATTAAATGTCATAACAGTGACAGTGTTCAAAAATATGTCTGCAAAGGAACAATGAAAAAAATACCAGGGAGCTCAAATGTTTTTACAAATGACCCTGAGTTAATTAGAAAAATATGCACCCTTCCCAGTTCTTCTTCTCACGTGTCAGCTCTCATTAAATTAAAAAAAATTTTTTTCTCATTTCAAAGTTAAGGAATCCTATGGTTAACAAAACTTTTAAACTGGGATCAAGTGGGCACATTCCTACGTTTTTGTATGATGTCATACCAAGCAGTTCACAGCTGAATTTGAATTTGCAAGAACTATGAATGATTTTTCAATATAAGAAGTATCTGATCTAATGCTAATTTTTTCTCTATAGGCTAACTGTGCTGGGAACAGGTGGCCCTGCTTTCAATTACAGGGGGCTAGCATGCCAGTGTGAGGCCTGGATTAGTTCACCTTCTCACGGGGAATTCTCCTCGGTTGGGAATGGATTTATTATGGCTTCACACATGGAATAGAGCTCATGTCAGCTGAGGGCAGTGACACATCATATGATTCAAATTAACCTGCTGTGGACTGTTCCGCAGGGCTTAGATTGTGTATTAAAATGACGACATTTTAAAAACAGCTTGAAAGAAACCAGGATTGCTGAACTGCAATGGTTCCAATTTGTTCCAACTAATCTATCACCTGCTGGAGATATTATTCTAGCGGGTTTCTGGTAGCTGCTGCTTTCCAGGTTTCTCCAAGCCACTGACCTTGCTAATGGGTACAACTGTTGCCTCTGAAGGAAGGAGATGGGGGTGAGAGAGCTTTGAAGGGCTTTTTGATGTAGAAGTTGGGACCTACTATTTGCTCTAATGTACTATTAAGTGAACAGAGGAAATAAGGGAATACTCAAGAACTCTGAATTATTTTTCCAAAAACAAGTGCTGAAGAGCAGCATTTGTATCACATTGTTTAGACAAATAATCCCTGCAAAATAAATCTGTATGGCTGAATTCAAAAGCTGTTAAGTTTGCGCCTTAAGAAGAAAACCCATATAATATAATCAGAATTTCCTGTATTCTTCAGGGTCATAACTTTTATTGCTCCTGAAATGTTAATTCAGGAGCAAGGAAAGAATAAGTGCAAATATACCATTTTAGATCTGTAGTATAAAACTCTGGGAATGTTACTTAAATAGGATGTGCATCTAGATTAAAAAACTAATGGTAGAAAAAGATTCTTAATGATAACACCGCATACAAATCAAAATACTTTATTTTTTTTAAAGGAAGTGAATGACATTATGGAATATTATAAAGCTGAAGCTTGTTCCCATAGTCTTAGCATAAATGATATTCCTCTTAGTATACTATTTTCTAAAATCTGGAAAAAAGAGAATTTTCTTGAGTTGCCAAAAATCTATAAAATAATATAAAAATTACTTTATGTGTCCTGTATTTCTATTGATCTCTAAATTAATACAGAGTGGCAATTTGGCTGTGTAGTAAGAGAATATGATTAGTCTATGGACTAACATCTACTTATAGACTTTACATGAGAAATTATTTGCATTTCGGACATTTTTGTCTACGATAGTAAATTCTGGAGCAGTTCAAAGATGTTAGGTTAGTAGGTAGTGGAATTCCACACCACTGGATATACCATTCAAACTAATCTTCCCTCAAAGCAAACTACTCTTGGTTAAAATGTTTTAGAGTTTGAAAAACCTAAACCATTAATTAGACACTGTATTTGATTTTTCATAATAAAAGTACCATTAAAAAAAAAACACTCATCATTCTTTAGAAAGAATTCCTCTCTCCTATGCCCCAAAATATCTGCAGTTTGGTCCTCAACAGCTCTGTGTGTGTGTGTGTGTGTGTGTGTGTGTGTGTCTATGTGTCTGTTTGTTTGTGTATCCATTCATTCATTCATTCACTCATGAATCATAAAAGCTCGTTACAAAAGTGTAGTCCCCAGCACTAATCCCACTTTACCTGGGAGCTTGTTAGAAATGTAGTATTTCATTCCCGCCTTTTAGAACTATTAAACCATTTGCATTTTTAATAAAGATTTTATGTGCTTATTAGAGAGAGCGCACAAGCAGGGGGAACAGAAGACAGAGGGAGAAGCAGGCTCACTCGTGAGCATGAAGCCCAACATGGGACTTGATCCCAGGACTTTGGGATCGTGACCTAAGCTTAGAAGGCAGATGCATAACCAACTGAGCCACCCAGGCATCCCAAACCGTTTGCATTTGAACATGTTCACCAGAGATGCTTCAGATGCACACTTGAGTCTGAGAAGCTCTACTATAAAATAACGATTTCAACCCATTTGTTTAAAAGTTTGAATCTCCAGAAAGATTATCACTCTTATTGAATAAACATAAAATAAAGAATGGCATATATGTAATGTTTAGCATAAGAAACACAAAAGTATATCTATTTTAAAAAATCACATTTCTACTAGTCACATTAAATGCTAGAATTATAAACATGACTTTCCATTCATTCACTGACATTTCTCCTGAAATTCAATTTCTTTTGTTGCCATGAAAATATGGTACACAACTATGGATTTGAAGATCCCATTCTTTAACAAGTCAATCAAATATAAACTAGAAATGAACTTTCTATCCCATGAATGAAAGACTGTGCCTGAAAGCAAAAAAATCTGAAACTAAAAAAGAAAAGAGGGAAACCCAAGTTTCTTTCTCACTTCTCCATGAACTAACCATATGTTCTCACCCAAGTTCACCCATTCTAACACGTTCAGTCTTTTACATGTGAACAACTTTGAAGTCAGGAAGTGCCATGAAATGTATACAATAAGAAAGCACTGTATCATAGTTTAAATAACAGATATTTTTTTCTTGGTACATAAAATGTTTTTCCTACAATTGATGATGGCTTGGACTCAATGAAATATGGTATTTCACACCCACTAGCCAAGTACTAGGACTCATATTATTCTCAATCTATCCATTACCTCACCCCAAAGCCTTCTTCCAACTTTAATGACTCTCTTAGCCTTCATAATCAGTTTCTTGCTTTCCTTTGAGTCCTTAAAATCATGTCTAGATACCTATAATGATTAGAAATAGTTCTTCATAAAAAAAAAAAAAAGAAATAGTTCTTCATACTTCTGCACCTTTTAAATCCCAGCACTGGGAAGAACAGGACCCCAGTGAAAAGGGCAGTGTAGATGGCTTTAGGCTCTCTTTACTCCATACATACTGACAAGTGGCCTTCTTCAATCTGTCGCTACGGCTCATGAGTGCATTGGTTGGCCGTGACACACACTAAACCAGGTCTATGCAGGGATATTTTCACCCCTCAAAATTCATGTTTTGCATAATATTGCTAGAGATCTCAAGACAGTTTAACACCATTGTTTTAAATTTTAAATTAAAATGAAGAAACTAATATTCCTTTGATGACTAATATGTTTTGAAGCAATGTAGGTCTAAAATAAAACAAATCAAAATGTAGTAATTTTTGTTAAATAATTAGTTAAGATCTCACAGAAGTGAGGGAGGGATAATAATAAAAAGAAGAGGAAGAGGAGCATGACATGAAGGACAGAGCAGGAAAAAGAAAGAAGAGGAAAGAGAAGAGAGGAAAAATCTATGGTTATGCTAAAATCAATGTAGTACAGAAGTGATCTAGGTCTTGGAGTCATAAAGACCTAGGTTTGAATGGCTCCACTGCCATTCCTTCACATTGTTAAGTCTTAACTTCCTAATTCATAAAACAGGGATAATTACAGTGCCTCCTCCTTGGGTCTAGATGAGTATGTAAAGTACTTAGTACCTGGGACTGATAAACACTCAGTACATTTATTTTTTTTAAGATTTTTTATTTTTTTAATTTATTTATTTGAGAGAGAGACAGTGAGAGAGAGCATGAGTGAGGAGAAGGAGACTCCCCATGGAGCTGGGAGCCCGATGCGGGACTCGATCCCGGGACTCCAGGATCATGACCTGAGCCGAAGGCAGTCGTCCAACCAACTGAGCCACCCAGGCGTCCCCACTCAGTACATTTTGATATCCATATCTATCTACCTAAAACTGAGCGTTAATCTCTCAAGTGCATTGCTAAGTATTTGAAATAAGTATACTTACCTAATCGAATATATCTATGTATACTATTTTATGTATATATATCATGTATCTCATCCATCCATCCAACCACCCATCTATTTTATTCTTTTTGTTTACAGTAAGGAGACTGAGGCATAGGAGATTAGATCAACTGCCTAACGTCACACAATTAGCAGAAAAGGTAGAAATAAAGTCTTTGGTCTTTGGCTTACAGTCCATTATTCTTTGATAACTACTTTTTGTCAGAACCAAGGAAATTTTTTTCTAAAGATTTTATTTATTTATTTGAGAGAGAAAGAGCACAAGCTGGGGAAAGGCCAGAGGGAGAGAGAGCAGCAGACTCCCCACTGAGCAGGGAGCCTGCCTCCGGGCTTGATCCTAGGACCCTGAGATCATGACCTGAGCCAAAGGCAGATGCTTAACCAACTGAGCCACCCAGGCACTCCAGACCAAAGGTAATTTTTAATGCATATTAATATTTGTCTTTTAATCTTTAAAATGGTCAGCCTGAGAAGAATACACTTCTGGAAAATAAATAAACAATTTGTTTTTTGCAAGGAGGTCACAATTTCTAACAGAACATAAGTACATGTTAATATACTCACATGAAGAAAGTGTATACACATTTGAATTATGACTTTCTTACCTGGTCCATTAAGAAAGTCTTTAATTTGTAGTGTTATCAGGGATGGCGGAATACCACTTTTGCTGTCTATTTCTCCAGGCACTGTCTGCAGCCAAACTGTGCAGTAATCAAGGGCTTCAGGCAGTGTCTTCCCAGGATCTGAAGGGAAAAAATTGAAATTAAAAATGTCAATCACATCACAAACATTTCATTTTGATCTGAGAACTTAAGCTGACAAACAGGAAAGAAAAATAGTTAAATTCACTTCTGTAACTTCCATTGATTCATCTGTTTGTACATATCCTTGTCACATAAGTACTTGTATGGACAGAGAGAAGCTCTCTCTCTCTACATTGGAATGATGAAACCATGTTTTCCAGAAACAGGCCAAAAAGGAAAAGACATTTCAAATCTTAACTCATATTATCTTTGAATGGAGGTAAAGTTTCTATACTCTGAGCCGCTGCTAATAGTTGTACAGTTGGATTTCTTTCCTCCTTCTTCTTCTTTCTTTCTTTCTTTTTTTTTTTTTTTTTAAACAGGATGTTGGAAACAAATTAAAGAAAAAAAGGAAAAGCTTTTCAGCTTAAAAAAAAATAACCAAATATATATGTTCAAAGATGCAGTGGATTAGTACTACTTAGGGTCTATTTGATCTGTTTCAGAGTTTTACTGACATTACAATCACTTTTTACTGCTAGGCTTTTGAAGTTAACTTCAGTAGCTTTCCCATAAACTTCTGTAATGATAAAGACTGGTCAATCTTTTATTAGTCCCAATTATGACTAAATAGTGACTTTTTTCTGTTTTGACTTTTTCTGTTACTGTGTATTTTTTTAACTTTTTTTCCTGGTTTATATAGTATATTCTTTAAAAAGTATTTTTTAGCTATTGGTGAATGCAAACGGAATTTGCTTTTTACTGCTTGGCAATCCGGTTTTTATTGAAATAGCTCTTTAAATAAAAACGACTGCTATATCTTGGCATATGATATAGTAGGCTTTTTACAAAAAAACTTCTAAATATTCACAGTTTTTCTTTAGTTTCAAGATTGTTTTATTCTCTGTGTTTTAATAGCCTCTGAATGTCAATTTTGCAGGGATGTTCTTGCCACAGAGTCCATCTATTCCATTTTCAGTCGATTTGAAATGTGTTATTAAAGTGTTATTTATTTTAAGTTTTATTGATTGGATTGCTTTCAAGAATAGCATTTACATACAGTGTATTATATTCAACATATGGTTACATAGTATTACTGTCATATGTGAACTGGGCATATAAATTCTGCCTTGGAATTTGTATTTCTTGACCTTATCATGTGATTCTTATGAAATTTGGCACATATGAACCTTTATGTGATTTCAAAGAAAATACTGAAAGCAATTGATCATGACGTTAGATCTATGTGGTAAAGATCAAACACCAAGCTAGTGCATTCTTCTCTTTTTATATGATCAGTGAATTTAAAGCAGTGAGAATATGCATAGTAGATCCATTACATAGTAACACTATACTATTCTCTCTTTCAAATATAATGGTCAAGTATTGTGAAATAATAGCAAAAGTCTATTGCTGGTGGGTTCTATAATCAATCTGTAGGAGCTATGTAACTTGACAGGACCTGAGTGTCTTCTTCTAGGGTCCCACCTGTGTAGCCATCATCAAGAAGCAGTTATTATTAAGTAGAGGGTACTGTGCTAGACCTATATGAGGAGGTTTAATTCTTTACTTTGAAGAGAATAAAATCTAGAGAGAGAACAATGACCTAACAGAGAAACAGACATAAGTGATGTAACTAAATAAATAACATACAGAGAAGAATTAAACTGATGTAGAAATATCTATATGATGTGTAAAAAAGACTGGCAAATAAAACTTAGGATAAACAAAACGAGTTATAGGAATCACATATTCAAACTCAAGTGACAAAAAAGAGGTATCATTATACAGAGCTCATACAGTCGATGTAGATATTAATAGAGAAAAGTGGGTAGAGGAAAGAATAAGTGATTATTAAATGAAGAAATTAATAAAGAAATATCAGATGAAGAAAACAGATGTCATATAAACATTTTAAAATATAAACATGAGATACTAAATCTTAGTAATAATCAAAGAAAATTTTTTTCAAATAAGTAGAATTTTTCACATATCAGATAGGCCAAGACTAAAAAACTGATAATGCATATGTAGCTCACACACTCATGCATACACATGCACACACATATGCATGTGTGCACATACACTGTAGAGTTGCTAATCATAGCAAACAGTAGAAAACCTAGACATTAATCAAAGGATTGATGCCTAAATAAACAATAGTAATCCATCAAACTGTTTAGAAGAATCAAGAAGATCTATATATACTGACATAGTAAGAGCCATTTTATATTTATTGTTAATAGTAAAAAACGAAGTGGGTTAAGCATCTTTTCATAGACTGGCCATTTGATTCTTCTACAAAATATTTACCCACTCTTTTTTTTTATTAGTTAATGAGTGTTAATGTTTGTCACATGTAGAAAGTATTTCCTCTTGGTATGGTAGCTGTCCTTAAAATAAATTCTGATGTTTTTTGCAAGCATACTTTATAGATGTGAACAAAAATCTATTAACTTTTATTTAATGGATTTATCCCTAGGTGATCATATATTTTCCTATAGTTTCTTAAAACATTTTTAACATTTTGTTTTTGCCTTTAGCTGTTTAGTATTTCTAGAGAGCACTGTTGTATGAAAAATGGGGAAAAAATGCTCAGCCTGACAATCAACCATAAGCATGTTAAAGCAAGAGGTTTTTAAATTCATCAGCTTAGCATAAATTAAAAATACTGATAATATCTTGCATGGGGGAGAAAGAGGAGAAATGGATCTTCCTATGTATGGTTGATAAGAGTGTAAATACTGTATTTCTACACAAGTAGGGGAGAGGTTGAAAATGAGTGTCTACCCAAATCCTAAATATCCATGCCCTTGTAATCAGAAAGGCCACACAAAGGACTCTACCTTAAAGAAATACATCTACCTGCATACATATATATGTACCTATTGGGGGATGATCATCTTTAGGACGATCGTAAGCATATAATGATATATGGACCTACATTCACAGCTGAAGAGGAAAACAGGAAGATGCACCAAGCATCTTAAAAAAAAAAAAAAAAAAACTAAAGTGAAGGGGAGAGAAAAAAAGCATGTCAAAGGATATTTTGATGTTCTATGTTCATCAAGGTATAGACGGTGGAAGCACAATATTCTGATACTGTGGATGAGGGTTTTCTAAGTAGGGAAGATAGGTTTTGTGCAGGTTGCTTCTCTTTTCATAGAAGTTACGGAGCCTGGCCATCTGGCACCCAGCCTTGGAGTCTGCACTGGGGCAATTACAGGGAGATATGACTTAATGGAGATGGAATAAACAAACTGGCAATAGTAGGAAGCAGAATAGGAATTTGGAATTTTAAAAAATGTGAAAGGAAATCCATGCAAAGTGCCAAACTTTCAAAGACCGTTTTCCCCCCAAACTACTAGTTTAATGGTATTGTTGGTTTAATATGGCTACACAACTGATTTGAAAGTACAGATGTATTTATAGAGCTGACAGAAAAGAATAACTAAAATGAGGAATATTCAGGAAAATACAGGTTGCATGGTTGATGAATACTGATGTATGACAGGACAGTGGCTACTCTCCCAGTTTTACTGGGAGAGGCCTCTAGTCACAGCAGTTAGATGAAGCGGCAGTAGTAGCAGAAAGGTCTGTCAGAATCCCACAGAAATAGCTCAAGTCTGGAAGTCACTATTTAGTCCCTTATGTTCTACTGGCTAGATGATGAGGGGCATGACTTTTAGACTTCTGTAATGTCTTCAATTTAACTTCTCCTTAATTCCATCATTAAGTCTCAAAAATGAGATTCATATTACACATTCCTCAGGGTCAATGTAGCTGGGAAAGTACCAGATAAACTAAGATTAGAGGAGCCTGTGAATATAATATAAATAGAATGACAGATAGGGATGATTACTTCATACTGGAAGCTCCTTCAGACTTTGATAGTTTTCTTCTCGGTACTGAGCAAACATCTATTTATTTGAGCACAGGAAGCTCTCGGGCAGAGTAAACTCCTGCTGATGTCGATGAGCACATTTATGCTGTTGTCCCTAAACCTAAGAAACAGGAGATAGTGGTATCTTTTTCTTTTTTTTAATAAAGATTTTATTTATTTATTTCACAGAGGTCACAAGTAGGCAGAGAGGCAGGCAGAGAAAGAGAGAGAGAGAGAGAGAGAGAGAGAGAGAGGAAGCAGACTCCCTGCAGAGCAGAGAGCCCGATGTGGGGCTCGATCCCAGGACCTGGGATCATGACCTGAGCTGAAGGTGGAGGCTTTAACCCACTGAGCCACCCAGGTGCCCCAGATAGTGGCATCTCATTAGAAGTTGTAGAGTGGGGTAAATGGGTCAGAACAAATGACAAATTGCTCATAGCCATAAATTTTGTTCAAAATCAGTGAGAATTCGCTTCAACAAGACAATCATATTGACAAAATTATACTATTTGTTTTCCTTCTGGGTTGACCCGGCCTTCAAAAGAAAATACTTTTTCATATCAAGTCACAAAGAACACTCAAAGAGAAGATTCAGAAAGTCTCCAGTCCATTCACAGATGGGTCAAGATATTATTAGCTTACACAGAGACTTATTTCAGATTGTATTCTCTGTATTTGTAGATTACTTGCTCTTCTTCACAAACCTTCATGTCACTTAACTGCTTGGGAGGTCCTCTTCTGAATCTGATAAAAGTGGTCTTTATACTGCTGCTCATTATTATTATTATTATTTAAACCTTAGCAAATATTCACAAAGTATGTTCTTGTCTAATATTTGAATTATATAAAATATAACATGATTCAGCGTGACTAACTCTTACTTTCTTTGCAATCTTCTACTTAACAAAAAGTTTGTTTCCCAAGCTCTCATAGAACAGCTGCATGCTCCAGACTTTGTAAGCTTTATTCTACTACTTCATTCTACTTTGCTTTGTTACACTGTGTGGCAGGAGTTTTTTGTTTTCTGGGTTTTTTTTTTCCCCCATAACTAAGCTGCATTTTTACTAAGGTCCCAATGAGAAGACATTTCCCCATAGATGTCAGTGATAATTTCCCCATTTAAAGATTGACTTAACACTGAATGAAGTCCAGCTACTTTTATACCAGATACTTCTAAGTGTTAGCCATTGCAGAGACAATGTTTTCATTTCTTTCGCCAGGTGAATAATAAACTCCGAATTTTTAAAAAAAAACCCATGCCATAAGAATTTATTTGAAAGCTAAGTCTCTCTTTTATTTTCTTCCTCATTCTCTCCCTCTTCCACAACATTTACTTTTATCAGTCTTGGGTTTACAGAACAGTTGATAATCTGTGCCTCTTTCTGCTCTCCCTTGGCCACTTTTGTGCTCAAGAACATCTCCATAAGTAGGCTGATTAAGGAAGGCAGAAAGTAGTTAGCCCAGTGGTGATTTCCCTGGCAGTTCCAGGCAAAGATTTTGTTGTGCAAGATGCAATTAACTATAGTTGCAATAATGCTTTTGCCCCTTTGATTCAACTGTCTCATGATACCTTTTTCCTTTACATTTTTGCAGAAAATGAATGCTAACGCAAATACAGAGCAAAGTCAAGGATACAAAATTTTCCTTTGATGGAAAGTTCTCATAAACTTATGTTTCTGGAAAAAAATGTTATTAATTGAAATTTGGGGGATGAGTACTGAAAAATAAACACTTGATTAATTGTCTTTTGGCATCCCTCATTTTAACCATGTTTTCTCCAGTAAGTAAATAGTTTGCCATCTCCCTCTCAGTATTAGCTTCTTGCCGTATTCATCTAATTAATCTGATCCTGTTGCTGCTGGCAGTCCTGGGTAACAAAATCCTGCTCAATATTAGTAACAACTTTTGAAATTACATCATGCTTTAATTTCTAATCCTATTGATGCTAATGTTACCATCCCTAAATCATTATGATTAAAATCAATGTGTTCCCTAAGCTACTGTTGCAGATTTAAATTTCAGCAACTTTTTGCTCCAATGCCATATTGCACTGTTTTCTGACAGTACAATTCCTCGGAAGCATAAAATGCTTGTATGATGTAGCACTGCAAATAGCCTCAAGATTTAGTTCTGTCTTCATTTCGTTAGTTCCACAGAGTCCAAAAGGATCTACTGTTTGTTTTTTAAAAGAAAGAAGACTAGATTTTATTCACTTTTTGCAAAGTCTCCAATGACTGGTTATGGTTGCAAGCATGCTGCAGTCTGCCATAGTGAATGAGCCCAGGCCAAAGGCACATGGATAGCTGCTCAGGGAGACTGGTTCTCTTTGGCCTGAGGTAGGCTGATTTGTTATGTTTATGAAATAACATTTAAGTGACTTCTGATGAACTCTTGAGGGACAAACAGCAGGTGAAAGGATACTGTCATAGGGAAGAGGTTTAGGAAATAGATTGCCATTTGACCTAGGACTTACTGAACATGGACAGTCCTACTTTCATTGAGCTTTTTCACAATTTTTTTCCATAGAAGAGTTTACATCAGTTTATAAAACAGTAGAAAATTCAGGGTAATGAAAAGAACGTGAACTTTGGAGGCATACAGATCTGGGTTTAAGTCCTGACTCCTTAAAGTGGGTAAATTTAATTTTAACTTCACAGAGTCTCAGTTTCTTAGTTTCCAAAAATGGGGATAATGGGCTGTGAGTTGTTGAGAATATTATATCAGATAATATGTGTAACATGGTTTGTGTGGGACACATCATGGTAAGACTTCAATGAACAGTCACTACTTTGTTTCTAAAACACAACCTTTAAAGAAAAGAGAAGTACGTGTATGCAGTGTCTTTCAAAGTCTACTCTTCCCAGTTTTTGTTTTTGCTCTACAATTTTGAAAAATCTTTTTTTTTCACTGATCTGAAGAGGAATATAACAGATAAAAAATAAAACACTGTCTATTAGTGGAAATTATACCCAATTTCGATCTTAAAAAACAGAGTAAGCTTATTTATATTTAATTCCTAAAATAATAACTACTTAGGTTTAAAATACTAGTCAATGTAGTTCACTTCTCTATTAAATACTCCTGGCTGAGGAGAACTTATTGACCTAAACATTTCCCTGCACTTGGGTTCTGGTAATTATCAAAATTATAGTCTTACATTCTTTTCCATCCCTTAGAAATATCTGGCCTATGTATGAATCAAGGAAGTAAATCATCTGTAAGCCAAAACAGACTCCTTTCCATTTTTTTAAACCAGGAGTTCGAGACTCCTTTTAGTAAGGTATCTGGGTATATCAAGTTTTATACAAAGAAAAGATTGGAATGACACTTTAAAATCATTTTCAGTGTTCAAAAACATGGTCAGTGCATCGGAATTTCAATTTCATACAGCTTTCTTTTGTTAAAGAGGATCAAGCAGAGTTAACAGCTTGTCAGAGGGGAAAGGGAAAAAGTACCTATAAGAGAAGCAGGCTAGTAGGTGACGTCTTAGAGAGATTCCCTATTCTCCCATCCTCTCTCCAAGTTCACTGAGAAGATGCTCCTAGATGGTCTTTTACCTTAATCCTTTTGTGCAAAGTCAAGAATATACAAAGGTGTTTCTTAAAAGAACTTGAATAAAATTTCAAGAAAAGCATCTACAGATGTATTTACCTCTACCTATGAAATTGATATTGTTAAAGCTCCAAAGGGTCCTCTTCTAGAAGCCACTAGTGTGCTTGGTTTGCCTGTACTCAGAGGCTGGAAGTGTCTCTCCCTACAGTGAGAGGTCATAATCAGAACAGACACCTTTTGACCACCATCTATAAAAAAAAGGCAAAGCTACATACAGGCTTACTGAGTTTCTCATATTTTCTATATTTATTTCATGATCCTTAGTTTAAATGGCTATCTTTTTCTTTTCCTTTTTTTAAAAATTGTAGCTACAGAAGCAAATGTAGTCCATAAAATCCTCAGAATGCCTGAAAATTAAATTGTGAAGGAACCCAGATCCTTAAAACACAGTCAAGATTCAATGTCAGAACAACAAAATCAATCAAGAAACCAGTTCTAAATTGCTGCGGAAGCGAGGTAAGTGCCACCATCTTTTTGCTGATACCCAGGCATTTGGCCTATGCTCTGTACCATGTGTCTCATAAGATGTGATGGGAAGGGAAAGAGGAAGTTTCCTAGTTTGAAATCCCAAGCCTGGAGCCTAGGAGAAGAGGAAGAGGAAGGATTAAAGTGGCTGCTTTACATGTGTGTGATCATCAGTGCCCATTGGCTCTTACTTTTAGAAACAAGTCTTCCATATCTTGCTATGAGGAACTACATTATTTATATTTGATGATGCTGACCAGCAGATAATATGTGAAATATCATTTCAATGAATTCCTTTCAATTTATTTTCTATGCTGTTTTGTGGTATTCTTGATTTCTTTCCTATTTGGCTGTTTTCATGTTAAATTCTAATATGGGTTTCAGATGTTTTACAGGACATTTGATTATATATATATATATTTTTTTTTTCAACTTAATCCTAATAGCCTTTTGTCTGTTCTGAGAAAGTCTGAGTTCTGTAGCATTGAAAGTTAATTCAGTGGCTTTAAATAATTTCTCCTATTTCTCATTCATTTTAAGTAAATGCTGATGATTGGGATGGATGCCAAAAGGGTCAGGATAGTAGTCTTTCTCCTGGTCAAAAAGTGAGGTCTAGTAAGCTCTTCCTTCAACTCCTAATAACTACAGAAGTCCCCACTTGCAGTTGAATAATATTTCATAGTTCTAAGGTATTTCATAAATATCTCATTTGGAGCTAAGATTAAACCATGAAACTACAAAGACCAGGTATTATTAAACCCATTTTAGATATAAGGAAACTAAGACACCAAGAACTTTACTTATTTGCATCAAAGAATCTTGGTATTAGAGCCAAAACTAAAAGTCAAAATTTCTGATTTCCATTCCAATATCCTTTGCCATATGTTAATTCCCCCTGCTCGCTGGGGTCAACTTCTTATGTAACAGTCTCCCCACAACTCTCCTTGAGTGATCCACTAGAGTTTCTCTCACTTATGAGACCTACTTACTTGCTGATTTCTGTCAAAGTAGTAATTTCATTTCATATTACTGGCCAGCAAGAAATGTTCCCAGCAGCTAAATTTTCAGATAAATGTTCAAGTTGTGATCATTATGACATTAAAGTCACAGGTTAATTCGAAGCCTTTCCAGAGACATTAGCAAAACCTTTAATTCTAAAGAGACATGTAATTCAATCCTTCTCTTAAAGTCACAATAACTAAATGAAATCAAGATATGATTTATGAGGTGTAAGAAGGCAGTTTATGATTTTCCAACTGTTGGTTTACTCAGATGTCTTCGGCACATTTTTTGCAGACCTATTCATGAAAGGATAAAGAAGCCAATTACTGTGACTGAAAATTTCAAAACTACACAATAGCCATAAATTGCACTAAAATGATGTGAAATTTTTTTTTTTGGGCTAATTACAACCACTATTTTAAACTCAACTTAAAGATGTTAAGAATGATGATAAAAGCAACAATGGCAATATTAACATTCCTGGAGCCCTGTGCTACACACTTAGCTAAGCGCTCCATCCATACACATATCACTTAATTCTCACATCAGTTCTAGAAGGTTGCTACCACTGTTCTCCGCCTGTTCTAGGTAAGTGTTAACCACCTATTCTAAATAACTTGTCTGAGGTCACATGGCTGTTAAGAAAAGCCAGGCTGGGATTAGAACTCAGGACTGACTGACTCCAAATCTTGAGCTCTATTCCGTGTTTGCCTCTTAATTATATATGAAGTCATATATGTAATGTTTATAAGACTTTAAAATGTGGAAAGTATCCCATACTATAGATAAAATGTTGTGGATATTTTTGTCATACCCAGAAATATATGATTACCTGATCTTTCAGTATAAATTCTAATCAAGTTTCATTTCTGTATTTTAGTCTACCCAATGTTTGAAAAATTACAGGAAGGTAAGGCAGCTGCAGGATGGCTGAAGCAACTGTCTTCAAATCGGTTTGTCCCTGTTACCTAATAAGTAATAAGCTACCGGACTAACTGACCATGTGCTGAGGAAGTGTGGGGGTTAGTTAAATTCCCTCAGAATGGTTCAAATCCTTCACAACTGACCAGATGGCACAGTCATTTCTCCAGAAACAAACAAAAAGCCCCAAACAAACAAGAAGAGAAATGACTTTTTAAGTCTGCCCTGGGCTGCATAGTCAAGATATGAGGCAATTTCAAATCTGGACTGCATTACCTTAAAATAAAATAAATACCAAATTTTAAATATTTATAAACACAACTAATACGATTATGTTAAAAACAACTACATACATCTTTACTTAAATGAGAACTGCCAATATTACAGCTGCTGCATATAGAGGTGCTGGCAGAAGAACTCATTTCTGTTAGAGGTTGCTCCAGGTAAGGACATGGGAAAGGCCAGTCACATTATTTTCACATTTTAAAAAGAAACTTGTTGACTCACAGATGTATTATCTACTGGGACTAGATGGAAGATCATGCACAGGATATTAACAGTCATAAAAGAAACTCAAGTTGATAATTTAGGCTTGAGATAATCTGCCATTTTTAAAATTATATGTACACTTACAGGTATAAACAAACCACCATATATACACTTACAGGTAAAGCTGGCATAATTTAAAATCACTAAATTATGAGGATTGGGATTATATTTTATTAATCTTTCAAAAAAAATTTTTTTAAAGATTTTATTTATTTATTTGACAGACAGAGATCACAAGTAGGCAGAGAAGCAGGCACAGAGAGGGAAGCAGGCTCCCTGCTGAGCAGAGAGCCCAATTTGGGGCTCAATCCCATGGCCCTGAGATCATGACCCTGAGATCATGACCTGAGCCGAAGGTAGAGGCTTTAACCCACTGAGCCACCCGGGCGCCCCTAATCTTTCAAAACTGTAAGTAAATGTCATCACTTCTGTTTCACTTCAGGTTTCTTAAAAAAAAAAAAAAATGTGTAGGGATAGGTACAAATATAGATTTCATTTAGCATCTGTTCTGGGTAGCCTCTCATTGAATTCAGGTTTTTCAACAGGTATGTGCATAAATGGCATATATAATACACACACACACACACACACACGTACGTATCAGTCACATGAGCTGAGAAGACAGACTGACATGAGGGTCAATGAATTTCACAGCACTTCTAACTTCTAACTTGATTTTATAATATATGAAAGGATATCCCTCAGGACCACAGAGAAATAACACAATTACCACCCTCTGAGTATCCGAACATGTTCTTTGCTTGATGGTGACATGGGCAGAATCAAGCTAATGCTGACAATTCCCTGGAAGCAGTTTATTCATTACAATATATTAATTGATCTGTGCTCACAGATGTAAAGATATTGAAGTGTCACTTTTGGAGGAAATCCTGTACTAAGTTTCTCAGAAAACCATGTCTCGGCAAATAGTCTACAAAACAGTTTTATTATTTTACAATTGCAGGACTTCTGGTGCCAGCCAGAATTATAATAAGCTCACTGCAACCTAACTCTCATGCTGCTTACAATCAAAAACTTGAGAAAAAATACAAAAAATAAATGCCTGAGGACTCGGAAAAAGTAAACAACAATAATGCAGATTGAGGAGGGCAGTCAAACTTGCAGATGTGACCCCTACAGTGATGGGTTTCCTGCTTTGTTTTGTTTTTCTTCTTTTCTCTACTTTGAGAGGGAGTCTTAGGTTGTGGTATGCAGTGACGGCAAGGACACCTAAAGTCCTTGCGTCTGGGAAACAAGGCTCCTGTGGTTTCAAGGGCATAGGAAAACCCACTGCCTTTTATATTTCTTTTTTTTTAAAAGAAGATTTTATTTATCTATTTGACAGGGAGAGAGAGAGATCACAAGTAGGCAGAGAGGCAGACAGAGAGAGGGGGAAGCAGGCTCCCTGCTGAACAGAGAGCCTGATACGGGGCTGGATCCAGGACCCTGAGATCATGACCCGAGCTGAAGGCAGAGGCTTAACCCACTGAGCCACCCAGGCGCCCCTGCCTTTTATATTTCTTTCTCTTTCCTGGTTTTGCCCCAAGGGTGGGCACAGTGAGTCTGGGCAGGGGGGAGGTTGGGGGCAGCTAATGTAATGGCTGGGCCATGGCAGCAATGACACAGCATTTAAGATTCTAGCAGGTGTTATAACTATGCTTCAGGAGGTAAGGTAAACATGCTTGAAATGAATGGAAATACATAAGTTCTTGGAAGAGAAAGAGAAACTACAGAAAGGAACAAATTAAAATTTTAGAACTGGAATATTCAATAGAAATTATTTAATATGAAGAACGGAGAAGAAGAAATAAAGTAGGAAAAAAGAAAAAAAAAAAGAATGGAGTCTCAGGGACCTGTGGAATAATTCTAAAATTTTAAATGTCCTCAAAAGAAGAGGAGAAAGATTGGTGCAGAAAAATATTTAAAGAAATAATAGTTAAGATGTTTCTGAATTTGGTTTTAAAAAGCATAGTTACAGAGTTAAGGAGCTCAGAGAACCTCAGAAAGGATAAATTCAAAGAAATCAAGCCTAGATGCATTATAATCAACCCACAGTAATCCAAATATAAAGAAAAAAAAATCTTGAAAGCAGCTAGAGAAAATCAATACATTACATATATGGAAACAATGATTGTGATTATTATGGATTTCTCATCAGAAGCCACAGAGGAAAGAAGACAGTGGAGCAGTATCTTATAAAGACTCCACTAAAAAGATTATCAGAAGTAACAAATGAAGTCAGGAAAGTTGCAGGATAAAAAATTAATATACAAAAATATGTGTGTATTGTGTTTCTATACACTAATAATGAAAGTAGCAGAAAGAGGAATCAAGGAAACAAACTCATTTACAATTGCATCAAAAAGAATAAAGTACCTAGGAATAAATTTAACCAAGGATGTAAAAGAACTGTACACTGCAAATGATTAGACATTGATGAAATAAATTAATGATGATGCAAATAAATGGAAAGATATTCCATGTGCATAGACTAGAAGAATTAGTATTATCAAAATGTCCATACCACCAAAGCAATCTATAAATCAGAGCAGTCACTAACAAAATTCTAATGACATCTTTCATACAACTAGAACAAATAATCCCAAAATTTGTATGGAACCACAAAAGACCATGAATAGCCAAAGCAATCCTGAGAAAGAAGAACAAAGCCAGAAGTATCAGGCTCCCTGATTTCAAACTATACTACAAAAATATTGTAATCAAAACAGTAGCGGTGGGGGGGGGGGGCTCCTGGGTGGCTCAGTGGGTTGAGCCTCTGCCTTTGGCTCAGTTCATGATCCCAGGGTCCTGGGATAGAGCCCTGCGTCGGGCTCTCTGCTCAGTGGGGAGCCTGCTTCCCTCCCCCACCCGCTCTGCCCCTCTTCCTACTTGTGATGTCAAATAAATCAATCAAATCTTAAAAAAAAACCAAACAAACAGTAGGGCACTGGCATAAAAACAGATACATAGATCAGGCTTAGAATAGAAAGCCCAGGGGCGCCTGGGTGGCTCAGTTGGTTGAGCAACTGCCTTCGGCTCAGGTCAGGGTCCTGGAGTCCCAGGATCGAGTCCCGCATCGGGCTCCCAGCTCCATGGGGAGTCTGCTTCTCCCTCTGACCTTCTCGCCTCTCATGTTCTCTCTCACTGTCTCTCTCTCAAATAAATAAATAAAATCTTTAAAAAAAAAAAAAAAGAATAGAAAGCCCAGAAATAAACCCATGCATATATGTTCAACTTATGTTCAACAAAGGAGTTAAGAATATACAATGGGGAAAGGATGGTCTCTCCAATAAATGGTATTGGAAAAATTAGACAGCTACACGCAAAAAGAATGAAACTAGACCACAATCTTACACCATATATAAAAGTCAACTAAAAGTGAATTAAAGACTTTAAATATAAGAACTCAAACCATAAAATTCCCAGAAGAAAACATAGACAGCAAGCTCCTTGATATCAGCCTTAGCGATGTCTTTTAGATATGACTCGAGACCAAGGAAGCAAAAGCAAAAATAAACAAAGGACTAAATCAAACTAGAAAGCTATTGCACAGTAAAGAAAATCACTGACAAACTGAAAAGACAACCTACTGAATGAGAGAAGACATTTAAGTCATACATCCAATAGGGGGTTAATATCCAATTACATAAAAACTTGTATAATTTAACAAAAAAGTAAACAATCTGATTAAGATATGAGCAGAGGATCTGAAGAGACATTTTTCCTAAAAAGACATACAGATGGCCAACAGCCATATAAAAAGATGCTCAACCTCACTAATCATGAGGGAAATGCAAATCAAAACCACAATGAGGTATCACCTCACACCTGTGGGAAAGGTTATTCCCTAAAACACAAGAAATAACAACTGTTGGTGAGGATATGGAGAAAAGGGAACACTTGTATACTGTTAGTGGGAATGTGAATTAGTGCAGCCACTACAGAAACCAGAATGAAAGTTCCTCAAAAAGTTAGAGCTACCACGTGTATACAACACACACACACTCTCTCTGAAATACTACTCAGCCATTAAAATGAAAGAAATCTTGCTACTTGTGACATATGAATGGACCTCGAGGGTGCTATGCCAACTGAAAAGGTCAAACAGAGAAAAATACCATATAATGTCACTTAACATATGGGATCGAAACAAAACAAAACAAAACCCAGATTCGTAGATACAGAAAACAGTTGGGCAGTCACCAGAAGGGAGGCCTTCATGGGTGCAGGAAATTAAGAAGTACAAACCACGGGGGGCACCTGGGTGGCTCAGTTGGTTAAGCAGCTGCCTTCAGCTCAGGTCATGATCCCAGGGTCCTGGGATCGAGCCCCGCATCCGGCTCTCTGCTGAGCAGAGAGCCTGCTTCTCCCTCTCCCTCTGCCTGCCGCTCTGCCTACTTGTAATCTCTATCTCTCTGAGAATAAATAAAAAAATCTTTAAAAAAAAAAAAAAAAAAGAAGTACAAACCACCAGTTATAAAATAATTTAAGTCTTGGGGATAAAATATACAGCATAGGGAAAACAGTCAACAACATTGTACTAACTCTATAAGGTGACAGATGTTAACTGGACTTACTATGGTGACCATTTCACACTGTATACAAATGTTGGCTCACTAGGTTGTTGTATACCTCTAAGTAATATAATATTGTACTGTATCTCAATAAATAAAAAAGAGTATAAGTACTGCAGAAAGATATAATATGTCACCTCTTTCATTTTTAACTTATAAACTTTTTCCAGACCTTTCTTAGAAAGTTAGCTTCATGATACCAGACTCAGGAATCCAACAGATCTTGTTTTGAATTTTAGCTCTGTTTATTCCTAGATCTGTAATCTTGGACATGTTATTTAACTTCTGCAAACTTTAGTTTCCTTTTTTCTAAGACGGGATTATATATAACATTTCCCATAGAGCTGTTAAAAGGATTAAATGAGATAATGCACTGAAGAAGTTAGTACAACGTCTGGCACAGAACGAGTACTCAGTAAGTGCTCGTTGCTTCTTCAGTTTTTTTCACTGTTCTATTTTAATTAGTTACTTTCTGATGAATGTCTCCAAATCTTGAAATTCATTTTTCAGAAATGTGATCATTTATACTGATAACTCTTTTTGGATAATGTACATGTCCAAGTAGACACATTTTGTGTAGAGAAAGGCACCCACAAGGATATTATGCAAAGGATGCTCCTGAGAAGGTATGGGAGTCTTTTTCCTCCCACATGGAACCCCCTGTAGTCAACTGGCTCATAACCTTCACTCTAAGCTTCATCTACTGAAACTGGGTTCCATGTTGGCCCATATACAAGCATTTTAAAACTTTTTTAAAATATATTTTTTATTTTTTATTTTTTTTAATTAGAATTTTTTTTTTAATTTTTAATTTTTTATAAACATATATTTTTATCCCCAGGGGTACGGGTCTGTGAATCACCAGGTTTACACACTTCACAGCACTCACCAAAGCACATACCCTCCCCAATTATTTTTTATTTTTTTTTTTAAAGATTTTATTTTAAAGTAATCTCTACAACACCCAACATGGTGTAGAGATCTCCCAACTGTGAGATCAAGAGTTGCATGTCCCACCAACTGAGCCAGCCAGGCACCCCCTAAAGGATTTTTTTAAAACAAAAAGTACTATAATATTTCAGCCTAAGAACTAATTATAATTCAATTGCACATCTTTGATATGAGTCCTGATAGTTCTGCTGAACTCAGTTATTAGTATCTCTTAGTAGAGGTCAGTGAAGCGACCCACCTACAAGCAACGACAGCTGAAAATTTCAGGAGGGCCCTGGAATTCAGATTTATTTTCCCATTCCTGCACCTAGTTTTGGCCAATGCTGAGCAGACCCCCCAAACAGGGATCAGGTACACAGGCATGTGTTCCTGAATCATGTAAAACATCAACCTCAGCACCATGCCCATCTTCAGTGCCCCTGAAGTCCCCACTGCATTGTAGGCACTCAGTAAACGAGGACTTGTCTGGTTTAACAACTGGCTCTCAAAGCAGGAGAGCTGACTGACGGCATTTGCCAACATATGTGGCAGAAATATTCTCACCGTGGCCGATTTATACTACCAGTGGTTTAACAACTGTCTTTCAGAGTTCCTAAAAATTTTACAGTTGGCCCTTGCAAGCCAGTTTGAGCTAGTTCCAGCACATCAATGGAGAGAGGGCGAGCAGGCCGTCTAGGAGGTAACCCTAGGATATGCTCTTCCTTAGAAACAGCCTAGTTTCTCTTTTCTGAAGTAGAGGACTCGTACGATGATTCAGCAAAAGCCAAAGGCCCCTTTGACCTTATTTCCTTGGGCTGAAATGAAATCCTGATCCCCACACCTGTCACCTACTCTTCAGGAGCCTGCCATGTAAAATGGTTCTCCTTAATGCCAAAAACGAACCAGCTTGACTTATTGGACAGATTCTCCAAATGCCTCACTGCTGGCTTCCATCTGCTAGATGGGACCACCTGATAGCAATAAAATGCCTGATTTATACCTGAGCTTGCTAGGACCTTCTTCCAATACTGAATCTTAGATGGCCCAACTACCTTTTCCAGTTTCCCTGCCGAATCTCTAATTCTACATTAACTCAGGGAAAAGGTCTCTATACCCTGTTTGACCCTATTTCCACTGGCCCTTGCTGTTTAATAGCCAACACGTTTTAAATCTGAACTCCTGATCATTTTCTTAGTCTTAAAAGACAACAAGCTTCAGAAGTTCAATATAATTATTATAATATAGGAGTCTCTCTGGTTATAAGAGAGGTATGGATGGAGAAACAAGAGCCAGTTGGCCAATACCACAAATAAATGTGTTTGCTATACATGTAATAAACATCTTTAAACCATCTTACCTTACTAATAAACCTTCTCAAATACATTTACTATAACGTGGTTAGAGCAAGCTGATTAGATTAAAAGAATACCAAAACAATAAACTTCCATTTTCTAAGGTGTTTTTTTTTTTTCAACCTGAACAGCTGCGTTAATATGAAAAGCATACCTACTGGGTATTAATACGAAAAAAAAAAAAAAGCTTGACTTCCCAATCAGTGGAAATTCTTAAGCATTTCTATAGGCCAGAAAGAAGCCCTTTCATTCAGCTCTTGAAATAAAAAATGAATATTCAGAGGCACGGTAAGAACGCTGAGGCTAAACCTCGATACATTTCAAACATTTACTTAAACGTGATTCAGCTGTGGGACGTGAACTTTACATATTTACGTATTCCTCGGAGAAAAGAAGTCTTGTCTGGTCTGCCAGCTGTTTTCTGTTTGATCGATCTTGATACACTGGGAATAAAACTTACTAGGTAGTAGTAGTTATTAGCACTCCAGTAAATTCTAAGGCTCTTACCTGTACATTTGTAATCAGAGGCTACCCCTTTAAGCACAGCATCAAAAATGGATATTTCCACTCGCTGCTTTCTGTGGTGACAACTTAGAAGCAAAGAAGGCTGGGACACAATAAAGTATAAAAAAGGTTCCAGCTGCAAGTCACCGGTTCCTCTCCGTCCAGGCTGCCGAACGATAGTTATACCGAGTGCTTGTCTAGCAGATGACCTTGTGGCCGCATGAAGACTTTCAAGAGAGATGACCCCTAGTTTTTTCCCCGAAGGAAAAGCTACGCTGGGGCTCAAGAGATCTTCCGCTGTTACGGTAGAAATACATGGCTGGCTGGGCTTAGCAACATCTGAATCAACTTCTGGGAGATTTAATGAACTCTTGCCTGTTTTTTCATTATCCTTATGCTCTTGCGATTTTGATTTGGGTATGGCCGTACAGGAATAGGTCATTAGTGAGATTCTACTTGCAGTAATGAATATGTCAAAGGGAATAAAATTGAGATTTTTTACGATTGACGACTGGCGTGAGGGACGGGCGATGCGATGCTGGCTGGTACCGCTGTGCTGTTCTATTTGTACTATTCGGATTTTAACACTGTCACTGCCGATTCCACTATCCTGAGCGCCACTGTACCGGGAGGAGGTTTCAGCCATGCTTCCGTCAAATATATCTGTTTTTTTCTGTTCTTGTCTAGAGATCTGTAAGGAGAAAGAAAGTATTTTAAACTGGTTACATTCCAAGTGTTATTATATATAAAGGGTGTTATAAATATGTTAAAAATGGCTCTAGCATAACTTGTACCAGAGTGATCATAAAAACAAAGGGACTCTTCAAAAAACTATTCATATTAAAATGCCAAGGAAATACTTGGGAAAAACCATCACATTACATTTCTACTGTTGAAGGAGACTTTGGAGTCTATTTTGAATCAGACTTCCTTTTTTTGGACTAACAGTAGTATATACTTAAAAATACCTCTCTAAAGAATTATGTTAGTATTCATTGTGATTTTTCAAGTAGTGCAATAAACTATTTCCAAATCATTATTACTATAGGTTGAAATGATATTTTAGGCAGAAGTAGTTTATATTGTTTGCCCTTGTTATTATAGAATTGACTTGTAAGATTTTGGATAAGAAGAAAGAGAGGTAAAAGTCAAGAGTCTTAAATTATGAAGAACAAGCTGTGAAGTGTGTAAACCTGGCGATTCACAGACCTGTACCCCTGGGGATAAAAATATATGTTTATAAAAAAAAAATAAAAATAAAATAAAAATAAAAGGTTGGACGTGTGACCTGTCAAAAAAAAAAATTATGAAGAACAAAGAAAAGTAAACTAAAATAAAATTATTTTATTCAAAATGAAGTTTATTTTCCTCCGTAGTAAGGACTTGGAACAAGAGTAAACATAAGTGATGAAGCAAAATATACGTAATTAAAGTCCTCGAAGGTAGATTTTTCCTTTGTGCACTAAAGGCTACTTGTTTTCAAAATTTTCCATTAACCACTCCCTCCATGGAGAACAGAGAACAACTTGGGGGCCACACAGCACTGAGATCTCTACTTTGCTTCTTTGGCTTCCCTTTCCTAGGTCTTCCCAGCCATCAGTTTGTGATATGCTAGATGTTTCACTTGCTTTTTCCTCCAAGTAAAACAGACTCATTACTAAGAAACCATGGCCAATCTGAGAAAAAAAACAAAAAAAACAAAACCCAAATCCTCTTGACTACAGTCTTATCACCAAACATAGCCAATGGTAATATTTTAGTGCATTTTCAGCATTTCTTCCCCACCTGTGCAAAGGTGCTCCCCCTCCAGCCCCTGTTTGGTTATGATCATACCATAAAGCTAAACTGTACCCCGATCAGGCATATACTAATTATTCTTCATAGCTGTTTGAAAAAGCTGCATAATAATTAGTGTTGGGAACATTTGTTCAACCATTTTCATATAATTGGATATTCCAGTTTTTACTTTTTGACAAAAAAAATCTCTATGAAAAACATCTAACATTTCCTTAGAACAGGCTTCTTTTTTTTTTTTTTAAAGGTTTTATTTATTTATTTGACAGATAGAGATCACAAGTAGTCAGAGAGGCAGGCAGAGAGAGAGGAGGAAGCAGGCTCCCTGCTGAGCAGAGAGTCTGATGTGGGGCTCAATCCCAGGACCCAGAAATCATGACCTGAGCCAAAGGCAGGTGGCTCAGATCATGACCTGAGCCACCCAGGTGCCCCTAGAACAGTCTTCTAGAAGTAGAATTATTAGGTAAATGTTATAGGAAAGTTTAAGGTTACCAATATTGTTAACACCCTTCCAAAAAAGGCTACATTAATTTATATTAGCACCATCAATGGAAAAATAGTCCCCTGGGCATTGCTTATCATTTCTTAGGCTTTTCTTTAATTTGATCAATAAATATAGTATCATTTTTCCACATGGTACGAATTTTCATGAGTTGTTTATGAAAATGTTAAAGGGCTGTTAATTCATTCAAGACAATGATGTAACAGTCATTAAATTTTTAAAAATACTTCTTGCCTATTGATTTTTAAGTGGTTGAAGGAGATGTATATTGTTAATAAAAGCCAATATGAACTATATGAAGCAAAAACAACACAGTCCTGTTCTTTGAAGACACTATGTCCTTTTCATCCATTCTTTCTCTAGAGTGCTACTTCACTGTCTGGAGTGCCCCTCCTGAGCCAGCAAACATAGATTATCCCATCAAGAGTCAGAACAAATGCGACTTGTCTGAGAATTGTTCTCTCATTCTTTTCCTGCTTGGCCATCCTAATACTTTACACATATTTCAATTTATACCTACAATATTCTGTAGTGGCACTATTAGATTGTGTTAAAACATTTACAGGCTTTAGAGGCAGATGGATGTGGGGTCAAGTTCACTGCTTTCTGACTGTATGATTTTAGACAAATTACAAACCTAAGGTTGTATAATCTCATCTGTAAAACAGGGATTTAAATTTGATCTCAAGAGTATGAGGATTCAATGAGCTAATTTGTCTAAAGAGGTCAGCACAGTGCCTGGTATAGAGTAAATACTCAATAATGGGCCACAAGCCTGTCTTTTACCAGGTGAAGGACTGCCAGAGGGACTGGGCCACATCATGTTGCTTCTGTGTACCACTAAGAAGTACAGGAGAGCCTGGCATGCTACAGAGAGGATCCATAAATGTTTGATGATTGTTTCTGATAGAATATTAAATAAAAAAATTGGTCTGCAGATTAGGAACACATGATTGTTAGCATATACATACATGTGGACACAGACCTCCCCATATGCTGTAGTCTTTAAGGTCTTTCCAGATATATTCATGGGCTCTTTCCTGATCTGTACTCTCTACCTTGTGAGCTGATCACACTTCTACTTGGTTATTCTCACAGTCTCTGCTGGGTCCTCAACTTCACACTGGGGACATTAATACCCAACCCACAAAGTTGCTTCAGCATTAAATGAGTTAATGTGTTTTTGGTTTTTTTTTTAAAGATTTTTATTTATTTATTTGACAGAGAGAGAGCACAGTAGACAGAGAGGCAGGCAGAGAGAGAGAGAGGGAAGCAGGCTCCCTGCTAAGCAGGGAGCCTGATGCGGGACTCAATCCCAGGACCCTGAGATCATGACCTGAGCCGAAGGCAGCGGCTTAACCCACTGAGCCACCCAGGCGCCCGAGTTAATGTGCTGAACATAATACATAGCGGCATGCAATAAAGGGTAAGTTAAAAAAAAAAAAAAAAGTCACCTTCTTTGAGAAGACTTCTTTAACCCTTCCAGATGGTGCTAGTCTTTCCCGTTTTTACAGTTTCATAACAAGCTAATATTTATTGTCACAGCACTTTTCACACTGTGTCCTGTCTCAGAGCAATTCAATTGCAAGCAATTGAAGATAAAAAATACCACTGAGTTATGTTTGTTATTTGCCAAATGTTGTTAGCACACACCTACATTTTCTATACAAAGTGTTATAACCCTCTGAAGGGGGTAGTGTTATTCCCATTTCACAGGTGAGGAAACTGAGGCTTAGAAAGATGAATCAATAAGTCCAAGGTCAGTCTGATATTAGGCTATGGGTAAGACGGAACGCCACTAGTATTCTTAGCATACACCATACTCCCTATAACATAGCAGAGCTTAATAATTATGTGCTGACTGAATACACAAGTGAACGTATTTAACTGAAAAATTCAGTAAAATAAAAAAAAAATCGCAATTATCAAAATAATTTAATTTTAAAGCTTTTAGTTATCCCCTTTTAAAAAGTTCAAATACACATCCAAATCCATTACCAACTAGGAATTCTCAAATAATACATGGAAAAAACTAGTCTAGGATTTACTGGCCACGTTTTGACATATTACAAACTAAGTACCTGTATACAACATAATAAAGAAATCCTTTACATTGGGTTCTGAGGCAAACTCAAATCCAGAACTCAACCATTTTCATTCCATCAGGAAAGGCATCCACACTTAACTCCACTACTTTCTATGCATCGAGAATTGTATTTTCTTTTTATGATTCAGAGATTTGTATTGAAAATCTGGTCTCTCCTTCCTTAAAGTAAGGGTTCTCTAATGGTGTTAACGTGACAAAACAAACTGCCCGTAGGTAGATACTCAGTGTCCAGCCCTAGTGTGTGTTGAGATTGCCACATTCAGCTCTAGTGAATGTCAAGTAGCCTGATCTTGAGATATAAATAACCAGCAAGGGCAGGATGGCAGCTATCAGCCTGGGTCACACAGGTTACTGAACAGAAGTCAGATGGTAACTAATTCTAGTCACTACCGAGCAGAATGGAATTTGAACCAATGACCCAGAGATGAAAGACTCTGACTCTTATTGGGGAGAGGAAAAAAAAAAAAAGTACAACTTTCTCAGTCCTGGGCAACGAAATTCTTCAAACTGGGTTAAAAGCCAAGATTTCCTCCATTTTTCTAAGTTTCCACACTATTTGCAGCACTGAAATAAATAAGCTGATGATTTTTGAGACATATTTAAAAATCCATTGGTTTGTCACCAGTTCATTGCAGATTTATCTGTTATACTAAAGAGTATCTGGCCTGCTCTTGAGAAAAGCTTTATAATTAATTATGTGTGCTAAGCCCTAAACTTGGGCATCAATTTACTATTCCTTTGTGGGAAAAGAAAAGTTCACAGTGTAGTAACTCTGAAAATAACTTTAGCTTTATTATCGTCTGAAGGGACTAATAATTTAAGTTGTCAAAAAAGAGCAGTATCTGCTTGCTCTTAGTGAAGGCAACAGACACACGGATCTTGGGGCAGTGCTGTTATATCAGCTCGCCCACTCTTTACCTAACTCATTTAAAATGAACAATAAAAGTTTTCTTTAATTAGCTACTGGTGTGCATTAACATGATCATGATTAAACCATAAAAACCAACTGTACATTACGCTGGTCCCCTCTTCCATATGTTTTGAATTATTCTGTTTGAAAATGTACTTTGCGTCCCTTTTAAAAGTTCGACCTTCTGCTTTCAGAGAATTAAATGCATATTACTGCAGTGAAGAAGATAATGTTTCAGACCTCCAGGCATATATTAAACACACTGGCAGCACTTGAGACAAAATGCTTTACTTATTAGATACTTCCTATTCTAAACAGTGTCATCAAAGGCTAAAAACAAAATCCATATAAAAGCTGCACAATGCTTCCACACAGAACCCGTGCCAAAATCCCTGTACTTTCCAACTAATGAGGAAAGGATGTGTACTCTTAACATATGAATGTAAGATTTTCCAAGCATTCACTTTAGGAAACTGGGCTATTGATTCCATATGGGTTATGTTAAATGAAACTGTATTGGTAAAATAACCTTTAAGATATCTGGCATGATAACTATAATTAAACAATATTTAAAAGGCTAAAACAAAAGGGAATTTGGTTCCACAATGGCTAATTAAAATAAAATGAAAAAACACAGCATGCCATCTATCAAGATAAATTGTTATTGTTTAAGAACTATTTAAATACTGTTAAAATATACTTTTAGATAAAATCTGAAAGAGCTGGAAAAATATTTGTGGCTTACAAATGGATAGTTTGGTGAAGAAAAAAGGATAGGACTCTGAAATTGGATGCGGAGATAACAGCTTTAAAGCCTTGAGCACAACCAGATGGTACTTAGAGGAATTCTACAATTTCACCATCAATGGGTTTCAATATGAGAAGATTTTTCAAGGGCTGGGAAAACATGTCAAGTTGATAGTTTACTTCTTCGATCATTTCAGTGCACTTTCCCATCCTTTCACAGTTCTCCACAGCACAGATATGAGCCACCATGGAGAAGGTGCTGAAAGCTGTACTAGTAGCTGGGGAGCTGTAGCTAATTCCTCCTTTTCATGTATGGAGAAAGGTAAGTTTCCAAGCTCACCCTGGAGTCTGGCAAGAGCCACAGTATCTCAGGAGCAGTGGCGAAAACCACTCTCAAGTATGTGACAGTACCAAAGAAAGCATTACAATAATTTCAAATGACATTAGTTAGATGTTCTTCCGTGGCCTTGTGGAGCAGAGAAAGATAAGGTTGATTGACTGAGACTTCCGGTTTGGTCATATTGACATTTTTAGGAGCACCTTCAAAGAGTCTGCCTCACTAATAAAAATGCTGCAAATAAATGGATATTTAAAATTTTTTAAAGAAAAATATATCAAAACCAGCCTCTTGAGAACGAACAGGTATAAAACAAATACAATTTTTGCTTTGATGAATGACAACAAAGGGTAATTCGGCATCTACTTCAATGTTTTAATTTGCATTACTTCTTTTAATTTCTTGATCATTTTAAGGAAACCTTAACTATATATGAGCATAGATATATCTACATATTTTCCCACCTTCCTACCATAACTATGGTTCTATAACAGCAATACTGAAGTAGTATTTCCACCATGCAACAGTCATACTTTAATACTCATCAGAGTATCGTTTGCCAATCACGAGATCATTTCTCATATCTTCTAAATTATGAAAAATCAAGTGTGAAACCACAAAATCAAAGTGACAAACACATCTGTATATCACTGTGACATTTATTCTAATTTTACTGTCCTTGCTAAAATGTAGTAATGTTTTCAAAGAAGTAAAGATCTTACAAAATCAAAAACAATAAAAAAATCAGTTAAAAAACTGCTTATACTATTTTAATGGCTTCACATACCGGAATTACAAAGCAGTTTTTACAAACTTGAAAAAATTATATGCCTCATTGTCTAAACGTTGCAAACATACTCTTCTAGCTGTATCTTTTAGAAGTTTGGTTTGGGGGTTGGGGTGGGGTGGTGTTGCTGGGAGAGGGTCTTTATATATACCTTTAACACAGAGATAGCATATTCTGGAAACTTTACATAACTAGCAAATTTTTGTAACAATCAGCAAGAGAATTCAATTTGATGAATACATTTAAGCAAGTAAATAAGAAAATATATATCTTTAGGTCTCAAATTTTCAGTGATATCAGCATCGCACTTAATAAACATGTTATTTTATACATGAATTACCAGAGTAGGTCAGTGACATGCTAGGTAAAATTTATCTAAGCACATTAATTTAAAAAATTATAAGAATAAATTGCCTTCTGCATGAAACATCTCCGTAAGTGTCACCAATCCAAGTTATTTTTACTTAAAAACCAAACTTGCACAAGCACTGTGTGTACTTGGTACTATGGATAGAGTGTTTAGAAAATCAGGGCTTTTAATATTTTATTTCTCTAAGCCAAATGTTCTACCAGATCCCACATAATATAATTATTCCCAGTTGGATGGCAAAAAACGTTTTCACAATACTGCAATAATTATGCAAAAGAGCAGAACTAATGATACCCATCACTGCTTAACAAATAGAATGGTAAAGAGTACTATAGTTTCAAGTTTTCCTTTTCATGAAGTTACTTTTCCGGCTCTTTGAAGTAACAGTATGAGGCCACTACTGTTTGCTAAGTATCAGTTCAAATATTCACATTTCAAGACCAGCACTAAATGCAATAAAAGAAGCATGGAGATAGTTCAGGCAAGGTTGTGTTTTACTGTAGTCCATGTTTGGTCTATTGTTCTAATTAAAGTTGTAAATTACAAAAAGGGACCTGTTCTAGTGCTAAATGGACTATAATACCTTGATCATTATCAGTGTGTTTCAATATGATAAGCCAAATAAATTTAAAAAAGTATATATACCAACATACCCACACAAGTTCAAATCCTACTTATCAAGATTTTATCTGCAGTACTGACCTTTAAACTTTTGTGTCTGTCTGTCCTTTTATACATATATGATTTCATAGCATAAGCTCATTTTCAGGAGCTTCTAAATTCATGAAAAAAAATTAGTTCCAGGTGAAACTTTGCATAGAAGGACTTAACTCAGAAACAGAAGTTTTCATTCTCTTTCCCTCTCTTTCTCTGTCACATATAAAATTGGAAGAGGTCGGTCATTTTTGTTCAAGGAGACTAGATCTCATTGATTTATACTAACCTCTGATTTTAAGTTTGACTTGTTTGCTTTTTGTAATAAATTCAGTTTTTTAAAAATAAAACTTGACACATTCTGGGAACTTGAATCGTAATCAAAACAGATGCCTTTACCTCAGACACAACAACCTGCTTTGAAATGGCCACACTGTTAATTCTTAAAAAGTGGCTACTGTGTGTTACAAGGTAACTACTCTTCATACTGATGAAATCCAAGGTTCATTCCACTGATGTCAATGTGGAAACCATTTTGTCTCATGGCTGCTTAAAGATTTTCAATAGGATTAAATCAGCTGCAAGTCCTTATTATATAAGGGTTTACAATTGTGTCTGAGTTGGAGTCTGTTTCTCATAGAATTTTACTCAGAGACTGACTTAGATTGGCTCCTTAGAGCTAGTCTGATTTTACTAGAAACAACTGTATCACATCAGCCACTCTCATAAACTTGCCTTAAGATTGAATCAGCCCTGACCCTGAAGCAGATGAAAGTTTACCGAGCCTATGCATTCTCCGTTAAGAGTCACAGAAAAGTTTGCATTTAGTTTCTGCAGGACGGCAGAAGTAGAGTATGCTTATTAACCATTCTAGTGGGCTTTTGCCTTGCAACTATGAACCTGATTTTCTGTTAAGAAAACTACAGTTGAACTTGGAGAACTTTCTATTGATAAAAATACATACATATTCTTATTTGATTATTTTATCCTTCAAATCACATATACTCCTTTGCGGAAACTATGTAGAGTTTATGGAAATGAAGCAAGAGCATGCTCTTAAAATGAATTTTCCCCTAGGTTTAGTACAAGTTAAAAATAATGAAAATGGTTTCAGCATATCCATAATTAACTTTATCCAGTAGCTGGTTTTCACTGCCGAATAGAACATGGTTATTCAATAAAAATACTGAACTGATTTTCATTATTATATATTTTATTTTCTAAATCTAAACAAACTTGCTTCAGTTAACTATAGATTCTTCTCAAATTAAACCTGAATCTCAGTATTCTCTCTTCTGTAGCTAATTTCATTGAAGTCCATCAAGACATAGAATAGAGGGTCAGTTACAAACTTTTCCTGGCTACACTTTAACTCCATGATTGCAGATCAAATTTACACTGAGCTCAAGCTACATATTGATTCTCTGTGTATTGTATTGATTCTCATGTTGTCAATACCTTAATGATGCATGCAATGGGCTTGAAATGCAAAATGGTCAAGATGTTAGAGAAAAACATTTGCTTATGCCCTTCTTTTCCATTAGAAGTTTTGTTCTGTGTTGTTACTCCATAAAAATCATCACTAGGCCAAAATACCCTTCTGCACAAACTACTTAGATCACAACCTCTCCCTTGAACCCTTACAAATCTGAACTATTCTCTAAATCAGGTAAGTATTCCTAACAATTGCTGAGGTCAGCTAGTCCTACACCATCAGTTAATTTTCATATGTTGATATGTCCTAAGTAATTCTTGCTGTTCTGAGAAAACAATTTTTTTTGTATATTAATGGTAATCCAAAGATAATCCAACACATATCTTAAGGATATTCTTGATTATGTGGAATTGCTTGAATGAACATTCAGAAGTTAAGAAGAAAAGTGTACATTAAGTCCTCCCAAGTATCAAGCATCATCTCTATAAACATTAAACCTGTAGGTAAGTCTGGAAACTCCTGAGAAAACGTTCTCAAAAAGCTTTTTAATAAATTTTTAATAAGTTTTAATAATAGCTATTATATGATCACTAGATGATCTTATCAGAATGTCTCCTGTTAATACTAAATTTCAGAAGATCATATTCACAACAGTGAATTAGCATGAATTAGCAATAAATTAGCATCATTAAAGTGGAGTGTTCTTAGTATTTAAAATTTACATGTCTCTAAACTACTTAAAGAATAAAGATTTTTTTAAATGATAGTAGTAAGATAATGTCACTCAGTGAAGTATGCTTAATGTTTGGACTTAAGCTATAATAATTCTGTTGGGATTAAAGACTTCTTAAGCTTACTGAAGATAGAGCCAATATCAAAATTATTACGCAAAATGCATAAAAAATATTTCACATTATTCATTCATTCAACAAATTCTTATTGAGTATATACTATGTTCCAGGTACTGCTAGGGATCCAGCAGAAACAAAGTTCTTGCCTCCATGGAGTTTACACCTTAGTGGGGGAAATCACATAAAATTTATGTGAAACACACACACACACACACCTGTATGTGCTAGTGACTGGACTGTTGGACTATTATGAGAGAAAGACAGAAGACAAAAATGATTTGAATTTTTTTGCCTGAGCACTTGTAAGAATGGAAAAGAGGATTTTCCAGGTTATGCAAGCAGCTTCCCAAACAATCTATGTGTTATGCCAATGCTTTCATAATCTGACTTCCAAACTTTGCCTATTTTCCCAAGAATCATAAATGACACAGTGATCTTCACATAGGGAGATGATGACCCTCACCACCATACCCAAAGTCCCAAAGGACTCTCTAATTATGATGACTTCCTAGTTCTTCTAGCAAACCAAACCTCCAATCAGCTAAGAACAATTCAAGGGAGGGCTATAATTAGAGATGGTTTTCTGGGGTTGGACCTAGACCTCATTCTGCACAAATACTTGGAGGACAGAATAGTGGGCTAAGACATGGAGTCATGCCACATCCCCAGAAAATCAAAATGAGATGTAGAATATTTCTTGGGAGGATTTTGGCCCTGAGACAGCTGAGACTACTGGAATACTAGTGAAGCTGAGTTACAGAAGGGGAGAAGGGAGGGATGAACTGTTACAAGACCTTACTATTTCTATCTTTGAAAATTTCTACTTAGATGTTCCATTATGAGTATCATGCATCTAAAAGATCACCATAGGTCCAAGTTGAAAATGGCAATGGCAGGTGGGTAGTGGGTGTCTGGGCTGCTAGGGTGGTCCAGGGCACAGCTGGGCAGTCCAAGTCAAAGAGTGATGCCCATGGCAAGGAGGGCTCAGCTGGCATGTGGAAGGCCCTCATCTACTTCTTAGCACTCTTCAGTGTAGGAGTGAGCATGCTGAACATCTTTCTAACCTGGCATCACAGAAAACACAAGAGACCTGAATTCACCTCCCACACTCATCTCCACATCAGGTCCAAGCCCTTTCCCTGGAGAGATGGTAATCATACTCTATACTGTAACTCTCATGTAAATCCACGTCCAACAGGTCATGAAGATGAATAAAGAGAACCTGGACCACTACTCAATGTGGACCACAGCACTGGTTTGGACCAGGACTCTGTACATGGACCAGAAAAGTAAATGGGACCTTAAGCTCACCTTCCTTACTTATATCAGATGTTGCCCAGTATACTGATCTTCCGTCCCTTTGCTCATGGCGGGATATGGATTGAATAAATAGCTTATACTGGTCCAAAAATAAATACATATAAATAAAAAATTAAAGAAATAAAAGATCACCATAACATTCTAAAATATCTTTTCCCAAATATCACCTTTACAACTTAAGTTCTTATTTGTTCCTTCCCAAAAGGCTCAAATATTAAATATACCTTCCCGGTCCCTACCAAGTATACTATTAGTCATTCTTTCACTTCATTAGTTATTCTTGCTGTTTCCTTTGTAATTTTTATTCTCACTGGCCCTTCCATTCTCCACTGGCTAATTACAGAAGTTCCTTAATTAGTTTCTTTCACTGGTCTTTCCCTTTCCTAACCTATTCCATATAACACTGCCAGATTACTCTTCTCAAAACTTTAAAAATATTTACTTACAGTTGTCTCACTAGAATGTAAGGTCCATAAAAACAGAGGACTTTTTGCATGTTTATTTTTCTACTTTATCACCAGCACCCAGCATAGTGCTTGGAACACAGAAGGCACCCCATACATACTTAATGAATGAATTAAGAAAAAACTGAAATGAATCATTTGCAAGGTGCTTATTTAGGTTCCCACGTGAAAGAGTTGACACAAAGATCAGTTAAACTCGAAGCTTACCTTCTAGGTTAGAGATACTCTACTAAAGATGCTTTTAGAACACACCTGCTCCAAGACTGAAAGAAACCAGGATTTAGACTTGTTGAAATGGCAGTAAAGATACTGAGGCTGAAGGAGCCACATAAATGAAGAGACAAAACATAGGAAAGAGCATGGGTAAATGTATGGCAAAGGAAATGCCCCATTTAGCTCAAATAAAAGAGATATTTTAATGGGAATAGTGGAGGATGAGGCTGCAAAGGCAGGATAAAGCAAGATTCTAGGTTAAGAAAATGGAATTCTTAGGTTTTTTGCCAGTCTTCTTGAAAGCAGAGTCTTTTGACCATTGGAGTCAAAATAACCTGTTAAAATAGAGATTGTCAGGCTCCATGCCAAAAGTATCTTATCTGAGAGTGACACCTGGTGACCTACATTTATTACAAACTCTCAGTAATTTTACGCACACTAATACTTGAGAAACACTGCTATATACAATGGGACATTAAAAGAACTTGCCAAGTAAATAAATGACAAGTGGTGCTTGAGAAAAATTAATGTGATCAAAATGTGCAGTAGGAGTAGGGACTGGGGGGCAGAGAGACCGCAGGTAGCACCGCCAATGACAAAGTAATTGGCCAGATGACCAACATGGGGATGTGAAATTAAATAATAGATGGTATAGTGGGCATTTCCTCTATGTAGCCTTCACTTTATGAGCCCACAATAACTCCTCTCTTCTATAATCCTGTAGGACATACTATATAATTTATCTGGTACTTAGCATATCTTACCTTCTACTGATATTTTCTTTTAAGCCTTTCGCTCTCTTAACTAGATTGCAGGACTCCTGGGTCCAGAAATGTGCTACGTACATTTTTTTTTAAAGATTTTTTATTTAATTGACAGAGAGAGAGATCACAAGAAGGCAGAGAGGCAGGCAGAGAGAGAGGGGGAAGCAGGTTCCCTGCTGAGCAGAGAGCCAGATGTGGGGCTCAATCCCAGGACCCTGAGATCACGACCTGAGCTGAAGGCAGAGGCTTTAACCCACTGAGCCACCCGGGCACCCCTATGTCCATTTTTGTAGATCCTGAGAACAAACCACGTATATAAGGTGAGATGCGTATATTGGATGACAGTGATAATGGTGATTAAGATGGCAATACTGATCACCTAACTAGTTGATTCCCTAATATTCTCTAAGCAATATCAATGCACAGATAACACTTACTGCATGCTTAGAATGTGCCTGGTATTTTTCTATGTGCACTTAGTATGTGTTAGGCATTACTCTATATCAACTCATTTAATCTTCAGAACTCTGTAAAGTGGGTATTATTATTATCCCCATTTTAAGATAAAGAAACTGAGGCCCAGATAAATAACTTGCTCAAAATTGCACAAAAATCACAAAAATTGCACAAAAATGTGTGTTAAATGGTGTAGCTGGGATTTGAACATTGGGAATATGTCTCCAGAGGTCACCTTATTTATTTATTTATTTATGTTTATTTATTGACACAGAGAGAGAGAGAGAGATCACAAGTAGGCAGAGAGGCAGGCAGAGAGATGAGGGGGAAGCAGGCTCCCTGCTGAGCAGAGAGCCCAACGCGGGGTTCGATCCCAGGAACCTGAGATCATGACCTGAGCCGAAGACAGAGGTTTAACCCACTGAGCCACCCAGGCACCCCAGAGGTCACTTTAAAATCATAATCTATGTACTCTCCATTTCAGAAAATTTTAAACCTTTTTGTTTTTGTTACTATGTCTTCCTACCAGATGGCAAGATCCATAATTTCAGGGACTAGTTAATTTTGTTCACTATTACATACCTAGTGGGCACACAGTAGATCCTCCACAAACACATGCCTTGTCAGTGAATGAATGAATGAATGAAAAAAAATAAGGAAAAAAAAGTAGGAGAAAAGAGTAGAGGAATGAAGTAACAGATACCATTATGAGCACCTAAAGGACTAGCAAGGCTTTTATTACTGCAAATTTCAGACAGATGGCTTCCCAGAGAATGCCTTCATCAATACATGAATGTATTGTGAAATACTGAAAGGAAAAATCCATTTTCAAGGTGCTGGGACCAGGTGTGTCTATTTTAGCAAATCACTGTATTCAAGAACAGGAAGCAGAGCTTGGAGATAGAGCACTACACTAGGGAACTGAAGACCTGGCTGAGTTCCACTGTTTCCACTAAGTCACACCTGTGTGCACTATGTGGGGAAAAAAACTGTCTTTGTTCACAGCTTTCCTTTTGTTGACATGGAGTTATAAAATAGGGTAATCTAGGCCAAATTCAAATTCTCAGTTCAATGTATCTGAATCATGCTTCTTAGAGCTGGAAGAGGTTCTGGAGCTCATTGTTTCCAGAGATTTTCACACTACTTTTTAGCCATAGTGCTCTTTCTTCAAAGAAAATCCTATGGGGTGACGGGGTAGTGGGTGAGGGACAGGTAGTCAATATGCACAATATGGAAAACAGATAAAAGCTAAGTTGCCCAAGGATGGTTTTATCATGAATGTGATAAGCATGTGGATTTGAGGGCCACAAAACTCAGATCTGCTATTGGTCAACCACCCCTTGATATAATTTTTAAAGTTTTTATTTAAATTTCAGTTAGTTAAGATACAGTGTAATATTAGTTCCAGGTGTACAATACAGTGATTCAACCTTTCCATACAACACCTAGCACTCATCACACCAAGTGCACTCCTTAATCCCCATCACCTATTTTACCCTTCTCTCTACCTCCTCCTCATTCTGGTAACCATCAGTTTGTTCTCCGTAGTTTAGAGTCTCTTTCTTTTTTTTTTTTAATTTTTTTATTTTTTTTTTATTTTTAAAGATTTTATTTATTTATTTGACAGAGAGAAATCACAAGTAGGCAGAGAGGCAGGCAGAGAGAGAGGAGGAAGCAGGCTCCCTGCCGACAGAGAGAAATCACAAGTAGGCAGAGAGGCAGGCAGAGAGAGAGGAGGAAGCAGGCTCCCTGCCGAGCAGAGAGCCCGATGCGGGACTCGATCCCAGGACCCTGAGATCATGACCTGAGCCGAAGGCAGCGGCTTAACCACTGAGCCACCCAGGCGCCCTAGAGTCTCTTTCTTGATTTGCCTCTGTATCTCTCTCTTTTTTTCCTTTGGCACAACTGTTTTGTTTCTTAAATTCTACCTTCTAGTGAAATCATATGGTATTGTCTTTCTCTGACTGACTTATTTCGCTTAGCATTATACTCTCTAGCTCCATCCAGGCCATTGCAAATGGGAAGATTTTATTCCTTTTTATGGCTAATACTCCATTGTATATATATGCCACATCTCCTTTATCCATTCATCTTTTGATGGACATCTGGCTGTTTTCATAATTTGGCTATTATAGATAATGCTGCTACAAGCATTCGTGTACATGTATCCCTATGAATTAGTATTTTTGTATTCTCTGGGTAAATACTTAGTAGTATAACTGTTGGATCATAGGGTAGTTCTATTTTCAACTTTTTGAGGAACCTCCATACTATGTTCCAGAGTGGCTGCACAGGTTTGCATTTCCACCAACAGTGTAAGAAGGTTCCTCTTTCCCTATACCCTCACCAACACCTGTTGTTTCTTGTATTGTTGATTCTAGCCTCATAGGTGTGAGGTAATATCTCACTGTAGTTTTGATTTGCATTTCTCTGATGATGAATGATGCTAAGCATCCTTTCATGTGTCTGTTAGCCATCTGGATGTCTTCTTTGGAAAAATGTCTATTCGTGTCTTCTATTCATTTTTTAATTGGGTTGTTCATTTTTGGGGTGTTGAGTTGTATAAGTTCTTTATATATTTTGGATACTAGACTTTTATCAGATATGTCATTTGCAAATATCTTCTCCCATTCAGTAGGCTGCTTTTTAGTTTTGTTGATTATTTCCTTTGCTGTGCAGAAGTTTTTTATTTTGATGAAATCCCAATAGTCTTTTGCTTTTGTTTCCCTATCCTTGGATAAGTCAGGAGACTTATCCAGAAAGAAAATGACTGCAGCTTATGTCAAAGAAGTTACTGCTGTGTTCTCTTCTAGGATTTTTATGGTTTCCTGTCTCACATTTAGATCTTTCATCCATTTGGAATTTATCTTTGTGTATGGTCTAAGAAAGTGGTCCAGTTTCATTCTGCCTGTTGTTCAGTTTTCCCAACTCTACTTGTTGGAGACTGTCTTTTTCATATTGGATATTCTTGCCCTCTTTGTCAAAGATTAATTGAACATATAGTCATGGGTTCATTTCTGGGTTTTCTATTCTGTTCCAGTGTGTCTATTTTTGTGTCAGTACTGCTCAGATCACTACAGCTTTGTAATATAGCTTAAGTCTAGAATTGTGATGCCTCCACCTTTTTCTTTTTAAATGTTGCTTTGGCTATTCAGGGTCTTCTGTAGTTCCATACAAATTTGCAATCAGTAGAATTTATTTCTGGGTTGTAAGGGTGGTTCAATATTTGCAAATCAATCAATGTGATACACATTATTTAAAAAAAGGATAAGAATCCTATGATTCCCTGAATAGATGTAGAAAAAGCATTTGACAAAATACACCACCATTCACGATAAGAACTCTCAACAAAGTAGGTTTGACCTACTCAACATAATAAAGACCATATATGAACAACCCACAGCAAATATCCTAAATGGGGAAAAACTGAGAGCTTTTTCTCTATGGTCAGGAACAAGACAGGGAATGCCACTTTCATCACTGCTATTTAACATAGCACTGGAATTCCTAGCCACAGTTATCAGACAACAAAAAGAAATAAAAGGTATCCAAATTGGAAGAAGTAAAACTTTTACCATTTGCAGATGACATAATATATATAGAAAACCTGAAAGATCCAACTAAAAAACTCTAACTTATCAATTAATTTAATAAAATCGCAGGATACAAAATCAATGCACAGAAATCTGTTGCATTTCCACACACCAATAACAAAGAGAAATGAAGGGATCAACCCCATTTGCAACTGGCCAAATTATAAGAGGATCCTAGGAATATACTTAACCAAAGAGGTGAAAGACATGTACTCTGAAAACTGTAAAACACTGATGAAAGAAATTGAAGAGGGAAAAAAAAAGAAGTGGAAAGACATTCCATGCTCAGGATCAGAAGAAAAAACATTGTTAAAATCCATACTATCCAAAGCAAACTATACATTTAATGCAATCGCTATCAAAATATCAAGAGCATTTTTCACATAACTAGAACAAACAATCCTAAAATTTGTATGGAACCACAAAAGATGCTTGACATATTTTTAAATACATACTTTATTGTGATATGCTATATGATCTATTTAAAGTGTGCAAATCAATGCTTTTTTTCTTCCAAGTTTTTATTTAAATTCCAGTTTACATACAGTGTAATATGTATGGCATACATTCTGGCATACAATATAGTAATTCAGTATTTCCATCCAACACCTGGTACTCACCTCAATGCCCTCCTTAATCCCCATCTACTTAACCCACCCCCTGCCACCTCTCCTCTGATAACCATCAGTTAATTCTCTAGAGTTTCTTGGTTTTCTTCTTTTCCCCCTCTCCATGTTTGATTTTTTCTTAAATCCCATATATGAGTGAAATCATATGGTATTTATCTTTCTCTGACTGACCAATTTTACTTAGCAGAATTCTCTAGCTCCATCCATGTCAATGCAAATGTCAAGACTCTATTCCTTTTTATGGCTGAATAATATTCCCTTTTATGGATATACTACATTTTATTTATTTATTCATTAGCTTGTTGGACACTTGGGTTGCTTCCACTTTTTTGTGATTATGAATAATGCTGTTAAAAATATTCAGGGACAAGTTTTTGGGTGGACATATGTTTTCATTTCTATCGATTATATATGTAGGAGAAGAACTGTTAGGTTACATATACATAACTCTATTTTAATCTTTTGAGGAACTGCCAGACCATTTTCCAAAACAGCTGCAACATTTTACATTTTCACCAAGTGTATGAAGGTTCTAATTTCTCCACATCTTTACCAACACTTGCTATCATCTGTCTTTATGATAATAGCTATCCTACTGGGTGTAAGGCAGTGTCTCATAGTGGTACTGATATGCATTTCCCTGATGGTCGATGGTACTAATAGTTTTTTTCATGTATATATTGGCCATCTATATATTTTCTTTGGAGGAATGTCTATTTTATAACTGGGTTATTTTTTATTATTTACCTGTAAGGATTCTTTACATATTCTGGATATAAATCTCTTACTAGATAGGTGATATGAAAACATTTTCATCCATTATGTGGGCTGTTTTTATACTCTCTTAATTTTGATGAAGTCCTATTAACTAATTAGGTTGCTTGTGCTTTTTGTGTTATATATTTAAAAAATCACTGCCTAATCCTTAGATCACAAAAATAAACGCCTATGTTTTCTTCTAAGTTTCACAGTTTTAGCTCTTACATTTAGATCTTGATCCATTTTGTGTTAATTTTGTAAGTGATGCTTCTTATTTCCATAAAGTTGGTATTAATATCCCCTCTTTTATTTCAGATTTTAGTAATCTGAGTCTTCTTTTTCTTCGTAAGTCTAGTTAAGAGTTTGCCACTTTTTTAATCATTTATTTATTTTCAGCATAACAGTATCATTATTTTTTCACCACACCCAGTGCTCCATGCAATCCGGGCCCTCTCTAATACCCACCACCTGGTACCCCGACCTCCCACCCCACTGTCACTTCAAACCCCTCAGATTGTTTTTCAGAGTCCATAGTCTCTCATGATTCACCTCCCCTTCCAATTTCCCCCAACTCCCTTCTCCTCTCTAACTCCCCATGTCACTTTTGCTGATCTTTTTAAAGAGCTGAGTTTTGTTTCTGCTAATTATCTCTATTGTTCTTCTATCTCCCCTTGACATTTAACAGAAGTCACAGAAAAAGTGAAGAGTTTGGGGCTAAAGCAGTAGGAGTTTCCTTTCTATGACCACATTGTACGGGATGGTCCAAGCCAGTTCTTTTCCTACCTATTGTTTTATTTATTAATAGTATGCAGTATTATTTCTCAAATTTTTGTGTTCAGATGATAAATTATATGGTCACATACAAAGAGCCCTGGAATGAAATGGGATTTCCTGAGGGTTCTAGCCAGCTTCCTCCCAGTACCCTCTCTTTGAGTATTCCTTGTGGTCTGGCCTCAGATATAAAGTAAAAAAGTGAAATGAGGATGATATAAACCTTGAAGAGACACACTTGCGGCGAGATTCGTGGGGAAAAAAGCTTTTGAGAATATTTGCCAACTAACAAAAAAAGTGTAAGAATTAGTCTTCATTTGGGTCTCTCACTAACTCTTATTCTTTTATAAACAAGTGTAAATGTGGTTGAGGTCACAGAGAAATACTCTCAAGAACTTCCGTGGATGAAGCAGTCTGTGTTCATGGGTTACTGACTTTCCCATGGGGCAGGGTCCTATATTCTATGCTCCAACTCTACCTGTGCACATACTCTTCTCCAGTGAAGACCGCATTCCTTAGTACGATGCCACCCTTTTGAGAGAGAAGGAATATCCTTACTCTTGAATGAGAAGTTACAGGTCTAAGGGATTAAGAAAAAATGGGGTCACACTATTCCCTTTTGCTACTTGCCTCCCAAACTTAATCAGAACCAAATCTATGAGATGCCAGTAATTCACTTTCTATTCTATTTGTCCTTTCCTAGTCTTACACTTCCTGTACTCTTCAAGGAGCAGGAGATGGTTTTTTGATTCCATCTGTTTCAGTGCCCTGATTTTCCTATCAGAGCCAAAGGCATGTATGCAGACAAACAAATACACTTTTATCAATTACTGCAGTGTATTTCATTCACAACAGGGGTCAGGAAACTGTATATTCAATATTTCTAGAAAAACTCTCCACTAATCAAGGAACACTGAATATATTTTAATGTACTTTATTTGAACCTTAAAATCTTTTATTTGTACCTTATTAGTCTGGAAATCTGATCTGTTGTGTTGGCTTGATTACTGCATGTTACTCACAAGACTTCATTTTATTTTAACCAAATGTGCTTATTTTTTCCTGCTATTGTGGTCTTTCGACTTTATTTAAGAAAGGATATTTTAGGAATTGAAGTTTTAAAATACTTTACAAGAACTTGTTTGTTAGTAAGAATTTGCTTGATATGAAAGTTAAATCACAATGAAAAATCTGGTATGTTCAAGATTTTCACTGGAACTAAAATGCTCATTAAAAGTCATGGAAAAATATTACTGCTATTTTTGGCAGTAAAACACAATGATGAAACAAAGCTTCCTTAACAATGTAAAGACAGTGGGACAGTGACTCAAGGCACTGGCAGATATTTTATTTTGATACTTAATGTAGTTCACAGAATACCAGCTGACTTTATTCTTAGGAACACATTTAAAAAATGGCAGTGATGGATTTTCAGGCCTGGTCACACCTACCAGGAAAATGACGCAACCATTATTCACCTCTCCCAGCTATGGTTTTTACTGGCATCTTCTATGAGTTACACTTTGGCACTCTTCTAAACATCATCAGGCCACAAGCTCAGTCTAAATCAAATATTTTTACAAACTAAACAATCCAGTGCTAAAAACTACCCAGGTTACAAAGACCTAATGCTGTTTCCGTTCCAAAGAATGGGCTATTTTATAGGGGAAAAAGTGCTTACTACATTAAAAGGGAAATGGTACTTTAACCCAAAAAAACTAAGCTGTTCAGAGCATTAAAAAAACAGGATCAAACAAGCACTGGCCACCAAGTGACAGACACAACTGGCTAATGACCTTTTCCAATCTCTGTATCTTATGAGACCACGTAATAGATTGCTCAGGTAAGTTAGTTCATCTAGTATTGGGTCAGTTAAGTTAGAGTCATACAAAAAAAAAAAAATTCTGTTCACAGCCATAACCTACATCCCTAATTCAGGCTTACGTTCTTACAAGTATGAGCCACTATTCACATTATTATTGCAAAAGAATGAGTCTAAGTATATGTCCTACTGATGATAGGTGAGTGCGATTACCTCTGCATGTGAAGAGTATCTGATTTTCAAAAAGCTGAGGGAATGCAAACAAGCAATGCTGGCAACTGAAACTAATAAAACAGTGAAACTTTCATTTTCCTACATTAAATACAGATACACTAAAGTATATTCTTTGCACCTGCTGCAAGTTTTAATTTGAAATTAGTTATACAGTACCTGGTACTGTATATATATATATATATATATACATATATATATGTATATATATAGACTGTATATATATATATAGACATGTTGAAAAATCCTTGTTGAATGAATGAATGCAAAATATCTGGTTCCCATATAAATCTGGGAAAGCGATATCATGTCAAGTGCTATATAAGTAATATTTCAGAAGCCACAGCAATTACATCATACTTTATTCTTTCCCTTGAAAAACAGAGATCATCAGTCTTTACCTGAGAAGTTTTGCAACTGGACTAACTGTTCAGCTCTACTGATCTCTCTTACCTCTTCTTCTTCTTCTTTTTTTTTTCTCTCTTACTTCTATAACTTCTAGTGATTTTTTTTTCACATGGGGCATCATGTTGGTCAACTACTTTCAGAACCAGCCTATGAGCTTCTGCTATGTGCTCAATAATTTTAGGCATGGAGGATGTGTCAGTGAACAAAAAGCCAAATTGAAACAAACCCCCAAAACCTGTTCTTGTGGAGCCTATATTCTAAGAAGTAGAAGTAATAAATACAATAAGTAAGTCATATAGTATGTTGGTGAGTTATAGGTGGTATGAGGAAAAGAGCAGTCAGGGGACACCATGATTTCTAAGGAAGGATAGCAATTTTTAAAAGGGTAGTAGTCATGCTAGGCCTCATTAAGAAGGAGACATTTGAGCAAGCGGCTGCTGCTAACGGTCCCCACAGAGGCCTGGTGGTGGGAATCATGCCAGGCATACTCCAGAAACAGCCAGGGGGCCAATGTGGCTGGAGGAGAGTAAGCAGTGGAGAGGGCATTAGGAGAGGAGGTAAGAGACTAATGGAGGGGCCAGATCGTACAGTACCTGGAAAGTCATTGTTGTAAAGGCTTTAAGTTTTCTCTGAGAGAAACAGGAGCCAGAGAATAAAGCTTTTGAGGGGACAACAGGATCATTTAGCTCAAGTTTTAAAAGGATCCCTGGCTGTGGTTTTGAGAATACGAGGCAGGGAGAATAAAATGCAAAAAAGGAGATGAGTCAGGAAGCTACCTACTGAGTAGTCTAGGTGACACGTGATGGCTTAGACCAGGACAAAACAGCAAAGGTGGTAAGAAGTTGAATTCTGGGTATATGTTGAAGGTAGAGCCCATAGGATTTCCTGACACATTAGATATGATGTATAATAGAAAAAGAGATGAGTATGACTTCATAAATTTTGGCTTTAGCAACTGGAAAAATGGGAGTTGTCAATGACTGATATGAAAAAAGACTGGGTGGAGTAGGTCTGAAGGAAGAGAGAGATCAGGAGTTCCATTTTGAACATATTAACCTCATACAGTGAAATGCCACAATCCTCACATTACCATCCCAGTTCATTCTCCTCATCATGCATTTATTTGTAGATTAAAAAGAAGTCTATGGCCTTTTATATTTTTAGGCCTTCTAGCTAGAATTGTATTGGAAACCTTATATATCTTTTATTCATTAGAACCAACATTTCTCTCACTGCAGTAGCTGGAAATTCTAGTCTACCAATTAGAAATGAAGAGAAGTTCCTGCTTGTCTTTCACTTACCAAAACAAATGTGTTCAGAGCTTGTTGTCTCCTAGATTCAAGAACAATTTGGACAAGATGAAATGCCTCTAGAATTAGAATCTGAGGATCGATAGGTCAAACTTTGGTCTTTCACTTAGCTGTGATGAGACCTTAAAATCTTTGGATCTCACTGATGACACATAAAATAAAGAATACACCTACTTTATAGGATGGTGTGAAATTCTGTAAGTGAAAAAGTTCTATGCATTGTAAAAAATTATACCAATGTTAGATTTCACACATGACTTTTCTACTGTTTTTGCTCATTCATTTATTCACTCATGCATCCCTCCATTTTACAAAAAGGAATGAAGGTAGATGGAAGTTCTTGGAATGATCTCTTAACAAACTGGTGAAAGATTTCTGAGCAACTTTCTGGGTGTTTTTTCACCCTTTTCACCCTATGCTCTTCTAAGGGCTGCTTAGATAAGCTACCTTAATGATTTATCTTATGTAGGACTGATTCTTTTACAATGAATTCTGTAACCAAACATCCACATGAAAACGAAAGGACAAAAAAGCCCTGGTAAAATAACAGCAGGTAGCCTGATAAAATAGAAACAGAAATGAAAAGTGGGCCATGTTACACATTATTGTAAGAGTCAACTGGACTGAGCAAAGTCAGAGCAAAGCAAATTCTTAAGAAGACCTGTGAAAGACAAGAACAATGATACATGGCAGGAGAGGAAGGAGTGGGGTTAATGTCAAGGTCTTGGCCCTGACTATTGTCAATTTATTTTGTAGGAACTTTGGCCTGCCCTTGATGGCATTTTATTCTTATTTATGGAGAAGAGACAGTATGCAAGTAATCTTACTCAAACATATGATCATATGGAGAGAGACTGGGAATTTTGCTGACAAAAGAGGGTAGGTGCCCAGTTTTGGGAGGTGAAGGTTTCTTATGAATCTTAATGAGTTAGCTGTTCTGTTGAACAGATTCCCGTGTTATTAAACAAAATTGTGGTAAATACTTTCAAGCTTTAACAACTTTTCCCTAACTGGAGGGGTCTGTGATGAGGATCCTTTAGTAATTCTTTCTGCACTATGTTCTCAGACACAATTTTACTAGGGCATTCTTCATTTAGTTACTGATGGGGGTATATTCTGACATAAGGTGTGAACCCTTTCAAGGTGGGGAAGATTATAGTCATCCTTGTAACCACAGAGCCGCTGGAACATACATTATAGAGAGTTAATAAAAGTCATTTTCCTGATTCTCCTTCTATTCTCCCACTTCTTTACTTCTGAAAGGCTAACTCCAGAGCTCTTGTAGGAGTGAGATCTTATATATACTTCATTAACCCTTTGTGTCATGGGCTGCTCACAAAACATCGTTAATGAATGCCAAGCAATTTCAAGACAGGAAACCCAGAATTTCAGGCCAAACATTTCCTTATAAAGAAATGAAATGCTTGGGATATAAGGTGACAGTATCATTCTGGCAATTAACCTGAATTGTCATTTAGATTACACTTTGCTGTTTTGGGAAGAGGAATTTTGGCTTGGTATTTCTGAGTCACCCTTAGTGTTTTTTTATTGCAATGCTGTGATTCCTGTAAATTCATTATTCTCAATATGTCACCATGAAAATATTCAAACATGCAAAAAGATGAAATAATTTTATAGTAAGCATCTGTATACCTACAACCTAGATTCTCTAAAGAACATTTTTTTGTTGTTCACTTGTTTTTTTTGTTTTTTTTTTTTGTTCACTTGTTTTATAGCTATCTAGGGATGGAATGGGTCTCAGCAGAAAGAAAAAGGTACTTTTATAAACTGATTATTTATAATTTTGCAAATCAACAAAATTTTAATAATTATACCTTTATTGAGTTCTTATGTGGTAAGTCCTATACCTACATTATTTTTAATCCCTACAAAACTCTTCTAGGGAAGCCGAGGCTTACAGAGTTAAGGAACATGGCTAAGTGCCATAGCAGCTCTCTGAAAGCTAGAGTTAAGCCCAAACTAATAGTCTTTACTATTCCATACTGATCCTAAAAGCCAAAAGAGGAAAACAAAACAAAACAAAACAACTGAGGCAGACATTATTGGTTACCTGTCCATCATCCTAGTTTAATTTCCCCTAGTCTAAGAGAAATCTAATTTTTCACCTCCCAAACCCCAACCTCACCTCCAGTTTTCAGGGGTGCAACAAGTCCCTTTCCTGTGACTGGTTCGGAAATAAAGGCTGAAGCTATTCAGACAGGGTACTTGCTAAATCACAGGGCTTGTTTCAGGAATGGGCATGTGACCCAATTTGGTCTAATAATTCATGGGAAGACGTTTCCTCAGGACCTCTGGGGAAAACCTTCCTCACCCCTATAGAGAGCTTTGGGAAAAAACTGGATGCATGGAAGTACAGATACAACTATTATAGCTATAGTGTGTCTATGAGGAGAACAGTCTAAGAATGAAGCCGAGAGTGTAGCAGAGGAAGTCAAGAGATAGGAAACTGTATTAGAGTGAGATAACCCTCAGGTGTACTCTAGGTCTGAAGTCCAAGTTATAAAAGCCAATAAATTTCCTTACTGTGTAATATTTTTGGTTTTTCTGTTATTTGTGGTCATAGACATCATAGCTGATTGGGAAAATCAGTCAGAAGAATGATACTTTAAAACAAAATTAATAACAACAAAAAAAACTAAACAGCTAAAAGAGAACACAGTTAAGGATTATATTCACTGAGTTGGGGAAGCTGTGGTTAGTAAGTACTCTGTGCAACTTTATTCCGGGGTTGGAGTTAGCAGCAGCAACAGCAGTTTCCTGAGGCTGTTCATGCACAGAACTCCCAGGCCCTCCTTAAAGAACAGTCCTTATATTTCTATCAAAGATTATAAAGGACTGAATTCTTGCCAGGTTAAAAGCCTGAATGAGTTCTTGCCAGCAGTACCCCACCCAGAGACAACCACTTTGTCACCAAATCCCAACACTTTCCCTTCTACTCTTAAGAATTTAATTAAACTATTTTGAGTTTATCTTTCTGTATGGTGTAAGAGAATGGTCGAGTTTCATTCTTCTACATATAGCTGTCCAGTTTTCCCAGCACCATTTATTGAAGAGACTGTCTTTTTTCTACTGTATATTTTTTCCTGTTTTGTCGAAGATTAATTGACCATAGAGTTGAGGGTCCATATCTGGGCTCTCTACTCTGTTCCACTGGTCTATGTGTCTGTTTTTATGCCAGTACCATGCTGTCTTGGTGATCACAGCTTTGTAATAAAGCTTGAAATCAGGTAATGTGATACCCCCGTTTTATTTTTGTTTTTCAACATTTCCTTAGTGATTCGGGGTCTCTTCTGATTCCATACAAATTTTTGGATTATTTGTTCCAGCTCTTTGAAGAATACTGGTGGAATTTTGATCAGAATGGCATTAAAAGTATAGATTGCTCTAGGCAGTATAGACATTTTAACAATGTTTATTCTTCCGATCCAAGAGCATGGAATGGTCTTCCATCTTTTTGTGTCTTCTTCAATTTTTTTCATGAGTGTTCTGTAGTTCCTCAAGTACAGACCCTTTACCTCTTTGGTTAGGTTTATTCCCAGGTATCTTATGGTTCTTGGTGCTATAGTAAATGGAGTCAATTCTCTAATTTCCCTTTCTGAATTTTCATTGTTAATGTATAAGAAAGCACTGATTTCTGCACATTGACTATGTATCCTGCCACGCTGCTGAATTGCTGTATGAGTTCTAGTAGTTTGGGGGTGGAGTCTTTTGGGTTTTCCATATAAAGAATCATGTCGTCGCAAATGGCAAGATTTCATTTCTTTTGATGGCTGCATAGTATTCCATTGTGTATATATACCACATCTTCTTGATCCATTCATCTGTTGATGGACATCTAGGTTCTTTCCAGCGACAACATGGATGGAACTAGAGCGTATCATGCTTAGCGAAATAAGTCAAGCAGAGAAAGACAACTATCATATGATCTCCCTGATATGAGGAAGTGGTGATGCAACATGGGGGCTTAAGTGGGTAGGAGAAGAATAAATGAAACAAGATGGGATTGGGAGGGAGACAAACCATAAGTGACTCTTAATCTCACAAAACAAACTGAGGGTTGCTGGGGGGAGGGGGTTTGGGAGAAGGGAGTGGGATTATGGACACTGGGGAGGGTATGTGCTTTGGTGAGTGCTGTGAAGTGTGTAAACCTGGTGATTCACAGACCTGTACCCCTGGGGATAAAAACATATGTTTATAAAAAAAAAAAAAAAGGAACAAAAAAAAATAATAATAATCCTAAGTAAAAGAATCATGTCATCTGCGAATAGAGAGAGTTTGACTTCTTCATTGCCAATTTGGATACCTTTTATTTCTCTTTGTTGTCTGATTGCTGTAGCTAGGACTTCTAATACTATGTTGAACAAGAGTGGTGAAAGTGGGCATCCTTGTCTTGTTCCTGATCTCAACGGGAAGGCTGCAAGCTTTTTCCCATTGAGGATGATATTTGCTTGGATAAAAGACCTCAACGTGAGACAGGATTCCATCAGAATCCTGGAGGAGAACATAGGCAGTAACCTCTTTGATATCAGCCACAGCAACTTCTTTCAAGATACGTCTCCAAAGACAAAGGAAGCAAAGGCGAAAATAAACTTTTGGGACTTCATCAAAATCAAAAGCTTCTGCACAGCAAAGGAAACGGTCAAAAAAACAAAGAGGCAACCCACAGAATGGGAGAAAATATTTGCAAATGACAGTACAGACAAAAGGTTGATATCCAGGATCTATAATGAACTCCTCAAACTTGACACACACAAAACAGGAAATCATATCAAAAAATGGGCAGAAGATATGAACAGACACTTCTCCAATCAAGACATACAAATTGCTATCAGACATATGAAAAAATGTTCATCATCACTAGCCCTCAGGGAGATTCAAATTAAAACCACACTGAGATATCACCTTACACCAGTTAGAAATGCCAAAATTAACAAGACAGGAAACAACATGTGTTGGAGGGGATGTGGAGAAAGGGGAACCCTCTTACACTATTGGTGGGAATGCAAGTTGGTGCAGCCTCTTTGGAGAACAGTGTGGAGATTCCTCAAGAAATTAAAAATAGAACTTCCTTATGACCCTGCAATTGCACTCCTGGGTATTTACCCCAAAGATACAGATGTCGTGAAAAGAAGGGCCATCTGTACCCCAATGTTTATAGCAGCAATGGCCCAAGTTGCCAAATTATGGAAAGAACCAAGATGCCCTTCAACGGATGAATGGATAAGGGAGATGTGGTCCATATACACTATGGAGTATTATGCCTCCATCAGAAAGGACGAATACCCAACTTTTGTAGCAACATGGACGGGACTTGAAGAGATTATGCTGAGTGAAATAAGTCAAGCAGAGAGAGTCAATTATCATATGGTTTCACTTACTTGTGGAGCATAACATATAGCACGGAGGACATGGGGAGTTAGAGAGGAGAAGGGAGTTGGGGTAAATTGGAAGGGGAGGTGAATCATGAGAGACTATGAACTCTGAAAAACAATCTGAGGGGTTTGAAGTGGCAGGGCGGGGGTGGGAGGTTGGGGTACCAGGTGGTGGGTATTAGAGAGGGTCCGGATTGCATGGAGCACTGGGTGTGGTGAAAAAATAATGAATACTGTTATGCTGAAAATAAATAAATTAATATAAAAAAAAAGAATTTAATTAAACTAGAAGTCAGCAGACCCAAGTTCTAGTACTAGCTCTACTGGACTACCCTTGACATCTGCCTTTCTAGGGTATAGTTTCCAAACCTGAAAATCCATGGGATTGCTCTACATAGCAAAGGATTGCAGATTCATGAAACACACATGTAAGGAATGATTAAGGAAATACAGTATGCTTGCTACTGCACACTGGCATGAGTTTTCTTTTTTTTTTTTTAATAAGTCACTATTAAACAAGAAATAATGCTAAAATAATTGCCAAAATGTCACAGAGAGAATTTAATATTAATATTAAAGCTAATATTTATTATTTTAGAAAGCAAAGTGTAGCTTACTAAGATGCCTACTTTTTTGGAGAAACAGGGTATCGAAAATTAACACATGCAATAGCTCAGAGATCATGGATCAGTAGCCAGGGCTGGATATATAGTTGGTAGCCAACAAAAGTGGGAGAAGAGATGGAATGGACAACACATTTCTTCTGCTTAACTATTTAGCTGGAGCTGGGGCTGGCACTATTTATTCACTTGGCCTTCTTAAGATAATAAAGCCTAGAAATGACGGTAGAAAAGTTGTTTATAAATCTTTCAGTGTGATGGATGTCTAAGTACAGGCTCATGTTGTCCTCTTGTTTCTTATAAGAGTTATACTCAACTCAATCCAGATCAAGCTATGTATGAATAAAAAATCTAGGTTATACTATTTCAAAGCAATGTTATTTGTAGGTATCTCAGACAATCATCCTCCATTTCTAATCTTAAAGTAGATCAAACAAATATGTGAGGAATTATTTTTGAAATACAGAGAGATACAATTCTTAGCTCCAAATTAATTCACCCATCTGAGTTGTTAAATCTTACGATTTTCAATTGCTTTTTGTATCTGTTGAAATTATTTTAAAAATTAACTTATCAGAATAATATTATACTACTTTGCTTATAGTCGAGAACCTTGTAACAGTACACTTTGATTCCTCCTATGGCAGCTTTTGTACATTGTACAAAAATGTAATAATCAATTGTGTAATGTACTGAACAGAATGTAACGTATTATCCCTTCCATATGTGTTATAAACCCCTACTACACTGTTATTATTTTATTTTATTTATTTTAGCTTCAGTCAGTTGTCATTGAGAGAGACTTCTAAAGTGAGGGGAAAGTAGAGGAAGGAATAGACAGCAATATCATAATAGTAGGGGACTTTGACACTTTGACACTTACTTACATCAATGGACTAGATCATCCAAATAGAAAATCAATGAGGAACAGTATCTTTGAGCAACACACTAAATCAAATGAACTTAACAGATATATACAGAACATTCCATCTAAAAACATCAGGAAGGGGTGCCTGGGTGCTCAGCTGGTTAAGTGTCTGACTCCTGATTTTGCTTCAGATCATAATCTCAGGGTTGTGAGATCGAGCTCTGTACTGGATATGAAGCCTAATTAAGATTATTTCTCTCCCTCTGCACCCCCTACTCTAAAAGAACAAAAACAAAGAAAAAAAAGTGAAAGAAACAAATAAGTGTATGCTAAACAGTAAGCTACAAAACCACCAAATGGGGGCGCCTGGGTGGCTCAGTGGGTTGAAGCCTCTGCCTTCGGCTCGGGTCATGATCCCGGGGTCCTGGGATTGAGTCCCGCGTCAGGGTTTCTGCTCGGCAGGGACCCTGCTTCCTCCTCTCTCTCTGCCTGCCTCTCTGCCTACTTGTGATCTTTGTCTGTCAAATAAATAAATAAATAAAATCTTTAAAAAAAAAAACAAACAAACCACCAAATGGTCAAACATGAAACCAAAGAGGAAATTTAAAAACAACTTAGAGACAAATGGTAATGGAAATACAATAGTTCAAAATCTTTGGGATGCAGCAAAAGCAGCTTCCAAAAGGAAAGTTCACAGTCACCTGAAGAAACAAGAAAAATCTCAAATACACGATATAACCTTATACCTAAAGAAGCTAGAAAAAGAAGAACAGTATGAGTAGAAGGAAGGAAATAATAAAGGTCAGAGGAAAAATAAATAACATAGAGACCAAAAAGACAATAGAAAGGATCAGTGAAAGTAACAGCTGATTCTTTGAAAACATAAACAAAAATGATAAAACTTAAGCCAGAATCATCAAGAAGAAAAGAGAGAAGATTCAGATAAAATCAGAAATGAAGTTACAACCAACACCACAGAACTACAAAGGATTATGAGACCACTACAAAAAATTGTATGTTAAAAATTGGATAATCTGAAGAACTGGATAAATTCCTAGAAATATACAATCTTTCAAAACTGAATCAGGAAGAAATAGAAAATCTAAACAAACTGATTATTAATAATGTCACAGAATTGGTAATTGAAAAACTCCCAACAAACAAAAGTCCAGGACCAGAAGGCTTCACAGGTAAATTCTACCAAACATTTAAAGAAGAGCAAATACCCATCCTTTTCAACCTGCTCCAAAAAACTGAAGACAAATGAATCCTTCCAAAATCATTATGAGGTCAGCACCACCCTGATACCAAAACCAGACCAAAAACCAAAAACCAAAAACCAGAAACCAAACCAAACAAAAACAAAACAAAACAAAAAAAGTACAAAAAAAAAAGAAAGAAAATTTTAAGCCAATATCACTGATTAACACAGATGCAAAAATCCTCAATAAAATATTAGTAAGCCGGGTTCAATACATTAAAAGGATTGTCCATCAGGATCAAGTGTAATTTTTTTCCAGGGATGCAAGGATGGTTTAATATCTGCAAACAAATCAAGTGATAACTTGCATGAAGAAAATGAAAGATAAAAATCATATAATCATCTCATTAGATGTAGAAAAAGCATTTGACAAAATTCAACATCTATTCATGATAAAAACTTACAACAATGTGGATTTAGAAGGAACATATTGCAACAAAGGTCATTATGAAAAATCCCACAGCTAAGAATATACTTAATGGTGAAAAGCTAAAAGGTCTTTATTTAAGACCAGGGAGACAAAGATACCCACTCATGTCACTTTTATTCAAGATAGTACTAGAAAGAACCAAGATGCCCTTCAACGGACGAATGGATAAGGAAGATGTGGTCCATATACACTATGGAGTATTATGCCTCCATCAGAAAGGATGAATACCCAACTTTTGTAGCAACATGGACGGGACTCGAAGAGATTATGCTGAGTGAAATAAATCAAGCAGAGAGAGTCAATTATCATATGGTTTCAATTATTTGTGGAGCATAACAAATAGCACGGAGGACAAGGGGTATTAGAGAGGAGAAGGGAGTGGGGGTAAATTGGAAGGGGAGGTGAATCATGAGAGACTATGGTCTCTGAAAAACAATCTGAGGGGTTTGAAGTGACGGGGGTGTGGGAGGTTGGGGTACCAGGTGGTGGGTATTATAGAGGTCACGGATTGCATGGAGCACTGGGTGTGGTGAAAAAATAATGAATACTGTTTTTCTGAAAATAAATAAATTAAAAAAAAAGGTAGTACTAGAAGTCCTAGCCACAGCACCACAGCAATTAGACAAAAAAAAAAAAAAAAGGAACCATATGTTAACTATAACTTTATTTTAAATAAAGATATAAAATAAAATAGAATAAAGTAAAAGGCATCCACATTGTAAAGTATCCCATGCAGAAGTAGTAAGACTGCTAGTATTTACAAATGATGTGATACTATATATAAACAACCCCTAAACACTCCATCAAAAAACTATTAGAACTAATAAATGAATTCAGTAAAGTTCCAGGATACATAATTAATATATGAAAATTGGTTGCATTTCTATACACTAAAAACAAGGTAGCAGAAAGAGAAATTAAGAAAATAATGCCACTTACACCTGTACCCCTGGGGATAAAAATATATGTTTATAAAAAATTAAAAATTAAAAAAAAAAGAAAGAAAATAATGCCACTTACAATTGAGTTAAAAAGAATGAAATACCCAAGGATAAATTTAACCAAAGAGGTGAAAGACCTGTACTCTGAAAATTATAAGAAATTTAATGAAAGAAATTGAAGACAATCCAAAAAAATGGAAACACATATCATGTCCATGGACTGGAAAGTTAGTATTATTAAAATGTCCACACTACTTAAAATAATCTATAGAGATTCAATGTAATCTCTCTCAAAATTTCAATGGCACTTTTCACAGAACTAGAACAAATAGTTCTAAAATTTGTGTGGAACCACAAAAGACCCTAAGTAGTCAAAGCAATCTTGAGAAAGGACAAACTGAACGTAACGTATTACAATCCCAGGTTTCAGGTTATGCTCCCAATCTGTAGTAATAAAACAATATGGAACAAGCACAAAATTAGACAAATAGATCAATGAAGCAGAATAGAGAGCCCAGAAATAAACCCATACGTACATGGTCATTTAATCTATGACAATGAAGGCAAGAAGAAACAATGGGGGCAATGGGGGAAAGAAAGTTCCTTCATTTAATGGTGTTAGAAAAACAGGAGAGCTAGATGCAAGAGAATGAAGCAGGACCACCTTCTTATACCATATACAAAAAGAAACTCAAAATGGATTAAATACAAGACTTGAAACCATTAGACTCCTAAAAGAAAATAGTCATACCTTGAACATTAGCCTTAAATATTTTTCTGAATCTGTCTCCTCAGATAAAAGAAACACAGCAAAACTAAGCAATTGGTACTATATCAAACTAAATAGCTTTTTCACTGTGAAGGAAACCATCCATAAACCAAAAAGGCAACTTATGGATTGGGAAAAGATAAGGGATTAATACCCCCAAAATTAAAAAAAAAACAAAACTCATTTAACTCAACAGCAAAAATTCTACAAACAATCCAGTTAAGTAATGGATAGAGAAACTAAACAGACATTTTCCCAAGTGGCCTGAAGACACTTGAAAAGGTACTCAAAATCACTAATCATTAGGGAAATGCAAATCATAACCACAATGAGATATCACCTCACAGTCAGAAAGGCTAGTTATCAATAAAAGAAATAATAAGTGTTGGCAAGGACGTTGGTGGGAATATAAATTGGTGCAGCCATTGTGGAAAACAGTATGGTGGTTCCTCAAAAGTTAAAGACAGAAATACCATGAGACCAGTAATTCCACTTCTGGGGTATTTCCTGGATGAAAACAAAAGCACTAATTTGAAAAGATATACATGCATACCTATATTTATTGCAGCATTATTTACAATAGCCAAGATAGGAAAGCAAACTTAAATGTCCACTGATAGATGAATGGATAAAGAAGATGTGCTATATATAAAATAATGAAATATTACTCAGCCATAGGAAGAATGAAATCTTGCATTTGTGATAATATGGGTAAATCTATAAGTGAAATAAGTCATAAAGAAAAAGAAATACCATATAATTTCACTTATATGTAGAATCTAAAGAACAAAACAAATGAACAAACAAGACAGAAATAGACTTACAAATGCAGAGAACAAACTGGTCCTTTTCAGAGGGGAGAGGGGTAGGGGATGGGTAAAACAGGTGAAAGGGATTAGGATGTATAAAATTCAAATTATAAAATAAATAAGTCAGAAGGATTAAAAGTACAGCATAAGGAGCAATAACACTGTAAAAATTTTCTTTAGTGATAGATGGTAACCACATTTTCATGGTAAGCATTTTGTCATGTATGTAACTATCAAATTACTGTTGTACACCTGAAACTAACATAATATTGTATATCAAGCATACTTCCATTTTTAAAAAGTGACAGAAAAAAGTCTTTTACAGTTACTCACATAATTATATCCAATGATTTCATTCTTTTGTGTAGAGGCAGATATCTACCTATTATTTTTCCATTTGTCTAAAGAAGTCCCCTTAACATTCCTTGTTATGTGGGTCTCCTGGTGATGAATTATTTCAGCTTTAGTATTTCTGAGAGAAATTATGATTTTCTCTCAGGTTTTAAAATATATTTTTTCTGGATACAGAATTTTAGGTTGACATGTTTTGTTTTCCTGTATTTCAAAGATGCTATTCCACTCTCTTTTGGTTTGCATTTCCAACAAGTCTGCTGGCATTATAATTTTTATGTCTTTCCTCCACTTTGGCTACTGCAAAGACTGTTTCTTTTTCATAGCAGTTTTGTTTTTCAAGTTTTTATTTAAATTCTAGTTCATTAACTTATAGTGTAATACTGGTTTTGGGTGTTGAACAAAATAAAATAAAATAAAATAAAATTCCACAGGCTGCTGGATCTCAGCATCCAAGCGGCATATTCATTCTTCCTCTCCCCAAAATAGAGCAGAAATTAGCTTTTAGATCAAATAAGGTAAAATATCACAGCAATTCAAAGTTGGTTGATAAGAATTACCTGGGACACATTAAACTACTGATTCCTGTGACCTTCTCTAAATGTACTGAATCAGAATTTCTAGAGATTCTTAAATAGTTTTCATGAGCACCCCTGGTGATTATCATCATGTTTAGAAAATATCCATTTACACACATTAGTATATATGTAACATATTATATAACATATGTTAGCATCAATAAAAAAACATTAACAATAAAAAACTGAAAAGAAGCTGGACCTTCAGAATGAATCAGAATAATAATATTCCAAAAATAATCAACGAAATCTAGACCTGAAAGAGGTTTTAATTTCATTTACTCCCACTCACTTGCCCCAACTCTCCCATTTTACACTGGAGGAAACTAAAGCCCACAATGCACAAATAACTTGACCAAGATTCTACCATTAGTGGCATGCCAAAGCAAATTTTACAGCAATTTCTCTGACATTTGTTTCAGATTTATTTCCATAATATCACAGTGTGTAAGTTTCAATTCAGTTTAGATTTTCAGAAAAGTCCAAAGGAAATTTAGTAAATTATCAAATATAAATCATTAAAACACATTTAAGTATGCAGTTTTCCTTATTAAAGAAATAAACTCTTTAAAAAAACTTGTAGATTACCCTACGGTAGCAAATTCTAGCAGTCACAAATACTACAACACCTGAAGGTTATCTACTGAACCTAATTTTTTAATCACATAATATCATCTAGGCTTCACAATAATTTTAAGAATTAAGGAGTATTAGTCCAAATTTACAGATGAGGAAAGAGGCTCAGGGAAATAAAAAGTATGTCTACCTTTCAAAGACATTAAATGGTAGTGCTAGAATTTGAACCCAGCTTTTCTGCACATTCTATGCTTTTTGTACTATGTGTATCACCGCATTTAGAAGATGACTAACAATAATAGTTACTAATATATTGTTCAATTATTGCACTGAGACAAAGGCAAATTTCAATAGATTTGAAAAATGTCCTGACAATGATTTTTGCAGCAAAATTTTACAATGAAACTTGGTAAAAGGCATCTGCCTTCTTTTCTACATTATCACTTTAGTATGATACAAAATAAAATTTATATTTAATCCAAATAATGAAAGCATAAAATTCCATTTTAAATAATCAAATAATGTAGAGCTATTTTTAAAAAGCATTTTTAAAGATTTTATTTATATATTTGACACAGAAAGAGAGATCACAAGTAGGCAGAGCAGCAGGCAGAGAGAGAGGGGAAGCAGGCTCCCTGCTGAGCAGCCAGCCAGATGCAGGGCTCAATCCCAGGACCCTGAGATCATGACCTGAGCCAAAGGCAGAGGCTTAACCCACTGAGCCACCCAGGTGCCCCTGTAGAGCTATTTTTAAATGATCTGGATCAAGTCCAAATCCCCATGTCACACTCAGATTAAAATCACCACAACCCATGAAGCTTCCGTCTCATAGTGAAACCCTTTTAAAAGAGTAACAATTTAAACTAAGATAAAAGATTTTTTATGCAGTTATTTTTCTCTAGTGAAATCAAATTAGTCTACGCAGGCTACAAGTAATATCTTAGTGTATATCTATGTATCCCTGAATTTGTCATTTAGTTTATTTTTTATTTAATTGAGGAGCAGTAGAAATTAAGTAAATACTAAGAAGCTCCCACTCCCATAAAGAAAAACCAATACTTTTGGGGGGTCTTTGTCTCTAGGACACAAAATGGCTTGTTCAGAGTATCTACACTTTGATAGGGTGCCAACATATTAAAATAAACTGTACCTATCCAGCTTTACATTTATAGAACCTATTGTGCAGGTTCTGAAGTGCTTGCACATCTATGATTCCTTACCACCAAAAACTATGAAAGCATGAAAATATCTACACCTTTCACTTATGCTCTAGGCTCCCAATCAGTCCATTTAATAAAACATATTAAGCACTTGGTACATAAAAGGAATTATGCTGTCTTCTGCTTGAAGTGCAGAGTGAAGTAGAGATGCTGCTGACAGCATTTTCAGTCTTGTTGAACGAAGCAGATGATGAGCAAATGGACAGAGGAATAAGAATGTAAACAAGTTAAACAAACAAATAATAAATACTGCTGTATGTTTCTCAAAAATACTCTTAGTTTGTTAAGATGAGAACACTGCTTTAAAAAACATGAGTTTATAAGCCATTATTGGCCTGGCACTATCTGAGGCGCCAGCAATGCTGAGCTGAATAAGATCATGTTTATTACCAAAAAATTGAAGATTGGGTCTTTATCCTTCAGAAATAAATGCAAGGTGTAACAGACAGTGTTATACATTTTGGGACCTTCAAAGATCAAATCAGACTTTGAGCCTTCCTTCAAAAAAGGCTGCAGGGTAGTAAATACCTCCTTCACTAAAAATAATTGCAAACAGGTATGAAAAGAGATTTAAGAAGTAAACATTAAAAAATATAAGAGTGGTTCATGTAGAAACTGGAGGGATCTGGGAGTATAAGTAACATTTAAACTTGGCCTTGAAGTCTAGATAAGATGGCAAACACCTTAGATTTAGGAGGAGAGGTAGAAAAAGTCAAATAAATAGCAGGGTAAAGGAATGGTGATAGGAAAATCAGGAGTATGTTCAGGGATCAGGAGGTACAACAGGTTGACTACCCACATTTGAGCGAGACTTTGTGTTGAGGCTGTTATGCTCATGGAAAGACACTGAGCATCCCTGCCACGAACACTCTAAATGCTGATTGTGGATCCTCAGAAATCCTGACAACCTCAAGTGTTTCCAACATCTGTATCCTCACCCAGATGAAAAGTACACAGATTTCTGTGTAAAAAAGATAAAACAAGAGAGAGAAGTTAGAGCCTTGAGTTTTAGGCTGAGATCTTATTTAATTCAAGAGGCAAAGGGAAAGAATTGAAGGTTTTTGAATAAAGGAGTGCTATGACCCTAAATAAACTTTAGGATGATTAATCCTGGCTGCTCTGTATTTTGGGCTGCCTAAAATGAGACAGAAGGCAGAGTCAAGAAGTTATTTAATATTGTAGCACAGTGGTAAGGGTGATATGGCTGGAGATGAGGTACGCCACAGGAGACTTCATTGAAAAAGCAATGTGTTCAAGAAAAATTCTTTGTACACAGAAATGCTCAGTAAATGACCATGTCTATAGCAGTAATGGGGAGGTGAACCATGAGAGACTATGGACTCTGAAAAACAATCTGAGGGGTTTGAAGTGGCGGGGGGTGGGGTGGAGGTTGGGGGAACCAGGTGGTGGGTATTAGAGAGGGCACAGATTGCATGGAGCACTGGGTGTGGTGCAAAAACAATGAATACTGTTATGCTGAAAATAAATAAAAAATAAATTAAAAAAAATAATGAAACAGTCTCTTATTGCTATAGGTAATATCATTTAGCACCATGAGCACTTCTTTGTGCAAGGAATTTTGCTTTCTCATTTATCCTCACAAAGTCCCCAAAGACCCAAAACATTTGTGACCCTCAAAAAGTTATGAAATGCTAAGAACTATTCTTATTCCCATTTTATAGATGAGGAAATTGAAGAAGTTAAGAAACGCCCTAAAGCCAGCATCAGGAACTTAGATTGTTAGCCTGGTGGCAAAGGTCGCAAGTACTTTAGACATACAATTTGGGTTGGAGTTCTGGCTTCATCACTTACTAATTATATAGTCTTGGGGGAAAAAAAAAAACTAACTAGCTAATAAATAAATCAGTTTCCCCTTTGAAAAACTGAAATAAAAACAGTAACTATATTTTATGGGGTTATAGAGAGAATGGAGATAATGCTTATACAGCACTTAACATACTTGGCATTTAATAAGTATACGAAGAATGACTATCATCATCACCACCATCTTTACCATTTTGAGTCCTCAGATATGAACTCCTAAAATTCTTACACATTAATTTCTCCTACATCTATATTTTTTATGAAAAAATTATATCATATCCATTTTATGAGAATATTATTTCTGGAAAGAAAACAAATTATTTTTTAAGTTTATAGAAAGGCTAGGATTCGGGCACCTGGGTGGCTAAGCGGATTAAAGCCTCTGCCTTCGGCTCAGGTCATGATCCCGGAGTTCTGGGATCGAGCCCCGCATCGGGCTCTCTGCTCAGCAGGGAGCCTGCTTCCTGCTCTCTCTCTCTCTCTGCCTGCCTCTCTGCCTGCTTGTGATTTCTGTCAAATAAATAAATAAAATCTTTAGGAAAAAAAAAAAAAGAAAGGCTAGGATTCTTTCCAGTTCATTTCACTAGTGTTAAAAATAGAAAAGTCAGATTATGTTAAAGAACTGATTTAAAAAATAAAAGGCAAAATACCTACCACAAAGTAATCCCTGCTCTTACAAAGAAGACTGCTAATAAGACTACTTAAGAGTGAAAAGGCTGTTTTAAGGTAAAGAAATATATGCCAGAGGTTATCAAACTCAAAGTTGTGGGACTTTGTTTATTTATTCTTAGTACTAGCTGCATGTAGCCAACATAGCTATTGGAGAACTAAATGAGATAAGGCAGTAAGTAACACAGGATCGTACATGGCATATATGGTACATACTACGCATTGCTATCATCATCATCACTACTGATAACATGTGATTCTTGAGAATTTTAAGACACATACATTTGCACTTTGAAAGTCTTCCCAATAGTATCATTTCTGCCAAAAACTACATCACAAATAAAGCACTGACAAAAATCAGATTTCAACCAGCTAATTAATATACTATCTATATACAATTTATTTGATATTTATATTTTAAAGATTTTATTTATTTATTTATTTGACAGAGAGAAATTACAAGTAGATGGAGAGGCAGGCAGAGAGAGACAGAGGGAAGCAGGCTCCCCACTGAGCAGAGAGCCCGATGCGGGACTCGATCCCAGCACCCTGAGATCATGACCTGAGCCGAAGGCAGCGGCTTAACCCACTGAGCCACCCAGGCGCCCCGATATTTATATTTTATAAAGAAAATTAATAGATTTTTAAAAGTATATAAATATTTTAAATTTATTTTACAGACAGAGATCATAAGCAGGCAGAGAGGCAGGCAGAGAGAGAGGGGGAAGCAGGCTCCCCGCTGAGCACAGGACCCGATGCAGGGCTCGATCCCAGGACCCTGAGATCATGACCCGAGCCAAAGGCAGAGGCTCAACCCTCTGAGCCACCCAGGTGCCTGAAAACGTATAGATTTTTATATAACTAATCCATTCAGCTTATTGTAAAATTCATGTATATTTGCAGCAATTAGAAGCTTTTTACATAAAGGTACATCTCATTCATTTTTTTAATTAAAAAATTTTTTATTGATGTATAGTTGACATACAATGTCACAGTGATTTCAGATGTACCACTTAGGGACTCAAGAACTCTCTATGTTATGCTATTTCCACAAGTGTAGCTACCATCTGTCACCATACAACACTATCTGAGAGAAGTAAAACTTCATTATATGCAGATGACATGATACTATATATAGAAAACCATAAAGACTCCACCAAAAAGAAAAACCTACTAGAACTAATAAATGAATTCAGTAAAGCTACAGGGCACAAAATTAATACAAAGAATACAGAAAGAGAAACTAAGAAAACAATCCCATTAACAATTGCATCAAAAGAATAAACTATTTAGGAATAAACTTAACCAAGGAGTTGAAAGACCTTTATTCTGATAAAAGAAACTGAAGATAACACAAACACATGGAAAGATATACTATGCTCATGGATTGGAAGAATTTATATTGTTATTGTTAAAATGTCCATACAACCAAAGCAAACCTAGAAATTCAACGCAACCTCTATCAAAATACCAACAGTATTTTTCACAGAACTAGAATGAATGATCCTAAAATTTGTATAGAACCACAGAAGACCCCCAAAGAGCCAAAGCAATCTTGAGAAAGAACAAAGCTGGAAATATTACAGATTTCAAGATATACTACAAAGCTACAGTAATCAAAACAGGAGAGTATTGGCACAAAAACAGACACATAGATCAATGGAACAGAATACAGAGCCCAGGAATAAACACACACTTATATTTCCTTCTTAAAATATTTCTTTAATCTGTTTAAATCAATTAATTTCCCATAGAACACTGCTTAGAGGAATTTAGCTTGAGAATGTTGGGATGTCAACATAATTCATATGTAATTCCTAATCTAAAAATATTTTTTCCAGCTTTCTTAAGATATAATTGACATATAACACAGTATAAGTTTAAGCTGCACAACATGATGATTTGATACACATATCATTGTGAAATGATTACCACAGTAATCATTTCCAAATCTATCACCTCATACAGTCATCATTATTTTTTTATGTGGTGAGAACATTTAAGATCTACTCTCCTAGCAAACTTTCAAGTATACAATATTGTTAACCATAGTTCACCATGCTGTACGAGAGATCTCTAGAACTTATTCATCTGATAACTAGAACCTGGTACCCTTTGACCACCATGACCTATTTTCCCCAATCTGTTTCTAAGAGTATTCACGTGATCACCTTCGAAGCCTGAAAGACGATTACCTGAAGATTATTCAATAAGACAAATGAGGCAATTTAAGCCTAAGCTTCCAACTTTTACTAAGGCATCATATTGTTTCATATAGGTTTTCCAGTAAAGTAGCCTATAAAAGCTAAAGCACTGGAGTTATGAATTAGAATGCTTGAGTTTCAACTTAAAATGTACAGCAAGCTCATTGGCCCACCTTAGACAAATAAATAAAAACTGATCTCCAATGCTATCTCATTTTAAAATGAGAGTGAATATTATTTACTTACTAAATGTGGTTCTGATAGGAAAAGAAAACAATAGTATATTCCAAAGTCACAAAAATTTATTTGTTCCTACTTAAAATGACCATGACTTTTCATTAATCTTAACATTTCTGAAAAATATCCTTTTTGTGTGTGTGTGTGTGTGGTTTTTTTTTTTTTTTTTTTTTTGATAAAGAGAAACAGAGATAAAAAGTTTGGTGTTTGAGCAGCAGTTCTCAAAGTGTGGTCCACAAATCCTTCAAGGTCCCTGAGACACTATCAAAGAATCCTTAAAGTCAAAACTAATTTTGTAATAATACCAAGACATATCCATCTTTTCTGCTATGTTGACATTTGCACTGATAATGCAAAAGCAATGGTGAGTGCCTTACCAAGAATCAAGGCAGTAGTAGCAAAAGGAGCTAGTTCTTCACTATAAAATTCTAGTACAGAATGAATTAAATAAGTTTCATGTAAAAATGTCCTTGATGAAGCAGTAAAAATTATTTATTAAATCCTAGCCAATGAACAGATATTTTTTAATCTCTGGTGTGATGAAATGGGCAGTGTGCATCAAGTGCTGCTGCTACATACCAAAGAATGACAGCTGTATTGAGGGAAAGCAGATGTGCAACTGAGTTGCAAGCGATAGTAGCTGACTCCTGAAAACACCTTTCTAATTGAAAGTGACTGACAAAACTATGGTTTTTATCATTGCCAATGAAGATTATCTATTGTTTTCCTTGAAGTAATAATTCATTTTAGAGAAAATGTTTGTGAAATACCCAATTCTGAGTATTTAAACTTTCAAGCAAAAATTAGCATTGTAGAAAACTTATATTTGCTCTCATGAATCTGATACCTCCCGGTACTTAGACTTTTCTAAGGGGACTGGTCAAAATATCAACAAATGTGAATTTTGATGGCATGTAATAAAATGTGTCAACTTTTGGAAGCTCTGCATAACCAAGTAAACAAATATTTTCCAAATGAATGATGGTAGAAAATCATGCATGGAAGGTACTAAAGTCAACTGTAAGACAACAGAACATGAAAAGCCCATTCTTATGGCTTCACATTTCATATGTAGCTAATCTTTTAAGAAATTGCCACAATTAAACATAGAGTTACCATGTGATCCAGCAATTCCACTTATAGGTATATTCTCAAGACGAATGAAAATACGTTTCTACACAAGACATCCTTGTGAATATTTATAGCAGCACTATTATAAACAGCCCCAAAATGGAAACTCACCAAAGGTCCACCAACTGAATAATGGATTTAAAAATGTGGTAAACCGGGACGCCTGGGTGGCTCAGTTGGTTAAGCAGCTGCCTTTGGCTCAGGTCATGATCCCAGCGTCCTGGGATCGAGTCCCGCATCGGGCTCCTTGCTCGTCAGGGAGCCTGCTTCTCCCTCTGCCTCTGCCTGCCATTCTGTCTGCCTGTGCTCGCTCTCTCTCTCTGATAAAATAAATAAAATCTTTAAAATAAATAAATAAATAAATAAATAAATAAATTAATTAATTTAAAAAATGTGGTAAACCTCTATACAATGGAATATTTGGCAATAAAAAGAAATGAAGCATCTAATAAAAAGAAAACAAAAGGATATAGACATGTGAAGTAAAAGGAGTTAGCCATAAAAAACACATTTGATACAATTCCATGTATATGAAATGTCCAAAATTGATAAACCCATAGATAAAGAAAGTAGATTAGTGGTTGCCTGGGCTGGGGAGAATGGGAGAATTGGGGGATCATGGTTAAGGGATATAGGGTTTCATTTTGGGGTGACAAAAATGATTGAAAATTGTGATGGCTGCACAACTTTGAATATATTAAGAGCCACAGAACTGCACACTTAAAATGGGTTAATTTTATGGTATGTGGATTATATCTCAAAAAAACCCTTGAAAAATATAATGTCAATAAAGTAGATAAAACGGGAAACTACCATATCTCAAGTTTTACTGTAGTAACAAAGAATACCTACAATTATCTTAAAGGTTGTTAAAATATTCCCTCTTCTGATTCCATAATCAAGACAATGCCAGAAATCATTTTTGTTTTGGACAATATGATTTTAATAAAAATTTTTATTTTAAGTCAGGGACAAACTGCTACAACAGCACTGACACTAACCTCCAAATTCAAACTGGACATACAATAAACAATTTCTCACAGTTTTCTCTGTATCATGTCTTCTCCCAACAGACACATTTAGGCTTTTTCTTATGTTGACTCTGGAGAAGATGCCTGGGTTTGGGTAAGTCTGGTAGCTCACTGTTGGCTTTTTGAGTCAGTGAGACTAAGTCACTGGACATGATCATCAAGTGAAAAGAAGGTTGAAATCATACCCCTATGTGGTATGTTAGGCAGAAAACTGTTCTCCTGAAGATGCCTACATCCTAAACCCCAGAATCTGAATATGTTACCAAATATGGCAAAAGAGATTTTGCAGAAGTGATTAAGGTTACAGATCCTGAAATGGGGAGGTTATGTTAGATTATCTGGGTGGGCCTGATCTAATCATGCAAGTCCTTAGTCCTTAAAAGCTGAGAACTGTTCTTTGCTGTGATTAGAGATAGATGCAATGGTAAAAGGTCATAAAGATGTCATCCGTGAAGGACCTGACCTGTCATTGCACTAAAGATGGAAAGGGGAGACCATGAGCCAAGGAATGCAGGAGGCTTCTACAAAAGGCAGTAATAGAAAGCTGGTACAGTGGTCATATCAGTTTTTATCCAAGACTGTGTGAGGGAGACTTACCACAAAGTTAGTAAGAAATTTCAGCTTCAAGGCTTCTTGGCTTGCACAGGACATTTTACAAGACCCTGAGTCTTGGTTATTTTATATACATAATTTGTATTCTTTTTTAAAAAGACCATTTTCAGGTCCCAGAAAACACAGATCCACTCCTGGAGAATGCTAAATACAGTATTAGAGGATTTCCCCCCATAGGGATATACCCAACTTCTGCAGATTCACAGATACCTTCTGAGATTATTAGGTGGTGGTGGTGATGGAATATCTTAGAATTTATATGAGTATAGTTCCATGAGGACAGAGACGCCTCAGGAAAAAAATGAGAATTCAATGCCAGAAAATATTTTAAGAGTACTAAAATTAATGACTGTAAAAAAACCTCTACTAAATTATGGGAGGAAATCACCAAAGCATAAAAGATATTTATGGAATGATTATATCCAGAATTAGAGTTTTCTATATAATGAAGAGAGTTTAGACTCCTCTTTCCCCAAACGGTTCTAACTGCAGAACAGAAAAAGGATATTTTCACTTCTAGAAAGAAATGTCTTTAATCATATTATAGAGAAACTGAATTTGTCATTAACTATCAATAAATAAGTAAATTAGAAACCAACTTGCAGTAAGGGTTACTTTTTCTTAATGATTTGGTTGTGTAAATTCATCTCAAGTCAACAAACAAGTATCTATTTCTTGGAGAACAGCACAGATTACCACTGGAGGTCAGTCTTGGGCTTTCCCTCAGGTCATCAAAAACAAGTGAAAGACTAGAAAGGGAGGTGAAAGCCAAATCTTAGTCTTTCATTTTGTAGGTGATTCTAGAGCTCTGAGGGACTAAGAAAATGCCTGGCATATAAGGGATTAACCACAGTTGTACTTGATACTATTTATATCAATATAATTTTGAATATGAAAGGCACACTCATTCTATAATATATATCCTATATGAAGAATAGAAAACTGTCTTGTATAGAACAATTCAAAATGATTTATGTAGTTGTTATGCCCCACCCCAGCACTGGACAAATCCAATTTAAATGAAATTCTATAAAACACCTAACCAGTACTCCTCAAAACTGTTAAGGTCCTCAAAAGCAAGGAAAATATGAGAAAGTGTCATAGTCTAGAAGAGACAAAACAATAAATGTAAACAATAAATGTAATATGGTATCATTAATGGGACCTTGGAACAGAGAAGAACATTCATTAAATTTTCTTAGGAAAACTGAGAAACTCTGAATAAAGAAAATACACTTTAAAATAGACTTTAAAATAGACTTTAGTTAATAATTATGTCAATATTAGTTCACCGTAAGTACTAATGTAAGATGTTAATAACAAGAAAAACTGGATGCAGGGTATTTGAGAACTCTCAGGGTATTTAACAACTTCTCTGTAAATCTAAAACTATTCTAAAATAGGAAATGTATTTTTTTTTAATTTTTTATTTTTTATAAACATATATTTTTATCCCCAGGGGTACAGGTCTGTGAATCACCAGGTTTACACACTTCACAGCACTCACCAAAGCACATACCCTCCCCAATGTCCATAACCCCACCCCCCTTCTCCCAACCTCCCTCCCCCCAGCAACCCTCAGTTTGTTTTGTGAGATTAAGAGTCACTTATAGTTTGTCTCCCTCCCAATCCCATCTTGTTTCATTGATTCTTCTCCTACCCACTTAAGCCCCCATGTTGCATCACCACTTGGAAATGTATTTTAAAAGACCTATACATTCTAAAAGTCAGCAAACTTTTATGTAAATTTTTTTAGTATCTGAATTTCCTCTTCTTTGACATGCCAGGAAGTTAAGAGTCAAATCTGAGGTTCAGGCCTTATGACCTGACATTATGTTGTATTTTTTGTTCCTCTGGTCTTAATTTTTAGCAATCTTTATATTTTACCATTATTTGTATGCTTTTCCATAGATTCTAATCTATATTTACAAGGTAAAAAAAGTTTAAATAAAATAAACAGTTTCTGCCTTCCACTCTGAGCCCCGTATCATTCTTTAACAGATATCTTACATCTTCTTTCCGGAGTAAAAAAGAATCAAATGGGCACCTCCTCAACTCCCTACTACTAAACTCTTGAATCGATTTACACCTACTTACGGCATGTGACCATGCTCTCTTCCTCCCCTTTGATTCTATTAGAAGACGTGTACTTCTTCCTAACATCAACCTTTCTGCATTTGTAGGAAATTATGTTCTCATTATTTTAGGAATGGTACACTATTGATTTTTCCTTCTCATCCCAGGATATCTCAACCTGCCTTCCAACTGAATCCTTTCCACTGACATTTAAACATCATTGTCTTTTCCATATTTAGAAATAAAACCAGTCAACAACTAAATAATAACCTTTTCTTGAGTCTTTAAAAAGAACAATGGTCCACTCCGACATCATTTTTCTTTGGAGGCATAAATGAAATTCAGAGCTGGTCAAGAATTCAAGAAGGTACAAAATGCAGGGGAATCCTAATCTGTGGCCTCTGTAGGACTGATGCCTATAAGCAAACACGTAGTTTAAGACTCATTGCCCTGTGTCATTCAATTGAGAAAAGCTAGAGAAAGAATGATCCAGGGTACTATCTTCCCATTAACATATGCACTGAGATGAACCAGCTCACTTATCATATTTTTATTCAGAAAGGATAGTAATGAATTAGTTATAACCTATTTTCCTAGGGCTTTCCTCCTTTTATACACCTTTCAGGCAAATGCCGAGATTGCCCATTACTGGTTGGTTTTCTTCCCTTCTTCCCTAAATCAGTGCCTCAATTCAGGCTCTCATCACCTGTGTTACTGCTAGAGCATCCAGTGAGCTCCCAAACTAATCCACCTCTAACCATTCCAAATGTGAACCTGATTATGTCATGCTCTTATTTTAGATCCTTCAATGGCTTACCATTATAATACAACAAAAGGTAAATTTTAAATAAGAACAGTTAAGGTTTTCTGTAAACTAGATTTTTCTTAATTCTCCCTATAAACACTCACATACAGACAGTTAGGTCACTGAGCTGCCTCTCACAACTCCTCTAACCAATACATTCTCAAGTAGCTGGGCCTGCATACTTATTTAGCTATATAACCTTGGGCAAATGATGTGACTCTCTTGAGAGTCAGTTTCTATAGCTGTACAGTCTGAGACAAAGCCCCCAATTCAGAGGGTTATTGTTAGGACTAAAGGAGTTAAGCTGTATAAAACACTTAGACCATCTGGCACACAGTGAGTATCTGATGAGTGGTAGCTGGTGTTACAGATTCTGGGCGGCCACCTAAGTATAACACACATTCTGACATTAATGGAAATCACTGCTGCCAAGGAGTGGACTTTGTGTCTTCCGAAGCTGGGTTCCAAAGCTGAGTGGCCACATTTTTTTAAGCCAGGTTTACCAGAGTGTAATTTATAAATAACAAAATTTACTCTTAAAAATGTACAGTGGGTTGGGCTTTATCTAATGTATACAGTTGTGTAATCACCACCACAATCACAATACAGAATACTTCCATCTCCCCAGTATCCTTTTGTGTCTTCCAAATGGGCATTACTGAAATGGCCAAGTTTTAGAAAGAAAGGTGGGAAGCCAACTATAGCACATTTGCAAAAGTCCAGGCATCTTCAAAAGTGTAGAAGGAAGATTATTGGGTTTAGGCTTTGGTGTTTATTTTATATACCTCTATACTCTGTGAGAAGATTTTTAGTCATTTGCTACAGAAAACCTTTGATGAAGAGCCAAAGTTTTAGAAATAAGCAATTTAAAAATGTATGAAATCTTAGATGAGAATTATATACATTCCCATGGCTCTGATGTTAATATTTTTTAAAAGTTGGTTCTTTTATGTAATAGTGACTGAAATCCCAGAAGTTTGCTTGCTAGAACAAACTGTCATATATAAAACCCAGTAAACCATGGACCCTCAGTTATTTTGAACAGTTAGCTCATTTATCATATTTTTATTCAGAAAAGATAATAATGAATCAGTTATGAACTATTTTCCTAGAGTGTTTCTCCTTATATACAAACATTTTGGTAGGTCATGAGGAATAAGGTATTAAAAGGAAGCACTGGAAATTCAAAAAAATATGAGAAATGAGCACATATTAAAGAGACAGGATTTAGAGTCAGAGAAAAGACCTATAACTTATTATGAATAGTAAAAAATATGAAATAAAAGAACAGATGAGAAGAAATAACAATCTTGAGAGGAGAGGAGCTAATTGAGGATGAAGATAAAGCTTGGGGAGTTTTACCTGTTCTGATCAGCTTGACTGTAACAGTATTTTTTTGCAGCGTAACTTTATCATGCTTCATAGACAGTTGGATATGGTGGTTATGTAGTTCTTTATTCTTTAGATAGTTGTAGGCAAGCCAAATACAATAAATAATAGCAAAAAGTCTGGGGAAGTAGAAATCTTACTTCAGTGGAAATATCCATTACTTTAGAAATACTGAAGAAACATGGACTAAATACTGTATATTTTCTGATGCCGAAAGTAATTTTTTTTTTTTTTTTTTTGGTAAATGAGATTTTTTTTTAGCTATCGAAGAGACTGTCAGAACAGGTACCAAGCCTGCCCAGGATGGGTTACCAAGTCAGTCATTAGCAGAGACTGAAAGGAAAGGAGATCTAAGGAAGTGGCTAAGACCAAGTGGTTAAGAGGAGGAGGAAGGAGAGAGGGCAAAGGAAGAAATGCTCAATTAGTGTTATAATTGTCTACATTCTTCTTCAGGATATGGAGTGTGTGGATCAAAGAACCCCACCTTCAGATCCCCAGTGATGCAGTTCTATTCTTTGCCCCCTAAAAATATGGTTTTTATTTTGCTATAAAAATTTATTTACTCTAAAACACTGATTTGAAAATGAGCATGTGTTACTCCTTATATACACTACTTCTGTAAGTAGGCTTAATAAGATGATTACTTGCTAGCCAGGAATAACACAGTAATTACTTCAGCCAAGAGAACATAACCCAGGGCAATCTCAGCCTTCTCATCCTTCTGTTTAGTCAGTTTTTAAGTGTGTGCATTGTTTTCCTTCCTTTTTTAAAAAATAACTGTAGCTCTTAGAAATCGTGGGTGAAATATACAGCCCATATAATATATGCTACATACAGCTGTTTCAAATCCTAACTGAAATAATCTGATACTACATTAGAATACAATATATTTATTATAGTAGAATAGAGAAAAATGTAGCTATGATATTTGTTTGAACTACCAACATGTGAGGAAAACTGAGAGGTTCAGTCTAAAATGGATCTGAGCTTAGAAGGACATCTGTTTAAGTTAGTGAACAGTTCAACCAACTTCAACTCCTCTCTATTGCTTACTTCAAACATTTCAGTCCAGTATTTAAAGCCTTCCACAAATTGTACCCAACCTGTCTCCATCAAACATTCAATTAATCACCAATACCTTCCAGTTCTTTTGATGTGTATGTTGCATGATCTATCTTTTCTATCTCTATGAACAGAAATAGGAATTCCTATGAATTAAGGATTCCATTGATCAACTCATACTGCAAGCATTTTTTCAGCATCAATTTGTATGTATGTTCAGCACTTCACTTGGGCTTTATCATCTCCGTCTTAGAACACTGAAACATACAGATTTATGTATCCACTTTGCTATCCTCAGTGTGTGGTTTTTGTCCTCATGTTGGTCATCATGTTTTGCCTGATGGTCACAGTAGCTGGTCACTTCCATTGTCATGACTCCAAGAAGGTGGAAAAGCAAGAAGGTGAAGACTTTCTCAGAAATCTGTTGTAAAGTTCTTTTTATATCTCATTGGCTAGGACTGTGTCAAAGGATGTCAGATGATGTCAAAGACTTTTTCTCTCCATCTTTCAGGTTTCCTTATTTCTATGAGTTCAATTCCTTTATCTTTCTCTTTTTAAAAAGACAGGTTTTCTTCATGTGATAGTGGTAAAGGAGAAGAAAGCAGCATGGTCAAAGAAATCTCCAATATGGTAACATCTGGACTTAATGATCCACGGGAAAGAGATTTTATTCTTCTCGGGGTACTCATAGAGAACACTGCCCTGGTCTGAGTAGTGTGTCCATATCTGGGCCAATAACTGATAGGGGGATGGAGTGCAATGACTAACCAGGCCTGTGTCTCATGTCTACCCTGTAATGGGAATCCCTATTGAAACTATATAGGAGAATGTTGTTTAGCCAAAGGAAAGGAGGTTCTACTATCAGATTGAAGAGGGTTAGAAACGCTGGGCAAAAACACTTGTCCCTATAGCAGCAGTGAACAATTGGTAAGCCAACATTATTTCTGCCATATCATATGGTATGTAACATTAGGCTTTAGTTGACAGTATGTTTAAAGTATTGAAGAGATCCAAAACTACTTTCTGAGGAGTATTCTAGATCTGGTTACCTGGGAATCCTGAAGTCTCTGTGGCCCCGGCTGTCAGTTGTATCCCAATATTCATCATCCTCTTTTTTCATAGTAAAATAATTTTAAGCATGGCACGTGGTCATGTATTAGAAGAATTATATTTCTCAGCCTCCCTTGCAGCTAGGTGTGACCACATGACTAACTTTGTGCAAATGGAAAGTGAATATATCTGATGTATGCAACTAATTGTGTGTGCATATACAAGTGGATATGATTATATATCTTGATCAAGCTCTACTATCATTGCCTATCTTCCTCATAAAATATATGAACACTAGAACTTGGAAGCACAAACTTTATCTCTTGTTTAATGCTGTCACTCTAGTATCCATTATAGTGTTTGATATATAGAAAAGGTTCAGTGTTTATTAAGTAAATGAATAGGTCATCCTTCTCTGCCTATTCCATTCCAACAGCCCCATGAAGCTAAATCTCTGACTGCCTGGCCTAAAGTCTTCTCTTCCTGTTGTGAATCACTCCTCAAACACTCATTTTTCATATAGCATGTTTAGCACTTCTTATTTACTGCTTTGAGTTCCTAGTTATCAATTCATTTTTCTATGTTTTATGTCTCAATAAGATTATGAAATCCTACAGGGTGGGAACAATAGTGTACTTATTTTTCATACCTTTTCCAGTCTGTATTCAGTATATCTGGTATATGGAAAGCCCTCAGCGAATACTGTTGAATACAACCAGGAAAGATAGTTTAAGAGAGCCTTAGGAAAACTTAAAGCATTCACTGGATTTCTGGTCAAGAAATCTGTATGAGATAAACATAAGAATGGCTGGAAAATTAAGATTTTTATGGTTTTCTTGATGTTTAGCATGTACCCTGCAGCAACTATGATGCACTTCTCTCTAAGCATAAGCTTGTTTATCAGGAGACAATTAGGCGATTTTTAATATCTACAAGGCCTAAGTAAAATTGCGACAGGTGTGATAGTTCAATGTACCTAAGAAGTCCTTCTCTTGGAGAGGACAGGCAATAAAATACTTAATAACTTTTCCAGGTCTAGATTGTAAGAAATTCAGGGTATTTCCTCATAGGCCCTCTTATCCATTTAAGGCTCTGCTTGAATCCATATTTTATTGGTGCCTGTGTTTATTGCTTGGTTACAAGTAGTTGATCCAGGTGCCTCTGAAGGGAAACAAATACTCAGCATAGCAACACCGATGGAAAGTCACCACATGTACATCATCCAAAATCCCCACCTCCTTTTTTAATACAGAAATATATAGCCTCCGACATGGGCTTTCCCATTCACACCTACAGAAAGACAGACAGAACAACAATATCCTTTCCCATACTGGTTTTAGTTCCTACTTCCAAACCTCACCTCTGCTCACCTGTGTTCTCTGGGTATACTTTTTGCCTCTATTTCCCTCATCTTGCCTAATGTTCTACTCCAAAAAATTTGTTACTATACAACCACTCAAAGTCCCTTCTTTTCTTTTTTACTCTTAAGTTTCTAGTTCTAATTATTCCTAGCAATCCTTAAGTTGGTCAAGTATGTCTTGTATAAATTTTTACCACTGACTGAAAAATAAGGATTTCCCTTCCTAAATGAGGAATAATAACCCCAAAGAAGATTATTTCTATGATAAAATAGTAATAATGCCATCAAGAAAACAACTTCGAACACTATTCTATAGGGCGCAAACTCAATCATAGTACATACCAAAAAAGATCCAACATATTATATTGTCCCATAGCAAACTGTAAAAACACCCAAGCAAACTATGTTAGACACATATCATATTAGTTACTGATAAAAATAACTGCATTATAAATAATAAACTATTTCAAGTTAACACACTAGTTTTAGTACTTTATCTATATTGCTTATAATTTCACAGATTTCAGATAGACCACTCAGCTTTCATCTCAGTTTTAAAGAAGTCTATTACTTTAAAAATTTGATACAAATTTTCTTCTAGCTGTATTTTTTTGTATGACAGCAACTGAAATAAAATGAAATAAAATGTTTGCTCTGTTTTTGAACGATTCCTTACAATGTCCTGTATACTAACAGCTTTAGGAAAACTTAGGATTTTTTAGTTTCCTTTTATCATATAAAAATGGCCTGCATTATTCTTCTATAAATAGACTTGCACAAATGAAAATTCTTTAGCTCTTTGTTTGTTCATATTCTTTCAGAAATTTCCTGATGTTTACTGGTACATGTTACCAAACTTTCTCTCTTGTTAATTATAATTGCATGAATGTCATGATTATATTACTAATAACCATTTTTATATAATTGGGCCTTTACGAGAACAAGATTATCTTGCAAGAGGTAAAGAAACCTCTAAACTGTAAACCAACTGTGTAAATCACCACAGCCCTAACCAGAAACCAAGGATGAACAGTGGAGCTCTATTTCTGGAGAAAAGTTTGAATTGTATATTTGGGTTTGACTGTGAAGTTATCTAGAAGCCTGACTCTGATCTCATGTAAATGGCAGAGAACTAGGATGTAAGAAACCCAAGTAACATTCCTGTTGTTGTAGGGTTAAACAACCAATTGTTGTCATAGAGAGGAATTATAGAATGAAGTATGAAAGGATATGTACTTTGTACATATGGAATGCACTTTGGGTTTTTGAATATTAAATGTTTGTTTCTCTTATGTTCTTTCTTGGCCTATCATAATATGTTAGAGAAAACAATAATTTAAAAAAGAGAAATAATTCTGGAAGCCAGCAATCATGAAAGTCATAACACTCTAAAGGGACAAATGAAAATCAAAGAATACAAATACAGGCTGATTGATCCAGTGGCCTCACCTATATAGAGTACATTATTCAGAGTGAAAACATTGGAAAAGTTTTAATCAACATGAGAGGCAATTTGCCTGAACTATTAAGCTGGTCATTTTATTGCCTAAAGTTCTTCTCCTTAAATATGTATTTGAAAGTTTGTGTTAGTTGTCCATACAATCAAAATTAGTATTAAATCTTGGCTTTCGCAATAATCCTTATATTGTTCCACTGTTTTTCACTTCTATTTCCAAAGACTTTTCCATCTTTCTCCCCCTTTGTTTATAGTGTAAATGTTTCCTCTACTAATAAAAATCATCCACCACATTCTTGAATAACTTTTAAAATTAATCTTTCAAATAAAACTTTGTCAAAGATTGGAAATATCATCACCATCCAAAATAAGCAGTAGAAAAGAAATAATAAGAATTAGAGCAAAAATCAGTAAAAGCCTTTAAACAGGCTAACTAAAAAAAGGAGAAAGGAATCAAATGAATAATATCAGACCTGAAAGAGGGGACATCACTACAGAGCCTATGGAAATTAAAAGGATAATAAAGGGATATTATAAACAATTCCAGGCCCATACATTTGATAACCATTTCAAGAAAATGCACCAATTTCTTGAAAAACAATCAGATAAAACTGACACAAGAGGAAACAGAGGATCTCACACAAGAAGAAACAGAGGATCTAATTGCCGAAAGTAGGTAGATAAAGAGTAAACCACAAATAGATATAGGCCTTTATCTATTAAAGAGACTGAAGGAATAATTAATAACCTTCCAAAAAAGAAAGCATCGGGCCTAGATGGGTTCACTGATGATTTCTAGCACCATTTAAGGAAGAAATTATACCAATTCTCTATAATCTATTTCAGAGGACAGAAGCAGAAGAAGTATTTCCTAACTTAATCTATGGGGCCAGCATTGCCTTAATAACAAAACCAGAAAAAGACATTTTAAGAAAAAGAAAACTACAGACTGATATCTCTCATGAACAAAAACCCACAAATCTTCAACAAAATACCAGCAAATATAATCTAACAGTGTATAAAAAGAATTACATATTACACTAAGTGGCCTTTATCCCAAGTATTGCAAGTCTTGTTTAACAATTAAAACTCAATTAATGTGGGGTGCCTGGGTGGCTCAGTGAGTTAAGCCGCTGCCTTCGGCTCAGGTCATGCTCTCAGGGTCCTGGGATCGAGTCCCGCATCGGGCTCTCTGCTCAGCAGGGAGCCTGCTTCCCTCTCTCTCTCTCTCTGCCTGCCTCTCCGTCTACTTGTGATTTCTCTCTGTCAAATAAATTAAAAAAAAAAAACCTCAATTAATGTAATCCATCACAACAACAAACTTAAAATGAAAAAAAAATCACATGATCATATGAATGGATACATAAAAAGCATCTGACAAAATCCAAACCCATTCATGATGAAAGCTCTCACTAAACTAGGAACAGACAGAAATGTACTCAACTTGATAAACATTATCTACAAAAAACCTGCAGTGAGAAACCTGAAACTTTCCCACTAAGATCAGATAGAAGGCAAGGATGTTCTTTCTCACCACTATTTTTCTACATACTGGAAGTCCTTGCTAGTAAAATAAGGCAAGGAAAGAAAATAAAATTATTACAGATTGGGACAGAAGAACTGTTTTTGTTTACAGATGGCAGGACTGTCCAAGTAGAAAATCTGAACGAATCAACATGAAAACTGTGATTAAAGCAAGGTTGCAGGATATAAGGTTAAAGTGCAATAGTCAATTACATTACATTTCTATATACTAACAATCAACAAGTGGAATTTGAAATTAAAAGCACAACAGCATTTATATTAGCACCAAAAAATGAAATACTTAGGTAAAATCCAACAAAATACATACAAGATTTATATAATGAAACTCTGACAAATAAAATCAAAGAACTAAGTAAGTGGAGAGATATTCCATGTTCATGGATAAGAAGATTCAAAATTGGGGCACCTGGGTGGCTCAGTGGGTTAAAGCCTCTGCCTTCGGCTCGGGTCATGATCTCAGGGTCCTGGGATCGAGCCCCGCTTCGGGCTCTCTGCTCAGCGGGGAGCCTGCTTCCTCCTCTCTCTCTCTGCCTACCTTTCTGCCTACTTGTCATCTCTGTCTGTCAAATAAATAAAATCTTAGAAAAAAAAAAAAGAAATACTATAAAACTTAAAAAAAAAAAGAAGATTCAAAATTGTCAAGATGTCATTTCTCAACTTGATCCATAGATTCAATATATCCCATTCAAAATTCAAGAAAGTTATTTAATGGCTATTAGCAAACTGATTCTAAAGTTTTCAGAGTCAAAAGAACCAGACTAGCTTATATAATAATGGAGAAGAACAAAAATGGAGGACTAACACTGCCATACCTTAAGACTTACTATAAAGCTACAGTAATCGAGATAGTGTGGACATGTGAAAGAATGGACAAATAGGTCAATGGAACACAAGAGAAAGGCCAGAAATAGATCCTCATGAATACTGTCAAATGATCTTTGACAAAGGAGCAAAAGCAATGCAATGGAACAGAGACAGTCTCTTCAACAAATGGTACTGGAACAACCAGACGTTTACAAGCAAAAAAAAAAAATTACATATAGATCTAACCCTTTCAGAAAAATGAACTCAAAATGGATCATAAACTTAAATGTAAAACATACACTATAAAACTCTTAGAAGAGAACATGAGAGAAAACCTAGTTTCTTGGGTATGGTGACACCTTTTTAGATACAACACCAAAGACATGATCCATGAAAGAAACAATTAAAATTAAAAACTTCTGCTCTGTGACAGATAGTATCAAGGGAATTAGAAAACAAACCATAGACTAGGAGAAACTATTTGCAAAAGACACATCTGATAAAGGATGTTATCCAAAATATACAAAGAAACTCTTAAAACTCAACAGTAAGAAAACAACCCAATTAAAAAATAAGGCAAAGAATTTTATGGATACCTCACCAAAGCAGCTATGTAGATGGAAAATAAGCACATGCATAGGAAAAGATGTTCCACTTCATATATCATCAGGGAGATGCATATTAAAACAATAAAAGATACCATTACACACTTAATAGAATGTCCAAGGTACAGACCACTGAAAACACCAAACATTAGTTAAGGTTGTGGAGCAACAGGAACTCCCTCCTTCAGGGCTGGTGGGAATGCAAAATGGTACAAGCTACTTTGGAAGACAGTTTAGCGGTTTCTTATAAAACTAAACGTATTCTGATCATATGATCCAGCAATCACACTCCTTTTTATCTGCCAACGGAGCTGAAAAGTTATGTCCCCAAAAAAGTCTGCAGATGAATGTTTATAGTAGCTTTACCCCTAATTGCCAAAAGTAGGTAAAGACTTAACAACAAATTTGCTAAGCTGTATAAATTCCTAAAACACATCAGAAATCTATGAATTCGATTTCACTGATGAATTTGTTTCTCTGATTCATAAACTTGGCCCAAATTATATAGGAACGTAAAATATTGTTTCCAACCCAATTTGCTTCAAGAACCTCATTGAAAATGCCATGGGGAAATATTTTGTGCTCTATTTACTTTCAGGTCATATAATTACATCCTTATGGATTATCTAACGTATATTAGAAAAATGCTGATATTTTAGAGAGGAGATAGCTTTATAGCCCTTCTAAAAAAGATACTGAGCAAAGGGTGCCTGAATGGCTTGTTGGTTAAGCATCTTTTGACTTCAGCTCCCGTCATGATCTCAGGGTTATGAGACCAAGCCCCACACTGGGTTCCATCCTGGACGTGAAGCCTCCTTAAAATTCTCCCTCTCTTTTTCCCTCTCCCCTGTCACTCTTCCCCGCACAAAACAAAACAAAACAAAAGAGAAAAAAAAAGAGATACTGAGCAAACAGAAATCATGGGTGGTAAAAGATGGTCTGTCAGAGAATCATTTATAAAAGTTAAAAGCTTTATCATTTTAAAATATTTTTTTAAATAAAGAAGACAGATTAATGGAATAGTTATAATCCACACACTGTGATAGCATGGAAACAGCACTGACTTGAAGGACTTAAATATTAAAATTTCACTTCCACCATTTTTTAGCTATGTATGAATGATTTCAGGCAGGTCACTTACCATCTCTGAGCCCCAAGACCCTAATATGTAAAATGATAATGATGCCCATATGAACCTCAGAAAGTGGTTGTGATAACACACTCAAAGGTACACTGAGTTAATTTACATGAAAATGCCTGGCACACTGCCTAGCATCTAGGAACTCTCAAAGAACACCTCTTCCTTTCTTTCTTAATAAATAGAACTCAGTCTTCTGTATAACTCGACAAAAATAAAACCAATGTCTTTTTCACAGATGAATGGCTTCTTCACTTGAGTTTTTATAGGAGATATATTCTAAGTACAGATAGCATTATAGAAGTATGGAAACAAAAAGCAAAGAAAACATATCTTGAAAAGCATCTAATAAGCAGTTTTCTTTGTTTCATACTGACACGCTTTGTGGTTTCAATGTAGGCTTCCAATGAACACCAGATCAAAATTAAAATTCTAGGCAGGCATTCAACTTTTATGATTGTGTCCATTCTTCACTGAGCATGGGAATCAAATGCTTTGGAAGTTATTTATTGAAGATATTCCCATAGCACTATCACAAAGGTCACTTCCAAAAGAGGCCCTAGCCCTGTAATGTATCTAAGTAAGTGAAAGCTATACCAGGTTTCTTATGTTGTACTTTAAAAAACTGAAGCAGGATACTAAAACCATATTTTTAAGAGGCTTTTCTGAGGCTAGGCCACAGCAATTTTGCAAAGGTCCATGACAGGAAAAGAGACCAAACAAATTTCAAAAATAAAGAACACCAGTCTAAAAGTAATTTATGACCATATTTTGAATAAAATTAAATACAGGATAATTAGCAGAAAGTATTTAATTATAGTTTTCCTATTATGAATGTAAAGTTGGGAGTGATGCAGTAAGACTAATCAAAATCAGGTAATAGTTACCTCTGTGGCCTTGCTTGATGGTTCCAGTCCAATCATATTTGCTACTATTAACTGATGTAAGAGTTGAACTTGAGCCACACTTAGGAAGAAGTCCAGGTTTGTGGTTATATTCACTTCCAAGGAATGGCCACACACTAAAATCTCCTGAAGGAAAAAAAAAGTTGAATACAGATAAAGATACATGATAGCCATTAGATGATAATTTATCATTCTTACTTATTTGACCTTTACCATGTTGATGAATTCTCCCAGGACTCAAGTTCATATGTTAATGAGAATAGCAGAAATTGAGAGCACAGCCACTCCACATAGTTTAATGGATTAATTTAATAAACATTTATGAGGTTCTGCTGTGTGCTGGGCCATGCACTGGTTGCAGGGAAACAAACTAACAACACAAACACAATTTTTTTTTTTAACATTTCATATACATTTGGCTTTTTTATACCTCAAACTACTAACATCATTCCCATATGTAAGTGATGATGTAATTCTTTAGCATAATCCTGTTCATTCATTCAAACTAACAAATATTTACTGAGCATCTCCTAAGTAACATGCAGTATACTCAGCTGCTAGGGATAGCACAAAGAGGAAGGTTAGCTTTGAATGGCAACCTGCTCTTGAGGAGATTATAATCTTGTTGGGCAGACAGATGTAAACAGGCCAATTGTAGGCAAGGAATGACAATCACAAGTGGTATTGTTTGAGTATTCTCCAAAGTATACACTCCAAATGATTTATAACAAAATAGTGCTGAAGCCAAAGATAACTAGACTAATTAATTTCACTTCTTCTTTGAGCTGCTAAAATCTTGGCTGCATCATGTAGAAGTCCATGTTTAACTGATGCTGTTCTGCGTAACTTGAGTCACTTCAACATTCATCACTGGAAAACCATTCAGGGAGGGAAAAAAGAAGAAAAATACCAGACCCCAAGTTTCACTTAATAAGCAGAAGTTCTGCCTCCTGTCAGGAAGAGAATGTGGACAATGTTCAAATGCTTGAAAATGTCCAAAGAACCTTCTTCTTACTAGTGTCATCGAAGGGAATGGATTTAAGAAGTCTTACGATGGGTCCCAATGCAAACTACACAGCTTAGGATAGATTTTAACACAGCTATAAAGAATAGTATGTTGGAAATGAATATTCCTTTTGCTTTTTGGGTTAAATAACCTTCTCCCCACAACAAGTTCCCTGTATTTACTTATTATAATTAGAATCCTTATTTTATTCCTCTTGCATACACGTGTGCTCTTTCCCTCTCTAAAATAAATAAATCTTTAAAAAAATAATAAAAAGAACCCCTGGGGATAAAAATATATGTTTATAAAAAATAAAAAATTTTAAAAAAATAATAAAAAGAGAGAAGAAGTCAATCGATTGTTATGAGGATTAAATAACTACATGAAAGGCAATAAGTATTAAAAAGTATTCATTAATCTTTGGTTACAATAATAACATTAATAATAAGCAATTTGACATCCTGTGCATAAAGCTAAAAAAAATCCCTAATATACAAAGAGAAGCTATTCCATTATATAGGCTAAAATGAAACCTAAATTAAGTTCTCACCTCAGTGTGCATATTTTCTGGAGAAATTATTTTGGTGAAAATGATAGCAGGTGCTCCCGTAATTCGGACAGAAAAATCTGTTAAAATGGGAGTTAGAATTGCTCTTCTTTCTTGATGTCGCCGTATGCTAAGAGATAAAGCAAAAAATTATTAGTGATTTCATTTTTTTCAAGGATTCTTTTCATTAAATTTATATAAGTCCTTCCAAAGGGGCATGTGCACCCGAATGTTTATAGCGGCAATGTCCACAACAGCCAAACTATGGAAAGAATCTAGATGTCCATCAACAGATGAATGGATAAAGAAGATGTGGTATATATATACAATGGAATACTATGCAGCCATCAAAAGAAATGAAATCTTGCCATTTGCGACGATGTGGATGGAACCAGAGGGTATTATTCTTAGCAAAATAAGGCAATCGGAGAAAGATAACTATCATATGATCTCCCTGATATGAGGAAGGGGAGATGCAATGTCGGGGGTTTGGGGTAGGAAAAGAATAAATGAAACAAGACGGGATAAGGAGGGAGACAAACCATAAGAGACTCTTCATCTCACAAAACAAACGGACAAACAGGGTTTCCAGGGGGAGAGGGGGAGGAAGAGGGTGGTGGGGTTATGGACATTGGGGAGGGTATGTGCTATGGTGAGTGCTGTGAAGTGTGTAAACCTGGCGATTCACAGACCTGAACCCCTGGGGCTAATAATACATTATATGTTAATAAAAAAATTAAAAAAATAGAAAAAAATTTGTGTAAGTCTTCACTACAAACAAGTATGACAAAATTACATTATTATTTTGAGAGTGTTTATTTGTACATTTTATAGTCATAGTTTCATACTTCAATTCGTAACTTCAGATTAATAAAAGATAGCATAAAACTACTGAGAAATCCAGATGTACTTAATTTCATATTATTCACATCCCTTCAACAAATTACGTGGTTTTTAATTCCTTTTGTTCTTATAAATAGTTTAATCTTTTATTATCAATAATAACCTTCCTATTTTAGGATGATTTTTAATTTCCTATTTCTGACCTAGTTGACAATTGCCATCTTCTGAACCTATTAGGTTCATAAGTATCTCCTCTTAGTCTCTGAATGACCTCCTTTTTTAAGCTCTAAGAACCATCTCAGCTCATGGATTATTACTGCACATATGGTTCATGAATAGCTTTCGTGACTTTGATATCGAATGATTCTTCACAACAACCATGTATGCGAAGTAAAATTCATTACTAGCCCCATATTACCTACAAGGAAATGAGGATCAGGGGCTATGCAAAGGCCACCTAATGGGAACAAAGTTTCCATTGTTGGACCTGGCAACAGAATAGCATTTGGTCTCTATTTTAATTTTTCCTTATACATTCTCATCTTTGATCACTTACTTAGTACAATATTTCTACTTTACATTCAAAATTGCTAAATAAAGGAAGTATTGCATACATGGTAGAAGATGAAACTGGAAAACACTGTTGAGAAACTAAAGCTTGTGCTAGTACAGTTCTTCAAGTTTCCCTATCCATATTCTAAGTTTTCATTTTATGAAATAATATATTTCTACATTTTACTAGCAATCTGTACCTCCAAAGTTTCTTGGAACCATCAACTATTCCTTGTGAATATGTCCCTACTATTCACTTATATAGTGATAAATTGAGATGAGAGAACTGGCATAAATTATCTCATGAAAAAGTTCAGATGAACTCAAGTCTTTCGACATCCTTTTCTACCAGAGTAGTCTAGAAAGCAGAAAGTAGAAAGTGCTAGTATCTTTAGTTCAAATTTGCAACGGGCAAAGTTTTACATGGTGTCTGCCAAGAAAGCAAATTGGATCATCTGGTTCTGTGACACATAAGTATTGGATTTCAAGAAAGTCAATTTTAAAGAATTAAGAGATCTGGTGAATGGAGGGTAACAGGAAGAAGTATTAAAATTTGTGAATACAGAGGAAAGGTTATGATCCTGAGAGACACCATAATTATAGCTTAATAGCTCAAGTTCCATAAAATGGTCAATGTGAGAAACATGTAACATCTGATGTGCTCTCACAGGGGAATGTTAAAATATATGATGTATTAAAAATACCTTAAAATGGAAAAGACAGCAGGAAACCAAATAAGAGCAAATATTAACGAAAACACCCAATGGGAGAAAAAAAAAGAGTATTTATACATATCATATTTTTCCCCATTATGTGATGAATTAAATCAGTAACACAACATATGAAAGACCTATGACCTTAGAAATAAAAAAAAAATTTTAAAAATTTAAGTCAATAGTCCTCTAAAATTATAATTTTCCAGTACATAACATTTTCTTTTGTGTTATTTCTTGTAAGTCTTTGAGGTAATCATGTATGTTTTTTAAATCATTAAAGGTTTTTATAGATTGAAATACTTCAAAGAAATAAATACTCAAAAAAAATCACCATGTTTTACTAGATAAGAGATAGGACTTAAAATTTTAAATTTTTCCAGAAATGAAAAATAGACTCACTAAAATAAAATACATAATACATGGGTAAACTGCATTTTAGATACAGCTCAAGAAAAAAAAATCAATAACAAACTAGAATATACATTTGAGAAAATTCCATGAATGTGCTAAAGTAAATTTTAAAATGGAAAGTTTAAAAGAAAAGTTAAGAGACATGGAGGGGCAGGTCCAACATATTTAATTTGTATTCCAAAAAGAGAGAATAGAAAGTAAGGAAAAGGAACAGTATCTGAGAGTTAATGGCTGAGAATTCTCCAAAACTGATGAAATGTAAGAGCCCATGGATTCCAGAAGTGTAATGAGTGCCAGTTCAGATAAATACAATAAAATTCACAATCAGGTATCTCTTGGTCAAAGAGCTGATCACTTATGATGAATGAAAGATAGTAAAACCAGCTAGAGAGAACAGATGATGTATAGTATGCTAAGATATAGGACGTTAGGAGAGTTGTGGAAAAATATTTCTCTGGTATACCAGGAAAGTGACTTAATGTATTTCTACATTGTCCACAGAAACAGGGAAATGGAACAGTTATTTGTACCTGTCAGCTAACATAGAGGATTAAACGCACAGAAATTGGGACACCTGGGTGGTTCAGTCAGTTAAACCTTTGCTTTTGGCTCAGGCTCTGGTCCCAGAGTCCTAGGATCCAGTTCCGCATTAGGCACCTTGCTCAGAGGAAGCCTGTTTCTCCCTTTCCCGCTCCCCCTGCTTGTGCTCTCTCTCTTTCTGACAAATAAATAAATAAAATTTTAAAAAAATGAATCTTAAACCCACAGAAATTTATAAAACCCTGTGTGAGGATAAAAAAAATTGACAATCAAAAAGTGCTAAACAAGTAATAGGAAAGTAATCATATATGTTAACAAAAACTATTCAGTTAATCTCTGAGAATAGCAGATGGTAAATAAGGAAAAGTATTGTTCTCTGAAATTGTTAGTATGCAAGAAGGCATAGGTATGTGCCACCCGTACTCGTGAAAATACATGTTTAGGAAGGCTGTGGTCATTTTTCCTGGGCTCAGCAAAATAAAGCTCAGTTCTTCTGTCCATCTTCCATACATTTTGGAATGACACTATGGGAAATATTAAAGCAGTTTAAGAATCCTATTTCAAAAATTGCGTATTATGAAAGACCATATATAAACAGGAAAAACGGTACTAAGGTTTCCAAAATATTCCACTAAAAGGAATAAAAAGTGCTAGATGGTCTGTGTGTGCATCTAACAGTTTCTATTGAACAGGAAGACTTTCTTGGTATGGCTTTATAGCTGAGCTTCAGATAGAAGATACGTGACCAGAGGATACTTATTTAAGTCTTGTTCTGGTAAACCCCTTGCAGTGGTTATTTCTCAATATAAAAAACAGTAATATTCACAGCCACTTATTATAAACAGTCTACTATTTGGAAAGCTGTTATAATTTTATTAACTGTACTTATTTGTAGAGATTCTTCTTAGTTTTAGATAAAGAATATTTATTTATAAAGTTTATTTGTTTAAGCAATCTCTATACCCAATGTGGGGCTCAACCGCAAACCCAAGATCAAGAGTCACACACTTAACTAAGCCAGCCAGCTACCTAGATAGAAGGTTCCTGAAGATAATATGAATTGTTTATAATTTAAAAGTCAAATATATAATTAAGAGTTTAAACCTATTTTGGTGTTTTGGTTTTTTTTTTTTCTCCAAATGAAACACTATCCAGTGATCTAATGCAGTTAAAATAAAATCCAAACTCTCTTTGACCTATAAGGCCATTCATAATTTAGTCCCTTCCCTACCCTAAACTTTCCTTATTATTCTTTTCCTCCCAGCCAGCCATAGTCTTATGTGTGCAAAACTGATTTCTACTCAAAGATCTCTGCTCTGCCAGAACACTCTCGACACAAGCACTCCAGGAGTATTTGCATGGGTAGCTCATTCTTGCCCTTAGGTATTAGACTAGGCCTAATGTAAAGAAATTTCTCAGGAATCATGGAATACTACATCAAAAACTAATAATGTGCTGTATGGTGACTAAGATAACATAAAAAAAAAACACCCCACATCAGAGTACATCCATATCATGGAATAGTACTCAGCAATAAAAAAAGGAATAAACTATATATATATATATATATAAAAAAACATTTCCCAGGGACCCTTATCCCATTATATTGCCACATTACTCTCATGACATTTATCACTGTGTGAAATTTTGAGAACATGGGCTGAGTGTCCACCGTTGAGCCAGGCCCTCTGCTAGGTGCTGCTAAGATGAATGTGTGCAGCTCAGTTTAGCATAAAAAAAATAACTAAAAAGAATCATAAGGTAGGATAAGAAAAAAGATAAGGAAAAAACAGGCAGGTGTGGAAACCTCCAGTAGGGGACCCGATTACCTTGTGAAGACACAAAGTATCTGTGAATAATGCTACAAGAACTACAACCTGAAATGAAGATAATTTTAAAGGTATATTCAAATAAAATGCTAGTACAAATTTATTTTGGCAAAATGCAATAATGTTAAAATATTCTCATTCTCTAAACAAAACAAGGAGAAATAAACAAAAACTATCCCAAACAAACAAATCAAAACTATGGTTAATGTATTTGTGATGGAGATCACAAGTATTACATTCATTTCAGTCTCTAAAAGAAGGTCTTAAGGGTATAGCTATATTGAAATATCAACCTAATTCAATTTTACAGAGATATTCAATTGTTAACAGCTCTGGTCATAGTTTCCAGTTGTTTATATCTATAGTCTGGAACGCCTGCATCTAATTCTACTTGATAGCTCTTTTTTCAAGGAAAAACTTCAAAATAAAATTTCATGGAGGAGGGAGAAGTCAGAGGACTGCTAAATGTTTCTCACAGAAAAGGACATTAGAAACTGAGAATAACAACGGGAATCTACAAAGGGAAAAACAGACAGGGGATTTATGTTATTTTATTTCATTTTTAAAGCTTTAACAACATGTATTAACGTTCCAAGTGCAGTGCTCACAGAATAATACTGCATAATATGTAGAAGTTATGTCTTGTACATATACTTTTAAGTAAATGTTGACATAAACTTGTTTGGATCCTTCACTTAAAAACAAAATGTTGAAGGAAGGCAACCTAGCTATTTAAGGCTTTGGATCAATCAGGGCATTATTATCTTTCTATTTATTGATCTATCGATCTATCTATTCAACCATCCATCTAACAAGTATGATGTTAGGGACTGTAAGAACTACAAATTATTGACATTATAGAGGGTTTTAAAATTTTATGATACACTACTGTGATGATTATATTCTATTTAAATATTTTCTGATTTTTTGAGTACCTACTGTCAGTAACTGTGCTAAGAAACAAAGAAGAAGACTGGCCAAGACAGATCTGTTCTTATATCTATATGCCACCTATTCAGTTTGCCAAGGACACCCTTAGCTGATATGTACAGAAGAAAAACCACAGCCTCCTTCCCCTCACATACATACAAGCGCCAATCACCATGTAAAAGGGCAACAGTGATGAGGTGTGTAACCTGCATATCGTGGACACTAGTACCGTTTATTTTAGTTCTCAGTACTTAATTTCCTCAGGCTATAAAATATGCTTAAACATAGTAAATATGGCTGCTAAGAGAAAAAGAAACCAAAAGCGATTCACTAACAATGAATTTTAGTCTAAGTGAAAGGCATCAGAACACCAAGTATAAGAAAAGGAGTTGAATAAGAGGAAATCAGGGTTCTATACTTAGCTCTACTTTTAAGTGACACTACACAAGGCATGGAACCTCCTGAAACTCGGTTTCTTATAATGGTTTTGTTTTGTAACAATTTGCTAAGAATGGTCCAAAGTTGAGAGAGAAAATTGCATGAGATCTAGAGGTATGAGGGAACTAAATGCTGGCCAATATTTTCTCAAAGTCATGCTTTGTAAAAGAGCGAAATTCCGACTCAGTGGTGCTGGCAGATTCCAGCTTGCTTTCCCTCTTCTCGGTTCTGTGACCAGCTCTTTTTCCAGATCACTGACCCTGCTGACTATGCAGGCTTACCCCCTCCACAGAGGCGACAGCCTCCCAAGGACTTCACTCCGAAACTCTGGTGTTCCCTCCAGTGGCTGGGCTGGCCTGTGACATGTCTCTGATCCACAGTCCCCTTTAGATCCTTACTTCACAGCTTCTTCCACAATTTAGCAAGGCCATATTCCTAAAATAAACCCCTTAGGCTAGAACACTTACAGTGGTTCTGCTGCCCTGACTGAATCCTAATGTATTCTCTCAACTGCAAAATTGAGGTTTTAGAAGGAAAAGATCTACAAATTTTAAAATGTGATCATTTTTATGCTTAACTTCCCTACTCCCTTCTTCCTCAACATACAGAAACTCCCTTCTCCCCCAACACAGAAACATGTTTTGATTAAAGACAAAAGCTGAGTAATGTGTGCAGCAGGAATGAATGAAAACCATTATAAAGGCTATTATTTAAAATTGGTCAAGAGAGGGAGCAAATTATTCTTCATGGAGTATCTTTTGAATTTCACCTGTAATCCCTATTGAAAAGCAAAAATAGGATCATGTTAAGATTCTGCTTATATTTCTAGCAAGATTAATTGGCACTACTAGGCCATATCAGATCTAAAATCTCTTGTCTTCATTTGAATCAGGATCTCTCAGAAACATTCCGCTACTTGACCTACTGGTTATTCTTAATTGTGTATCATTCAATCTTTCATTAATTCACTCAGCTCTTTATTAAGTAGCTATTATGTGCCAAGCATAATATTAAGTACTGGCTGTTCAGAAGTGAGTAAAACATGCCACATTTTCATACTCCTACTCTTTGGATCTACTGCTTTCTTAGTTCAAAATGCCCCTCACTTCTCCTGCCACTCAGACTCCTTGGAAACAAATTCAGAAGTTGAATACTCTGTGAGACATTCCCTGAAAACCCACTCACAGAGTGAATCATTCATTTCTTTCTTGAAATTTTCCATTTTGTACCTATGTCAATTTTAGATTTCTTGTGTAATGTGTCTGTCATATTTATTAGCCTGTGATGTCCTATGTACATGGAAGGTGTTCATCCCGATTTTGATGTGGCTCTTTTGTAATCCTAAACATCCTATACTTACGTTTACCACAGCACTTTACTCCCTGTACTCTAATAGGTAATTAACTATTAATTCTTTGATTGGACACTGAGCTCTGTAAGGGACAGGAACATATCAGAAATTATTTCTTTTTTTTTTCTTTGTGTAGAAGACTTTCTAGGGCATATAACTGATGTTCAAATCTTAATTTTTGATATGCATGCCAAGGTCACTCAATGGTGAAATGAACAGTCTCTATGCTGGGACAAATGGCACTGGGACAATTGTATATCCATATGCAGAAGAAGGAAGTTAGACTTTTACCTCATACCATACACACACACACACACAAACACTCAAAATGGACCCACAATCTATAAGAACTAAACCCATAAAATTCTCAGAAGAAAACATAGACACAAGTCACTAAAAAGAAAATACCTAGGAATAAATTTAACCAAAGAGGTTGAAGATCTATACTCTGTAAACTATCAAACATTGATTAAAGAAACTAAAGATATAAAAAAATGAAAAGATAGTCCAGGCTCATGGATTGGAAGAACTAATATTGTTAAAATGTCCACACTACCCAAAGCAATATACAGATTCAATGCAATCCTATGAAAGTTCCAAGGGATTTTTCACAGAACTAGGACAAATAATAATAAAATTTGTATGGTACCACAAAAAACCCTCAGTAGTCAAAGCAATCTTAAGAAAAAAGAACAAAGCTAGAGGGTTCACAATTCCAGATTTCAAAATACACTACAAAGCTGTACGTACTATCAGCACAAAACAGACAAGCAGATTAATGGAGCAGAATAGAGAGTCCAAAAATAAACCCATGCTTATATGGTCAATCAATCGATGACAAAGGTGGCAAGAATATACAGTGGGGAAAAGGTACTCTCTTCAATAAATGGTAAAGAGACAACTGAACAACAGAAGAATGACACTGGACTACCTTCTGACATTATATACAAAAATAAACTCAAAATGGATTAAAGACCTAAATGTGAGGGGCGCCTGGGTGGCTCAGTGGGTTAAAGCCTCTGCCTTCGGCTCAGGTCATGATCCCTGGGTCCTGGGATCGAGCCCCGTATTGGGCTCTCTGCTCAGCGGGGAGCCTGCTTCCCCTTCTCTCTCTGCCTGCCTCTCTACCTACTTGTGATCTCTGTCTGTCAAATAAATAAATAAAATCTTAAAAAAAAAAAAGACCTAAATGTGAGACCTAAAACAATAAAAATCTTAGAAGAGAATACAGGCAATAGTATCTCCAATATTGGCCACAGAAGCATTTTTCTAGATAGGTCTCCTAAGGCAAGGGAAACAAAAGCAATTAAAGGCACAGCATAGGTAATGTAGGGATATTGTAACAGCACTGTATGGTGATAGATAGTAATTACATTTTTGGTGAGCACAGCATAGCATACAGAAAAGCTGAATTACTATGTTGTACATCTGAAACTAGTACAACATTGTGTGTCAACTATATGCAAATAAAAAAAATTAAAACATAGGGATGAATCTTCATGACCTTGGATCTAGCAATGGATTCTTAGATCAATTATAAAAACCTGTGCAAAGATCATTATCAAGAAGAGATCATTTATAAATTATATATCAGATAAAACTATAGCATTTAGAATAAAGAACTCTTACAAATCATCAACAAAAAAACAACTCAATTTAAAAATGGACAAATGGCTTGAGTAAACATTTTTTCCAAAGAAGATATACAAATGGCCAAAAAGCACATGAAGGGCTCAACATCATTAATCATTATGGAAATGCAAATTCAAACCATACCCAATAGGATGGTTATAGTTTTAAAAAAAAAAAAAAAAGAAAAGTAATGTTGATAAGAATGTGGTGGGATTGGAACCCTTGAGCATTGCTGGTGGGAATGAAATTTGGTTCAGTTGCTGTGAAAAAGAGTTTGGCAGCTTCTCAAAAGTTAAATACAGAATTACCATATGACCATAAAATTCCATTCTTAGATATATATTCCTAATACCTGAAAACAGGTACTGAAACAGGTACTGAAACTTGTACATAAATATCCACAGCAATATTATTCATAATTTATGGCTAAAAAGCAGAAACAGCTCAAAGGTCCATCAGCAGATGAACAGATAAACAAACTGTGGTATTATTTACTTACAGTGGAATATTATCTAACAGTAACTAAGAATGAAGTATTGATGGGACATCCGGGTGGCTCAGTTGCTTAAGTGCCTGCCTTCGGCTCAGGTCATGATCCCAGGGTCCTGGGATCGAGTCCCACATCAGGCTCCCTGTTCAGTGAGGAGTCTGCTTCTCCCTGTGCCTACTGCTCCCCCTGCTTGTGCTCTCTCTCTCTCTCTGACAAAGAAATAAATAAAATCTTAAAAAAAAAAAAGGAAGTATCAACACATGCCTCAATGTGGAAAAACCTCCAAAACATTGTGTTAAGTGAATAAGGCAGACACAAAAGAACACCTATTGTATGATTCCTTTCATATGAAATATCTAGAATAGATAAACCCATGGAAATAGAGAGCAGTTTGCAATTTGCCAGTCACCATGGAGAGAAGGGAATGATGTAGAAGAAAGTACTTAATGGGTAAGGGATTTTACTTTAGGCTATAGAAAATATTTTAGAATGAGACAGAGATGGTGGTTATAGATAGGGGTGGTAGTTACACAATATTGTGAATGTAGAAAACACCAGTGAATTGTCCACTTCAAATGGTTAATTTTGTGTAATGTGAATTTCAAACTCTGTTATTAAAACACACAGAAACACAAACTTTATTTCAATGAATTAAAGGAATAAATAGGACAGATACAGCTGAGTTAAGGCTAGATGGTCATAAAGTTTCCTAGGAAAATAAGGCCCAACTTTTTTGTTGACAGAATATGTAGCTTTTAAGATAATGTATAAGGGGGCATGGGTGGCTCAGTCAGTTAAATGTCTGCCTCCAGCTCAGGTCATGATCCTGGGAGAGAGCCCCATACAGGGTTTTCTGCTCTTCTGCCTCTTACTCTCCCTCTGTGTGTGTGCCCTCTGTCTGTCTCTCAAGTAAATAAATAAAATCTTAAAAGAAAAAAAAAACAAGATGACCTATAAATTATGTAAGCTGGAACGTCCTGAACCTGAAAACTGAATGGAGTAGAGGAAAGCTAGAACTTGACCCTAACGCCTACCACGTGATGTTTACAGATCAGGACTGGTGTAGTGCATGTAAGGTGTGCACCAGATCCTCCATGCAGGACCAGCTGCTGGAAGTGTTGCCTGCATCCCTCTCCTGAAATGTGGGAAATTTTTCACTCAAATTTGCACCCCTATTCAGGAACATGTTCAATCACTTATCAATGAAAGGCTGTAATAATACATTTATATTTTTTATTTGAGAGAAAGAGAGTGGAGGGGGAGAGGGAGAGAGAGAACCTCCAGCAGACTCCCTGCTGAGCACGGAGCCCGACACAGGGTTTGATCCCACCACCTAAAGATCAGGACCTGAGCTGAAACCAAGAGTTGGATGCTTAACTGACTGAACCACCCAGGTGCCCCTGCTGACAATACGTTTCACACTATGAAAGTGCTCTGTACTAGGGATAAATCAATGGACAAGGATGGTGAAGATCTGTCTTCAGGATCAAGACAGAGTATAGAGATAATTAGAATTAAATATTCAAATGATATGTTAAGAGCACACCAAAGAGGTATTAACCTGCTCTTGTGTAGGCTTAGGCAAAGACTTCCTGGAAAATATGAGGCTTCCTGAGGCTTGATGAATGATGGGAGTTAGGCAAGAAAAAGAGGGGAGGGGGGAACTCTCCAGGCAGGGATCATGTATCAAGGTGTAATAGCAAGTGACAAACCTTATTTTCAGGAAGCTGAAAAAAGCTCATTATGAACAGAGCCACAGGGAAATCAGAAAAGAATGAGGGTAGCTCTAGAAGAAGAAGCTCATATAGAGCACAGACTACTACTTGGGATTTGGTTTTAGGCACATTATTTATCTTGGTTAGGCCTCAGTTTCCTCATGTAGAATTAGGGAAAATAGTTCTCATCAATATCATTACTACAAAAATTAATTTAAATAAGTTCAGTAAAGTGATAAGTATTATATAATCCATTATTAAAGTTGTTGCTATTATTAATGTCAAGACATAGATAAATACAGTTTTGGTGGTAAAAGGACAGAACCCCAAAGCAATCAGCATTGCAAAAGGATTCAACAAAGTCTATATATAAACAATGGTTCAAAGAAATTCAATCAAATAAATCAGCATGGTATGTTATAAGCAACAGATGTTAGTAAATTTTATAAGCAAAAATATATTTAAAAAAATGAGAAAATAGTTAACAATTTTTAAAATCATAAAGACCTCCAGGTTTACAATATGCAAAAAAATTTTTTTTTTAAGATTTTATTTATTTATTTGAGAGGGAGAGAGAGAGCATGAAAAGAGAGAGGTCAGCGGGAGAAGCAGACTCCCTGCCAAGCAGGGAGCCTGATGCAGGACTAGACCGCAGGACTCCAGGATCATGACCTGAGCTGAAGGTAGTTGCTTAACCAACTGAGCCACCCAGGCGCCCCTATAAAAGTATTTTCAATGCCTAGTATCTTTGTTCTAGCAAACAGTTCTATCTAACTCTGATGAGAAATCATGAGCAGCCTGGGTGAGAGGGCAATAGCTCTACAAATCTTATTGCTCTCGTTCAGGACGAATTCCTTTAACAATGTTCTCTGTAAACATAGGTGCTTCAAGTTAAAGTGGACTAAAAAAATAAAAGCAACCCAGAGCTTTTGTTACTTTTCTCTTCTTATCATCATACACAGAAAGGAGAAACTTAGAAAAAATAATCTGACCTTGAATACAGTGAATTTCAAGGGAAAATGTGAATGTATCCTTAGTCTGAAGTGTAACCCTTCATCAAATAGCAAGCTTTAAAAAAAAAAAAAAAGCTGACATAACCTTAAATTTGTAATAAGTCCAGTGTAACAGTTGGTAGGACCAGATGATTTCCAAGCAAAATCATGAATGCAGAAGTGGTACCCCAAAACTTAGGTTGGGCATGCTGAAGACTGTAGCACCAACCATTCTTCTGGCAATGAAACAGTAGAAAGTGTAGAATGTTTCTTAATAATTTCCTACCTGCTGGCCATATTCCACTCAAGGGCTGGGTTTTGAGAATTTCTTTCACTCTCGGTTAGCACCCCTCCTGTGCCACTTTCCTTCTCTGGTTTTAGTTGATCCCACTGTGCAGTACCAATATTGATGGACTGCAGGTCTATTTGGTATTGTCTGTCTTCAATTTCTGATCCAGGGTCTCGAAGAATTCCCAAGTTCAAAGCTCTCCTGTAAAGGCGATGAAATAATGTAAACACATAAAATATTCTGTTTATTTTGTTCACTAACATAATATCATTACCATTTTTTCTTCCTTCTGATGGACTCACTGAGTTAATCAAATCTCCAAGGCAGGTTTTAGGAAGTAACCAGTAGGATGACTTGAAAATGTACCCTAAACTTATAGTAATCTACCCTATAATGATTTTTTACATTGTTCTCAGCAATGTACTGTTTTCTAAGTACTTTCACATCCATGATTTCGGTTCTTGAGCTACTGTGGAGGCTCTATTTTTATCACCATTTTTACTAAAGAGAAAATAATTCAGAGAGGTTGAAAGGTACTGAGGTAGTTTGAGGTAGTTTGTGACAAAACCACAACTTAGACCCAGGCTTTCTAACTCAAAACCCAGTCTTCTTTCCAAGGCTAATCATCTACCTTCTTAAGGCCTTTCATGTCTCCTGAGGAAAGAGAATAGAAATTTGTCAATCTACTGCACTTCCCTAACCCTTGCCCTAACCTAAGCAACTTGACAACCCAGTTGCCACACAGACTGAACTGTTGAGAAGACTACACTGTTTCCATATGGAAACACACAGTGAGGATTATTGGCCCATACAGAGTTGAAACTTTGACTTTACTGGACCCAATGCTAAACAAAGAAATAAAATCATCAGTGGCATAAACCTAAATTAGAGGAAGTAAATTATTACATTTTTTGTGAGGGTTTTAGAATGAAAATAGCAAAGAAATATGGTAGGAAGAAAAGAACTGCGTTCAGGGTTTGGAGGCTAGATAAACCTATATTTGCATGAGTTTGGGAACATTTAGTTTTGTTGGTTCACAAATGTTTTAATGTGAGTCATCAAAAGGAAAATAATATTAGGTCCCTATGAAAGTTTCAATGAACACAATGATATAGAGACTAAAAATAACTTCACTAGTACAAGTACTAAAAAAACCTACAACTGCAGCTATTTGAAAAAAATACAATTAAACTAATTACATCAACTGAACACTAAAGAAATTAATTGATGGGGGTGGGGTGGGGAGAAGGAAGAATGGGTCTTCTTCTGAAAACTACAGAAACTCCAGTTAAGACTGTGTTGTGGCTAAGTTAAGCAGTGTGGGTCAGACCATGTCCCCGAAGGCTGGTCAAATACTGATGGAAGGTGGGTAACTGCAGCGACTCAAGATGGCAGGGGTCTAGGCCAGCTGCTGAGGAATGGAGACAGCATCTGTTGGGCCAGGCGAGGTTCTACTGCGCCAGACAAGGTACGGGCTGAAGCTAATGAATTCAAGTGAAGAAAGGGGCTGGGAAAGAACTGGAGCTGAATGAGCAGGCAGTTCAGGTAGGGTGATATCAGAGAGAGTTATAACAGAGAACAGGCAAACAAATAGGCGTCAGTCTATAGAAACCATAGCAGAAGCCAGAGAAGGAAATGGGATGAATTCTCATTTCTAAAGTTAAGAGCTCAACTTGTTGTTGTTGTTTTCCTTCTCTTTTCTAACTTACAAGAATTGCAATCTAGGAACGGGGATGCAAAGAAAAATAGCCTAAAATTTTACTTGAAGCAAATAATTACATTAGAAATACAGCCCATAAAATGGGATATGAACCTTTTCAACTTGCCCTGATGAAAGTAAAGAAAAAAGAAAGCATGAAGGTAGAGAGGGGAGGGCATAACATTTAGAATAACCCCATTTTGGTACAATGTTCTCGTTTTACTTTAGTATCGGTATAATTCTGCTTAAAGGCCCACCTCAGACTTCACTTTCTATGAAGCCTTTCCCAACCAACCTTTCTCCAAACTCATCTCTCTCAAATCTGTGCTCCTGGGGTTTCTCTATACTAAAAGCACAATAACATCACAATGACATGTCAGTTTTTCCCAATATATCATACATTTCTTGAAGTCAAGAACTAACTCTCCTATCAAGCTATCAGTAAATGCTGTTTCAGTTCACTGATTTGAACAGACACAAATCTTGACAAATCTCAAATGGAGAACCTATATGTCCATAGCAGTAAGAAAACAGTTTTTAAACAGCAAACTTTTGATTCAGATGCACATGAATTCAAATATACAGTAAACATCTTGGGCAGTTAGTGGCATAGCCCATTTTTTAGATTATTAATCCCCATACAAAAGTTACATTTCCTTATTTTAAACTAGCCAATGCTTTCTACACTTTAAATAAATTCCCTAAACATATTTTTAAGGTGAACTAAAATACTTTAAGAATCCTTGAAGAAAAAGTATGTTAAGAAATACAGTCATGCTATATTAAAAGACAAAGTAACTCAGCCCAGCATTAACATCAGTCTATTTCCCTTGGTGCATGGATGTTGTACAATCACAAGATTAAAACCACAAAACACTGAGTTTCATATCAGAGTTTTTCATGTAGACTAGAAATATCCTACATTTTTTTCTTAGTCTTAAATTGAGCTGTATTTCTCTTATCTAGAATGCTTGACAAAAATTTAAAGTTACCTTTTTAAACACATCTTAGAGGTGGCACCAGAGAACAGAAACTTCAAAGTACCCCCCACCGCCCCGCTGACCCCGCCAACCCCGCCAACCCCTTCCAAAGCGAAACCAGGAAAACTAATAAATAAGCACCTGCCAAAGCCAGCTTTTGCTCTTAGGTTTTCTGCTGAATCCTGCAGACACTGATTTTTTGCTCTGATAGCTGCATGGGAGATAAAGCTCAAGGCCCACCCAAGATGATGAATCAACTTAATTGCAGACCCTACATATAAAGCTGGGGTCACAGAGGGCTACATACGTGGTCAAAGTGTGAATTAAAAACAGCCCTCCTGGGGAGCCTCTTGCTGATAGAGCAGTTCAGGATCTTGATTGCAATAGTGGTTACAAGAATCTACATGTGATAAAACTGCACAGAACTATACACACCTAAACACAGGGAGAATCCAGAGAACTGCTGAATCTGAATACAGCTGTGGACTATACTGATTGTCAACTTCCTGGTTTTGAAATTGTACTACAGTTATGCAGGAGGTTAGGCAAGACTTAAAATGACAAAACTCTCAGAAGAAAACATAGGGGGTAAGCTCCTTGGCATCAGTCTTGGCAATGATTTCTTGGTTTTGACCCCAAAAGCAAAAGGCAACAAAAGCAAAAATAAATAAGTGGGAGTACATCAAATTAAAAAGCTTCTGCTCATCAAAGAAAAAGTATCAGCAAGATGAAAAGACAACCTCTGAAATAGAAAATTTTGCAAACCCTATATCTGGTAAGGAGTTCTATCCCAAATATACAAGGAACTCATACAACTTAGTAGCAAAAACACAACCAATTTTAAAATGGGGAAAGGGTCTGAAATAAACATTTTTCCAAAGACATACAAATGGCCAACAGGGAAATGAAAAGGTGCTCAGTGTAGGGCAGTGAAAATACTCTGTATGTTACTGTAATTATGGATATGTGTCATATGTTATTTATCTGTCCAAATCTACACAACGTGTAACGCCAAGATTGAATCCTCATGGAAACCATGGAGTCTGCATGATTATGATGTGTCACCATAGTCCATCAGTTGTAACTACGTACAACTCTGCTGGGTGGGGGATGTTGGTAAAGCTCCCAAGTAATGAGCTACACATAAAAAGGTAGAATAAACTAAAAAATAATAATAATAATAATAAAAATTAAAATTAAAATTAAAAATAGAGAGAAGGAAATAAGAACAAAAATCAGTGAAATAAAAAAGACAGGGAAGGATCAACAAAGCCTAAAATAGATAAACCTCCAGTAGTCAAGAGAAAAAAAAAAAGAGCTAAAGACAGAAAGCCTAAGAAACTAAATTTGCAATTAAAAAACCCCCACAACTATGATGCTGCAGAGACTAAACAGATAAGAGGATATTAGTAAGATTTCTAGTAACAAAGATTTTACAACTTATTGTGGGGAAAAAAATCTCTTATCTAATTTCTCACTGTCCCCAAAGATAATTCTTTTTTTTTTTTTAATTTATTTTTTATTTATTTTCAGCATAACAGTATTCATTGTTTTTGCACCACACCTAGTGCTCCATGCAATCTGTGCCCTCTCTAATACCCACCACCTGGTTCCCCCAACCTCCACAACCCCCCCCCCCCCCCGCCACTTCAAACCCCTCAGATTGTTTTTCAGAGTCCATAGTCTCTCATGTTCTTAACCTTTCACCATGGGATGAATATAAACACTGCCCTCTCATTTCTTCCACCGCATATAATGCTACTTTCTCCTTTCATAAGTTCTTTTTCTATGTAAAAATGACTACTTTAAAACTATATCCTGACAGTTAAACCTGCTGGTCATGTAAGAACTAGTGAAAAGCAACCGTGTACTTCCCTATTCCGTTCCTTACTCAAGACTGTCAACTCTATCTTCCTATCTCAAAGGCCACTAAGCAAAATTGCATTCCCTCATTCAGAGAGTATTTAGTGAACATTGCATGCCAGGCCCTGTGACAGGCCCTAGGGATGCTGGATCCCTCTGTGGTCCCTGCCCTAATACAGCTTACAGTCTCATTGGGGATTTACAGGGAATAGCAAAAAGAGTTAATGCTATAAAAGGTTAGGTATAGAATGCAACTGGAAGTACAAAAACGGGACCCAGATCTAAGGGACCCAGGAAAGAGGAAGCAGTGCTTAAGGGAGTTCAAAACCGCCAAACTTCATTCCATATAATGAAAAAATTTAAAGAAAATTATCTCAGACAGAGGAAACAAGAGGTTTAAAGGTCCAGAGGTGTGAGAGCACAGCATATCCAGAAAACCTGCAAATGTTCTGAACTGTTGGCGTGGAGAGATGTATGGAAGGAAGTAAAGTCACAGACTAGTGAGGCTTCAAGTCAGACAGGCCCTTCCATCAGAAAGCGTCGGAGAACAGCACCAGGCCCAGACTTTGGGGGTGGAGGGGTGTGGCCCACAGGTCACACTTGCCTAGAAAATTGGCATTTTCTCCTCTGGCAAAAAGGTTACAGAAATTATGTATTAGCACAGTAGTCAAGACTAGAGAAAGATCTGAGTTTCTGTCTTATTTTAAGAACTAAGTGAGATAAAGAGCCCAGCATACAACTTGACACATCATAAAAATCTCAGTGACTGTTAGAAAAAAAAAAAAAAATCATCCTACTTTGATTCTCTCTTCAGCCTCTGTATAAAATATTAAATAACAGTGAAATAATTAGAAAGCGAGAGGAAGAAAGACTCACCGGATAAAGTACACATTCGGATTCTGAAAAACAAAAGCCTAGAGCAACAGCAGCACTGACCTTCCATTGAATTAAGTGAGTGAATTCACCCAACGTATTTTTTTTTTCTTTTTAAGATTTTATTTATTTATTTGACAGAGAGAGACACAGCAAGAGAGGGAACACAAGCAGGGGGAGCGGGAGAGGAAGAAGCAGGCCTCCTGATAAGCAGGAAGCCCAATGAGGGACTCGATCCCAGGACTCTGGGATCATGCCCTGAGCCGAAAGGTAGATGCTTAATGACTGAACCACCCAGGGGCCCCTCTACCCAAGTGTTCTAATTTGTTCTGTTTCATCAATCTAAAAACATTTTAATAGTGTTCTGGGTTAGTTTGTAATAAACCCCCGACTTTCTAAGACAGGATACAGTTCTTTCAAACTGTTTAAAAAACAGATTTTCTTCAATAATTTCTTAGTCTCCTGAGATATCGAAGCCAGGAAAGAATGTATTCTTGTACATTTTCCCAAGTATAAAATGTAAATCACTGTTACAAATAATATAGGTAGGCCATTTGGCTTATTAGCTTAGGTTAATATAAAGATTAAATATATTTTAAGATTAGCTCTTATTCACAAACTTTATAAGTTTGGTTTGAGTTTTCTCTGACAGAAACAAATGCAGGGTAATTTCTTTCAGACTTAGATAATAAAATCTAATTTTTCTAATTACATAATCTGTATGACTTATTTTCAATTCTTTAAAGTCAGAAAACACACAGTGGCTCACTGATTTACTTCATTTTCCACAAAGTACTTGTTTTTGTTTTTTTTTCCCCCTCATCTTGAAATACTCACTGATCTTTATTTTTTAAAGTATAAGATGCCCATTTTGGACAGTCTAGTAATTTATTTTTCAATACTAAATTTAAAAAACCATTCAAAATGTTTTCATTCAAATACTAGATGTAAACTCCTCTTAAGCACTCTGAGAGGAAGATGTCTTGTGAAAGATGTATTTAATTAGATCTTTTTTAAAGGTGTAAATACATATAGTCACAATTTGAAGACAATTTTCATTTTTTCAAATGCTGGAAATCCTTTTACAACTTTTAAAATGTGACATTCCCTAAGCAAATGACTTTTAATTTAAAAATAGCCAGTTACAAGTGAAAAACAATTTTACTTCAAAGCCAAAAACAAAAATACATTTTAATCAAGAGAGCTTTGATTTAGTGCACTGCATTTTCATAGCATAAGAAACAACTGCAAAATCATCAGAGCAAAGAATTCTAATAAAATGTTACTTTATTAGAAAACTCATTGGAGGACAAGAGTTTTGTGGCTTTAGTGAGGGTCAGGATGCCTAATAGTAATAATACCTACCTTACAAAATAAAACTAACATCCCAAGTGTCCGCCAATGGGTGAATGGATGGATAAAGATGTCACATACATATACATGCAACAGAACAGTATTCAGCCATAAACACACACACACACACACACACACACACACAGACAAAGAAATCATTTGCAACAACCTGGATGGACCTTAAAGACATTATGCTAGTCAGTCAGAGAAAAACAAATACTGTGTGATCTCACTTATATGTGCAATGGAAACAAATGAGAGAGATCAGAGAAAGAAATCAGACTGGTTATCAGGGGCTAGGGACAGGAAGGGGAAATTGGAGAAACATGGTCAAAAGGTACAAACTTCCAGTTCTAACACATATCAGTGCTAGGGATGTAATGTACATGATAACTATAGCTAACACTGCTATCTGATCTACAGGAAAGCTCTAAGAGAGTAAATCCTAGGAGTTCACATTACAAGGAGAAATCTTTTCCCCTTTACTCCTTATCTTTTTATTGTATCGATATGAAAAGATTGATATTAGCTGAATCTATGGTCTTAATCGTTTCACAATATATGTAAATCAAACCATCATTCTGTACATCTTACAGTGATGTATGTCAATTATTTCTCAATAAAACTGGAAAAAGCCTATATACATACAAACATAGTTATAAGATGAATAAGTAGTTTTGGGGATCTAGTGTATAGCATAGTGATGATAGTTAATGGTATATAGTAAGAGAAGATCTTAAGAACTTTCATAAAAAAAGGTAACTGTAAAATGATGGCTGTGTCTAATTAGCTTGATTGAGGTAATAATTTCAAACTATACATATATCAAATGATCACTTTGTACGCCTTAAACATATACAAATTTTATTTCTCAATTTATCTCAATAAAGCTGGGAGAAAATACATGAAAATACCTTTTTAAGAGAAGCTTATATTGTATTACTTCCTAATTAAGTTTTTTCCTAGAAATGTTTGATATCATAAATGGAATAAAATTTTGTCTTAAATTCACATACCTCTAAAAAGCTCTATGAACTTTGCTCTTTATCCTTATTACAGTCTTTAAGACCTTTTAGCAATTCAAATCAGGAAGGGGGTGAGTTAAGATGCCCATAACTTCCTTGCCCTTAACACAAAAAGCTGCTTTATTGGCTAAAATGTAGGAGTTATAATTGTAATTGCTTTGCCCTTCCGAAACTCATCTCCCATACCATTTGAACCATTCAGCAGGTGGTGTAGGAGGATAAACTAAAGTCTGCAATAGTTGGTCAATAATATAATCATAAGGAACCAAAGAAGACTTTAAGTATATAACAGGAAACATAGCTTTAATGTTTTCCTTTTTAAATTGATTTAGTCTGGGTCAGGCCTTTTGTATGTTTACATAAGGAACAGCTCATGTTGAACCATTTATACTGCTCACTGCTGAATAGGCATATCTTTCGAGCTCACTGTGAAGAAACAGAATTCATTACTTACAGCTCAGTTGAGATCTACAAAACGTTAAACAAGCCAGAAAATAGGAATATAAAAAGAAGTAAAATTTATATACATTGATTCAATTAAATTAATCTGCATTTTTATCACCAAGTATCTATAGGAACAGTAATTTTGAGAGTATACAGGGTAGGGGATTTAAATAGTTGATCGGGCTGAGGACTACTGCTGATTTCCATGACCAATGGCAGGGGTTCTTGTCCTCAGAGGGTAGAATGACCTGAGAGCTTGTTAAAAATGTTAAGTTCCCACCTGCAAAAATTCTGATTCAGCAGGTCTGGACTGGGACTGAGGAATATGCCTTTTCCCTTGTTTGTTTGTTTGAATGCAAACTAGCATTTTTATTGATTTTAAAACCAAATTCTAATACTGAGAGCAATACTTCTTTGACCTGGAACATCATAAATCTAGTACCTGAAGTGAAAGGAGCAAAGACAAGAACCAGTAAACCCAAGGCTATTTCTTTTATAAACTAGAGAAATTAATACTTGTCCTGCTTCCTTCACAGAGTTGTCTCTGCTAATTCACTTCACCCTTGAAAGCTGGGTGTCTATTTTCTCACTTCCATGTACTTTCCCATAAGCCTTGACCCACAGGAGGCTTTTAATATATCAAGTTAAATAAATAACTAATATTCTTCTTTCTTTCCTTTATTTCTCTTGAGGACTGTAAGCAATCATTTTTTTCTTTTTCTCTTCTGTACCTTGAACCTTCAGGCAAATTATGTTGAAGTTAGTCTCCTTGGAAGAGAAAGAGGCTCTCCCTAAGACCCTGCATCCTCTCCGGCTAGCACCTTTTCTCTCACAGTCCCTTTTAACCAGAAACTTATCTTTCTCACAGACCTGTACCCCTGGGGATAAAAATATATTATATGTTTATAAAAAAATTTTTTTAAATTAAAAAAATAATAAAAAAAGAAACTTATCTTTCTCTCAGTATTTCTATTTCCTCACAATTTATTTTTCCTAACCAAGAACAATCAGGTATCACCCCTCCTTCTCCTCTGAAATTTTCCTGGAAAAGATCCCCAACTGATTTTCTAATTATCGGATCCAGTGGATGACTTTTAGTCATTAACTCACCTGTCTTTTCTGGGTATTTGACAATTCAAAATGGCAGCAGAGCACGCTGGTGAAGAGCACAGACTGCACACTTAGCCTGCCAGGATGGATGATTCTAGCTCTGCCACCTACCATTGGGTACCTTTGAGCAAATTAAATTTACTGTGCTTCATTTTAATCATCTGAAAAGTGAAGTCAAATGAGCTCCTTCATGCCAAGTAATACCTGACATAGAGTAAATGATTAATATATACTAGAAGCTATTATTATAATAATCTTTCTCATTATTAAAATTTTCTTCCATGAGGGCGCCTGGGTGGCTCAGTGGGTTAAGCCGCTGCCTTCGGCTCGGGTCATGATCTCAGGGTCCTGGGATCGAGTCCCGCGTCGGGCTCTCTGCTCGGCGGGGAGTCTGCTTCCTCCTCTCTCTCTCTCTGCCTGCCTTTCTGCCTACTTGTGATCTCTCTCTGTCAAATAAATAAATAAAATCTTTAAAAAAAAAATTTTCTTCCATAAACTTGTGTACTTCCACACTCCCTCAACTGTCCTTCTCGAATTTCCTTTACTGGATTCTTTTTTTCTGTTTGTCCCATCAATATTAGTGACTTCTAGGGCTCCATCTTCAGATTTTATGTTTTTTATACATTCAGTAGCATGACTGATTCACAAATGCCACTATATATACTCCTCAACTGTATCTCCAATAAAGGAGATAGGTTTCCTAGAATCCCCTTACATTTTCTGGCCCAGCCCATTTTATGATGAATGGCATACATTTAAAAAACAGTTGGCTACTACTAGAGTTCCATGGTCAAAGAAAGCACAGTATAATTAAACTGTATTAAGAACATGAATTTTATTTTTTATTTTGTTAAGATTTTACTTTTAAGTAATCTCTATACTCAACAAAGGGCTTGAACGTCGACGGTCAAGATCAAGAGTCACATGTTCTTCTAGTTGATTGGGTCAGCCAGTTACCCCAAGAGCTTGAATCTTTTTTTTTTTTTTTAAAGATTTTATTTGTTTATTTGACAGAGAGAAATCACAAGTAGATGGAGAGGCAGGCAGAGAGAGAGAGGGGGAAGCAGGCTCCCTGCTGAGCAGAGAGCCCGATGCGGGACTCGATCCCAGGACCCTGAGATCATGACCTGAGCCGAAGGCAGCGGCTTAACCCACTGAGCCACCCAGGTGCCCAAGAGCTTGAATCTTAATATCAAAATTATATTCAAATTCTGGTTCTATCATTTACAAGATATAGATCCTTGGAGAAGTCAGCTAACTCAATGAATATCAGTATCTTCTCTAACGGGATAGTGGTACCTAGTTACATAGGATTTCTTTGGGATTTAATCTTATAATTTTAATTAACATGTTTACTAACCATGCATGTCACCTGGTTAATGTTATTACTACAGTGTATAAGAAAGAATCCACTGGTCTGCTTTCAGACTGAATCCACTCGTCTCACTTATAAAATCCAAAAATAGACTGATGATACAGAGACTTTAGTTTAAACAAACAGGCCCTATGATAATTCCTTGAGTGTAAACAGAACATTACGTAACAAAATGATTTCTCTAGATTTCTAGTCCAAGTGATAAAATGAACACTAAAACATTCATCATGTATTTCACATTCTCATAAGAAAGAAGGAGCAAAAATATTTTTTAAGAATTTCATAACTTTTAGAAACTAAAATTCATTTTTAATTAATACAAACTTTTAATAAATAAATTCCACTTTAACAAATGGTTTTATGATGGGACAATAATAAAACTCACTTTTTTCAGTTATACAAAATTAAATGATCATGTACACAAATCCACAAAATAGAGTGTAAAGTAATAATGACATGACAGCGGTATTTACCAGTTCTTTTTTTTTTTATGGGTAAATTATAGGCAATTTCATTAATATAAAGAATACCTTTTTCTGAAAGTTTCTCAAAATATCCTCAGTGGTTAAGAAAATAAGAAACTAGATTTTCACATTTTATCTTAAAGAAAATATATGAGCTTTGGAAGGGTTTTTTTTTCTTTTCCTCTTGCAGTCAGACCTCAGCTGGTAAGTCCTCTTTTGCTCACAAGTATATATATTGGGTATATATTTACAAGACAGTGTAAGAAGATACAGGTGAGTGAAATAAGTCAAGCAGAGAGAGTCAACTATCATATGGTTTCACTTATTTGTGGAGCATAACAAATAGCATGGAGGACATGGGGACTTAGAGTGATCTATTTTTTAAAGATTGATTTATTTAAGAAGGAAAGAGAGAGAGAGAGAGAGAGAGAGAGAGCATGGGAGAAGGGGTAAGGGAGAGAGAGAATCTGAAGCAGGCTCTCTGTTGAGCATGCAGCCCAATACGGAACTCAATCCCATGACCCTGAGAACATGACCTGAGCTGAAATCGAGAGCTGGGTGCTTAACCAAATGAGCCACCCAGCTACCCCTATATTACTGATCTTTAGTAACTTTGATTATTCATTTATCAGAAGGTTTTTGACCATGCAAGGATATAAAGTGATCTATATTAAGAATTGTTTGAATTAGCTAAGAATAAATCAGGCCAAACCTACTTTTTTTGGTTTAATGATAACATTGAGAAGACAACATCACTATTATAAAACTTGATGCTATAAAGATGGGCGAATGACTAAGTTTAAATACTTTTAAAAATATATTGGAGAAATACGGACTTGATGAAAACATAGTAAAATGGATTTAGAGTTGGCTTATTACCAAATCCAAATAATAACTATTTGGAGTCAAGTTCCTAATAACATGACAGAGGATTTGGCTCAATTCAATAGCTTTTAGCATTAATTTTAATGAATTCATATAAATCAGCCTTATCAAATTTTCAAATGACAAATATATATAATACTATACCTCAAAATACTGGAACAGAGTCAAAACTAATAAGATGAAATTTAAGAGGAACAAATGCAAAATTCTATATATAGGTTCAAACAGCCAACTCTACAAATACAGTATGTGAAAGAGATTGCTTGACAACACTTCACCAAAAAAAAAAAAAGAAAAGAAAAGAAATAAGAACAACATAAGAAAGCGTAGAAGAGTTAGGCTGGCTTATGAGAAAAAAAAGAAATATCAAAACCATTGTTAAATGTCATTGCAGCCTTTTAATTTTTAAATAGCATAACACATACCATGCATACACTATAAAGTTTCAGAGGATTAGGCAAACTCTTCCTTATTACACTAACAAAGTAGTGTAATTCTTACATACTATTCTTACATTAATTTTTAAAAACTAAATTTTAGAATAAATTTTATTTAAATAGTTTCATTTCAAATAATATGCAATAATTCCTTGATAACATGAGATCAAAGTTCTTTTTTTTAGAATGTTACAATATTATATTACAGGTGTGTTTATATAAAATCCTCACAGATTTTCAAAATATCCAAGTATCTGCCATAAAAGTGAACTTCATTTATGTATTAGAACCTAGAATGATCTTACTTAGCAGTATATTTTACTATAATTCTCACATAGGCGACTTTGAAAAATTAATTGTAAATGTAGTAAAATCCTGCATTCTTCAGGTTTATTTAAATTTCATCTCTCTACGCTTCAAAAGATGGTAATACACTAAATAGATGAAATTTATAATGTGTCTTTATTAAAGAGACAGACCTCCAACTTGCTTCTAATGTTTCTACAACATATCTCTGGCAAGATTCCTGATTTATGATTCTTCTATAATACCTACCATGGCTGCAAATCAACTCCTATTATATAAATCATGAATTGTGTGTTAACATCCTTTATTCCAACTGTTAACATCCTTTTTCATTCAGATATTCTTCAAATCTTTATCAATTTTTTTTCATTTTGTTTACTCAAAATAATCGGCCTTGGTAGTTAATGGGTTTCCTATTTATTTCTAAATCCAATTCGAGTAACCTATTTGAAACTTTCTATAAAACTCTCCTACCATTTTAACATTTCCTCTTTCTTTATTAATCCATCATTATCCATCATCTCCTACTCTTAAAATTATGTTTACAAAAATAGACTTCCTTTCAAAAATCATTTAAATCAGGATTCATAATTGGCTCCCATTTATTAAAAATCTCCACTAATGATTTTTTAGCAATAACTGCAGCATTCAATCACACTGGTAAATAATTAAAAACAAAGCTTTGAAAGACTAATGACACAGAGAAATGTTCATAGTACATTATTAGATAGGAAAAGCAAGTTCTTACTACATTTATAAATATCTTCTGTAATAAGGAAAAAACCTTTAGCCTTATAAAAATATTTCTAAAAAAGCAAACTGCAGCTGAATTAGTTGGACTACATGTAGCATAGTCTTCATATTAAGTTGCTTGGGAAATCTTCAATATGATTCCTAACAAAGCCATTTCCATTTACCTCTTACTAATCACCACGCACAGGATGTGATACATAGACATCATTTTACAGATGCTGATGATTTAGGTAAGGAGGCTGGGTAAAGGCAGAATCCAAACTGGAAGCAACACTTTCTGATTATAAATTCAGACTTTTCTATACTTAACAACAGAATTGTTTTTCAAAATAAAACACAGATTATACTTTTTAAAAGTAAATGTATATAGATGGATGAAAAACTGAGAGACTTCAAATTAATAAAGAGTATTTCCAAGACTATAGACTAGAGCAGATTTACAATAAGACATTTGACAGGGAGGGAGCCTTTAGACCTGGCATATAACAAATCACTGATTTAAAAAAAAGTTGCCATATTATTTGAGCTACTTCAGACCAATATTTATTACAAAATTGGAGACCAAGAGTCAAGATTCTCAAATTTATGTAAAATAAATATTAAGTAACACTCTACTATAAAGGAAAATAGTAGTTTTTAAAAAAAATGCATCAATAGTTTGAGTAATCTCTTAATACATGATCTTAAAAATATGAAGAGTTCAAAATGCAAAATAATCAGAATAAAGATTGTTTAAGGAAAGGTACCAATCAACAATCTTCTAGTCAGTAACTGGTACATAGTCTCACGTTTGCTTTAACAGTTTGGTATATTTTCCCTATCGTCTGGCAAGGTACTATCCTTTCATCACCATATATTAGAGGGTACATATCTATGCATCTAATCATACCAGGGCATCACAGCTTTGCAAAAAGTACTACCCCTAGTTGTAAGGAGCAAATGTTTTTACCTAAGGGCCTTCCACTCACTTCTAGTCCTAAGACATAGTAAAATGTCAAAGTAATGTCTAATTTGTAGTTTGTAGTTGTTTATAGTGTCTAATATAACAGTACTAATAAAAAAACAAAACAAAACAAACACAAAACCAGTATTAATGTTAAGTGTTTCTATCAGAATGTAGAGCAATGGTAACTCACATTGAACTACTGGAAAGGTAAGCCTGACATAATCCACTTTGAAGAATGATTTGGTGGTACCTCCTCGCAGCACTGAAGCTATGCCTAACCTAGGACTTAGCAATTCCACTCCTAGATGTACACCCCAGAGCCCAAGCTGTATAGTACAATAGCCACTAGCTGCATGTGTCTATTGAAAATTAAGTCAATTAAAATTCAACACAATTTTTTAAAATGTAGTTCCTTAGTTGTAGCCATCACAGTTCAAGCACTCAATAGTCACACTCAGCTAGTGGCTACTATATTAGAGCAGATACAGGAATATTTCCATGATCACAGCAAGTTCTTTTATAAAGCACCACTCAAAAGAAAATATTATATATGTATACAAGGAGAATTCTGAAGAATGTTCATCACTGTATGTGATACAGAAAAACTGAAAATTTCAATGTTCATTATTAGAGGAAAGAAAAAACACCTGGCATACTGAGGCAATGGACAATTAAGGAGAAGTAAAAATCCATGAATGAAATTAGGAATATTTGAGTGTTAAGTTTTAACATGAATAAAGGTAGAGTTAAAAAAGAAAAAAAGGCAAGGTGCAGAACAGCGGTAGGTAGTGGGTATCCAACATACTTTCTTATTTTGTATATTGTTCTGACATAGTTGCTTCAATAAAAAGGCTAAACAATACTATTTTGATTATTACAGATTTGTAATAGATCTTGAAATCTGGGATTATGACACTTCCAGCTTTGGGCTTAAGAATGCCTTGGCTATTCAGGTCTTCTGGGGTTACATACAAATTTTAGGACTATTTGTTCTAGTTCTGTGAAAATGCTTTGGTATTTTGATAGCGATCACATTAAATCTATAGATTGCTTTGGGTAGTGTGGACATTTCAACAATATTGGTTCTCCCATTCCATGAGCATGGAATATCTTTCCGTTTGTATCATCGTTAACTCCTTTCATCAGTGGTTTATAGTTTCTGGAGTACAGGTCTTTCACCTCCTTGGTTAAGTTTATTTCCAGGTATTTCATTCTTTTGGTGCAATTGTAAGTGGGATTATTTTCTTAATTTTTCTTTCTGCTTGATCATTACTCTATATACAAATGTAAGAGATTTCTATGTAATAATTTTGTAACCTGCAACTATACTAAATTCATTTATCAGTTCTAGTTGTTTTCTGGTGGACTCTGCAGGGTTTTCCATATACATTATCATGCCAACTGTGGATAGTGACAGTTTCACTTCTTCCTTATCAGTCTGGATGCCTTTTACTTCTTTGCTTTCCTTGTCTGAATGCTGTGGCTAGGATTTCCAATACTAAGTTGGATAAGGTGGTGAGTGGCATTCTTTGTCTTGTTGCTGATCTTAGAGGAAAAAGTCTGTTTTCCACCATTGAGTACAATGTTAGCTGTGGGTTTTTCATATATGGCCTTTATTATATTGAGGTATGTTTCCTTTAAACTACTTTGTTGAGAATTTTTATCATGGATGGATGGTATACTTTTTTTCTGCATCTATCAAGACGATCATGTGTCTTTTTTTATCCTTTCTCATATTAATGTGATGTATCATATTGCTTGATTTGTAAATATTAAACCACTCTTGCATCTCTGTAATAAATCTCACCTGATTGTGGTTAATGATTTTTTTTTTTTAGTGTAGTGGTGGTTTTGGTTTGCTAATATTTTGTTGAGGATTTTTTCATCTCTGTTTATCTGAGATATTGGCCTATAGTTTTTGTTTTTTGTAGAGTCTTTATCTGATTTTGGCGTCAGGGTAATTCTCGGCTTGTAGAATGAATTTGAAAGCTTTTCTTTGTTTTCTATTTTTGAAATACTTTGAGAAGAACAGGTGTTAACTCTTCTTTAAATGTTTAAATGTTAAAAGCAAAATTAAATCATTGGGACTACATCAAAATAAAAAACTTTTACACAGCAAAAGAAATCATCAACAAAACAAAAAGGCAATCTACTGAATGGGGGGAAGATATTTGCAAATGATATATTTGATAAAGGGTTAATATTCAAAATATATTAAGAACTTATACAACTCAACACTCAAAAAACAGATACCTCAATAAAAAAAAATGGACAACTGCACAGACATATTTCCAAAACAAGACAGAGATGACCAAACAAACACATGAAAAGATGCTCACCATCACTGTTAGGGAATGCAAATCAAAACCACAATGACATATCACCTCATATGTGTCAGAATGGCTAAAATCAAAAACACAAGAACTAATGAGTGTTGGCAAAGATGTGGAGAAAGGAGGACCTTCTTGCACTATTGTTGGGAATGCAGAACTGGCGCAGCCACTGTGGAAAACAGTATGGAGGTTCCTAAAACATTAATAGAATTGCCGTAAGATCCAGTAGTTCTACTACTGGGTATTTACCAGTACAATACAAAAATACTAATTTGAAAAGATATATGTACCTCTCATGCAGCATTATTTACAAAAGCCAAGATAGTGAAGCAACCAAAATGTCCACTGACAGATGGATAAAGAAGATGTGGTTTACATAAGAAGATGTTGTATGCCATATACATGGAATATTACTCAGTCATAGAAAAATGAAATCTTGCCATTTGCAGCAACATGGGTGGACCCAAAGGGTATAATGCTAAGTGAAGTCAGTCAGTCAGAGAAAGACAAATACCATATGATTTCACTCCTCTGTGAAAGTTAAGAAATAAAATAAAGAAAAAAAGAGACAAGTGATAAAACAGACACTTTAAATATAGAGAACAAACTGGCGTTAGTCCGAGGGGAACTGGGTGAGGGGATGGGTGAAATAGGTGAACGGGATTAAGGAGTGCACTTATGGTGATGAGCACTGAGTAATGTACAGAACTGTATACACCTGAAACATGACACTGTTTAATTAACCTTGAATTTTTAAAAAAGGAGGGGGGGCAAGCAGAATTACAATGTAGTGGTTAAGAGCTGTATGAGCTTCGTTTCCTCTCTTGTGAAATATGAATAACTGTATGAAGGAGTGCCTAGGACTGAAGTGAAAACCAAAGGAGATAAAATGTGTGAAAGTACTCCGTAAACTATAAAATGCTATGAAATGTTAGTATTAAATAGGGCTTAAACTACAAACTGGAAATTATCTGGGAACTTCAAAGCTATATAAACCATCTGAATAGGTTGGATAAGCTACTTTTTTTTTATGGTATATAAAAAATTACAATTTCTTAGTTTGTCATTGAGATTTTACTTAACTTTGTATAAAGACTAAAGGTTCAATCTTTCTCCCAATTTAATCAATATGGAACAGCCAGATTAAGTAATTATTTAAAAATATTCATAATAATAATTATAGCAGCTAATACATATAAGTATTCAGTAAATATTTCTCAACACTATGTGCCAAATTCAGATGCTTTGCATGTATTCATTTATTTAACCCTCATAACAATCCTATAAGGTAGGTAGTATTATCCCTGCAGTGCAGATTAGAAATTTTAGGCAACCAGTACCTTATGTTGACCAAAGACGTTCTGTTAGTGAGTAAAAAGCTGAAACTTGAATCTGGGCAGTCTCATACAAGAATCTGTGCACTTCAAATAATTATTATATGGTTGGCAGGCACTGTGTTTAATCCTCCCAAAACAGTGCAAATCGGTCATAAATACTCAGAATCTCCTCATTCACCCAGGCAATGAAGCACAAATTCCTTAACCAGGAATTCAATGCTTTTACAATCTGATCAACATCACTTACCCCCACCCCTCTCTCATTACACCCCTGTAACCAGTCCTCTGATACAAGACTGCTCATGTCTCTAAATGTATCTGCCTTCCTTCTTTGACCCCTTCTTTTCGTCTGGCATATTTGCTAACTCCTAGTTCTAACTCCTCCATGGAGAATTTCTCTGGTTACCATAACCCCAGAAGACTTCTCCTTGGAAAAAATCTCCCTTACCTAACATCTATAATCAAGACCTGATTAATTACAAGGATATAAATTAGGACACTCTGTGATTCTAAATAGCAACGTTGCAACAAGGATATTCTAAGAATATTTCTGCCAATAATAAATGTACATAGTGCCAAGACAACGTGCTACCTGTTTTCCAAGACTTGGCATTAAAATTTTATTCTTTTGGAAACTTTTCCTTATAGAAATTTAATCTCATGAGATGAGCTTCTAGAAAGATCTCAGTTAAAACTAGCACTGAACGCAATTCAGATTTCCTGAAACAACTGAATTCAGATTATTATATATTATTATAGACAGGAATTTCAAATACAGTATTTTATCTATGCATTCAGGAATTAATGAAGCTGAAAATAAATCACTATTTTGCTCAGGAAGTGTAACACACAAGATTCCTATTATGGAAGTATTTTTTCTTTCTCTGGAAAATAAAAACATAAAAATCTTTTCCCCTATTTTATTCTCTAAAGTATAAAGATATTTTTATTTACTTTGGGCATCAATGTCTTAGCATGGCAAGAAATATAAAAATATAGATAATAAATGTGATAGGTTTTTTCTTAATAGTATACCAAGAGTTAAATGTGCCGTCATAAAACAGTGTTGATTTCAGTCAGCAAAATATGAACTATTTAACCAAAATATTTAAGTCATACTATTTATTCTGCTAATAAGTTTTATATAAGCTTTAACTGATACCAGGGAACAATAATCTTAATTTATAATCTTAAAATCAGATAAGTAATATTAATATACAGTATAGTTTCAAAGTACATTACCCCTGGACATTTTCCAAGCTTTAATTAAAACAGAAAAGAAAAAGGGAAAATTAAGGCAACATATAAACAATCTATCAATGTAATTTAGCAGTTTTTATAAACAGAACAATAACAACAAAAAATATTTAAACTTCAGAACTTGTGATTCTATACTGTGACATTTTAAGAATAAAATCTTGAAACAGACAATGCTGAGCAATAGCATAGCTCAAAACAGGGACTCAAAACAACAGTGAAACAAGAGAACAGTTATGTAGTTTTCAGATTTGGGTTATAAAATAATTATCAAAACAAAGAAGTTTTCCTCTCCCAAAGGGAATAAAAAAGAAACTGATTTAGAGGAGATACAATTTTATTTTACCAAAGAATTCTCCGAATACAAAAATTTATTTCTGAAAAAGACATGGCCCAATGTGATGGAAGAGCTAGAAAATATTTTGCCAATAAAACTGAGATATAAAAGTGGTGGAAAAAAGGTTTTTCTCTCACACCTTAGCATGTGTGCTGAGGCAAAAGCATTTAAAATAAAATTTATGAACTGAGAAATAATGAGGTCAAACAGCTGTTAAAGAGATGCTACAGAAGGACTCCCAGTTTAACTGGTGATGATTTTCAAATCTCCTCTTTCTGTGAACACCATAAAGAACTCCTTTAAATTTAACTGTTTATAGAAATGAAGATGTGTTTTCTGCTTTAGGGTGCCAAAAAGAAGAAAGAGAATATTCCTTCACCAAGAGTGGCTGCTTCCAATAACAGAGGGCAATATTAAAGTAGCTTATAAGCATCCTTCCTATCACCAGTTGCTCTAACAATTATGTACATTTACTCATTACATCAGTTTTATTAGATTAAAAATCCAGAATTCTCATTTAAATTAATATGTTTTTAAATTATACATGTTGTATATCTAAATCTTAACATGTTTGGAAAAAAACGAAAAAGAATTGCAGAAAATTACTGCACCTTTTTTAGAAGGTCAATTAAATAACTGTTGACAAGTTATTGATAAAAGGTCTTAGCTATTAAAAAATTTTTAAATAAAAAATTTTAAAAAGTAACTTTTTTACTTTGTATGCTATTACACTTAAAATATAAGCATGATTATTTTGATCCTAAATATTACCATCATAACCCATGATCTGAAATTGATTTAAACTATGGTGCCAATAACTTTAATCTACAAAACTATAGTGAAATATTTTCTGACAAGATGAATGCAGATGCTACATTAGTATACTATGTATGTAAAAATTCAGGGAATTATTTTATATTATTAATGTACCATATATTTCTTTACCTAGAGAAAATTATGTTTCAGAATCAATTAATATACTTTAAACATAATTATAAAGGTGACTAAACTATGTTTCATGAAGGTGAAGATTGTGAAAGTTTTTATTACATTTTCTAGATGCAGTGTATGTATCCTTACATCTAACAAATAGCTGGTAAATTGTAAGCACTCACAAATATTTTTGAGGAAATTAATAAATAACATAATAAAATGGATTATGTAAGGAAGAAGGACAACTTATTGTCTCAATATTATAGAAAGAACTTGTTTGGAATTTAGTACCTGCCTATTATCTTGGTAAAATTAATATATTAATGATATATTCAGCAAGAGAGACAAAAGACAAAAACTGAAAATATCCAGGTACTCCTAGGAGGGGAAGAGAGTAAACTGGTTCTTCAAACAAATAAGCAAAGTAATCCTCAACACACACACACACACACACACACACACACTTGCGCGCGCGCGCACCCAGAATAGAGCATATATTTCCTTAGAACCAACATTGTTGAGTGCTGAATAACTAATGGGTGATCTAATGATATTATACTAAGAGTATAAAAAGATCCAAAAAGCAAATATAAATGTCATAGAAAAGATAAATATGAAAGAATAAAGAAGATATTTTCATATATTTTACACTAAGGAGACAGAAAAATTAAACCCTAAAAACTTAAAAAATTATCCGAAGACTTAAGATATAATGAATATAAAACTAACATTTTTCCTACTTTTTAAAACTGCAACTAAATTAGTCTAAAAAATCTAGAAAATGTCCATAAGTAAAAACAGGGAAAACAACTTGCCACAGACAAATGATCACAGGTAACCACCTCTAACAATCAGGTGTGTAACAATCTATGCTATTTTCCATTAACATGTAAACATGTCTGTAGGTGAGATCATGCTATACATGCAGTTTTTCAAAACCTTTTGTTCACTTACCATATATCTAAATTATATTTCATGTTAGTAAATAGACACACTATTGTCCTTTGTGATGCTGGTTGATTAGAATTTTACTGCATGGATATACTGTTAATATATTAACCTGTCCTCTACAGCTGAGTGTTGAGATTGTTACCAAATCTTTATCATAGAGATAACCAGCCACAGCTGCTCATTTATGTTTAAAACAAAACAAAACAAAACAAAACAGCCTAAAGCTATAGTGGGTTAGCATGTCACTGCTTTAGAAAATGTGATCTTAGAAGAATAAAGAACATGTGTAATTGTCAATTTTGTTTCATTTAAGGTACATAATATTGTTGATGGAGATTCTGTCAATACTTATTCCTACTGCCTCTAAGACTCATACACCCAGGAAAACGACACTATGAGGCCAGTTTCCTTCTTAAAGTTTATATGCCCAAGGGAGACTGTGAAAGCAAATGCGGATTTAAAAACCAGGTACAGGCATGCCTGGGTGGCTCAGTGGGTTAAAGCTTCTGCCTTCAGCTCAGGTCATGATCCCAGGGTTCTGGGATCGAGCCCCACATCGGGCTCTCTGCTCAGCGGGGAGCCTGCTTCTTCCTCTCTCCCTCTCTCTGCCTGCCTCTCTGCCTACTTGCAATCTCTGTCAAATAAATAAATAAAATCTTTAAAAAAATAAAAAATAAAAACCAGGTACACAAGGTAAAGCGAGGAAACCTAAAGAGCTATCCATCGTGATGTTGGTACTGGCAGTTTCTAACACTGAATCATCTCTTCCGTGGGACTCAGTCCCCAGGAAGATTATCCAATTATGAAAAATAAATACTTTAATGAAAATGAGAGGTGGTTATTTAAAAGCAAACAGTATCCTTAATTATAATAATGCTGCTAGGTACAGTTAATGACCCCATACATTAAGGAACGTAGAACTTTAATGACCTGGACCACACCAGGGTCACAATTGGTAGCAGAACATTGATCAACATATGAAAGCCACCGAACACATGAAAGGAATTACAGTACATCACACATCAAACATTTTGGCCTGGTGCTTCCTTCCTCTAATCCTACTGGCAGGAAATGCTCTACATAGCCTTTGAGGTGACCAGACACTTTTAAAAGTAGTCCCTCCTTAAAAAAGCTCTTTGGAGACTGTAGTTTTCTCCAGAGAGCACCCTCTGCTCAACACTCCCGTGTGTCATCTGTCCTTGCGGCGCGGCACGGGAGCCCCACTGATGAGGTACTGTAACTGCATCATGCCATTTCTTCTTTGCAGGGTTAACAAAGAAGAGAAAAATGAGAACGAAATACGTTCTTAAGTTTTTATGATGCAATGTCAGGCAAAGTCACTCATAAAGAGTTTTGATGTAGCTGTTTTATTTTGTAATATGTCAGTAAAGTGAAACATTATGTAAGTAAATGTGTTTTGACCTACATCGTCTTGTAAGTTAGCATTTCATCAGAATATATTTATGGGACTAAAAATAAACTGTAAAATTCTCTTTTTAATATGCCCATACCTAACCTGGAAACTGAACAAGTGATTCTGGCACACTATGCAAAATGAAGGCTGCTAAATTTCTGAGGATGAATATTTTCCAATAAATGAAGTTGGAAAAAAAAATAGTGAGAGATCCAGATGGACAGATAACTTTTCCTGGGAAATAGCTGTTCTGATATTAACTAAGATTAAAAAAAAAAAACATACTTGGACTTTATTGTTTTATTTTACAGTATAAATGTTTACAGTATAATTTGACACTGTTTAACAGAATTGACAGGATATTAAGAAATTAATATTTCATTAATACTGCTTTTTACCAAACTGAACCAATGGCATTGCAATTCTGTAATTCTAAGCATGTAATTTTTTTCCTAGTTTGTGCATAATTCTTCAAGTTTTGTGGTACTATACCTCAGTTTTATCAGGTGTTCTTTAAAATCACCTGGAAATACTGAGGTTGTGTTTCACTGAACGTGAGCTTCGTGACTTCTGTTCAGAACTTAAATGACTGGGAATGTGTTCAATGCCAAAGACATGCTGTCCACAGTGTGTTTGATAAGCTGACATGGGACAGGGACTTTTTTCACTGTTGTGTCAGTTTATCAAACCCATACCTGGACGACAGTCAATTCAGTTAGAGGACAACAGGAGTCCTGGAATACAAAGTCACACTTCCTTTTGAGAAGCTATATACCCTATGCTGTACAAAAGTCACATATGTGTATATGACAACTTGCATTAAATAACTATAGCCATAAATACAATTCATAGAAACTGGTTCAAAAGCTCACATTATAACCACAGTTATTAAAGTGTATCCTCGGAATCTAATGCGTAGAGATGTTTATTAATAAAAAATTTTTAATCTTCATATGTGAAGTTTTGTTTTCCTGGCATTCATTAATGATTCAGACGGAAACTATCATAGTGAATGAATATGCAATTTGCTATTAAGGTATAACCAACTGACATTAAAAGCTGTACTTTAATTCTAATCAAAATCATTTATTTTTGAGTTGTATGATTGAACACTGGCTCAGAAACTATGTCAACTTATACATAAGCTATTTTGAGAAAAAAGTGTTCACAATTTAAAGTCCATGTTAACACTGAGTTATGTCAAAAATAATCTATGATTATAGAGATCAGAATAATGATTACCTTTGGAGTGGAGGGCCCTGGGTGGGATGGGAATGAGGAAAAGCTTCTGGACTTTTGGGTGGTGGTACCATGGCTGTATATGTATGTAAAAGTTCATCAAGCTTATGCAAAGGATTAATGCACTTTCCCAAATTTAAGTTATAACTCAAGATAAAGATGTGAAAGAAAGTCCGAGCCAGAAAAAATAAGCTATGTGCTAATTTTTATCTATTTTGGAATCACATTTGTATTTTTATTACTTTTGTCAATGTGAATAATTTTTAGGTATCTTGTGTTTGCTCAAAGCTCAATGTTAAAAATGATGCGCAAGAAAAATATTTCAGATTGAGAAAATACCTGTCTTTGGCAGAGGGTAAGTTTTCTACTACACAAACTAGGTAAAATTGGACTTTTTATTTTAGGTCAAGAAACTCAGTGAATACAGACTAATATAAGAAATACAGGGAACTGTATTTAATAGCTGTTTTTAAACTGGTAGTTTAGGGAAATGAAAATTTACTTGTTCTCATGCAAAAAACTCAAGCATTTTGGGGGGTAGTAGCATCTAATTTGTGGCTAGCCAGTCTTCTAATACAATGTGTAGAGGTAATTTATTATTAATTGTACGTATTAAATGAATGCATAGATGCTTTCTAATTAGCTTCTTTCTATATTTATAGTGAGGATAAAAAGTGTTGGTTGAAAATAGACATAGAAGCCAATACAGAGTAAAAGGGGTCTCCCTCAAATTAAAATTACGAAGCCAACATTGCAGCTCACATGTACAAGTCTCTTCAACTCAAAGCTAGTAAAACATGATTTTTGTTTTTAAGTAAGCTCTAGACCCAACATGGGGCTCAAACTCATGGCCCTAAGATCAAGAGTCTGCATGTTCTACCACCTGAACCAGCCAGGCAACCCGGATTTTAAAAACTACTTACTTACCTATCTTCTATCCTCTCTGTCTTCTCTTTTATACTGATGAACAGAGTACATTCCATAGATAACCGTAAGAATAAAGGGTTACTTGCCTCATTATCATAAGAATGAGAGTTACTTTTCAGTTACAATATGCAGTCTTTGTTTTTAATGAGAGAAAAAAATGCAATTTCTTTACATCAGACACTTAGAGAATAGCAATTTTTACTATTCTTTAAAGAACGGCCTTGTAAGTCAGTGGTTCTGTTAAATAACCATCATTATCCATACACTCTAGAAATGTATCTTAAAGGTAAACTATATTTTCTCCTGTTTGTCTTTCAGCCCAGAAGGGTTGAGAGAATAATATCCCATGGTAATGTTAGTGCCTCAGTGAAAATACAGAAATGCAACTATTACATATCCAGCATACTTTATAGAACCAAAATGCACTTGGAAGAAATATAAGACAGATTTTCCAAGTTCATAATAAAAAACCATTATGATATGAAACTAAACATATTCTATTACTCTGCAGTTTCTTTCTAACTTGAATTTCTAGGGGACAGGATCAAAAATATCAGTAAGAAGGGTTAAATATATATAACGTTCCAAAATCTATGACAGTTAAACTTACAGTCATTTCAACACTGTTATTGAGGTAGCTTTTGGCAACAAACAGAAATACATTCATGGAAAACCTACATCCTGCTACAGGAAGCCACAAAAGACACAGTTACTTTGGAGAGGGCCAAATATAAATCCAAAGCCTTCACACTAGATCAGCTGAAAAACACGACAGGGACTAAAGTCTGCCAATGGTATTTTTGAACAAAGCTTTTAGGCAAGTTACTCTAAATACCTACCATCCCAATCTCTCTGATTTGCTAAAAGGGAGTTATCTGAAACCAACACTAAGCATTATAGGATTAGGGACATAACGTCACTAGATATGAAACATACCTTGCATGGAACCAAAAACAATGGCTATTTTGAGAACATTCATATAGAAAGAAAATTAGAAATAAATTAAAGGCGGGGAGTGGAGGGGCACAGTTGTGTGGAGATTTGTAAAATTTAATCTTTACAATGTATCTGCAAAGTATGGCTTAGAGCTAATGTAGAAGGTAAGCTATGTTTTAAGTGAAACTGTAAAGATATGGAGAAGAAATACCACATCCTGAGCTGTAGTATTCATATTCATTAGGAATAAAGAAAGGTATTAATATTTCCAGAAAAAGAATAATTTGTTTGTAAATAAAGAAAAATTTTCAAAGCATATATGCACAGTTTTTCGTGATGGTAAGCTCATCTTTGAAAAGATGTTAATCTCATCTATGAATTTCTACTGGTTTTATGTTTCCATCAGTAATTATTTGGACCTATGTATATTGTTGAAATATACATGTAAATCAAGAGTAAAACAGTAAATTAATCTCAACGATGAATTTCACTGGTTACATCAACTTAATGCTATTTCATATTGAGAAGTCAGAATGACCATTAGAAGATTAAAAATTACAAAAAGATTATGTCAAGGCTTTAATGTAGGTGATATAATTCTGTTGCATGTAAATGTTTATATGTTGGATTGCATCAAGGTCTATCTATTTAAAACCTTAAGCGAGATACTTGATTCCTGAATTTTAGTAAACTATGATTTAATGATTAAAAAAAATATTTATGTGATTGCACATCAAAGCAAATAAAAAACTAAGACATTTTTACAGTAGTTAAAAAAAAATTCTGCTTTGTTTAACAAGCTTCCAGTAAAGCTCCCATTTAGAAAAAGCATTTTTTGTGTTGAATATTTATGCTACCAAAATTGCCACAAAACGAATTTTTGTAATGAAAGTTAATTTTTCTCATCAACTAAATAAGAACAAAGCATGTTTTTAAACTCTGTGACTGGTGGTAGCAGATCAGGCTCACAGTGAGAAATGGACAGCAACCACTACTGCAAAAGTTGTCCATAAAAAAGGCAATAAAAGGATAACAAATTCTGGATATAATGCTGGAGGAGTAGAGTACTACTAATGCAAGTCTTCTAAGAGTAAAAATGAATCAGCTCCCCTAACTTTTCTAATTCTTTCAAAGTAAAATTCCATAAGTGAAACTGCCACATATATGGTAAACCTGTCAGAAACCTCATTTATGAAAGACGTCTTTAAAAAGTTAGCCAAAATTACCATGAATATTTCATATAATGCTTGTAGACAATTTTTAAGAGAATGGAATTCTCTGTGGAGAAAAACTGAAACTCAATACTAGATTCAAGTCTATTAAGTACTGAAGGCACTAAAAAGGATTAGCAAATGTCTGCAAAGAAAAAATGGCTGAAAAATTCAACTGACAAAGTTTTTAAAAGCTATGGGATAAATTAGTCACAGATAAAATCCCAGAAGGGACATCAGAAGACCCACAAATATTTATGGTATGAACCAAAAGCTGTATGCAGAAGTTTGCAAATGTTCAATTATAAGAAGAATATAGTTCTCTCAAGTAAAGGATGAACATTAAGAAACTTTATAATTAAAAATACTACAAAAGAAAAGAATACTGTTATGCTGGAAATAATAAAAAAAAAATAACAACAACAAAAAAAAGAATAAATATGTAGAAGCTATAAAAAAAAAAAAAAGAAAAGAAAAGAATCTGTTTTGAATAATTTAAAATGCTTCTAACAAAATATTCTGGAAAAAAGTATAAAGCTTTACTATTATAAAAATATACTTACTCAACTTTGATATAATTTTGGTATATAAAAATACATATGAGCTAATAGAACATAGTTGTTTTAAAATAAGAAAAGCAATACTTTCTCCCACATAATTTAGAGAAAAGTTACGATATATGTGACTACTCTGGGAAGTAGAGAGAAATACAACAAAGAAAAAAGAGTTTCAACCTTTTTCCATCTCTTTCATAATTTTGAGACAGAACTAGAGAAATAATTAAATTATACTAAGGTAAAGAGAAAGATTTATGTTTTATAATGACTTAAAATATCTCTTATGAAATACAAATCACAGAAATATATAGTCTATTAATCAGCAAATCTACGTTAATATTTGTGTCTGGTCATGACTATTTCGGAGCTAGATGGAAGAAAATGCTTGATGACAAAATCATTAGTTGGGGATTATAAAGGAGAGCCATTTTCTGTAGATCAAATGTAGTATGAACTAGAACCTAATGAAAACTCTTTTAAAATAGATTATATGTTCAAGTACCCCTAAGGATCAAGGAACTCAAACATGAGGGTTATATGAGTTTTCATCATAAATTATAGTTCTAACATCTATAATCTTTTTTTCTAATATCTATAATTAAGTCCATCCTAGCTTTGAATATTTTAGGGAACCTAAGGAAAATGCACTAAAACTGCGGCCTATTAGTTTATTCAATTTACTCACTGTTAACAAGAATGTTGTCAGAAGGAAAAAAACTAACATCTAAACAGTGATAAAATATAACAAAATATGAATGCAAAACTTAAAAAAATTAAGTTCAAACTTAGAATCATACATTGGTTAACTCTAAGTTAAAGCCAATGTCTTACAAGAAACTCAGTTATGGGTAGCAAAATGCAGTGGTAAAGAGCATGGGTAAAGGGATCTGGTTCTGTCACTTAATTTATTTGTGACCCAGGAGAAATTACTTCCTGTCTGCAGACTCAGTTTTTTTCTCTAAAGCATAGATGCTTATGATACCTGGCTCTCGAAAGTTATAGTGAAATAAGCATTGCATTGAAACAGCAGGTAGAATCCTTGACACGAGAGAAGCACTCCATTGATGCTAGCTATTACTCTTCCTATTACATTCTAAGTGCAGAAAGGTGGGTCAGGCACTGGTATAGAAGGCCAAAGAAAGAAGACATTTAAGTGAAATGATTATGAAAGTTTTCAAAAAAGAGAAGGATTTAAGTGAGACATTAAAAGACAGATATGATTCTTGGGAATTTTTTTTACATTAACAATGTTTAAGACCAAAGAAAAAGATTTTTAAAGGATTCATAATCTCTCCAATGTAAACTTTTTGTAACAAAAACTCTTTGAAAGGCTAAGCTGGAAGAAAGCTGTATTTCAAGAAAATTGAAAATGCATACAAAAACAAGGGCCACAGAATAGAACATACTAAGCATTTCTTGGTTAAACAAAATATCTAATTTGAACAAGAGTCTTATGTAAGAAAACAATTCGTGGTAAGATTTCAAATATAGGTTGATGTCAGCTCAAGGAAGAAGATGCTTGTTGGATTAAAAGACAGAAATTCTGTCACGTTAAAAATTGGGCATTATTAGATGCTGAACGGATTTTCAAAGTGCGATGTTAAAGCCCAAATGCACCCATTTTAATTCATGCGGTAGTACTGAATTGTGAATTACTTGGTGTTTTCAATTCAAACAGTAACAAAGAATACTTCAGCTGTAATCATTTCAGTTTTCTTTAGCTGCAATAATTCAGTATTCAGGTACTGATATATTTGTTGAAGGACCACCCAGCAACTATCTCACTGAGGAAAGCAACTAAATTTTCTTTTTACAATTTCCCAAGTTCAATAACATTCTCAACTCTGGGAAGTCTTGGTCACAATATGATCTACAAAAGTTACGACAGAGCTTTCTGGTAATGGAGAACATTTTGTTGGGTTAGAAACAAAAAGGTAGTCTTTAAAAAGTCTTTGGATCTACACCCCTAAAACAACCCACTTTGAAAACAGTTCAAAAACAGGCAAGCATTTCTTAATAGGATGCATACTACCGAGTTAAAACCAATTTAAGCTGCAGAACACTATGTAGACCCATTATTTAAGACAAATAGAGACAGTCTCTCTCCCTTAGACATAGAAATGGTCTAAAAAAAGTGTCAGTCTGTTAACAATGGCCACAGAGTAAGGAAGTAGTCAGCAATCAGAATAGCACTGGAATTCTACTCTCTAGGCACATAAAAATTCAGTATTATTTAATTCAAAAAATGAACACTATTACACTTTTATTTTAAAAACCTTAATATAGGCTTATTTATAGAGTAAAATAAAGGTAGGTCTACTATAAAATATATCATTCTAACAATTCATGTTATTTTTTTAAATCTTACTTTAACTTTTTATATTTTAATTTGATAACAAGATTTCTGAATAATGATAAACTAAACTATAAACAACTTTTTAAAATTTGGAATATAAAAAGGATTTAAAAAAACACCATTAAAATATCCTGAAAAAAGTGATACATTTACTTAGACTCATGGATAACTAATGTTAATGTTTCTATTCTCTCTTCTATTTTTTTTTTTTAAAGATTTTATTTATTTAATTGACAGAGAGACAGAGACAGTGAGAGAGAGAACACAAACCAGGGGAGTGGGAGAGGGAGAAGCAGGCTTCCTGCTGAGCAGGGAGCCCGTTGAGGGACTCGATCCTGACTGGATCCCAGGACCCTGGAATCATGACGTGAGCTGAAGGCAGATGCTTAACGATTGAGCCACCCAGGTGACCCTCTCTCCTCTACTTTTAAAAAGAAAAATCATGGAATGAAAATGAAGAACACTTTTCTCTATTTCTTCCTATGAAAACTACAAATCTGGATGGAACTTCTGGAATCATTCTTTCCTCGTATTAATAATTTTCAAAAGATGTAAGACATAATGCTGTAAGGACCCTTACAGTAAAAATGGGACCATACAAGCAGAAAGAGTCAATTATCATATAGTTTCACTTATTTGTGGAGCATAAGAAATAACACGGAAGACATGGGGAGATGGAGAGGAGAAGGGAGTTGAGGGAAATTGGAAGGGGAGATGAACCATGAGAGACTATGGAGTCTGAAAAACAATCTGAGGGTTTTGAAGGGGTGGGGGAACCAGGTGGTGGGTATTAGGGAGGGCATGTATTGCATGGAGCACTGGGTGTGGTGCACAAACAATAAATTCCAGTACACTGAAAAGAAATTAAAAAAATTAAAAAATTTTAAAATGGGACCATAAAAAAATTTAGGGTACAAGTTCATAACTTCTGATTTTGCTTATTTCATTAATCCTGGTATGATGGGAGGTGTTGTAGACAAAGTATGAATTATTATGCTATCGAATCTATCAGAGCTTCACAACATAATTGCATCTATTCAAAGTGGTTGAGGTCTTGAGATCAGCAAAGAGAGGTACCATTAAATTCTAGTCAGAAGTATATATATATCATTGGTGTCAAGTACATCATAGGCATTCAGTAGATATCTGCTGAATAACTGAAATAAGTAATCGATGAATACTTAATAAGTGAATTAAAGTAATAAATGAATTAATGCATGCATACATACATGCAATGTGACAGCATGAATATCTCCAAAATCTCTACTATTCTCATGACTAATATAGAGCTATTTGTTCTATTACTCTCAATTAAAGAAATTACTTAAAAATTATTTAAAGCAATGAAAATCAAGTCAAACTACTTGTGCAGTGTATTCAGGATCACGGTCAATGAAATTTTTAGAAAAGTCCTAGGAAGTAGAAATAATGTAAAGCCAATGTAATTTTTCTACAACAATTATACTATAGAATGGCTTACTGTCCTGACTGATATATTTGCATTTTTAATAGAAACAATCATAAACACCACAGTTAATATGTTGCAGATGATATACCAGCATTTGAAGATCACAAGTTTCTAAAAACATATGTAACCATTTAGATAAGAAAAGTGTAACCAAATTTATCAAATTATGAATGTGTTTAAGTTATAAACACATTTAAAACATTTTACTTCTTTGTAATCTTTATTTCAGTCTATGAAGGAACACTTTTCAGCACAGGTAATTTCTTTAAAAATTTGTCTTTAGGGGGCACCTGGGTGGCTCAGTGGGTTAAGCCGCTGCCTTCGGCTCAGGTCATGATCTCAGGGTGCTGGGATCGAGTCCCGCATCAGGCTCTCTGCTCAGCGGGGAGCCTGCTTCCCTCTCTCTCACTCTCTGCCTGCCTCTCTGCCTACTTGTGATCTCTCTCTGTCAAATAAATAAATAAAAACCTTAAAAAAAATATATCTGTCTTTATAAGATTTTATCCTTAACTGTTTCTTGGCTGCTCTTCTGGCTTGAGACAAGAACCTGAACATCTCTCAGGGAATGAGGTTGTGTAAGACAGAGGAAAATCAATCAGCCCAGACTGTGCTTCAGAACATGGGTATAAGTCAGGAAAAAAAAAAAAAAGAAAAAAAAAAAAGCTGAACACATCATAGGAGAATCTCAGGAAGAGGTGAAAGGAAACTGGAAGATGATCTTGTCCAGGAATTAGCATTAGCAGCTGGAAGCTAGGAAGATCAACTGGCAAGGAGGAAGTAGGTAAAGAGCGTAGAGGGTCAAAAGAGGAACTCATGACAATATAGAGCTGGCCATGAACTCTGAATAAATAACTTGTTCTATATGTTCAGTTGTCTTTAGTGGATCATATCTTTTGAGAGTAATAAAGTAAAAATTCATATAAGGTATTAGTAATTTAATACAGGTTTTATTTTACATTTTTTGAATCACAGTTTCCAGCAGTAACAACCACTGTCAACTCCAAGTCTGTAAAAATTTTGAACTTAAAAAAGACTCCACTGAGGGGGTTCTTGCTAGGGAGCAGGAAAAGTGTGGGGATGGAGGACACTTACTTTGCTGTCATAGTGCTTTTCATAATGTTTGAATTTTTGGCATTAAAAAGTATTAGCATTTATTAAAATTATTTTTTTAAAATCTTCTTTGTTTGGAAGACTTGGAAACCCTTCACCTCATCTGCTACACAAGGTGTAGGCCTTGAAGGGGCACATCAGTATCCCTCAGTATAGTGTCCTACTCACTTGGGTGCTGGTGGAATGTGGAATTTCAGGCCATTCCAGACCTTCCAAGTCAAAATCTGCATTTGAACACATCCCCAGGTGATTTGTATTCACATTAAGTTTAAGAAGCACTGGTCTCATTCAACATAAATCATAACCCCCTCTAAGCCTTTTACATGGTTGATCAGTTTGCTACATTAGCACTATGGCGGGGCAGGGCTCAGTACCTCCGAAGATAATCAACATTTTAGTTTATTTGTTTTTAAAGGTTTTATTTATTTGTCAGAGAGAAATAAACTCCTCATCTCCACCCTCCAAACCCAAACTAAACCCTCCCATCTTTTTCCTTCCCTCAGTTAATCTCATCCTTCCAGTTGTTCAGGACATACAACGGAAGTATCCTTATCTCCTTCATCTCAAATCCCAGGTGCAATCCATCTGCATGCAACTTCTCCTGGTTTTACCTCTAAAATATCTCCAGAATCTGACCACTTCTCATCACCTCCTCAGCCACTACCATCAGCCAAACCACCATCATCACCTGCCAAAATTAGTAAAACAGTCACAGACCCTTGCCCTTCCCTGCCTGCTGTGTAGTCCTCACATATTGGCCTGAATTATCTGATTAAATATGAATTGGTTCCTGCCACTCCTCCAGTTCAACCCCTGAGGGTTTCTCATCTGATGGAGAAATCAACCTTTTAAAAATTAGAAGGGTTTCATATCACACATTCAGTCAATTCAAAAAACAGAAATAATCCTTACCATGACTGCATTAGAGAGCAATATCAAACTCCCATTTGTTCTTCTGAACTATGACTCTCTTTACTTTAAAGGCTTATTTCACCTCTTTTCAAATGTGTATTTGTAGTCCCTCCTGATGATCCCTTCACTTCTTTTTACAGGTAGATATTCCGTAAACAACAAAACCATTATTTCAAAATTCTGCATGTGTGGATTATCTTCCCCCACAACCACATCCAAATAATAGCCAAACTCTTCACAGTTGCCTAGTGGGTTCTTCCATGTCTCTTCCCCTGTGGCCTACCATGCTGCCTCAGGCCTGTATTGCTTCAGCTACCACAGGCTTCTTTTGCACACTCCTGCTTTAAGATCCTTGCCTTCTCAGCGAGGCACTCCCTCTTATAAGGCCATGATGTCCCTCTCTAACTCCCCATTTCCTATCTTCTTCCCTGCCTCCACAACATGTACTAGAATATACTACAACATTTAACTGTCTCCCCCATTAAATCTAAGTTTCATGATAGCAGGGATTTTTCTTTGTCTTGACATACACCTAATACCTAGAAAAGTGCTCATAAAAAAATTAAATAATGAATAGTGAACAAATAGCCCCAATTATTTTAAAATTTTTATAACTGAAAGATCTTCAACCTGTTGAGCTGCAGTTAGTGTCATTGTAATATCCACTTATTTAAAGATCTTGGGTCTTAGTTTCAGGAGAAATAAAACCATTCCCTGTGATACATGATAGGTCAAGTATTGAAAGAATGGTCCTATGTCCCCTGGTTTTCTCACCTTCAAATTTAAGATCTTTAGTTATTCCATTCCTACATTTTTTTTTATAAAGATTTTATTTATTTATTTGACAAAGAGAGAGATCACAAGTAGGCAGAGAGGCAGGCAGGGGCAGGGTGGAAGCAGGCTCCCTGCTGAGCAGAGAGCCTGATATAAGACTTGATCCCAGGAACCTGAGCAGAAGGCAGTGGCTTAACCCACTGAGCCACCCAGGTGTCCCTATTCCAGTCTTACTTTTGTTCCTTCAAAGGTATTTTTTTTATTGGCTGCACTTAGGAATTTTCTGTTTTTATTTTCTATATATAAATTTCTATTTCTATATAAAAATATTTATATATCATTTATATTTATCACCTATCTCTATCTCTCTGTCTCTCTCCCTATCTATCTATCTATCTATGCATACTTAGTTTTTTTTAAAGAGAGCACAAATGGCAGGGGGCAGAAGGAAAGGGAGCATCCCAAGCAGTCTCCATGCTCCGCACAGAGCCTGAAACAGGGCTTAATCTTATGACCCTGAAATCATGACCTGAGCCAAAATCAAGAGTCAGATGCTTAACTGACTGAGCAACTCATACATATATATTTTAGTAATGAAAATATCCAACCTTATTAAAAATAAAAGCATATCCTCTCTCCCAAGTACTATATTGGGCCTTGAAACTGACTGAGCAACTCATACATATATATTTTAGTAATGAAAATATCCAACCTTATTAAAAATAAAAGCATATCCTCTCTCCCAAGTACTATATTGGGGGAGGTAGGTGTTGCATTCTCTCTCATTCTCCTTCAGCCCATAAGGGAGAAGTCTCTCGATTTTCAGTAATTTGACCATATTATGTCTAGACATAGTTCTCCTTACACTTGTTTCGTTTATATTGGGGATAGGGTAGTGGGTTTGTTGGATCTGCTGGTTAATGACTGTTACTAGTTTTAGAAAAGTCTCAAGGGTTATCTCTTTAAATTATCCTTTGGTTCGGGGCACCCGGGTGGCTCAGTTGCTTAAGCGGCTGCCTTCAGCTCGGGTCATGATTCCAGGGTCCTGGGATCGAGCCCCGCATCAGGCTCTCAGCAGAGAGCCTGCTTCTCTCTCTCCCCCTCTCCCTGCCACTCTGCTTACTTGTGCTCTCTCTCTAGCTGTCAAATAAACAAATAAAATATTAAAAAAAAAATTATCCTTTGGTTCCATTCTTTCTTCTACTTAAACATCATTAGACCATTTGAAAGTGATCCACATGTTTTTCATGCTCTCTTTCTTCTTCCTTTCTTTTCTCTTCTTTTCTCCTCCTCTCTGTGCTTCAGTTTGGGTAATTTCTATTTAGCTATGTCTAAGTTCACTAATCCTATCTTTTGCTTTGTCCATTTGCTCTTATAGCTATCTAACAAATCCTTAACTTCAGATATTGGTACCTAGTTTTAGAATTTTAAGTAGATCTCATTTCTAAGAAATCTCCATCTTTTCAACATTTTTCTCTAAAATACTATTAACAGTTATTTCAAACTCCTGTCCACTAATTCCAACAACCTCAGTCATCTGTAGGTCTTTTACTACTAGCTAAATTTTCTCCTGATAATGAGTCTAAAATTTTGCTTGTTTGGTATCTTATAATTTTTGATTATATATTAGACATCATGTAAAAAAGGCAAGTTAACGTTATTTTCTCCCAGAGAAGGCACACTTTTTCCTGCCAGGCAGAATGGGTAAGTGTGGGATAATTTCAATTCAATCATTAACTGAGCTAGGCTGGGGTTGGCTTGCAATGTTAGTTAAATGCAGTTCACCTCTAGTTTCAAAGGCCCCAAGTACAAGACTTGTCCTGTATTTGTTGCAAGCTTCTTCCAATAGAATTATGTTATTTGATAGAAATATAATGCAAACCACAACTGTGAGCCATGTATATAAATTAAAATCTCCTAGTAGACTGAAAAGGCTTTTAAAAATCAGTGGAAAATAGTTGTAAAATGTATTTAACTTAATATATCAAAAATATTGTCATCATGGTATGTGCTATCGTGAATGCTGTGAAGTGTGTAAACCTGGTGATTCACAGACCTGTACCCCTGGGGCTAATAATACATTATATGTTTATAAAAAATTTTAAAAAAATATTGTCATCATTATATAAAATTGATATAAAAATTATTAATGAGATATTTTATTTTCTTAGTTCTTCAAAATCTTGTGTATATTTTATACTTAAAGAACATCTTATTTTGGACTAACCACATTTCAAAAGCAGAAGAGCCTTACATAGTGACTACTGTATTGAATAGTGCACCTATAACATGGCTTTATCTTTTAAGAAATGTGAAACTTTGAGAAACTCAGTTTCTTCTTACCAGCCTCCTCTCCCCACCTAACACTCAAAAAAAGCACTGTGGATGACTGTGTTTGGGATTCCTGCAGATTCCAACATGTCCCTCTAGCCCATATGACCAAGTAAGTGTTCCTTGGTTTCCTCCCTTCCACAAGAAAATCCCTCTGGTCATAGCCAGATAAGGCAAATAATTCCAGAAGTGAGGAGCATCCAGTCTCCATGCACCTACTAGGAAGGGCATTTCTCTCCCAGGTATTTAATTCCTAGGGACCACTTTGTGACAACAATCTTTGATTTAAAAAAAATCAGCTTTATCGTGATATAATTTATATCCCATACAATTTATCCTTTTGAAGTGTATGGTTCAGTTTTACATATATTCTCTTATACTCACTATACCTCACTCATTGTACAAGTACTCATTCTACAAATCATTATACATCATTACTATCTAATTCCAGACAATTACTATCACCCCAAAGAGAAATTCTATACCCATTAGTAGTCACTCTTCTCTCTTTTCTTAGCAACCGCTCTTCTATTGTCCCAATGGAGTTGTCTATTCTGGTCATTGTGGAATCACATAATATGTGGCTTTTCTCTGTCTGGTCTCCTTCACTTTACATGTCTCCAAGGTTGATCCATGTTATAACACACATTTTATTTCTCTCTCTGGTAAAAACTAATATTCTTGTATGGGTATACCACATTTTCTTTAGGCCTTTGTCAGCGGACAAACCTTTGAATGTTTTCCACTTTTGGCTATTAGGTATCCAATCCATACTGAGTTAAATTTTTGTATGGTGTAAGGTAAATGTCCATGGTCATTTGGATATCAGGTAATCTGAACACCATCTGCTGAAAAGACTATTCTTTGCCATTGAATTATCTTGGCTTCTTTATCAAAAACCAATGGATAGTAAATGCGATGGTTTATTTATAGAATCTCAATTCTATTAATTGACATATATCTATCCTTATGCCTGTACTTGTTTTGATTTCTATTTTTTTATCATAAGTTTTGAAATTACAATGTGTGAGCCTTCCAACTTTTGTTTTTCCTTTCTAATATAGTTTTGGCTATTCTGGGTCCCTTGAATTTCCATCTGAATAATTTCCATATGAATTTTAGGATCAGTCTGTCAATTTCTGCAAAGAAGTTAGCTGAAATTTTGATGTGGATGATGTTGAGTGCAAATTTTTTGAAGGAGTACTGTCATCTAACATTAGTAAGTCTTTAGATCTATGTACATGAGGTATAATTTCATGTGTTTAGATCTTCTTTAATTTCTTTCGACCATGTTTTATAGTTTGGAAAGTGTAAGTTTTGTACTTCTTTTTGTAAATTTATTCATAAGTATTTAATTTTTTGATGAGATTATAAAAGGAATTATCTTCTTAATCTGACTTTTAGAAAGTTCACTGCTTAGTGTTACTGTGAGTTGATTTTTATGTATTGATTTTGTATCCTGCAACCTTGCTGAACTTATTTACCCAATGGTTTTTCAGCGGATCCCTTAGGATTTTCTATATACAAGACCATGTCATCTACTCAGAGGGCAGAGGAGGAAAGGAAGTATCTCAGGGGTTCACCTTATTGATGGTGATAGGATCTTTTAATAAAAAACACATTTCTTTCACCAAAAGTAAAGCAGGACCCTCTTTGAGGACAACTTACTTCTGAAGTGATAGACAAATGAGGTAGAAAAGACAAATATACCCGAAAAATTTTTCAGGTGTTAGAAAATTATTTTCACCCAGAAAGAATTCTACTGTGATCCTTTCTCTAGATCCTGAGAGAGGAAAATAGTACAAGTTGTGGTCTTCCATCATTACTTGACTAGAAACGACTATTCTTTTGGATCCTCAGTTTCCTAATGCATAAAATAAGGCAGTGGGATTAGAAATTCCTAAGACCTCCTTCAGTTCTCACCACCCAAGATTCTACATAAGCTAGCAAAACAAAAACAAAAAGACAAAAACCTTAAGGGATGAATATTATAAGCTACCAACAAAATAATACAAGAAGGAGAACCTGCTACATAATTCAAAGGAAAAACCTATCAACTCAAATAAGAGAAAAATTTAAGAAAATAAAATCCCTAGGACCCCTCCCCCAAAGTAAAAATTTCTGTCAACCTTGAGGTGGTTATGTGCATTACAAAAATCAGAATCCTTCCTAACAGGAACATTTATTGGAAGACAGTAGGAATTGACACTACCTCATCTGAGAAGCAGACCAGCAGGATTAATAAGACACTCATACATCTGTGTTTCTGTGACTTTTCTCACTTGGTATTATTTGCAACTGTACTTTTATGTCTGGCAGCAGTGCCAACTTCAGTACGAATGATGTATTATTTTTATCACGTTGATTACATATGTTCACCAGTTTAGCTGTCCATAGATGCTTGGTGTGGTTTGCAAATAGACCCAGTGACAAAATCCAGAGCATGGCATTTTCACAGAAAGTGTTTACTGTGAAATTTCTCCTTAGAAGTTTGCTTTTCTCTACAGCTTTGCTCCATATGACATCCACAGTCCTACATTTCAAATAATGGCTTATAGCCAAATTAAGAAAATGCTTCAATTTGATAAAACATGACTACAGTAGGATGTGGGGTAGTTCTGGAGAGAACTTCATTTTCTTATGTGATTAGAGATTTGGTCAAATTTAAAGTCTGCTAAACTTTTCCAAACTGCCCTTCATGGTGACTCGGTGCTTACATTCTGTTATTCATCAACACTTCACAGAAATACTTGATTTGTCTGAATGAATTTAAAAACCCACAACTGAAGGAAATCAGAAAAACCTGGTTTTAAATATCAAAAGATTCCAAATGAAAAGTATTTCTGCAGGCCACACGAAGCAAGTTTTATTGATCAGTGTACTTCTTTGCAGGATGAAATTGTTGCAAGATTGAATGTAAGAAAATAAACTTACTGGTAAATATCTTTCCTGAGGACAGATCTGCCAAGCGGATTGTCAGCTTGGGGAGCCATAGCAACAGAGCCAATCTTCAAAACCATGGTGTCTTCTTTTGCTGCCTGATTAACTGTAACAAAAGAAATTGACTCATGAAGTATACAGTGGGTCTGTGTGTAACTTCAAGCAAACAGAGAAATCTTTGAATAATGGGGTAGAGGCACATTAAGATAAAAACCAGTAAATGAGGATAAGGAAAAAAATTACTAAAAATAAAAATATTTGATGCTTTTAAAAACTATTTCCTTTATACCCATTTTCTTTTGTACATGATTAAAATGGCAACTAAAAAAAACCCAACTCCAACCCAACATTAAAACATATGTTAAATACATATAAGTAGTGCTGAAGTAGTACGTTTATCAAATTTCATCATCTTAGACTACTACATCTTTCTCCCAGGTGACTGTTAGCCCTAGGATTTTTAACACCGCACTGCTGTGTACAAATATACTACTGTCTACAAATAAATTGAAGATCATTATAAAGTCAGGAATAGATTTGCAAAGCCATTTAAATTTACATGATAAATAATAATTAAATACAATATATACACATACATGCACATACACAGTAACAGCACTTCAAGCTCTAACATGTCAGAAGACCCAAAGAAAACAAAAGGGGTGCAATGGTGAAGAAAGAAAAAACCAAGGGATTGTTTACTATACAAGGATATTTCAACTTGCCATTATAGGCACTTTTTAATTTTTATAATTTTTGCTGTGAAATTGTTTGAGAAATAGTAATTTCACACCTATGTAAAAGTTCTACTTCTAATGGAATCTATCACTAAGGCAAGTATTCTCAAAAACAATAAAAATTAAAACGATATCTATATATATATCGATATATATAAATATAGATAGATATAAGATATCTCTCTATCTAGATATATATAGAACCTGATCCTTTCTACTGAATAAAGCAATATTTTACCATTTTCTTATAAAGTTCAACAGTTTTTGTATAAATCACTGGCTAATCCAACATCTTTTCTAAGGACTATCTGAGATGGACAGAGGTTCTTCATGGCCCCATTAATTTATATTAAATTCTACTCCCTCTTCTCCAACAGATGATCTCACTGTTCTAGCTGTTTAAAAACTGTTTAAAACTGCTAACAATATACAACTTTCTGGGTTTTGAAGAAAACATGTATAAAACTCGTAATTTCTCTCAAGAAACTATCATCTGCCACAAATGGGACCGAAAAGGACTGGCTGCAAAATCTCAGGAATATCCTGAACAGAACATGCCTACAAAGGCATACAATCCAGATTTCGCAAACTGTGCTGCCCGAAGAATGCAAAAGCTAAGAGATTATTTCCAGCTGCTTCAGCAGTTCCCTCAGTATGGTCTGACTTGGATTAGTCTAAAAAAGAAAGTCAGAATTAAGAAAATCAGAAAAAGTTAGAAGGAAGATATTCAGTGAGGAAAAGAAGGAACCAGAAAAAGATGAAGAAGATGTAAAGGGAGTGGCAAAACAGCAGGGAGGCGGGGGTCAGAAGGTCAGAAAAAGGGGAAGAGAGAGATGAGCTATCATAATAAATATTAGCATGCAGATGCTACAATAAAGATTGCACTTTTAAATGTCCACAGCAAAAAAGATCAAATACAAAACTACTTCTCATACAGCTATACTATTTTCAAATGACTAGAGGTCTGGCTTGATTATAGGTCCTTAAACTATGAACAGTGTTTACATTTCACAGATCTTGCATTTTATGCCAAGCTTATCAAATAGTTCCATGTGGGTAAAACCTCTGATTAAGCAGCAGGCATCAATTAAATCAATAAATAGTAAGCCTAGAGAATAGACCATACCACAAAAAGTGCAATTAGTGTACTTGCTAACTGTTCTCCCAGGCTGCAGATACAACCCACCATATGAAGTCTGAAATGTAATAGAAACACTGTAGTAAATGAGGTACATATGGAAGAAAAATGACGTGCTTGGTGTTACATACAAAGCCAGATCCAAGAACAGAATTCTGTTTCTGTTGGAGCCAAAAGTGTTCTCACTAGATTATACTGACTATAAAGTTATAATAATAAAAAAGCACTTAATGCAGATCATTCACAAAATAAATAAAAATAATCTTTTTATAGAGAGTTGTTAGCTTATCAAAATCTACCTCTGAGATATAAGAAAAATAATAAAAATAAGCATTTATCAAAAATGTCTTTATTCAGTTCTTTAGTTACTTTATAATTGGAAAAAAATAAGCTTCCCCTTTTTTGGTTTATTTCACCTGCATTCAATAGTTGGACCATATGAGGAAATGTTCCCTCTAGATGCATTTTCAACATGAAAATGAATGCCTTCCTTCTTTGCTTGAACTGTATTTTTAAAAATTTAGGCTCATGCGGAACTACTTACTCTGGAAGACTCATACTAGATCCAAAAAACAGTCCTCTATTCTGAAATAAATAGCTTAAACTGGAAGTCAAACACCTGTAGATTCAGGATCCTGATAATGATTGCACATAATACAAACAATATTCAAGTTGAAAACCAGACTTTCAATATCATTTGTTTATATAAAATATTAGAACGTTAAATATATTTTTATTATTAACTGATTTCACACATGAACTATTAAAAACTTTCACATTTAATGTAATGTGAAATATAAGTCCGAAAGATTTTATCTTTTCTTGGGGCAAGAGAGTGTGTATTGAAAATGAAAATGTTATGAACAACTCTGAAGTTATGAGCTTAAGTAACCTTAAATAAAGAGCCGAATTTTCCTGCAACTGTCAGGTAACATAAGACTATTGCCTATAAATAAGTTTTCTTAAAGTCAACAAAAAATAAAAGTGTTTTGGAGATCTCAGCTTCCTTTTAAGATTCTCAATATAAACTCAGCACAGTAAAACATGTAAAGTCTCAAGAGTATTTGAACTTGCTACTGTGCAATGTTATAGTTTTATAAAGTCGTAACTGTAGTGACAACCCTACACAAAGCTAGCAACAAAAGGTTTTAGTAGTTATTGCCATATTTGCAGTTGAAGACAAAAAGAAGGTTCAAAAAAACCTTGTGACTATTATTTTACTAGTGGGAAATATAGTTGTATCTATTTTGCCAATTAACTCTGGTCTACAGAACAAATTACTTGGAGATACTGCTTATAGTATAGTTTCTGCTGAGAAGTACAGACATAGCATTATTTAGTTATGCTATCACACTCAACAAAACGTGATTTACACATATACTTTCATCCGATACAAATATAACTCAAGCAAACTTTTTAACACCTTTCTGGAGTAAAATGCTTACTACCCTCTTGACTCTTACGAGATCTTGTCATGTAAGTAATTTATTTCTAGTCAAATTACTGTTCAATCATGTTTTCCTTAGTCACATTATATCTTCTAAAATGTACTGAATGAAAACATTGAATCTCCCAAATAAAATATACATTTAAAAATTTGTCTATATTTTAAAAAAAAAATTTGTCTATATTTTAAAGTGACTAAAATGATGAATTTTACATTATATGCTTTTTACTCATTGAAAAATTCTTCATGGGTGATTTATCATTTGAATTAAGAGTAGCAATAATGAAAGGTAAAGTGTCCAAAAAAATCTAATAGAATGTGCCAAAACATTTGCACTTTTGGCATGCATTTTTATAACTGTTTTATAGACAGGAATGCATTCTGGAGTATAGGTAGAGATAGAAGTACGGCTGACCATTGAACAACATGGGTTTGAACTGTGTGGGTCCACTTCTATGTAGATTTAAAAAAAAAATAAGTATACTGGAAACAATTTAGAGATACACAACAATTTGAAATGAAGACAAATTGTGGAGCCTAGAAATACTGAAACAACTAAGGAAAAGTTAGGTATTATTGTAAGAATATTGCATGTAATATAAAATATGTGTTAAATGTTTATGTTATTGGTTAGGCTTCCCATCTAAGCAATTAGTAGTTAAGTTTTTGGGGAGTCAAAAGTTATACATGGATTTTCAACTGCAGGAGTGGGAGGGTTAGTGCCCCTAATCTTTGCATTGTTCAAGGGTCAACTATAAAGATGTAAATAAAGATAATACATGTAAATATAAATATAGATATATAAACAGACACACACAGAGGCAGAGGGCAAAAAAAAATGTATGCAATACAGTATAGGCCAGACAAAAGACTTAATACACAAAGAGCTCTTATTAAGTGATAAGGAAAAGATGAGCAACAACTTAGAAAAACAGTGCGCTTTTCATTAATGAGCCTGACAAAACTCTGGAAAACTCTGTTAGGATGAGCGGAAGGAAACAGAACACTGGTACAGCTATGTAGAAGGGCAATTTAAGATGACAGCTCCTAAACATTTTAAAGGTACATGCACTTTGATCTAGTAATCCTTTTGCTAGCAATTTATTTATATACATTCTCAACCAAGTCATGAAAAAATGCCCCTAAAAAGGTGTTTATTGCAAAAAGTTTATATAAGCAAAAGATTAAAATTAACCAAAAGTTCACAGAGAAACATGCAGACTGTATTTTTCAAAATGGCCATAACAATATGCACCCCTTTCTGTACGCTCTTATTCAAGGCTACCTGCTTATGAAGTACTTAGGCATCTGAATTTTGAAATTATACCTTAAAAATCCCACCACAAACACCACCAAAAAAATTTAAAAAAAAGAGAGAGAGAGAGAGAGAGAAGCAACTTTAAAAAATAAGGTAGCAGAAGTCTGGAAATATTTTTGCAATTACAATCAGTTGGGGATTTTTCTAGTTACAGCAGCTGAATGGGAAATTTAAAACTTATAATTTAACACAGTAAACCAAAAAGAAAAAAACATACAAGACAAAAATGCAAAAGAAATCAAGAAATAAAGTTTTCCCTCCATTTTCTCAAAGAGCCAGGTTTTTAATTCTTTCTGACATGTACACAAATTACTGAAGCAGAGAACCTGTCCCAATAAACCACTGCTGCATAGGACAGAAAAAGGAAGTTAGAGTTCACTACAGAACTTCTGATCTCTGTCTCATTATGGAGGTGCTCGGGGGCGCTCAGTGTACACACGTTCCCATGCTTACTAAGAGTGAGCCCTCTTATTGACTGAACTACGCCTGCACATTAGTGTTGTTCAGAAAATGCCACAAATTCTGTCCTCAACAAGAAGGTGTCCTAATATACTGGAGGTTCCTCAAACCTCCAGTATATTAGAACCTCCAGTATATTAGAACCTCTTCCTCAAAAAGGTTCCTCAAAAACAAAGAATTCTAATACAGAATTCAAACCTCCAGTATATTAGAACCTTTTCCTCAAAAAGGTTCCTCAAAAACAAAGAATTCTAATACAGAATTACCGTATGATCCAGCAATGCCATTCCTAGGTACATATCCAAAAGAAGTGAAAACGGACTCCAAAAGACACCTGTATGCCAGTGTTCATGGCAGCATTACTCATAATAGCCAACTCAAAGCTGGAAACAACCCAAGTGTCTGAGAGATGTAAGTTAACAAAATGTGGAAAATCCCTAAAGTGAGATATTATCTAGCCATAAAGATAAAGTTGATACCATGCTACAATATGAATGGAGCTTAAAAACATCATGCTAAGTGAAATAAGCCAAATATTTATGATTCCACTTACAAGATATATCCAGAACAGGCAAATTCACAGAGACAGAAAGTAAATTAGAGGTTATCAATGGCTGGGAGAGTTATTGCTTAATGGAAACAGAGTTTATTTGTGATGATGAAAACATTTGGAAATAAATAGTGATTACTGTTGTAAAACACTGTCAATGTAATTTATTCCATTAATGTACCCCTGAATAATTATAAATGGAAAAAATTTTGTTATATGTATTTTACCACAATTAAAAAAATGAAAAAGGAAAGACTTCTAATTCAATGATCAAGACAATTTATATTTTACAGGTTACATCTGTCTTAAGAAGAATCATTTAACATTATAAATAAGATCCACCTAGTGATGACCACCTAAGGGCTATGACACTGATATGGATGGTGAAAATTAGTTTGCCAGGTAAATTTCTCTCACATGTATTGTTACAAAAATTCTATTCAAAGGAGCCCTGGAATGAACATCTAAACTGAAATGAAAGAACAACTTACTGTGAAAATGTCCCCTGTATTAACAAGTACCAGTCAAAGACATCCCAAATCATTCATTATATCAAACAGATAATATTTCACAATGAATAAGCAAAAGCTGAATGCAGATCAAATGCACACACTGAGAAACAGCTATGTCTGATTCTGGAAGATGTACCAGTATAAATATTCTTGAATAACTATTTTAAGTCTTAGCCAGACTGGCATGTCTTGAAAAAGCAACACACTGATACTGCTTTATATTCTAGGCCTAATTTCAAAATTTAAATAGGAGATGAAGCATATACATTGTTTTTTTTTTCCTTGTTATTTGTATTTGTGATCACTACTGATATTTCAGATGTGAAATTTAATGTGTAAAACCTTATATTAAAATAGCATTAGGGACACTAGAGGAAAAAGGATTCAATTTAGGATTAGTTTACATGCAATTACTATTTAGAGACCAGCTCAGTCCCATAATTTGAAGGTCATTTATAATTCCTGAACACTTCTATATCAGTACTAAAGCATCATGAAGTCAGATAGGTTGCTTTGCTTCCTAATTTGTCTGCATGACCTTTCCCAATTTTATCATACAGCCCTCTTTCTGTATTTCTCTCCACCTCATCCTAACTTTTCATCTCCTATAAAACTATTTTTCTTAGGGCTCAATGAAGTTTTGGCCTTACCAACTGTTTACATTCAAATGAGAATAATCAGAAAATTATGGATACATAAAATATACACTACAAAGAATTTTCAGGAAATCACAAAAGCTTACTAACATACCTTATTTTAAGTGAAATTACAGAAACCCACTCTGGTTAGGAAAATAAATACTTTTATACTAACTAGAGAGATATATCAATAAAAAACAATATCATTAATTGTTAAAAAAATTTAGAACTTTTTTATAATATAGATATGACTTCATTTTTAATTTTATCTAGATTCAAATTTTCTGCCATTTTATTTTAATGGAAAAAAGTTATAGATACAGTAATACAGTGATATTTTTGAAATGTAATGAACTACTCCAAACTTTTACCAAAATAATCATGTTTCCTCTAATAACAAAGCCAAACTACTTCTGCTTCCAGTGTTTTCCCCCTACTCTCAGCTGAAAAGGCCAAAAGATGGTTTGAAAATCTCCATGACCTTTTATGTCTGTTCTCTTGTGTGGTTATGAAAAAGTGGCTCAGGTGATTAAACATCTGCCTCTCGGTTTCAGCTCAGGTCATGATCTCAGGGTCCTGGGATGGAGTCCTGAGTCAAGCTCCAAGCTCAGTGGGGAGACTGGCCTGAGATTCTCTCTCTCCTCCCTCTGTCCCTCCCTCTGCAGGTGCATTCTCTTTCTCTCAAATAAATAAATCTTTTTAAAAAATACAGGTTTTTTAAACCTATGTCACTTTAATATAAATTTAGATAGCAATGTTAGATAACAATCTAAACAATCATTAGATACTCAATAAAAGATAACAATAAGGAAAAAGCATAAAGGTCAGTGTCTCTGCAGTGAATATAAGCTTTTCTGTTTTGCTGTTTCCTCTCAGATCACTTGTAATCGCTCAGTGAAGACTAACTTTATTCTTTACCATTCATGTGTTTCTACAAACTATCTGAATAAATGAAAATAACTAGGCAGTTGCTCTCAGAATATAGCAATGCAGAGAGTACTAATTTTTCTCAAAGTAATCAACTTTATGATAGTTCTTATAAAAAATCAGAAGGAAAAGAACAGGAACTAGTTTGTATTAAAAAATCTATTAAGTATAATATGCTGAATATATCTCTAGACATCTTTGTAATTAAGACCTATAAAGCTCTACAAATAATTTTTTATTTATAATGTTTTTTAAAAAGGACCATTATTTTTATCAAAACTTAGTTAGTTATAGAACTACCCTATGACCCAGCAATTGCACTACTGGGTATTTACCCTAAAGATACAAACGTAGTGATCCGAAGGGGCACGTGTACCCGAATGTTTATAGCAGCAATGTCTACGATAGCCAAACTATGGAAAGAACCTAGAGGTCCATCAACAGATGAATGGATAAAGAAGATGTGGTATATATACACAATGGAATACTATGCAGCCATCAAAAGAAATGAAATCTTGCCATTTGCGACAACATGGATGGAACTGGAGGGTATCATGCTTAATAAGTCAAATATGCAAAATAAGTCAATCGAAGAAAGACAACTATCATATGATCTCCTTGATATGAGGAAGTGGAGATGAAACATGGGGGGTTAAGTGGGTAGGAGAATAATAAATGAAACAAGATGGGACTGGGAGGGAGACAAACCATAAGTGACTCTTAATCTCACAAAACAAACTGAGGGTTGCTGGGGGGAGGGGGGTGGGGAGAAGGGGGGTGAGGTTATGGACATTGGGGAGGGTATGTGCTATGGTGACTGCTGTGAAGTGTGTGAACCTGGGATTCACAGACCTGTACCACTGGGGATAAAAATATATGTTTATTAAAAACTAAAAAATTAAAAAAAAACTTAATTAGTTATAATGTTAGGCAGAATAATCTTCCCTATGTGTTTGTGAGACACAATAAGAGACAGACTAGACTCCCAAGAAGAAAGAGAATGGAACTAGGTGCTTTTCTTTTTTATATACCATCACTGATCATTCAAGCTCTTCCTCCTCCACATCACAACTAAAAGGAAAAAAGCTCTACTAGTCTCATGTGGCAGAAGCTATTAGTTATCCCTCTCATACCATTCTCTCTTCTTTCTCAAATTCATAGGGCCTTAATTTATGAGCAAGGTGCTCTACTGCCGAGGGAAACACAGCAGTTTCTCAGGCTCTCTCACAGTGGGGTATAGCCATTTGACTAAGTTTTGGCCAATGAAGTACAAGCAGTAGTGAAATGTGGGACTTGCAAATATTCTACCTTGAAAGTGAGGGCACACCTCCTCCTGATTCACCTCTCATTTACTGAGAGCTTACTAAACAAGTGGTACTATTAACATAGTCTCCATGTAGTCATCATTGGAAAGTAAGCTATCGGAAGACCTATCAAGTTAAATACCACTATTACCATTTTGTACATAGTAACTCAGATTAACCTGCTCAAGATTTTATACTTCATAATTAGCAAAGATTGGATTTGAACTCAGGTCTCTATAACTCCAAAGTTCATACTTTGTGAACCACTACTCTCTAATTTCACTAAAAAGTCCTTAAAGTTCTTCACTGTTTCATAGCATGGGGGAAACTAAAAATTTAAAAGTTACTCTCATGGGTGGAGGCAGTAGGATTATAAATTCACTTCATTTTAAAACCTATAATAATCTGCACCTAGATGCCTCGAAGAAGCCACAGGAGCCTTGGAGAGTTGGCCATTTTTTTTTTTTAACTAATTTCTAGTTACCTTAGGTATACAGAACCTAACATTTGAGTTTAATAAAACGACAATAAGCATAAGCTTTGCTACCAAAAGCCCTGATGAAAAAAAAAATCCACTTCTTATTCTAGTAACTAATTGAGTCAGAAACATACCCATTATTCTGAAATAACGCCTAAAGATTTAGTTGAGAATGATTATAACATAATTACTTTTTCTAAAACACACTGAAGTGCAAAATACAACCCCCAATCATATTAAAAAATGGAAACTTAACCCCCTACATGGAGGTTTTGTAAAATAAGACCAAAAAAAAACTGAAAGACAATACCTTCAATACTTGGCTGCATTTCTTCTATTTTTGGAACAAAAATTCTGATTACGCTTGTGTTGATATAAATCAAAGGTAAACTGCGTGAAGTCAATGTATGGCTCCTCATGGGCTGACCGGGAGATTTTCTTTTCTCTTTTTGGGTCCTTGGTAGTTTTGCTTGAAATATACTTGCAATGGCATTAAGCAAAGGAAAGCAAAGGACAATATCAAAAGCTTGTGCTGAAAGAAGAATTTCATGAAGAAAATGGGGGGAACCATCCGTTAAACCTTCAGATAACTTATGAAAACTTCTTCGCTCATTTCTTGATGTCAACTTGTGGCGGACATTTTTTGTTACAGCTTTTGTGTATGTCAAAGAGAGAAATCCATGCTGCTGATGAGAGCCATCTAGAAGTTTTGCTGTTGTCTGTTCCAGAAAAAGGAAATCATAATACACACTTCATTAAAAAGAAAAAAAAAAACTTTTTGAAAGCAGAAAATGATCTTAGTTGGTATTATAACCTCTATTACGTCTACATCCATTGATGGGCACATTACTAATCAATTCCACAGATGGGCAAAACCATCTAAAAATTAGAATGACTCAACTGAAAATGAGGAATCCTGAGTTCTAGTTCTAGATCTGGAGAGGCAATTAAACTTTGTTGTGTCTGTGTCTATGATTTCTACATTTTCTGTAACTTTCAGAATTTGGAACAAGTCATCTCTGGATTTTACCTTTTTGTTCTTGATTATTCTTCACTGACAGTACCAATTTGGTGTTGTAACATGGGTCAGAGAGAGGTTGTTTATGCAGATGAAACTGAAATAACCATGTTACATATTTCCACTTGTAATCAACAACCTGAATAAAAAAGATGATTGACTTCCCTTGACCTAACAGTTTTTCCTTAGATAATCTGGCTAATTTATATGATGACCAAGCCCATAAAAAGAACCTCACTGAAACTATGCTTTGATAAGTAAAACAACCACTTAATGCATGTTTACTGGAAATAGTAACATAACACAAAAAATAAAACATCTGTCTTTTAGAATCTGCTTATTTTCACTGGCTATCATACTGTTTATAAAACTTAAGTACCAGCTCTCTTACAACTCAAACTCATATTCCTTGGGTTTAATGCTATATTAATATGCATACAACATTTGAGAAAAAATTTTATCATCATAACATTAATATTTCTGACCAAACTTGTCCAATTAACTTACATTCAAATTACACACACTAAACAAATTATAGTAAAAGAGCATATTTTTAAGAGTGAAGTAAAATGCATACTTTGTATTCGTATGAAAAGGACAGCTCTTGAAAGTTTTCCTGAACTATGAAATATACATAAAATCCCATTTTGTAAATTACTCAGCATAAAATTACAGTTAAGCTGTTATACTCCACATTTCCAACCTCTCTTCCCTGGGCCTAAAAACAAAGTTTTTAGGTTATTAGGGTCCAATGTGTGATGTTAAGAGAGGAAGTAAACTGAGAAAGAAGAACAAACAGGAAAAGAGTGAGAGCGGCAAAGCAGCAATGCGTCCAGGCCTATGCTATGCCAGTACTCTTGAAGCTCTTTGGCTTCCATTTCCTTCCTCTCATGCGGCTGCCTGTCATCCAGTAACAAAGCAAGAGGGAAAATAGAATACAATGCAGCTGTTACTGTTAATTTTGCTTTTAGTCTGAACTTTACAATGAAGAATGGTGAGATTAAATTTACCTTCATATATGTTATTTTTTAACCTAATTTTCTGACTATTAAAAATAACTTGGGATGGGGCACCTGACTGGCTCAGTGGGTTAAAGCCTCTGACTTTGGCTGGGGTCATGATCCCAGGGTCCTGGAATGGAGCCCTGCATCTGGCTCTCTGTTCAGCAGGGAGCCTGCTTCCTCCCCTCTCTCTGCCTGTTTCTCTGATCTCTGTCTGTCAAATAAATAAATAAAATATTTGGGGAAAAAAAAAAGAACTTGGGAAGTAGGCATTGAATGGATGTACAAAATAATCATATTTCATATAACTGTCCTGCCCTCAGAACATTTCTTTAATCGTTCCCAATCTCCTTGTTGCCGCTCTGACTTCTCTTTTCTTTTGCTTTCTACATTCAAAAGGAAATACGGCAAAACAGGAAAAAGTGCCACCAGTCTTATCACCATCTTGCTGAACAGCAGGAAACACGGGATGGAGAAGGGTGGCTGGGGTATGGCCACACAGCAACATGGTCTTTGGGTCTCTAAACTGGACTCTAGGGGGCGCAGGCTATAGGAAGCTGCCATCAACCACTAATCTACATAACCTAGCTCAAATAATCCTCACAACAGCAACACATGAATCCTGGAAAATACATAAAAGGTGTTTCGCTGTATGAATGCTTTGATTTAAAAAATATATTTTAAACATATTGAATGTAGGTACTCTTGAAAGGTAAACTCCCATGAGAGGAAATTTGTTGAACTACTGCATTCTCAATTCCCTTAATGTAAGAGGAAAAAAAAAAAAAAGAATCAATGAATACTAGCTGGAGTGGAGATAATGTAAATATTACCTTTTATACAGGAATAGTATGTTATACTCTTTAAGATGAAAGGTTAGAAAATAATTAAAGAAATATTAGTAAAATTTTAAAAACCTTAGAAAATTGATAAAGAAAAATTTTAAAGGGCACTAATTAGTGGGGTTTTTCATAAATGTACATTAAAGTTATTCAAAATGTGAAAAAAATTAAGAATGTTTCTCATAGACACTAATAACAATCAAAGAGATCAAAATAAATCTGAACAGAACTTTTGCTGATAGAAAAGCCACATTTACAGACATCTTTCTCCAGACCAAAAATCCCTAAAAACATAAAAAAATCAAATCACAAACTAGCATTTGCTATGCAAATACAATATTAAACATTAAATCTAGGAACACAATTAGTTAAAATATTTGGATAATTTTTATCATTTTTTAAAAAGATATAGGTCTTAAATTCCTTTACCAAAAAAAAAAAAAAGAGGAAATAGTTCTCATATGCTAAGAAAATATCTAATAATGTTTGCAGGAATTTAATAAATTCTTAAGAGAACTGCTATTACCACTGTGATAATCTGGTCTTAATATTTTAAAATTACATACATTTGTATGGACTTAAAGAATGTCGCTTAAAAGAATTAGCTTAATAACATATCCAGATATATTGTACCACTAGAAAAAACAGGGTTTTAAACATCTAAAAGCCACTGGTGTGCAGTCTAGTATTCATCTTCCAGCCAGTCAATGATGAGCATACAGCCTTGTCCAGTTTCAAGAGGTCACCAAGTAAGGTACTTTGAATTAGTTGCAAGAAGGAAATGGCATAATTGATAGGGGGAAAAAAGCAAGCTAAATAAGAATCAAAGTTTGGTCAACTCTTGATCATTAAAAACATGCACAATTTAAAAAACATTGTTACTTAATGTCCTACACTCTGATTTTCTTATGCTTATGGTAAAATTGGGTTGTAATCACAAAACCAGAGTGAAAAACAGGATATGCAAGTAACCCAGAAACAAATAAGATCGTAGTGGAAAACCAGTGTATGATTTAAAAGTGCAGTAGAGTTCACTGACAAAGTGGATCATACAGAGGAAGATGAAAATCAAGAGTTGACTCTATGGATAGTTGAATTCCTCCTCTGGATTCCTGTTAGTGGGAGTCTGTAGCATAATTTTAAAATGATTTCTTACAGAAGGAAAGAAGCCAGAGCAATTACTGAAAGGGTCCTGCTTGCTGATGGGTCGAACCAACAAGGTGCGTCTGTTCAGCTTGTCGGTACAGGAAAGGAAGACACCTCCACATTGCCCCAGAGACCAACACTCTTCCCCAAGGCTTGAGGTGATGGACAGGAGCAAAGAAGGTGAAAAGACAAAAAGCAATAAAAGCCATAAGCAAAAAAATCTAGATATTTTAAATTTTGCTCAAGTTTGCATAGGTTCAGGTTTGAGCCACTGCTAGGTATGGCCTCTGTCTAGACCATCTTCTGCAAAAGCATTGTTAATGGAAGTAAATGAAAAATAATTGCTTTTAGTATAAAAGTACTACTTTTAGTTTATCATAAAGGACAATCCAACAAGAACTCATTTATGAATAGGAGGAACTTCTAAAAAGTCAACATAATAATACATTAATGATAAAGTATTTTAATAAAAGCAATCCTACCTTTGCTGTTTGAAAAATTTTCTTAATACCTATAACAGGAAAATGGTTACAAAACACAAACAGCTTAAAGGAACAATTTTATTTTATAATGTACTTTTGGAAGAACAGGTCAAAAAGAATTTACTTTGAGCTCTAATTCTTATAACTATTAGTCCTATTGCATGAAAGAACAAAGATAAACAGTTTACAATATATTTTTAAAAAATCATAATTACTAAATGAGTCTCACCACAGGTTTTTCTTTGCACTGTAGAAATACTCCTTCAAAATGTCCTGACTGCCAACCTTCCCCTGGCCTGGAAAACATAAGTTCACCTTATCTGTTCTCTTCAATTTTTCTGAGTTAAAAAATTGAGCATACATAACTATTTCAAATAGTTATTATATAAACAGCACTACACTGAACTAAAACACGGATCTGACAATGCAATCAAGAACAACTTATATTAGCACCACATGCTCGTCGTTTTGCATGGAAGCATTTGTCTTAATGGTAAAACTGTATACTTACTGATTGATTATTTATTTCTATCTCATCCATAAAACTATCAGGCCCATAAGGGCAAGACTGACGTCAATTTTTGTCAAACACTGTATCCCCAGTGCTTATTATTAGCACAGTGTGCATAATACACACCCAATAAATATTTTGACTAAGTGAATGAATAATTATCTAAAACTTAGATGAATTTAACAGTAAAGTCACTGATGATAATAGAAGATACATTATAATATTCACATCATCAGGAAATGATCTCAGCTATAACATAATAATCATGTATCATCTGCAGAAATCACTTTCATATAAAGACATGCTACTCATGAGGACCTAAGGAACTGAACATTCCATTATCAAAGAGCAATTCATGATTCATGGCTAAAGAATAAAAACAATTATCATTTGCTTTGTAACATACTACTAATAAAACAGAGTTTAATATATAGCCAGCAAAATATTTTGAACTTCACAATTATGACACAACGTTTTAGCTGGACAGATGTGATGGTCACTGACATAAGCAATACAATATAAGTGATAAGCAATATGATAAATAATCAAAATTCAAATGTTTTTAATGTAGAATTAGAAACATATTCAATAAAAAACATTCTATTTTTAGGTTCTATGATGTAATAGTAAAGGTATAGAAACATATATGCTTCTGCAGGGATTCAATAAATAACTGCTGAAAGAATATTATAAATTCCAAAAAAAAAATAGACTTTAAGGCTGTTTCTACACCAATATGAAATTGAAAATATGATGCTGTGTAAAATTTTTTTTTAAATGTGTGAATTTTATGGTATGTAAATTATATTTCAATTTAAAAAATACAAATTCCAGAGTTGTATTCTAAAGCAAAAAAACAAAACAAAACAAAAAAGCAAACAAAAAATACAAAAAGCATTTTTTTAACTTCATTTGGGAAAAATTAATGACAAAATTGCTATGCATCTTTGTGAAGATATCTAAAACTTTACTTTTTTACTACCATTATTTATTATTATAACAAATATGTATATATTAAATATATATAATTTAAGTATAAATTATAATTGTTTACATCATACTTTTGATAAAAATTTACTAGGGAAAGAAAAATTTGGTTCTAGGAAGATCCACCACATGTATATTAATCATGTGTGAGACAAGAAAAGTCTCTGAAGTACAAAGGGCCATGAGATGTCACTACTCCATTTCAATCTGTGATTATTCTAGTATGGAGAGGGGATGGAGAGTACACAGCAAAAACCAAAGCTATCAATCATGTCTCCAGCAAATTTGCAAATATACAAAATAAAAAATTGTGTGAGATGACAGAAAAAGCAGCTTATTTCATTTAATATGGCAATATGGGTCTTCATTAACAGACTTGCCATCTTATGAAACAAAATTTTGTTATATTCCACATATGAATGAATTCCAAGGAAAACCGATCAATTTATCTGTGAAGAACCCTCTTTGGAAATAAGTACAGTATTTTTTAAAAAGACCCAAATTAAAATATAAAAATTCTTATATAGACTGTGTCCAAATAAAGTATAGCTTTTCCCGCATTCATTACACATTATTTACCTGCTTCTATAGTGATCAATATTGAAACTCTCTATTTTACATTTCACTTTGGTATATACATCCTGAACATCTATGGAAGCACTGAGGTCTTCTAGTTCACTGACCATGCAAAGCTCTGCAACAAGAGGCAAACATTAAAATCAGCATAGGCCTCACAATCAATATTAAAACCTTCTATTTTAGATTAAATTCATATATATATTCTTGATATCTACAGAGGAAGTGAGACTTTCTGTTCATTAACCACATAAGATCCTACAACACTAAGGAAAAGTAATAAAAATTCAGGTATTATATTCAATATATTAGTACTGCTAATAGAAATCACCTAAGTTAGATCTAATGATGTTTATGTGACAGTTATAAATAAAACTAAAGTCTACTATTTCTTCTAAAAATAGTGTTTAATATTTTATCTTTCCAGTAGAGAAGAGAAGTAACCCTGTACCTGTGCCTTTATTCTCAGGATCTGGAGCAAAGAGTTTTATAGTAATTTTGGGGAGCACCCACTGCATCCACAGACTAATCCGTCCACTGGCTCCACCAATGTTACTTGTAGTTTGTTCCAAAGTCACAGAATCTGAAAATGGTGAATCATCACCTGCTTGTATAGAATCTCCCTGGGATGAGAAAAAAACGACTGTGTAACAAATAAAAATAACCTTAAAAATTATATAAAATTTGAAATTACCACTGATAAGTATTCCATAACATATATTTGCTAACAATAAACATTTAAATGCTTATGCTGATACATGTTAATAATATATGTACTAATCGCATGTTTTTTTATAGTTGAAATGTCCAGGCATGTCGTTCCAGTCTTCTCAAGAGTACTAAGATCTAGAACAAGTTTGGGTTGTACCAATGGGTATTTCCTTAGAGAACAGGGTCTGCAAGCTAAGCTATAGCCAGGGGCCAAATCTTGTCTATTTTTGGAAATAAAGTTTTACTAGATCACAGCCATACTCATTCATTTACCTATTGCCTATGGCTGCCACGTAGCAGTTAGGTAGTTCCTATAGAGATGCTATGGTCCACAAAACCTAAAATATTTAAAATCTAGTCATTTATAGAAACCAGAGGTTTGTCTACCTCTGCTATGAAGTACTTATGTGAATCTACAATATCCATAGCAAATTGATTAGCATAATTAGCATGGCTTAAGAAACAGAACATTTATCATGCCTCGCATATTTTAATATAAGAAGACATTAAAAAGTTGGATTTGACAGATTTTTAAAAGAATTTAAGTAATCTCTATATCCAACATGGGGTTCAAACTTACAACCCAAGATTAAGAGTCACCTGCCCTACTACTAAGCCAGGCACATGTCCCAACAACAGATTCTTAAAAATGATTCATATGGCTAAACAGTTAGAGGTAAAGAGCATGAGTTTATTCAACAAATACATAATGAATTATAAATATGTAAGTTCCCGCATTTGGTACTAACAGACTTTCTGTAAAAGGTTCATTTGGTCATCATAGTTTTAGTTAAATCTTTTCAGCAGCTGTTAAGTGGGCTGGAGAAAAATAAATCCTGGTATGGAATTGAATAGCTTCAGCCTCAGAAGCAGGAAGACATGGTGCCAGGGACAGTGATCAGTCACTCCTATATTCTATATAGGATTAACTACCAAGTATTTGGGTTTTTAAAATTCCAACTTTGCTGTCCATTTAAAACCTTGAAAAACACACATTCTCTGAGATTTGATCGAATACACTATAGCATGCTTATTTTTTTAAAAGATGTGTATGTACTTTTAAACTTTAGTTATATGTACTTAAACTCAGTCTGGTAGGCAGCATGATATATTAGGGTTAAGGACTTCTTTAGACCCTAACCGTGGGATTTAATCTCTTGAAGTTTGTTTCCTCCTCTGCAAAATGGTTATTTTGATATTTATCTCTTAGAGTTGGTAAGAAGAAATAAGAACATAAATGTGAAGTGATTTACACATAATAAGAAATTTGTAACTAGTAGGTATAATTATCACCATCAAACTGAACTACAACTTAGAAATTGTATACTCAAAAGTCTTACAGAATTTGGTATTAACACTCTCTTGCCTTTCTCATTTTGTTATCTTTCTAAATTCAACACATTTTCCTTTGCCATATGACCTCCACTTATAATAGTTTGTTTTTGCTTTTAATGTCTCAAACAAGATGTTCACTTCCTATGCTAAGGAGTCATGACCAGTAGTCAACAGGCAGAACAAGAAATTTCTTAAAATTTGATAAGAAGATAACATAATGTGGTGAGTATCTGTTTTCTATGCAGAGTTTCTCAGAGCAGAAGCCACTAATCTGGCAACTCAGAGCAGGGACAATGAGCAAAATCTCATACAAAACCAAACCACAATTTGTGCTCTCACTACCACAAACATACCATCTACTCAGGTCTATTTAGTGTCTACATGAAGTGTTTACCTGAATCAATGTTCTGTAATACCTGTCAATCAGAAGGAGATTTTAATTTCCTTGAATCCCCAGAAGGAGACCAAACGGGGATGATTTTCACAAAAGAACAGACAAGTACTTATTATTGGAATACTCAGGCCCAGGCATAGCAAAACAAAAGTGTCCTGTGATGTACTGTGACAGAAAATTATAGACTTAAATCTGAAGATAGTGTAGTCACTCCTTGTTCCACATCATCAAGCAAAGCAGACAGCTCACTCTGTCTCAGCTCACTGAGAATTTATGTTCTCACATAAATTCTTTTCCAAAGTAAGTAGTCCTAACTCTGCTATCATTGAAATTCTTACAATTTGAGAAGGTATACAAAAATTCAGGGTTTTGGTTGCTGCCTGAAGTAACACAACACCTAATGAAAAGCACAAACTAATCCCAGAAAAGGATGTATTTTACGAAGTCAAATTCAATAAAAGACACATAATGTAGTCAAGATGCCTTTCTTTATGGGTAGGTTCTTAGAGCAAAAGCATTCATAAATTAAATTACCCTTCAAGACTTAGAAGAACATCATACTCCCAAGAATGGGAACTGCAGAGAAAACGGCACCTCAAGTCAATATGACCTAGTTTTTTAAAAAAGTATTATTAGGTATGTTCAGTAGGAATGTTAAGAAAACTGTGGCTTCAAATTTAATAAGTAAGCACTCCTAAAAAAGACTTTTGCTTTCCTTCCTCACACAGTTCCAATTTTCCTTTTGGATTTACAACATTTGGTGTGGTGTTGTTAAATATGTTTGTGCATTAATTTTCTGCTCGATTTCCAAATCTATAGCAAAAATTGAGCCAGAATTGGAGATGCTGAACTATTTTCCCACACCTCTTTATGCCAAGTTCTAAAATATACAGTTCAATTCTTTCACCATTTTGTCGCAAATTGACCAAAAGAACTGAGTTTATTTTTCTAGCTGAATTTATCTTTGTTCATCTGGAAGAGCAAACACTGCAGCCCTTCATCCTTGGCCTGCTTCAGAGCTCAGGGATGATCATAGTTTTGGCCACACTGCTACTCTCCCTTATCAAAATAACTCCAGCATTCTTGTTCAATCACAAAACTTCCCAAAGGGCTAAACACTTCCACCACGGTTTGTACTTAAGTCAACAGTAACAAGTGGCCTGCTGTGGTTTCCACTACCTTTGGTCTCACTATTTCAATGCAAGGGTGGGAAAAACGATGAACTGTTTTTAAGCTTCGTACTTACGCGTCTTACTCCTATTTCCCCCTCTACAACCATCCAGATTGATATTCAGGAAGCTAGAGTTAAATTCACTGAAAAATATGGTACTTCCTATCAACATGTCAACATAAAAAGAATCACTCATAGTTTAAAGTATAAATCACCCAAGGTTCATATAAACAAATACTTCTCTTCTTCTTAATACAAACAACTGTAAAGAGTGTGCTTTTTAAAACCAGATTCATGTATAGTGAATTCTTTATAGCCAAAATAATTAATATATTTGGCCTGACTCAGCAAGAAAAACAATACTTTAAATAGTAAATGTTTTAAAATTTTTATTAATGTTTTTGAATGCAGATATTAGAAATAAAAAATTCAAAACTGTGATTTCAAAAAATTTCCCAGATATATAAATTGATATAAATAAGCACAAGAAATGTAAGGTGGCAAAAAAAAAAAAAAAAAAAAACTTAAAGACAGAAAAAAAAAAAAAAAGAAATGTAAGGTGGCTTCACAGCAATTTCTTTCTAGATATATCTCCCAAGGCAAAGGAAACCAAAGTGAAAATAAACTACTGAGACTTGATCAAAATAAAAAGCTTCTGCACAGCAAAGGAACAATCGACAAAACTAAAAGGCAATCTACAGAATGGGAGAAAATATTTGCAAATGGCATATCTGATAAAGGGTTCATATCTAAAGCACATAAAGAAATTATAAAATTTGGGGTAACTGAGTGGCTCGGTGAAGTGTGCAACTCTTGATTTTGGCTCAGGTCATGATCTCAGCATTGTGGTACTGAGCCCCGTGTTAGGCTCTGAGCTTTGCATGGAGTCTACTCTAGATTCCCTTTCTCTCCCTTTGTCCCTCCCCCCACTCTCTCTCTCAAATAAATAAATCTTTTTTTTTAAGATTATTTATTTATTTATTTGACAGGGAGAGAGATCACAAGTAGGTAGAGAGGCAGGCAGAGAGAGAGGGAGAAGCAGGCTCCCCGCTGAGCAGAGAGCCCGATCCCAGGGCCCTGAGATCATGACCTGGGCTAAAGGCAGAGGCTTAACCCACTGAGCCACCCGGTCAGCCCTCAAATAAATAAGTCTTTAAAAACCCCACAAAACTACCCTATCATCCCACAATTGCATTATAAGGTACTTACCCAAACAACACAAAAATGTTAATTCAAAGGGGTACAAGCACCCCAATGTTTATAGCAGCATTATCAGCCAAATTATGGAAAAAGTCCAAGTGTCAATTGACTGATGAATGGATAAAGAAGATGTGGCATATATATATACAATGGAACATTACTCAGCCATAGAAAAGAATGAAATCTTGTCATTTGTAACAACCTGGGTGGAGCTACATAGTATCATGCTAAAAAAAAGTAAGTCATAGGAAGACAAATACTGTACGCCTGAAATGAATATTGCACTGTATGTTAGCTGGAATTTACATAAAACCTTAAAAAATGTAAGGTGACCTCAGATTGGTAGGTTAATTTATATAACTCTTTAGATTTAAAAAGCAAAATCAAGTAAATCAATAATTGTGATGGTGAATATGTGAATATGATTATTTGGAAATAGGAAAAGCATTACAAAGTATTTTATTGATGTATGCAAAGGCTAAAAAATAAGCTCCACTTCTCTAATCTATTTTGATATATTATTTTTGTCTTCCAACAGCTATTCAGTTGATCAGATGATAATCTAAATGCAAAACTACCACATTTTTTTAAAGTAAGCTCCACCACCACAGTGGAGTTCAATATAGCGCTTGAACTCCCGATCCTGAGATCAAGAGCTGAGCTGTGATCATAAGTCAGATGCTCAGCCAACTGAGCCACCCAAGTGCCCCATGATTCCCACATTTTGAATAAAAATGTCTTCCTATATGTTGAATATAAAACCATTTAAAGATAAATATTGAATGAAACAAGTCTACTTAAAGGGGAAGATTTAAAACGATTACAATACATTCTTAAAATAACAACTCAGTATTCAAACTAAATTTAGCTTTTTTTTTTTTTTTAAAAAGACTTAGTTATTTGAGAAAGAGGGAGCATGTGCATGAACAGGGGAGGGGTAGAAGGAAAAGAAGAGAGAGAATCTTCAAGCAGATTCCCTACTGAGCCCAATCCTGAGCTTGATTCCATGACCCTAAGATCTTTTTTCTTTTTAATATTTTTTAAAAAATTTTTATAAACATATAATATATTTTTATCCCCAGGAGTACAGGTTTACAAACTTCACAGCACTCTCCATAGCACATACCCTCCCCAATGTCCATAACCCCACCCCCCTTTTCCCAACCCTCCTCCCCGCAGCAACCCTCAGTTTGTTTTGTGAGATTAAGAGTCACTTATGGTTTGTCTCCCTCCCAATCCCATCTTGTTTCATTTATTCTTCTCCTACTCCCTTAACCCCCCATGTTGCGTCTCCACTTACTCATATCAGGGAGATCATATGATAGTTGTCTTTCTCCGATTGACTTATTTCACTAAGCGTGATACCCTCTAGACCCTAAGATCTTGACCTAAGCCGAAACCAAGAGATAGCTGCCTAGTTGAAGTTGACTAAGCCAAGCAGATGCTCCAAACTAAACTTACTTTCTAAAGGGTTGTTTGAAATAATATCTTGACATAGCTTACTGCTTAATATTATTGTACCATAATAAGTAAAAAACTGACAAAAGTTTTGCTATAGAAGTTAATGTCAAACAACTTCTCAGTCCAATATGCACTTCTGTTTTTCAATAAATGTCTCAACAGATATAACTGACATGTAACATTGTAATAGTTTCAGGTGTACAAGATCATTATTTGTATATACTGTGAATGATCACAATAAGTCTTGTTAACATCCATCACCATGCATAGTTACAAGTTATTTTTCTCTTGTGATGAGAACTTTTAAGTCCTACTCTCTCACCAACTTTCAAACACAGAATAGAGTATTATTAACTCTATAGTCCCTGCTGTACATTATATCCCCAGGACTTATTTTATAACTGGTAGTTTTTGACTTTTGGCCACACGTAATTATTTTTCCTATTAGTCACTTTAAATTTAACTGAAAATAAATGTTTTAAATAATTACCGCAGACTAACAAATGAAGCACCTCATGTAAGATTTTTTTTTTTTAATTTAAATTCTCATTAGTTACCATACAGTGTAATATAAGTTTCAGGTGTACAACAGAGTGATTCAGCCCTTTGCTGAGCAACACCATTTGCTTGTCACAAATGCCCTTCTTAATCCCCATCATCTCCTTCACCCATCCCTTCACCCACCTCCACCCTGCTAACCACCACTGTTTCTCTCTCATTCTGAAGGGTCTGTTCCTCGGTTTGCCTCCCTCTCTTTTCCCCCTCTTTGTTCCTTTGTCTTGTTTCCTAAATTCCACATATGAGTAAAATCATCTTTCTCTGACTGACTTATTTCACTTAGCATAATACTCTCCAGCTCTATCCATATTGTTGCAAATGGCAAGATTTTATTCTTTTCCATGGCTGAGCAATACTTGTGTGTGTGTGTGTGTGTGTGTGTGTGTGTGTCATATTTTCTTTAAGCTAGGCTGCATAAAGCTATTTTAATCCCTGAATCAATGAAGAATAGAAGTCAAATTCTGCCATGAACCAAAGCTTCCAACATGAGAGGTTAATCTGACAATTTTTACTTTTGGTTGAGTTGTAAATCAATATTCTAACATGGACTCAGTATTTTATATTTTTTGCTGCATACTAAAATTTTTGTCCCCCTTCTGTATAATACAGAATTGTCTCTAGGAAACAGAATCCATTATGCACTAAATTTCCTGGTCCACCTATCTATTATGCGTGTATACATATCCATGCCCTAATTCAAATATTTTAAAATTCTTCTAAGGATAAAGAATGTTATCTTAAATATTTAAAATTTTGTAAAACGCTGAACATACATTAGGCCAAGTATCCAATTTAAGAGATTAGAAAAAAACAGGAGCACCTGGGTGGCTCAGTTGATTAAGTGTCTAACTCTTAATTTCAGCTCAGGTCATGATCTCAGGGTTATGAGATGGAGTCCCGCGTTGGCCTCTGTGCTGGGTGTGGAGCCTGCTTAAGATTCTCTCTCCCCCTCTGCCCTTCCCCATCTCTCTCTAAATTAGAAAAAGGAAAAGAAGAAAAAAAAAACCCTACAGGATAAAACAGGAAAAAATGTATTTTTTAAAAATTTACTATTTCAAGAGAGAGTATGTGGAGGGGCAACGGAAGAGGGGGAAAGAGTGAGAGAATCTCTAGCAGACTTCCTGCTGAGCAGAGAGCCCAATATGGGGCTCAATGATTTTATACTGCCAGAATGTTTAAAAGAAACTTCTCATTGTACAAACTATTTGTACAAAATTAACAGTAAAGGGTTTTCAGGCTAGTAACCTGGATTCCCTCAAGAAAGCAAACACACAAAATCCTTTTATGGGAAGAAGGCTTCAACCATAATATAAAAGTCTCATAGATAAAGTTACACTAATGAAACACTCCCAATACAAGGTTACATAACACATAAGGAAACAATCTATTATGAATAAAAGTTAAAAAGACAACAAACAAAAGATTAGACTCTCAAAATATTCAGACAACAGATCTGATAAAAAAAAATACTTCTGTTTAAAACAATAGGAAAAAAAATAAAAAGCTCATTATATAGCTCATTATATAGCTTTATGAATTTATATCAAAATATATTTACAGTGACTTAGTAAATTATATACATGCCCTGTTCTATAATAAATCAGATTTAACTTAGTCATAATGAGTTGACATTCCCAATTCATTTAACATCCACATATTCAATAGCAATGTGTTTGAAACCTGCTGTGCGCCAAGCACTGTACTGATCACTTAAATTAGGGTTATCCTCTGATAGAAAGATAACAGGGAACGGATGGTAGTGTAGAGTTTTTATTTCACACCTAGTATAGTGCTGAAATAATATAATCATTATTTGACATCTTTACCTCTGAATCAATGGAAGCCTTTCAGTCTAAATCATTTTACTTCTACCTTATTAAAAACTTAACACATATTTCAGATAAAAAACAGCATAAAAAGCACATATAACATAGAAACAGAAAAAGCAAAAAAGCATCAATTTTTCACTATGTCTTTTGCTATTTGTACAAAATTTATTAGATCTAAAACATAGTTCCCTTCACACAAAATTATTGGCAAAAGAGAAAATTATGTCCATCTTGAAAATATTATCTAATATTTAAAACTTTAAGTGGAATATTTATTTAATATATTACTGGAAGTCCTAGTCAGAACAATCAGGGAAGATGAAGAAATAATGGGCACCCAAAATGGAAAGGAAGAAATAAAATTATCTTTGTTCACAAAAAACATGAGCTTCTATGTAGAAAACCCTGAAGATTACACACAGACACACACACATACACACACGCGCACAAATTTTAGAATTAATAAATTCAGCAAAATGTGTTTCTATATACTAACAGTGAACAATCAGTAAAGGAAACTAATAATACAATCCCATTTAAACTGAATCAAAAAGAATAAAATACTGGGGCACCTGGGTAGCTCAGTCGGGTGAAAGTCTGACTCTTGCTTTCCACTCAGGTCATGATCTTAATGTTGTAAAATCAAGACCTGCATTGAGCTCCATGCTAAGCATAGAGCCTGCTGAAGAATCTCTCTCTCCCTCTCTAAATAAATAAATAAATAGAACAAAATACTTAGGAATAAACTTAACCAAAGAGGTTTAACTCTTGTATGCTGAAAACTATAAAATATTGCGAAAGAAATGAAAAAAATATGCACATAAATGGAAAGATGTTCCATGTTCATGGATTGGAAAGCTTAATGGTTAAGATGGGGAGTTATTATTTAATGGGTATACAATTTCAGTTGAGTAAGATTAAAAAACTGGATGATGGTGATGGTTGCACAACAGTGCCACAGAATGGTACATTTAAAATTGTTAAAATGGTAATTTTTATGTGTATTTTACAATAAAATGTAATTTTATTGGTGTAATTTACACTAAAAAATTGACATAAAAAAGTTAAGTGGGACATAAAATCATAATTAACAATATGTCAATATTTAACAATAGTTGACAATAACAATAGTGGAATTGAGGAAATAACCTAGAAAGAAAATAGAGGCTTATGAATGTGAAAAAAGGGGAAAAACCAAAAACCAAAAACAAAACAAAAAGTGGTTCAAAGACATGGAAACAGAAAAAGTTCTAGAAAGAGAGACTAAAGATAATGTAGAAGAATTTTCTCAAGTGATATTGTCCGAGAACATTCCAGAACTGAAAAAATATATACCACAAAACCACAAGTGCTGAGTGGGATAAATAATACATCTATACTTAGTGGCAACAATTTACTAAAAAAAGAAAGATTTATCAAATGCACTGTGTCCCATAATTCATATGACAGTATACATTATAGACTTGGGTAGAAATGCAGAAATTTTCATTTCAGGTTTGCTACTTATTCTCTCTCTGACCTCAAGCAAATTACTTAACCTCTGTAGCCACAGATATTTTAGTCTAAAAGGGAAATGATAATATTACCCACCTCATAACATTGGTTTGAGAATTAAAAGAAATACTGCTTGCAATGTGCACAATAGCCAAGCTAGGAAAGAACCTAGATTTCCATCAACAGATGAACAGATAAAGAAGATGTGGTACATATATACAATATAATACTATGCAGCCATCAAAAGAAATAAAATCTTGCCATTTGCAATGATGTGGATGGAACCAGAGGGTATCATGCTGAATGAAAAAAGTCAATCAGAGAAAAACAATTGTCATATGATCTCTATGACAGGAGGAATTTGAGAGGCAGGGTGGAGAGTCATGGGGGGTAGGAGGGAAAAAATGAAACAAGATGGGATTGGGAGGGACACAAACCGTAAGAGACTCTAAATCTCACAAAACAAACTGAGGGTTGTTGGGGGAAGCGGGGTAAGGATCAGGTGGCTGCGTGATGGACATTGAGGAGGGTATGTGCTTTGGTGAGTACTATAAAATGTGTTAGCCTGATGATTCACAGACATGTGCTCCTGGAGCAAATAATACATTATATATTAATTAAATAAAAAAAAAGAAATACTGCTAGTAAAGTACTTAGTTTAGTGGGTACTCCAAAATATAAAGCTAATGTAAATCTCCTCCATAAAATTTTTGCATTAGGCCCTGAGGTCAGCCATATTTCTATATATAAATTATGCAATGGCAACATTTTCAGTTTAATCTAGGGTATGCCTTTTATGCTCCTAGCTCTTATAAAGATGAGGACAATACTGAGACGTACTCAGAACTAAGCAGTCAAGTAATCAGTCAAATAACCCATGAAACTTGACAACAGATTTTCTAAAACCTGTTTTGGATTAAATAACTATGTCATTATGATTTAACTTTTAATTTTCTCCTTGGCCCTGGCTGTATGAAGAAGAGTGTATCACAACAATTAAAGCATATATCACAATTGTCCTATGCTTCTATAATACTACTATTTTGAAATAATGGGAGAGCAAGGTAGAAAATAATTATAAAACAATCTCAATGTAACAATTTTATTTAAATCTAACAACAACTAGTTATGGGACAATAACAAAAATATTAAAAGTAAACTCAGAGCTTCCTAATTACTGTGTGGAAACACAATGGGATGTGTCACAACTATGCTGAGACATAGATCCCTTGACTTTAAGAATCATCGGACAGGATCTGAGGTAAATGGAACTTCCAGTGACTTAGAAATTTTTCTGATAACTTCATACACAAATATCATTTTCTATATATTCAATGGCGTGAAAAAGGTAGGGAAGCACTGCTCTAACTAACCACACAATTTATACTTAAATCTGTATACAGAGACTTCTGTTGCTTACATGATAGTATTGTTCATAAAATGTCTTCTTAGAATCAAAAGATTATTAGGATGATAACTACCAAAAGGAGAAAAGGGATGCTAAGAGCTTTCCAGGAATGCCATGTCCAAATAGGAAGAAAGGTTTTTAAAATGGATTAACACAAAATATATGTGTACACTCTACCCTTTGTCCTTCCTAACCCCATTTATTAAGTAGCTTCTCCAGTGAGAGAACAAAGTTTATTTCATTTAGTAAGTAATATACAGGCACATTCATCAAAATTATAAAAAATTTAAAAAATGGAATTCAAGGGATCATGGTAACATACCTAACATACTAGAACTCAAAAGTAAAGTAACGAAAATTACAAAGACCATTACACACAATTCTAGCTGCATAACAAACAAAGAAAAATCAGAAAATGAAAACTTGGACACAAATTTTGAATTCTGGATAAATTAAACCACAGACTGAGTCATAGATGTAGCATTCATACACACAGGAGAAAACAAGGATTGTATTTTCAGATGTCATCATTTATAGGCTAATACTCTAAGGAGAAATTTAAACTCAAAGGATACATAGCTAACCCTGATCTCCATCTAACAACTATTATCTTGAGAGCATGGAGGGAAGTTAAATATTTAATATTTAATACACAGACACCTTTTATTTGTAAAGTTAGATTCAGCCCTAATACTGGTTATCATATCATAACAGTCTTCACAAATATCTTCCTGCCATGTATGGAAATAAAGCAGCTAAATTATTTTAAGATATTTCTCAGAGAACAAGTTTCACAAGTAATTGTATGTTTCAAAACCATATCAGACTACTCACCTCTTTTCTTGACCACACTATGTAAACAAGAGAAGATGGTACATTCTGAAAATATTTGCTACTTTTTCTTCCATAAGTCTGTGTTACCATCTGTAAGCTGCTTTACATGGTCTTCCTCCAATAAATAAATCTTCTGCAGTAAGATTCTTTCATTTACACATCTTCTTCACACAGGTCAGATTAAATTCATAGCTAATCCTTTCTTGATCAAAACTCTTCACAGTGTAAAGATAGAGGGTACATACCCCAATATCATAAAAGCCATTTATGAAAACCCATAGTGAATATCATTCTCAATGGGGAAAAACTAAGAACATTTCCCTTAAGGTCAGGAACACAGCAGGGCAGTCCACTATCACCACTGCTATTCAACACAGTACTAAAAGTCCTAGCCTCAGCAATCAGACAACAAAAAGAAATAAAAGGCATCTGAATTGGCAAAGAAGAAGTCAAACTCTCACTCTTTGTAGATGATATGGTACTTTATGGGGAAAACCCCAAATACTCTAGTCCAATACTGCTAGAACTCATTCAGGAATTCAGTAAGGTGTCAGCATATAAAATCAATGTACAGAAATCAGTTGCATTTCTATACACCAACAGCAAGACAGAAGAAAGAGAAATTAAAGAGTAATCCCATTTACGATCGCCCCCCAAACCCTAAGATACCTAGGAATAAACCTAACCAAAGGGACAAAGAATCTATACTCAGAAAACTATAAAGTACTCATGAAAGAAATTGAGGAAGACACAAGGAAGTAGAAAAATGTTCCATGCTCCTGGATTAGTACAACAAATATTGTGAAAATGCCTATGCTACCTAAAGCAATCTACACATTTAATGCAATACCTATCAAAATACCATCAATTTTTTTTTCAAAGAACTGGAACAAATAATCCTAAAATTTATATGGAACCAGAAAAGACCCCAAATAGCCAGAGGAATGTTGAAAAAGAAAACCAAAGTTGGCAGCAACACAATTCTAGACTTAAAGCTCTATTACAAAGCTGTAATCATCAAGGCAGTATGGTATTGGCACAAAAACTGACACATAGATCAATGGAACAGAATAGAGAACTTGGAAAAGGACCCTCAACTCTATGGTCAACTAATTTTCAACAAAGCAGGAAAGAATGTCCAATGGAAAAAAGACAGCCTCTTCAACAAATGGTGTTGGGAAAATTGGATAGCCACATGCAGAAAAATGAAACTGGAAACAAACTGAGGTTGCTGGTGGTAGCAGGGGAAGGATAGGGTGGCTGGGTGATGGACACTGGGGAGGGTATGTGCTATGGTGAGTGCTGTGAATTGTGTTAGAATGATGATTCACAAGCTTGGACCTCTGAAACAAATAACATATTTTATGTTAATAAAAAAAATCCATAGCTAACACAAAAATAATAAATCCACTAGAACATTTTCATTGTTAATGTTTATAACTCAATCAGAAAGAATTCTCAACATTCTAAATTTAAATTAATTTCAGTAATGTATGGAATTTATTTTTAAAATCAGAATTAATTTCTTTTTATGTGATTGGGAAAAAATCTCCCCTTTTTAATCTTTCTCTTTGTTAATTTCCCCATTTTGGCTAATGAAGACATCGTTCTTCTATCTTATCATATTGTAATACATTTACTAAAGCAAAATTGTTACTAATGTTACTAATCATTTTTAAGATCCATCTGAAATGTCACCTTCTCTGTAAAATCCCCATAGATCCCATAGAATAAATCTGTTAATCATACTCCTACAATTACAGGCCATGTTCATCTCTACTACATCTTGTACAGGGCCATTATGTTCTTTTGAGTAGGTTATACTGTACTTTGTGTGAATGGCAGTCCCTAGATGGGACCATTCCATGAGAGTGCTGTCTTTACTGGTCTTTCAGTGTTTTTTAAATGTTTCTTTCTAATAAAAAGCCACTCCCCAAAACAGGTAGTCACATTCATTTGGACATTCCTGTAAATAAAGTACTTAGCAAACAATCATTTAATGGAACACTTTCCTTTCTGCCAGGGAAATGTCTCTATTATCTAACTTCATTTATCAATTTCTTTTTTTTTTTTTATCAATTTCACTTGTACTATCCTTTGTCTAGCAATTTATCACTCCAAGCTTTGATTACTCTTCCAAAATATTCAAAAAGTGTATTCTGTGCAATGTTAATATGCAGAAAAAAGTCTTTGGTTAAGCAAGTTTGGACACTACTGCATTCAATACAGTGTTGTTGTTGTTGTTTTAAACTGCAGGAGCTTTTGTATTCTAAGAACATTAGGAATCTCCAAGAAAGAACTCACCGCTTTTACCCTAGAAATGATATGCCCCATTAACTTCATATGGCACAATTCTAGATTCTTGACCTATGCCTCATTTGGGTGGGTGGGGGTTGAACAAAGTAATACCTATCACTCAGGTCACTGTGTTTTTCAGAATTTAGAATGAGCAAGGTCAGAGAAGTTGCTTGTGCTGTTGTCTAATAAATCTATTCTAATATTAGAGCCTCAAAACAAGTAAAAAACAATGCCCATTTAAGTGAGTTTGATTGCCTTTACTGATTTGTTTGAAAAAAAAAATTCCTTTACTTGCTTCTTATTTCAATTCTGTATTTTGCCAATTCTTTATTTCCACAGGAAATGATATCTTTATGCAGAAACATAACTTCTACTTCTGTCTTTTCCAGTAGTTCTCAGTGGCGCAATTTCAGCCCCCTAGCGTGTGTTTTGGAAATGTATTAGGATGTTGTTCTTTGACTCAATGACTGGGTGTCACTACTGGCATTTAAAGGTTTGGAGTAGGGGAATCAAGAGGTTCTGTGAGAATAAGACTGTCCTGAAAAACAAAAATTATCTTAGAAAAAATTTTTTTAAAAGATTTTGTTGACTTATTCAAGAGAGACAAAGAGAATATGTGCAGGACAGGGAGGGGACAGAGGGAGAAGGAGCAGCAGATTTCCCACCGACCATGCAGCCCAACATGGGGATCAATACCAGGACCCTGGGAACATAAGCCAAAGCAGATGCTTAACTGACTGAGTCATACGGGTGCTCCCTAGCTCATGGAAATTTATACAAGTGAAAATCTTGTGTATCAACTTTGGAAATAAAATTGACTTCAGTTTTAGATCTAAACACTATTTTTTTTGGCATTTTCTGCACGACTTTTTTAAAATACCAACAGTTCTAGAAACATAACTACTGAAATGAAAAGAATATTGTTTTGTTCAAATCTTTACCAGGGTTGCCACTATTTCAGAAAATGACACCACCAATAAATGATGCCACAACAGTACTACTTGTGATATTGGATATAGACCTTCACAAGTCTATCTGTATCACTCACATTCACAATAATTATATGTACCTAACTACTTCATCAGATCTTCTTCTAACATAGTCTTGTCTGAACATTTGTATGTATATTGAAATACATGTTATTATACCTTGAATTATATTCTTTAATCTTTTGTATTTTAAGATATTAGATATTTTTGAAAATATGTGGATTATATTATTTTTTATTTTCATTTCAGGATAGTAAAGGGACATTATAAAATATTTGTTTTAAAAGGGCACTGGCATGTTGGCTGAAGTTAGGGTGCTAAAAGTGAAAAGAAGGTTTTCTATGATTGTAAGGGAGAAGGAGAGGACTTTGGGTCTGACAGGATTAAAAACCACTAATGGAAAGATGGTAAGAACACTGTGGTTTACAAAATGGGCAGGGACAGAGGGGGCAGGGGAAAGGAGCATGAACCTCATTTTCATTCAGTTGCTAAGTTTCCATACATCTGAGGAAACATACCTTTACCGTGTCTCAGTTTTTTCCATTTCAGAGAACCCCCCACTGTCCTGAACTACCCCACTACCTACTGAAAGTAATTAGAATTTTGGGACCTAAAAGGAACATTAATAAAGAGCCACTGCTACCACAGCTCTCCATGAGCCTTCAGAACCTGCCAGCTTCCACAGAAGTGAGGTCATCTTCATTCTCAATCCTGGTACAGAACTCTGCGGTATATATCACCCTTCACTGGCAACAGAATTTTTCAGAAACACTTACCTCAGTAGTAGTTCCAACCTCAGCAGATGGGCTGCATGTGCTGGTATCTGGAGGAATTGTGCCTACGCTGCTTCTCACCGGAGAACCAGGAGCCGGCCCTGCCATGGTTTCCGGATAGGCTGAGGAAGGACTGAGATTGCCTCTCCTCTGAATCTTATTCCAGACCTTATTCATGATCTCAGTTAGCTCATATAAGAGCTGCACCTGAGCAGAAGGAAAAAAGAAAAAAAGGGAAAATAAGCCTTTCAACTTCTAGTGACAATTAACTAAATTACTACATGTGAGAAAATTAAAACAAGTCTAAGGAAACAAGAATATATGGAAATAAAAATAAATAAATGGAATAAATGGAATAAATATATGGAAATAAAAATCTGTTAATGTACCACTAATCGTATTATATTGTGATCTATAAAATATTATATTATATAGTATAATTATACATATGATCATAAATATTTTATGATACTATGATTCTGATGAGATATACAGAGAAAATTCATGTAACAAGTTTATAACTTTAAGCATTTTATCATGATTTGAATTTGAAGATAAAATGAATTTACCCATAAAGTTAGCCACATATTCATACTGTGATATTTTATGAGCAACTTAGCATTTTTGTGGGAAAATCATGTTAATATGATAATAATGCTAACAAAACAGCTGATTATGGGAAAGTGGATTGCTTTTAATATATGACTAATAGAACATACACAAAGAAATGCCTCTGAAGCAGAGGTCAATATCAGAATTTCATATCAAATATATACTAGTAAATATGATTACTTAATTACCATTTTTATTTCTAAATGATTTCCACATTCAAATTCTCCTTATTTTTCTGAGGGATAAAACTGAAATGGAATTTCTTGCCCAGCAAAATAAAGTGAAAAAGAATGACATAACATAGAATAGTAAAAGGAAAATGTTACATATGAAACTTTGCTATAGATAAAGAACATAAACTATCCAACCTACTATTCCCCTTGGATTTGTCATTCCAATATTCAGAGAAAAAACTGTTTAACTTGCACATTGTTTGACTAAGTTCTAAGATATTTACATAAGATTTCATAAATAAGCATTAATCATGGAATTTGTATGACAACATATTGCCATATACTGTATAAAACAAGCCCAAGGAAAAAAATGCAAACAAAATATATAAGCAAATCCACAGCTGGATACCATATTCCGTTTGCCATAAAAAAAAGAAGTGAAATTCTCATATTTATAAGAAGTTTCAGCCCCAGGACACATCCAGATGATAAAGCTGGCTTCTTATGTGGGCAGAACAGATGCATAAAAACACTGTTGTCAACCCTTATTTGATATAAAACAGTACTTGGGTTACAGTTTTCTCTTGCTTTGTGTGTGATGAAGTCTCAAATCTCAGGTTATAGTTCTTTTTGCTTAAAAAAATATTCTAATGGCTAGAGATCTTACAAAAAACCTCTTAGAAAAATTTTAGTTCAAATTCTTTTGTCCTTCATAATCAAGACTAAGTTCCAACTAAAAAGAAAAAATTTTGTTGCTAAATATTTTGAAAAAAGATTATTTTACTTTTTCTTAAAGAATAAAAACTGACAAATAAGGAAAGCATAAACCAAAGAAAACAATTTCTAAATACTTCTAAGGGCATACAGTTTATTTATTTAAGAGAACTGATGTTTTTATTGTCACTATTTCTTATTTCTTTTAACAATTAGCCTTAAATAATTTGTATGAATGTCACTAAGTACATTGTATAGTTAATGTACCAAGCAATCACGGACATAAACTTTAAACATATTTTTATTTTCAAAGGAGAGAGCTGCTATCACAGAACTCAGACTTGCCAAATTCAAAGGTTTTAAAAACATAAAAAATTTAAAGATAAATGTTCAATTCTTATTCTCCAAGCTGTACTGAAAAGTATGCCAATTCAAGCCACAATGAGCTACCACTACCCACCAATTAAAATGGCTAACTATAAAAAGCCTAACCATACCAGTATTGGCAAAGAGGTAGAACAACTGAAACTCTCATTTACTGCTGATGGGAATGCAGAATTCAGAATACAGTTTGGTGCCTTCTGAAAAAGACATATACCTACCATATGATCCAGCCATTTCACTCTAGTGAAATGTTTCTAGTGTTTACTCTAGAAAAATGAAAGTCTATGTCCACACGAAAACGTGAACACAAATGTTCATAGCAATTTTTCTATAGTAATCTAAAACTGGAAAAAAATCTCAAATGCTTACCAACAAGTAGATAAACAAAATGCAATATATCCATACAAAAGAATGGTATCTATGAGTAAAAAGAAATCAATATGGATTCATGAAAAACAAGGCTTAGTCTCAAAATAATTATGCTGAATCAAAGAAGTGAGGCAAAAAAATAAGGGCGGGGAGAGAGTTAGAGACACAGAATACAACTGTATGACTCTATTTATACAGTATCTTAGCAAATGACAATTAATCCGAGACAGAATCAGTGGTTGTCTGGAACAGGAGAAGAAGTGAAATAGAGGATAACACAGTAGCAGAAAGAAACTTTTGAAGATGATGGATGAATGCATTATCTTGATTCTGAGAATGGTTTCGTGTGCCAAATTATATAGCATTAGATAATTTAAACGTGCAGTTTATTGCATTTAAGAATATCCTAATAAAATTTTAAAAATTTCTAAAAAATGAGTGCCCCATGAGGAGGTTTTACGTATATTTCTGAAAGTGACTAAATATTAACACCTTATATATCAAAAACTTACTGAATATAAAAAATGTAATATTTTACTTTTTAAAAATTAACTTTACATATACTTTTTCATTTTTTTTAAAGATTTTATTTATTTATTTGACAGAGAGGGATCACAAGTAGACAGAGAGGCAGGCAGAGAGAGAGAGGGAAGGCTCCCTGCTGAGCAGAGAGCCTGACGCGGGACTCAATCCCAGGACCCTGAGATCATGACCTGAGCCGAAGGCAGCGGCTTAACCCACTGAGCCACCCAGGTGCCCTACTTTTTCATTTAATGTATAACCAATCATAAAGGAGAGTTAATTGGACTGGAGAGGCTGAGATAATTCTCAAGGAGATACATTCCTGAAGGGCAGATGCAATTTAAGTGAAGGCAAAAGCCATTCCAGGCACAAGACTAGCAAGAGCAACAGCCAAGTGCAGGAAATGATATAGGGGCATGAAAAGAAAAGTTCTATCCAGTTAGGCAGGAAGAACTTGTTTTGCAGGGTATTAGGAGAGAGACTCAGATAAAAGAGTAACCATAGATAGAAGAAAACCATGGATACACAATTTCAATGGAAACCAAGCAGGAATGGAATTTTAACAAAGGATCACTAATCCACAGTGAACACCAGAGCTCTAAGTGAATACAAACTTAAAAAGTCTAGCTCATTTGGCAAGTAGGTTGTCACTAATTATTGGAGCTCAGTTTCCAAAAAAAAAGTTCTTGCCTCCAAAAATATTTTTAAAAAGACTCTTCATATAAAGCATAACCCTTACCCAGTCTAATTTTGCTTAAAGATAAAAATGAAAATCAGGGGCTCAGAAAAATTAAGAATGAGTGAGTGGTACTAGAATACAAACCCAGTTTTGTTTAAATTCAGTGCTGTTTTCCTAGACACTAATGTCAAATTTCAGAGCCCTTCTTAAAACTGAACATAACTTACAGCAATAAAAACTATGAATAAACAGGATAAAAAGCATAAACCCATTCTTTCTCTAGTTCTACATACTCACAACCCAAAAATGTAAAGATGGTTTTAGGTTCCTAGAAATGCCTTATAAGAAAATAAAATATATCAATTTATTGGCTAAGGGAAAATTTTATTATATTAAAGGGAAATTTTATATTAAAAACAGGATTCTACAGGGTCTTTTAATTTTAGAGTAAATATAATTTTTAAGATCAAAGAAACTAGTTTCTAAAGACATTAAAGAGAATTGTGTAACTTTGGTAACTGTTTAACAGTTAAGTTAAAGGGATGGGTTAATGAAAATCACCCTTAGAAAAAAAAAACTCTGAATATTCAACTGGGTTAAATATTTATATTGTCTAAGGCCCTTGAACAGCAATGAGTTCTAAGAACCGACACAGTAGTTCAGTTCACCATTGTTGATATACAGACCTACAGTAACATCTAACAGGATAAAGAATTTGTTCTGGGCATGCCCTACATACAGAGCTTGCCCTTTATTTTAAAATATATAAACTACTTGAAGGTTTTGTATCTAAGCAATAATGAATCAAATTAATTAATATTCCAGTATCAAAACTTCTGGTATCATTCTAATGGGTAAACCAAAAATTGGTATTTATGAAGAAAATATTTTCTTAAAACGGAATCAAGAATCTTATGTGCGGAGGTGAACCATGAGAGACTATGGACTCTGAAAAACAATCTGAGGGTTTTGAAGGGACGGGGGGTGGGTGGTTGGGGTACCAGGTGGTGGGTATTATAGAGGGCACGGATTGCATGGAGCACGGGGTGTGGTGCAAAAATAATGAATACTGTTATGCTGGAAATAAAAATAAAAAAAAAAAAAAAAAAAGAATCTTATGTACTGGCTATAAATCAATACTCCATAAAGCTTCTGAGAACGTATGCAAAATTTGGTGGGTATATACATTACTTTAGGAAACAGCCTCATAGCTTTTATCAGATTCTCAAAGAAGTCCATGGCACAAAAAGAACAAGAAGTACTGGCATTCACGAAAACAAAACCAAAACAAATGGATTAGTGAGAAACCACTCAAAAAAAAAAAAAAAGTTATTTTGAGTCATTAATCTTAAAAATAAATGATAAATTTTAGGATGCATGTGGATGCATTTTAGGGGCCCATGGTATTCTTTGTAAGGTAGGATATCCAGAAAATAAAAACAGACCTATAGATATATTTCAGTAAGAAAGATTAAACATTTTTGGTAAAAGAGGCCATGAAGGCAAATAACTGCATTACAAATACAGGGTTTGTATTTATAGAGCCTAAGGGAAGTTCTTCAAACTGCTAAGAAATTTAATAGAAAATGTAGGTAAATTATACAAATGATCAATTCATAAAACAAGTTCATTGGCCAATAAACATTCAAAAACTGTTCAATCTTATTCATAAACAGGAAAATACAAATTAATGTAAATAATATGAACTGTCAATTCACAAACACAATGGCCAATGAACATTTAAAAAGATGCTTGAACATCTGGTTTCATTTCCCCTCAGCCTGAGAGACATCCTTTAAGATTTCTTTATTTTCTTTTTTTAAGATTTTTTATTTATTTGACATAGAGAGAGCACAAGTAGGGGGAGCAGGAAGAGGGAGGGAGAGGGAGGAGCAGGCTCCCCACTGAACAGGGGCTCCATCCCAGGACCGTGGGATCATGACCTGAACAGAAGGCAGCCACTTAACCAACTGAGCCACCCAGGTGCCCTTCCTTTAAGATTTCTCACAGTGCAGTTCTACTGGTGATAGATTCCTTTATGTGAAAATGTCTTTATTTAGTCTTTATTCATAAACATTATTTTTTAATTTAGAATTTTGGGTTGATAGGCTGTTTTTATTTTTTTATTTTCACAATTTAAAGATGCTGCTCTAGGGGCACCTGGGTGGCTCAGTCAGTTAAGCAGCTGCCTTAGGCTCAGGTCATGATCCCAGGGTCCTGGGATCAACACCCGCATTGGGCTCTCAGCAGAGAGCCTGCTTCTCCCTCGCCCTCTGTCTGCCACTCTGCCTATTTATGCTATCTGTCTGTCAAATAAATAAATAAAATCTTAAAAAAAAAATAAAGATGTTGCTCTTTTGATCTTTATACTCAGGAGAAGTAATCAATCAAATCTTGGTTCTCTTGCAGTAATGCATTATTTTTCTCATGGTACTTTCAAGATTTGCTCTTTATCTGTGGCTTTTAACAGCTGCATTAAGATGTGTGCAGGCATGGCCTTCTTCATGTTGCATAGGACAGGCTGCCCCATGATGGCCCACTCTGACATGAAGATTATATTGAATTAAAAAGCAATCAAAACCCGGTAGATTCCGGTAAAGCTCTTTACCTCCCCCAGAACTGCCTCAAAGCATTTAGGCAGAGGACCTGCTCCAGGAAGAGAACTATGAGACTAAGAACTATAGTATGTTATGAACGAGGTATGGTAGACTGGGAGGAACATAGAGCAAGGCCTGCTTGATCAAATTCCTCTATGTCCCATTGTTTCTGAGTGGCCCAGTAAATATTCATTTACTAAACATTTGCTCTTTTTCATCTTCCTATAAATTGCATTCCTTTCCTCTGAAGTCCAGACCCCTGTTCCTTCACCTCAGTCCAAGATGACATATATACACAATTTTTTTTTTTAAGATTTTATTTGTTTATTTGACAGAGAGAGACAGAGAGGTCACAAGTAGGCAGAGAGGCAGGTAGAGAGAGAGGGAAAAGCAGGATCCCAGCCAAGGAGAGAGCCCGACGTGGGGCTCGACCCCAGGACCCTGGGATCATGACCTGGGCCGAAGACAGAGGCTTAACCCACTGAGCCACCCAGGTGCCCCTATCTTTGGAATTTCTATTTCTTGTGGATTCTCCACACATATGCTATTTTTTATTGTTGTTTCAGGTTTTTATTTAAATTTTACTAAGTTAACATATAAAGTAATACTGGTTTCAGGGATAGATTTTAGTCATTCATCACTTAATATAACACCCAGTACTCATTATAAGTGCCCATTACCCATTTGGCCTACCCCTCACCTCCTCCCTCCATCAACACTCTGTTCTTTACAGTTCAAAGTCTATTATGGTTTGCTTCCGTCTTTCTCCCTCCCCACCCTTATACTCATCTGTTTTGTTTCTTTAATTCTACATGTGGGTGAAATCATATGGTTTTGTCTTTCTCTGACTGACTTATTTCACTTTACATAATAGACTCTAGCTCCATAGATGCCCTTGCAAATGGCAATACTTCATTCTCCTCGAAGGCTGAGTAATATTCCATCGTATGTATATAAGTATGTACGACTGTGTTCTCCCCTAAGAGTTTGATGGTTTCCTTTCTCACATTTAAGTCTTTCAACCCAAATATTAAATTTGATTTTCTTCTGTTAATCTCTCTGATGTCAACTTGATTCTTAGTCCATCTAGAAGGACCTTGAAGGGACAGAATAGTCTTGCTCCCCAACAATGTGTTTATCTTATTCATCTTTGTTCTCCTCACTTCTGGATGAGGTCTATAGTATTGGACTTGTAGTACTTGAGATTCTCTCCTTCCCTCTCCCTCTGCTTCTCCTGCCTCCACGGCCCCCCATGCCACGCATGGTCTAATACATTAAAACTTTATTTTTTTTAATTTTTAAAAATGATTTTACTTATTTGACAGAGAAAGACACAGAGAGAGAGGGAACATGAGCAGGGGCGGGGTGGGGGGGGGGAGAGGTGGAAGCAGGCTTCCCGCTGAGCAGAAAGACCAATGTGGGGCTCAATTCCAGGACTCTGGGATCATGACCTGAGCTGAAGGCAGACGCTTAATGACTAAGCCACCCAGGCACCCCTTAAAACTTTATAAAACAAACTAAACACTTTCTCCTAGTATATGACTTTCTGCTATCTTATTGTGTCTTTCAAAGAGAAAATGTTTTTAAACTTGATTATGCCCAATATCAAAATCAATTTGGGAAGAGCTGCCCTTTGAACAATATTGACTGATCCGATCTATGAATAGGTATATCTCTCCAGTTAGGTTCTTTAAATTCTCCCAGCAATGCTTTCTGGTTTTCACAGTAAAACTTGGACATCTTTAGTTAGATTCATTTGTTCACGTTTCTGGGCATCAATGTAAGTAGAATGGATTCATTCCAGTTTCTAGTTGTTTGCTGCTACTATGCAAAAATACAACTGATTTTTATTCATTACTCTTGTCTCCTACAACCTTGATAATTTTATTAATAGGTTGTTAATTCCTCTAGGATTTTCTATAAAACATTTTATCATAAACAAATAGAAAGATCTTCACCTTTTCCTTATCTTTATGCCTTTTAATTTCCTTTGGTTTATTGGAATGGCTAGGACATCTAGTATGATACAGATTAAGTAATAAAAATCAGGCATTCTGGGTTTTTTTTGTGTTTTAGTGGAAAATAATTCAATATGATATTTGATTTCCTACATATATCCTTTACCAGCTTTGAAAAATTCTCTAATATTTGTAATTTGTTTAGAGTTTTTATCATGAATGGATGGTTAAATTTTGTCAAATGTTTTGCTTGCATCTATGGAAATTTTCATAGGATTTTTCTCAGCTCTTCTATTGATATGGTGAATTCTACTAAATGATTTTTTAATATTACACCAAATTTGAATTTCTAAGATGAATCCTACTTTATCACCATTTATTAATGGGGTTAAAGTGGGTTAAAGCCTCGCCTTTGGCTCAGGTCATGATCTCAGGGTCCTGGGATTGAGCCCTGCATCTGGCTCTCTGCTCAGCAGAGGGCCTGCTTACCCCCCGCCCACCTTCTGCCTGCCTCTCTGCCTACTTGTGATCTCTCTCTGTCAAATAAATAAATAAAATCTTTAAAAAAAATAAATAAAACAATTTGGGAAGGAATCTTTCATTCTATATCTCTGGAAAAAAATTTGTGAAAATTTCCTATTTTTTTCCCCTTGAATATTTGGTAAAATTCACCCACTGGGGCCTGAACTTTTCTTTAAAACTTATTTTGATATCACATTTAATTTCTTTTATAGAATTAAAAGGATATTCAGATTTTCTATTTTTTATATTTTTCTGTACAGTAATTTTACAGTAAAAATTTCTATTTCATCTAAATTGTTACACTTGCTGGCATAAAGTTGTTCATATTTCTATTATTTTTTTAAAAGTCTATAGGATCTGTGTGATAAACCTCCTTCTTCATTCCCAGTGGGTAATTTGCATTTTATCTTTCTCTCTTTTTTTATTGTACTAGTCTTCTCTGCTCTTATCTTTATTATTTTTGGCCTTTTACTTCTTTCGGGTTTACCTTGTTCTTTTTTTAGCTTTCTAGAGAGGACCCTTAAATGAATGACTTAAGATCTTTTTTCCTTTCTAATGTAAATATTGAAAATTATGTTTTTCCTCTGAAGATTACTTTACTATGTCCACTTTTTTTGGTCATTCAACCAAAATATTTTCTTACGTCCCAGTGATTTTGTCTTTGGTTCATAGATTATTTAGAAGCATCTTTATTTTCTAGATATATACAGTTTTTCTACAGTTTATTACTGATTTTTAATACATTTTGATTATGATTAGATAATACACTTTATTTTGATCTTGTAAACAAAATGAGACAAAGTACATCTGATAAAAACATGTAGTCCATGTTTGTTAGATACAGTGTTCCATAAATGTCAATTAGATCAAGATGAGTGTGTAGTATTTTTCATTCTTCTAGATCTCCAATTATTTACTTTTATCTGGTTGCTTTATCAATTGCTGAGAAAGGTGTTATAAACTCCCCTACTGTGTGTGGTATTTATTTTTCTTCTAGTTGCTTTAAAACTGCTGAGATTGTGAAAAAAAAGTTCTTACTATGCAGTACTGAATAGAATCATCTTTTTTTTCTTTAATTCCACCCATTTTTGTTTCATGTCATTATTTATCTCTGGTAATACCCTTTTTCTTGGGGCACCTGGGTGGCTTAGTAGGTTAAGCCTCTGCCTGTAGCTCAGGTTCAGGATCTCAGGGTCCTGGGATCAAGCCCAGCGTCAGGCTCTCTGCTCAGCAGGGAGCTGAAATTTTGTACACCCCCACCCAACCACCCCTCAACTCCACCCCCCTCGCCACCTGCCTCTCTGCCTATTTTGGTCTCTCTGTCAAATAAATACAATCTTTAAAAAAAAATACCCTTTTTCTTTAGTTTATTTGATATTAAAATAAGCAAGTCCAGCCATCTTACACTGTCTGTATGGTATACTGTTCCTATGCATTTATTTATATCTGTTTCTTTATGTTTCAAGTGCTTCTCTTTGAAGCAATATACAGTGGAGTCTTACTCTATAAATCTCTGCCTTTTCATAGGAATAGCTGGACCAGAGGTCAGCAAACTTTCTGCTAAAGGGTCAGATAGTAAATATTCTAGGCTTTGTGAGCCGTATTGTTTTCTGGGGCTGCTACTTAATTCTGCATAACTGCAACCTCAGACAAAATATAAAAACTGGGTTTTTTGGCCTGCAGGCTTTTGTTTGCTAACTCATGATCTAAACACTCCTAGTTAACATCATTAACATTTAACACTGTTGGTGAGAATAGCTCAGCTCTATCATTTTATTTATTTATTTATTTATGTTACAAGTTTTTATTTAAATACTAACTTTTTTACATACAGGGTAATACTGGTTTCAGCAGAATTCAGTGATTCATCACTTACATATAACACTTAGGGCTCCTCACAACAAGTACCCCCCTTAAAACCCATCACCTATTTAGCCCATGCCCTGCCTGCCTATACTCCATTAATCCTCAGTTTGTTCTCTATAGTTAAGAGTCTTTTATGGTTTGCCTCCCTCTTTTTTCCCCCCTTCCCCTATGTTCACCTGCTTTGTTCCTTAAATTCCACATATAAGTAAAATCATATGGTATTTATCTTTCTCTGACTTACTTATTTCACTTAGCATAATAGACTATAGCTCCATTTACATCGTTGCAAATGATAACATTTCATTTCTGTTTCTATCCAGTTTTTAAACTCTGTTACCATTTCTTGACTTTTTTAAAGATCATTTGAATATTTTTGGTATTCCATTTTAATATATCTCTTAGCCATATCTCTTTGTATTTTTACATTTTATTTTTAGTAGTTATTTTAGAAGATTATATGTTGAAAATTTTCATAGTCTAATTAGAGTTTACACTGTACCAGTTCACATGATATTTAGAAATCTGGCAGCCATTAGGTCCCTTTAATCCTCCATTAACCAGGCAGGAAGAAGAGGAGAAAGGAGGATGATATCAGTAAGGAGGCTGTATAAAATATGAAATAATATTTGAACCCACTTTAAAAAAATGCAGTCTAAAAATGAGCTTAGTTAATGGCTTATAACCACTAATGCTGAGATAAACACAGATTTATCAATATTGACCTGTCAGATCGAATACCTATCTAAAAATAATTTTTTTAAAATATAATTTCAGTGGTATTCAACACTGACAATCTATGTAGAAAGTATACCACAGTCTGCTTAAGGTTAAAGAAACAAGTTAACTATACACAATAATTTGTATAAATCTGGGAGACTGGAATTCATATTACATTGTAACACTACAGAATTCAACACCCTTGGCCCATACCAACTGAAATGTTATGAGATTAGTAAAATATATTTCTTAAGTAGTTAACAGAGCTTTTTAAAAATATTATGTATAGAGCAAAAGAAGTTCTAAGTAAGAATCTTGTTGAAATTGTATTTGAGCATGTTAAAAGACTCTTCCAGGTTGATAATAAAGCAGTCAGTCCTTCAGTGTTTAAACACTTTATACCTGAAACTTGATTTCATTCTTTCAGCCAAAAGATTCATTTATGCTGCCACCATTACATTTTCAGAAGAGTTTAAGTTACAAAACTTGAGAAAGCTTCAAAGCAATTCTTAATCTAACCATTCTGATCTTGATGGCTCTGTGAAAAATCATTTAGGACACTAAACAGAAGAGAAACCTTTATAAAGTTCACAACAATTGTCCTTAAATCACATTATTTTAAATTTCCTTTCATGAATCAACTATACTAACCTGAGGGTTCGAGCATTTTATCTGAAGTGACTCTAGCTCAACATGGAGACAGACGACAAATGAATGCCTTGTATCAGGTCCTGTAGCGAGTAGTTTCTGAGATGTAACAGCTAGAGTAGAGGTACAACCCATTGGTTCCACGAGGCAAAGTGTCACTTGTTTACCAAAAAGGGTATACATGCTGAAATGATGCAAGCTGATAGTCCAAGGAAAAGCATTACCTGGTAACAAGGACAAAGGGGGCAGATAAGCACATATATAAAAATATAGTTGTCACTTGATAATAAGGGGTCTATCATCTAATTTTGAAATATAAAACATTTAATACAGCATCAAAAAAGCGACAATACCAGAGACCAATGTGCTAAACAATTTATATGCTGTTTAAAAGTAATTTTGAAAAATGTTTATATTTATATTAATTATACTACATATCAAGAATTATATACATCATAAAACATACAGAAATAATACAATATTATACTGTATTATATCAGTATACTATACTGTATATATCAGTAATTATATACATTACGAAACATATAGAAATAGAACTTAAGGAAATGAGATGGAGATATAAATAGAAATTCTAACTTCGTTTTCCTTCATCCTAGTGGGTTGTACTGTACAATTGCTGGGGATGTAGTCATTATACCTTGGAGACCATAGATCTAGCAGAGGAATAAGAGAGGAAAAGAATAATCTATTATCATCTGTTGGATCACCTGCACCAAAATCATGTGGGTGCACATATAAACCATAGATTCTTGGTTTCTAATTCAGACCTTCTTAAGCAGAATCTCTGGGGGTAAGACCCAAGATGCATTTTGTTATTTTCCGCTGGTGATTGTTAGGTATAATATGTTATTTTAAAATAAAATATACTTGATGAAAAATAAGCACTCATAAATATCAGGAGTAAAAGTAAAATTCCTTTCCTTTTTTTATACTTTTTTCTTTTATTTATGTATCAGAGATTAATTCATGAACAAAAATTACGAGATAAAACCATTTTAATGTGGTTATAAAGTACTTTGTGAAATGATTTTTTCAAGTATACTGAGTATTGGAGTATTTATTAACATTTACTCTTGAGATGCCAACTAATGCAAAATAGGTTTCTATGACTTACAGTTTTGAGTTTGCAATTCTACTAGCACTTGTAAGTATAGACATTATAGACATTGTTATGAGAGCTAAATTATTTTTAAGCAAATTGAAAATACATTTTTTCTAAATAGAGAAGAATACCTCACTGCATATAAGTTAGACAATATGTAAAGAAAAATAAAAACCAGTCCTAAAAATATTTTCCTAAGCAGAAAATATTTATATCTAAGAAGAAAAATCAAAACTTGCCAAAATGAGAGGTACTGATACATCGCAAAAGATAAATTAGAAAATATATAAAGAAGAAATATCAAAACTAGTCAAAACCTTGCCACTCCCAATAACAACTATTAACGCAACTAATATTTCCTTCATGTCTTTTTTTTTTTTCCTGCATTTTGCTGGATATGCCCATGCAGAAGCAGGATCATACTGTAATTTTACATTCAGATTATCTTCCAGTGACAGTAAAAATACCAAGTGAATTACAAACTGGATCAGACTATATATTTATACATATACACACATATACATGGAATATAAGTAACCATTTGAACTATGAATGGTGATATTGAGTAGATACTACAAGATAGATTCTTTTAAGTTTGAATACTCAAAATGTCCTGACCAAATATAGTTCATAAGATTAAAATTGGAATCCTTGAAATTGAGACCTGGATACTAGAATAAATCTAGCTACATAGTAGGGCACAATAACTTGACTGGAAACAATGAAAACTACATAATAGTATGTGGTCAGCACTGTGGTACTCTGCCTGTCTTAAGATTTAAAATATTTGCCCCCAAGAAAGAATGACAAACTTTAAATTATCTGTAACTAATTCTAAAATTATTTTAAAACCTACACAAAGTTCCATGCTATTTTACAAAATAAACTCTTTGCCAAATTTGTCTTAAAATATTCTGGAATGATTTCAGGTTAGATATTTTAAAACTGGTAGTGAGCTATATATAGTTTTTCAAATTTTATGTTATCCAAGAAAGGCTAAATGGTGGGTATGTTGGATGAAGAGCACTGAATTTAAATTTGTCAAATTAAAAATAAAATCTCAAACAACATTAGTACTATGGCAGATGTATCTCTGCTTCTCTTTTGGAATGAGACCAATAAATTGAAATTTGTTTTATCATATTCTAAGTCTTAAACAGAACTTTATGCCCATTTATTTAGTCTGCAGATTGTCTTTTTTTTTTTTTAATTTTACTTATATATTTGAAAGAGAGAGATACAGCGAGAGAGGAAACACAAGCAGGAAGAGTGGAAGAGAAATAAGCAGGCTCCCTGCTGAGCAGGGAGCCCAATGCAGGACTTGTTCCCAGGACCCCTGGGATCATGACCTGAGCCAAAGACAGACTCTTAACCAACTGAGCCACCCAGGCCCCCTGCAGGTTGTCTTTTAAAAAGCAAACTCCACCTACAAGTTGGGATCTTAACATGTAATGACAATAACTCCCACAATTAATCATTGAGAAAAAAATTATCAAAACACAGCAAATCATTAGCTGCACAAGTATTCCTCTTGAATACAGGTGCAAACAAAATAAAAACACCTTACCTATTTATAAAACTGGGAACATAATGTTCTAGGGACTCCCTAAAATATGTTCACCTGGCACATTCATGTTCATATGATACATGGCAGGCCAGAACCATGAACTATTCTGAGACTTTCAAGACCAGTATTTTAAAATTTAATTGTAAAGTTCTAATGCAGTAACATGTTTTATTTTAGATAAATTATTGCTGGTAGAATTCAGATATTTTCAAAGGATCTAAAGAACTAAGAAAAATGAAAAACAAAACTTATAATTCCATTTCTGTGTGAATTTGTGAAAACTATTACTGACAGAGAAAAAGATACCAATAAGATAATTATCATGAAAATGACAAACACAACACTGTTTTAATTCAGATTAAATAATTTGAAAGAGCATGAATAGGACCGGGCTTTGGGGAAAAATAAATACATAAAGAAAACTCAGTAAGACTGTGTTATGTGTCAAAAATGAGGAAGAGAGCACTAGAGTTTATTAGATAACATTCACTTATTACGAGAAAAGCGTTAAAAAAGTACACACAGTGGATTTCCTTACATTGTAATATGTTACTGATTTTGCATGATACTAGAAGCAGAAGATAAAAAACTGGTTTAGATAACAAAGAAAATTATATATGTATTATACACACACACTCAAACTGCACCAAGGAGAATAAAATACCTATGAGTAAACAACCATGGAGGTGCAAGATCTGTATTCTAAAAACTGTAAAACACTGATGAAAGACATTTAAGACAACACAAACACAGAGAAAGAGAGTTTATGCTCACAGATTGGAAGAATTAATATTGTTAAAATGTCCATATTACCTGAAGCAATCTACAGATTCAATACAATTCCTATCAAAATACCAAGAACATTTTTCACATAACTAGAACAAAGAATAACAATATTTGTACAGATTACAGAAACCCCCCCAAAACCAAAACAATCCTGAGAAAGAAGAACAAAGTTGCAGGATTCACAATACCAGATTTCAAGATATGCGATAAAGCTGTAGTTATCAAAACAGTATGTACTCACACAGAAATATTCACAAAGATTAATGGAACCAAATATACAGCCCAGGAATAAACATACTTATATGGTCAACTAATCTATGATAAAGGAGGCAAGACTATACAATGAGGAAAAGACAGTATTTTCAATATATGGTAATGGGAAAACTGGACAGCTACAAGCAAAAGAATGAAGGATTACTTTTTTCTTTTTCTTTTTTTTTAAAAGATTTATTTATTTATTTATTTGACACAGAGAAAGAGGGATTAGCAGTAGGCAGAGAGGCAGGTAGAAAGAGGGGAAGCGGGCTCAGCAGAGAGCCCGATGTGGGGCTCCATCCCAGGACCCTGAGATTATAACCTGAGCCGAAGGCAGAGGCTTAACCCACCGAGCCACCCAGGTGCCCCTGAAGGATTATTTTCTAATACCAAACACAAAAAATAAATTCAAAATAGATTAAAGACCTAAAAATAAAAATAGGAAAAAAGACAGTCTCTTCAATAAATGGTGCTGGGAAAATTGGACAGCTATATGTAGAAGAATGAAACTCGACCATTCTCTTACACCGTACACAAAGATAAACTCGAAATGGATAAAAGACCTCAACATGAGACAGGAATCCATCAGAATCTTAGAGGAGAATATAGGCAGTAACCTCTTCGATATAAGCCACAGCAACTTCTTTCAAGATATGCCTCCAAAGGCAAAGGAAACAAAAGTGAAAGTGAACTTTTGGGACTTCATCAAGATCAAAAGCTTCTGCACAGCAAAGGAAACAGTCAACAAAACAAAGAGGCAACCCACAGAATGGGAGAAGACATTTGCAAATGACAGTACACACAAAAGGTTGATATCCAGGATCTATAAAGAACTTCTCAAACTCAACACACACAAAACAGATAATCATGTCAAAAAATGGGCAGAACACATGAACAGACACTTCTCCAATGAAGACATATAAATGGCTATCAGACACATAAAAAATGTTCATCATCACTAGCCATCAGGGAGGTTCAAATTAAAACCACATTGAGATACCACCAGTTAGAATACCAGTTAAATTCTAATACCAGTTAGAATGGCCAAAATTAACAAGACAGGAAACAACGTGTGTTGGAGAGGATGTGGAGAAAGGGGAACCCTCTTACACTGTTGGTGGGAATGCAAGTTGATGCAGCCACGTTGGAAAACAGTGTGGATGTTCCTTAAGAAATTAAAAATAGAGGGGCTCCTGGTGGCTCAGTGGGTTAAACCGCTGCCTTTGGCTCAGGTCATGATCTCAGGGTCCTGGGATCGAGCCCAGCATCGGGCTCTCTGCTCGGCAGGGAGCCTGCTTCCTCCTCTCTCTCTGCCTGCCCCTCTGCCTGCTTGTGATCTCTGTCAAATAAATAAATAAAATCTTTAAAAAAAAATAAAAATAGAGTTCTGTATGACCCTGCAATTGTACTACTGGGTATTTACCACAAAGATACAGATGTAGTGAAAGGAAGGGCCATCTGTACCCCGATGTTTATAGCAGCAATGGCCACGGTCACCAAACTGTGGAAAGAACCAAGATGCCCTTCAACGGATGAATGGATAAGGAAGATGTGGTCCATATACACTATGGAGTATTATGCCTCCATCAGAAAGGATGAATACCCAACTTTTGTAGCAACATGGAGGGGACTGGAAGAGATTATGCTGAGTGAAATAAATCAAGCAGAGAGAGTCAATTATCATATGGTTTCACTTATTTGTGGAGCATAACAAATAACATGGAGGACAAGGAGAGATGGAGAAGGGAGTTGAGGGAAATTGGAAGGGGAGATGAACCACGAGAGACTATGGACTCTGAAAAACAATCTGAGGGTTTTGAAGGGGCAGGGGTGGGAGGTTGGGGGAGCCAGGTGGTGGGTTTTATGGAGGGCACGTATTGCATGGAGCACTGGGTGTGGTACATAAACAATGAATTCTGTTACGCTGAAAATAAATAAATTTTTTTAAAAAAGAGGTAAAACAGTGAGTAACTTTTGGAGAGAAAAGCAATAGACAGTGGGCATTTTAACCCAGGAACCCACAAGGGGACATCAAGAATTATTCATGTATGAAGACTGGAGCCCTGGGAAGCATGAAAACCTGGTATTTGTAGAAGAGCAGAGGGCTGGTTCAAAGATGACCTGGTGTTGAGGTTGTCATGGATGAAGCTAAGAGTACATAACCAGTGGGTGATGGAAGATGTACAGATCATTTACTTCCTTAAATGTAGTACTGAGTAGAGAAATGACATTTTCCTTCTAGATGGGTGTCCAAATCATATCTCAGAAGCAAATATCAATATGTACATTTGATTTCAGATTTATTGTCTTGTAAGTTGTTTATGTCCTGTGTACAGATTACATAAAGCATGTGTGATTAAAATTCTACTCAGAGTGGGGAAAAAATAAAAATAAAAATAAAATAATAAAACCAGAAACCATGAAAATCCTAGAAGAGAGCACTGGCAGTAATTTTTCTGACATTTGCTGTAGCAACGTTTTTCTAACTTTCTCCTGAAGCAAGGGAAATAAATACAAAAGTAAACTATAGGGACAACATCAAAATAAAAAGCTTGTGCACAGCAAAGGAAACAGCACAGCTAAAAGGAGACCTAAGGAATGGGAAAATATATTTGCAAATGACATATCCAATAAAGGGTTTGTATCTAAAATACATAAATAACTTATACAAGACACACACACAATGAATAATTCAATTAAAAGTGGACAAAAGACATGTATAGACATTTCTCCAAAGAAGACGTCCAGATGGCTAACAGATACATAAAAATGCTCAACCTCACTCATCAGGGAACTGCAAATCAAAAGCCACAATAAGATGTCACCTCCTACCTGTCAAAATGTAACAAAAACATAAGAAACAAGTATTGGAAAGGATGTAGACAAAAAGAACACTCATGTGCTATTGGTGGGAATGCAAAACCAGTGTAGCTACAGTGGACAATAATATGGAGATCCCTCAAAAAATTAAAAATTGAAATACTATATGATCCAATAATTTCACTATTGGGTATTTTCCCAGTGGAAACAAAAACACTAACTCAAAAGGATATATGCACCTCTACATTTACTGCAGCACTATTTACAAGAGCCAAAACATGAAAGCAACCTAAGTGTCAATCAACAGATTAATTGATAAGAAACACACTTGAATATTACGTGGCCAGGAAAAAGAATGAGAGCATATATTTGGAAAAGATGGATGGACATAGAGGGTATTATGATAAGTGAAATAAGACAGAGAATGAAAAGTGCTATATTATTTCACTTATATTTAAGAAACTTATCAGGGCATCTAGGTAGAGCAGTTGGTTAAGTGACTGTTTCAGTTCAAATCATGATCTCTAAGTCATGAGATCAAGCCCTGCATTGATCTCCACGCTCAATTCTGGAGTCTGCCTGAGATTCTTTCCATCTTCCTCTCCCTCCCTCTCTGTCCCTCTCCCTGCTCATGCTAACAAATAGAAAGGAAAGGAAAAGAAAGAAAAGGGACAGGAAGGGAAGGGAAAAGAAAAGAGAAAGAAGAAAGGATCTTTTTTTTTTTAATTTTTTACTTTTTATAAACATATATTTTTATCCCCAGGGGTACAGGTCTGTGAATCACCAGGTTTACACACTTCACAGCACTCACCAAAGCACATACCCTCCCCAACGTCCATAATCCCACCCCCTTCTCCCCAAACCCCTCCCCCCAGCAACCCTCAGTTTGTTTTGTGAGATTAAGAGTCACTTATGGTTTGTCTCCCTCCCAATCCCATCTTGTTTCATTTATTCTTCTCCTACCCACTTAAGCCCCCATGTTGCATCACCACTTCCTCATATCAGGGAGATCATATGATAGTTGTCTTTCTCTGCTTGACTTATTTCGCTAAGCATGATACGCTCTAGTTCCATCCATGTTGTCGCAAATGGCAAGATTTCATTTCTTTTGACGGCTGCATAGTATTCCACTGTGTATATATACTACATCTTCTTGATCCATTCATCTGTTGATGGACATCTAGGTTCTTTCCATAGTTTGGCTATTGTGGACATTGCTTCTATAAACATTCGGGTGCACGTGCCCCTTTGGATCACTACGTTTGTATCTTTAGGGTAAATGCCCAATAGTGCAATTGCTGGGTCATAGGGCAGTTCTATTTTCAACATTTTGAGGAACCTCCATGCTGTTTTCCAGCTGCATCAGCTTGCATTCCCACCAACAGTGTAGGAGGGTTCCCCAAGAAAGGATCTTTTTAAAAAATGGAGGACATATCAATAGAAATTATCTAATCTGAAAAAATTTTTGAAAAAATTAACAAAGCCTCAGAGACCTGAAGAACAACATCAAACATACTGATACAAATTTAACACAAGACCCAGGAGGAGAGAACAGAGAAAATAAGAGAAAAATATTTGAGGAAACAATAGCTGAAGAATCCTAAAATTGATAAACAGCATTAACACATAACATTCAAATAGCTCAACCAAGCCCAAATAAGATGAAAATTAACATACAAATACCTAGATTTAATATAGAGAAATTGGTGAAAGCTAAAGAAGCAGAGAAATTCTTGAAAGCAGTAAAAAAAAAAAAAATCATTATATATAGGAGAAAATCAATACACTTTAAAGTTGATTTTTATGTAAAATAATGGAGTTCAGAAGGCAGAGTATCAACAATATCCAAATTAAGGAAAGAGCCCAAATGTTCACTGACTGATGAATGGATAAAGAAGACTGATAAACACACACACATACACACACACTCACACACACAGAGGAATATTACTCAGCCATCAAAAAAGAATGAAATTTTGCCATTTGCAATGGCATGGATAGAGCTAGAGAGTACTATGCTAAGTGAGATAAGTCAGAGAAAGACAAATCCCAGATTATTTCACTCATAAGTGGAATTTAAGAAACAAATGATCATGGGAGGAAAAAGAAGCAAAGCAAGAAACATACTCTTAACTATAGAAAACATACTAATGGTTACCAGAGTGGAGGTGACGGGATTGAGTTAAATAGGTGATGGGATTAAGGAGTCACAACTTGTGATGAGCACCAGCTGTCGTATGTAAGTGTGAATCACTAAATTTTACACCTGAAACTAATATTACCCTGTATCTTAACTAACTGGAATTTAAATAAAAACTGGGGGAAAAAAAGACCCTAAGGGGGAAAAAAAGAAGGAGTGAGAAATTACATTCAAATACCAGAAGAGATGAAAAAAATATAGGAAAGTAAATAATGAACTGTCAAGGCAAACACACTATATCCAGAAAAATTATATTCCAAATATTAAAATAAAATCTGAGATAAACAATCTCAGGTAAACAAGAGCGATTCATTGCTAACAAAGTGCCTTATGAGAAATACTAAAGTAAGTCCATCAGATATTAATTCAAACTGACAGGAAAAAATGAAGAGAACTGGATATGAACAAGATGTGGGTTAATATGAAAGACTATAAATGTATTATTTCCCATTTCTCTTAAGTTCTTTAAAAGGCAGAGAGTAATAAATAAGACTATTGTTGGGTAATTATTTATGGAGATGTAATCTATATGAACAGAATGAGGTAGAGAATAAAATACGTTAGAACAAATTTTCTATAATTCATAAAAATTAAGTTAAAATAGATCTTAGTTAGAGTGTGATAAATTCAGATGCATAATAATACAATCCCTATATAGTCACCATTGAAAAAGTATATTGTGTAAGTATTGGAGAAAAAAGAATGGTACACTAGAATACACATTTAAAATATAGGAGGTAGTAATAGAGGATCAGAGGTACAAAATACACAAAAGAAAGAGAAAATAATTAGCAAATGACCAATTTAAATATTTATTTCTTTATTTAGAAAGAGATGGGGGGGGCAAGCAGGAGGCGTATATATTGTATCTGCTTGGCACAGTCGGTGAGGCATCGGACTCTGATTTTGGCTCAGGTCATGATCTCAGGGTCCTGGGATCCAGCCCCATGTTGGGCTCCATGCTCAGTAGGGAGTCTGCTTAAGATCCTCTCTCTCTCTCCCTCTTCCTCCCTTCTCCCTACTCATGCTCTCTCTCTCTCTCAAATAAATAATAAAATCTTTTTTTAAAAGTGAGTATTACAGAGAGAAAAAGAGACACTTAATAGTGATAATGGGGTCAATACTTTAGGAAGCTGTTACCAATTAATTACATATGCATATGCATCTAACCACAGAGCTTCAAAATACAAGAAGCAAAAACTGACAGGATTTAAAGAATAAGCAAGTAAACAGTAACACCTGAATATTTCAATACTCCACTCTCAATAATTGATAAAATAAATAGATCAGAAGTCACTGTGTCTATAGATGAGTATACAACAATATCAGCCCACTCAACCTTACTGACACACCACAGAAAAACCAATGAAGCACATATGGAACAGTCTCTCAAACAGACCATATGATAGACCATAACACAAAGGTTAATAAATTTAAAGGGATTAAATTATTAAATCTATGTTCTAGACTATAGTTAAATCAGAAAACAGCAACAAAAAGAAATCCATGAAATTTTCAAGTATCTGGAAGTTAAACCAACCCAGTGTTTCTAAATACACAAGGGCCAGAGAAGAAAACATAAGGAAAATTACAAATACTGTAAAGTAAATAAGAACAACAATATTTGTGAATTTCTGAAATGCAGTTAAAGGAGTGCTTAAAGAAAATTTATAGGCATTTAATGTCTATATCATAAAACAATAAACTGTTATATCAATAACCAAGTTAAAAAAAACCTAAGTTTTCCCCTTCAGAAATCAGAAAAAAAGAAAATCAAACAGAAAGCAAGCAGAAAAAAATTAAGATTATAGCAGAAATGAATGAAACACAACAGAAAAAAATCAATAAAACTAAAAGTTGATCCTAAGACTAGATCAGCAACATGACAACTCTTTACTTCAAAAGAAGATAATCCACAAATTACCAAAATCAATAACTACAGAAGGAATATGACTACCAACCCTAATAAAACTAAGAAGGATAAAAAACAGTATTATGAGCTCTGTATACACCAACAATTAAGAGAACTTAGATAAATGGATAACTTTCTAGACAATTTATTAACGCTGACTAGAATTTATTAACACTGACTAGAAGAGGAATAGAAAATCTGAATAGACCTAAAAACAAAAAAAGTGACTGAATTATTAATTTAAAAACTTTCTATAAAAAAAAAAAGCAGTCCACCCATTCCCTGTAGTCACAAGAGTAAATTCTATCAAACATTAACAAAATAATGCCATTCCTCCACACACTTTCAGTAACAGAGGAGGTGGAAAGATTTCCCAAGTTATTCTACAAGGCCAGAATTGTCCTGTTATGAAAACCAGATAAGGAGAACTTATCTGCCAGAAAACTATAGAGTAAAATCTGTCATAAATATATACACAAAAATTATTAGGAAAAAAATAAAAAAAAGCATGGGGCACATGGTGGCTCAGGTGGTTAAGTGTCTGACTCTTGGTTTCAGCTCAAGTCACGATCTTGGGGTCATGAGACTGAGCTCCCTGTCTGACTCTGGGTGGACTCTACTTAAGATTCTCTTCCTCTCTCTTCCCCCTCCCTCCCCCACCTCTGGCTCACACACTCTTTCTTTCAAGAACTAGTAAAATCGTAAGAAAAAAGTCAAAAGGCAAACTTCCCAGCACCATATAAAGCAATGATACTCCATAAGAAAGCAAGATACATCTTCCAAATCCAAGATTAGTTTAATAATTTAATCACTTAATTATGTAAAATTAAGTTATATACCACATTAATAGTATAAAGTGAAACACACACACACACACACACACACACACACACACACACACACAGCCAGTATCTCAATAGATCATAAGAGCATCTGAAAAAATCCAAATAATTGCATGGTAAAAAGTGTCAATAAATTGAGAAAAAAATGTATCTTTCTTAACCTGATGCTGACATCTACGAAAAGTCCACAGTTACCATAATACTTAGTGGTGACAGTCTAAAGGCTTTCTTTCTAGATTCGAGAACAAGGCAAGGACATGTGCGCTCATTGGTTCTATGCAGCACTGTACTGGAGATTTAGCCAGTGTACTAAACTAAAAACAAAAATTAATGACATCCAGATTGGAAAGAAAGAAGTGAAAATCTTTATTCACAGATGGCATAGTTCATAGGAACTAGAAAGGTATATAGAAATTTTCAGAGAATCCACCCTAAAAGCAACTAGAATAAACAAGTCCGGTGAGATCCCAGGATATGAGGGAAACATACAGAATTATATTTTTATATGACAATAAGAACATAATTCCATTCACAGCAAGTTCAAATATATAAAATGCATTTTAAAAATGTAATTAAGGATATACAAGGCAGGTAAGACACTGACAGTTGCAAAATACTACTGAATAAAAGGAGAAACATTCTATGACCACAGGCTGAAGGTCTAAATAGTCTTATGATGGCAAATATCATGACATTTTATTTATAAATTAAATGCAATTCCTACCAAGGTTTTTGCAGGCTTTTTGTAGAAACCCATAAACTAATGCTCAAATTTGCATAAGGATGTAAAGAGCCTAAAATAGACAAAACAATTTCTAAGGAAAAAAGACAGTTGGATGACTTATCTCACATAATTTTAAAGACAATATAACACACCACAGTAATCAACATCATGTGCTACAAGGACAAAGATAGCATAGAAATTAATGGAATAGAATTGAGAGTCCAGGGGAAAATAAACAAAAAAACCTTAGACTTATGGTTGATTTTTCAGCAAAGGTGCCAAGATAATTCCATAAGGATGGTGTTTTGAACAAATAATGCTAGGAAAATTAAATATCCACATACAATAAATGAACTTAAGACTCTCAACTCTTACTTCACGCCATATACAAAAAATACATCAAAATGACCACATACCAAACTGTAAGGCTAAAACTAAGATACCAAAAGCAGTTAATAAAATTGATAAAAGAGGATTTTATCAAATTCTAAAATCTGTTTCAAAATTTACTATTAAGAAAATGCAAATGCAAACTATGGAAACAGAGCAAGTATCGACCAACTGATGAATGGATAAAGAAGATGTGGTATATATATACAATGGAATATTACTGTCATAAAAAAATGAAATCTTGCCACATGCAATGACATAAAAGGAGCTAAAGAATACTCTGCTAAGCAAAATAAGTCCATCAGAAAGACAAATACCATATGATTTCACTCATATGTGGAATTTAAGAAACAAAACAAAGTGGTATAGGGGAGAAAAAGAGAGGCAAACCAAGAAACAGACTCTTAACTATAGAGAACAAACTGACAGTTAAGAGGGGAGGTGGGTCGGGTGGATGGGTGAAAGAGGTGATGGGGTTAGGGAGTACACTTGCTGTAAGAACACTGGGCACTGCATGGAACTGCAGAACCTGAAACTAAGAGCACACTGTATGTTAACTAACTGGAATTTAAATAAAAACTTTAAAAAAGGAAAATGCAAATAAAAGCCCCAATCTACAGAAAATATTAGCAAATATATCTGAAAAAAAATACACATCTAGAACAACTTAAAAATAAGATAACTGAAAAATGGACAAATGATTTAAATATACATTTCCTTAAGCAAATACATTAAGTACATGAAAAAATCAGTCAGTATCATTAGTCATTACAGAAATGCAAAGTGACTCCCCAGTAAAGTACCATATACTCTCTTAGAATGGCAAAAAATACCAAGTGCTGGCAAAGATATATTGAAAGTAAAACCTAACATGTTAATAGTGGAATGTAAAAATGGTACAATTGCTTCTGAAGTATTTGGCCATTATCCTAAATGTTCAAAAAAAACTCACCATAAAATCCAGTAATCCCACCCCAAAGACTCTATCCATATGGATTATAACATCTGTCCATATACCACGTACCCAAATGTTCACAGCAGCATTAATCATAACAGTCAAAAACTGGTAACAATGCAATTTAATATCAACTGCCGAATTAATAAACAAAGTGTGGTACGATTATAGAATAAATGTTACTCAGCAATACAAACTACTGACACATGCTACATCATGAACTTTAAAAAAATATTATCCTAAACGAAAAAACCCAATGTACCCTGAATACACTGAACATAAGTATATAAGGTACTAAGAAAGATGAAAAAGACCACATGTTATATGATTCCATTATATTAAATGTCCAGAAAAGGCAAATTTATAAAGAGAGAGATCAGTGGTGCTTAGGGCTGGAGCATGTGGAACAGAAATAAATTGCAAAATGGACATAAAGGAACTCTGAGGTGATAGAAATGTTCTAAAACTATGTTGTGGTGATGGTTGCCTAACTTTATAAATTTACTAAAAATCATTGGAACTGTTCTCATATAATGAGTAAATGTCATGAATGTAAAATATATACTTCAAAAAGGTGTTTAAAGATGTTAAGGACAGTAGTAGAGAAGAAAAAAGCCCAGCCCAACGTGTCAGTGGGTAAGCAGGACGACCGGTACGTCTTCATTTACATCCCACTCTCTGTCTGCCATACTTGGGCCACTAAAGATCGCTTCTGATATTCTCCTGTTAGCCATCGGAGATCACTGAACCCCCATTTCCTAAGATAACTGGACTTTCTTTCTTCCTTGCAACCCAAGAAAATACAATTTACAGAAAGGAGCAAGTCCACATTCACTAAACACTAAGAAAAAGTTAAGGCAGATTCTTTAAAGTCCTCTTACTTTTAGATGGAAATGGATTCAAAATATGGTAAGCCCATGTGAAATGTGCATGATAATATAGTAAAAGAAAAAAAAAAACAGTGCTGAAAATTTTGTCAGTTATTATCCTAATTGTACATTATGAATACAATCAGTTTACAGAATGAAAATTTTATGTGTATATGTCTGTATATATTTATCACACAAAACAGAAAGAATAAACACTGGGAAGAAATACAAATTAAATTGTTAATAGTAATTATCATCAAAGTAATTTTTCTTTTCATCCGTATATTCTTACTTACTTTATTTATTTTTTTAAGGTTTTATTTATTTATTTAACAGATACACAGCGAGAGGGAATACAAGCAGGGGGAGTAGGAGAAGGAGAAGCAGGCTTCCTGCCAAGCAGGGAGCCCGATGCAGGGTTCGATCCCAGGCCTCTGGGATCATGACCTGAGCCAAAGGCAGACACTTAACGACTGAGCCACCCAGGTGCCCCAAATATATTCTTACTTTAAAAATTTCCTTTAATGAGGACATTATGCTAAATGAGCTAAGACAGAGAGAGGAAGACAAATACTCAATATCACTTGCATATGCAGTCTAAAGAAGGTGAATTCACAGAAACATAGAGTAGAATGGTGGTTATTAGGGCCTGGGGGGTGGGGAAATTGGGGATATTCTATTAAAGGTTACAAACTTACAACAAGAAAATGAAGAAGTTCTGGAGGCCTAATGCATGACTCCCCAATTATGGGCAATAATATTGTATTATATACTTCAAAGCTGTTTTAGGTATTAAAAGTTTTCACCATAAAAGAGAAATGATAATTATGTGACCTACAGAAGTGTTAGCTGATACCCCGATGGTAATCATACTGCAATATATAAAGGTAGCAGCAAATCAACGTGTTCTATACCCTAAATTAACCAATGCTACATGCCACTTATATCCCCATTTTTTAAAAATTCCTTTAATGAGAATATGTTACCTTGGTATCATTTAAAAAACACATTTTTATGATCTCTAGGCAATATAAATTATATATTTTATTTTAAAGGAAAAATATGACACACTGGATCTGCCATATTGGTTTTATTTTTTTTGTGTGCGTGTGTGTGCGTGTATGTGTGCATGCATAGCAGGGAGGAGGGTTGTTAGGAAATACAAAACTGACTGACAGGGAATAAATAAAGTAAGGTTCATTTTCAAGCCTTTGAGTCACAGAACCCATAGCTGAACATATGAGGTAGCAGGATGGATGTGAGCTATTGAGAACATAATAATGTATATAACAATTATATTAACTACATTTAGGCATTTCGACAGCTTAACTTCATTTGTAATACATATATGATGGCCTCAAAGAGATTTATTTAACAGCAGCAACATCAAGAACAAATCTTAAGCTCTTTTCTGAGCTGCTTCTTTTCCCTAAGGTATCTCATTTACATACGGATTAAAAACTAAAGTCACAGACACTGAGTAAAACTGGAAAAAAGAAAACTATTATAATAGTACAGCATCATCTTTCAGAACAAGTGGAAATTATACTTATCAAAGTAAGATATTAAAAAATTCAAAAATGGAACAAATATAAACCAGTAGGATGAAAAAAAATTACATGGAAAAATAGCCTTTCTGTTTTTCACAGATGCTCAACAATTTTAACATCAGTTTCTATGTAAATTCACTAAATCCAACAAGAGCAAAGTTTTAATTTATAAATGATCTCAATATTCCATTTCTGTCAAAATATTTTATTAAAGTTGCAGGCAACTCTTTCAAAGAAGAAAAAATAAACCTCTGCTAGGCACAGTGTAGAGACCCATCTGCTCAGAGGTGTGAGCTGGATGTAGCAAATTACATCTGCAAGCCTCACTGCAAATGCCTGCTAATGAAACTCAAGATGTTGATTTTGACCCAAATACCCTATATAGATTGGATCTGACTATATTAGAGATCATCTCTCCCTTTCCATGGCAATTGAAATCAGATGACAGCTCAACAAATGGTTCCTCATTTTGAACCTTAAATTCAGTACAGAGTAAGCCTGAAATCTATGAGAACCCTTCTTGTTCACCCCTTGTTCATTCTGTAATCTTTTTTTTTTTTACTTTTTTCCAAATCATAATGACAAAAAATTCTTTTTCAATTATTTATGAACTTGAAGACAAGTCAGAAGTTGCCCTTTTCATTTTTAAAGTTTTTTTTTTTTGCTTCTTAGAGTAACCAAAAACTATGTACTGAACAGCATACTCTAGAATTAGTGAGCCCTATTTTGTGCCATTCATTGTGCTAAGTGATAGGAATAACACCACGAACAAGACAGATATGCTTCTTGCCCTTTTCACCCCTGATGTAAGGACATCAGGGGCTGAATAAAAATAACTAAAATTGGGATAGGAGTATTAAGAGTGATGAGTCAAAAGCAGTAAGAGCACAGAACAGAAGGACCTAGCAAATGAAGTACACAGAAGCCTGAAAAATGCAAAGAAAGACTAGAAAAGAGATCAAGAAGGAGGTTGTCACCTATGGAGTATCTGCTAAAGTCCTGCATGGGACAGAGATGTCCTTTATTCAAAGAACACAGAAGATGATACTAAAGCTGGGGTTGGGTAGTAGCTAGCAATGGGAAGAGTGGCCCTACTTTTCTCTAAAGAAATACCGCATATGGATTTCCTTTTTAAATAACAGGGTGTTATGATCCACAACAACACAAACACTGCAATATAGTAAAGTATTTCCATAAAAGGTCTGAAGCACAAAATCTTGGTTACACAGGAAACTCTATTCTTTGTTCTTCATTCCATCATAAATTTAAATAACTGGTGTCAATAAGTTACAGTTTTCATAGAAATCTAGAACTCACAATGATAACCAAGCAACACCAAAGACAAAGAGCAAGAAAAAAATAATTTAGCAGGTCTTGTGAGAATAAGAAAATAAAAAGAGAAAAAGGTTTAATTGAAAATATGGTGTTTCATGATCCTAGAGTCCTGGGATAGAGCCCCATATCGGGCTCTCTACTCCACAGGGAGCCTGCTTCCTTCTTTCTCTCTCTGCCTGCCTCTCTGCCTGCTTGTGATCTCTGCCTGTCAAATAAATAAATAAATAAGATTTTAAAATAGAAAATATGGTGTTCATAACCAGAGTCAAATGGTGGGATTAATCTCAAAATTTTAACTAAAACTCCAAGTTGCTTTCTATAATAGAATATAAAAAGAACGAGTCATTAAGTTCCATTTTTGTTTAAATTATCCTGACTAGATTTCTGTTCCTTGCAACCTAAAAATATTGAGGCATATACACATCTAGATACCACCTGCTCTCTCCTGTCTTTTTCAAATACCTTAAAAAACAAAGCAAAAAACCAAACCCAACCAAAACAAAACGACAACAACAACAAACCTACTGTAGACTTTTCCTACCAATTTTTCATGAGAGAGTTCAAGATGGCGAAATAGGAAGACCCTGAACTCACCTCCTTCTGTAGACACAATAACTTAAAACTACATATGGCATCGTTTTCCCCTAAAAAGGACCTGAGGCCTAGATGAGCAGCACATTCACACAAAAGTCAAAAGAGAGACATGTAGAAGAGTGGAAGAGGCAGACATGGCCTTGCCCGAAAACCACCCCAGATGAAGCACAAGCGGGAGAGGTCCTACAAATAGAACACTCCCTGGAAAAGTTAAGGGACTGTGCCCCACATCAGTAATCCTCACCTTAAGGGCAGGCACAGTAAAGACAAGGTCTAAAATGTATAGTTTTTAATATCAACAATGATCAAGACCAGGTGAATCATAGTATGTTAGGAAATAAAGTTCTGTTCTCAAAGCACTTGCCCCCCAAACATATTTGCCCTGTGATCCATCACAAAAGCAAGAAATAAAAAACATTTAGACCATAAGAGAGGAAGACCCATTTACTAATGTTAAAGTGGCTACCAGAGAGACAGAAATCTGCAAGGAAATAAATAAATAATAGATAAATAAATAAATTTAAGAGATTTAAAAAAGGAATCTGGAAGGATTATAACAGTGAATAGAAAGGCTGTTGTCAATAGTCATTTTTGCAATCTCATCCTCCCTTGTTGGTGAATAAGCCAAAAGGTACCATTTTAGGTGGACCCCATTTAGTCTGCTGGAACCAGATACGGGGCTCAATCTCTTGACCCTGAGATTGTGACCTGAGCTAAAATTAAGTATGAAAAGACTAAGAGACTGAGCCACACAGGCACCCCTACCTTTTACCATTTTATTTAGAATGTGCTTTGGTGTAGGTGGGGATGGTCTGCCTACACTTACCATGAACAGATCAGGTAAGCCTCCTGCCCTGTCCACTCCCATGTGGCACCCAAGGTGTAAAAAAGCCAGATAAATGCCCCAGGCCATGCCCAATCCACCAAGAGAGCAAGCCAGGATAGGCAAGAAGCTGGAAGCCCATTTCCCCATGCAGTAGCCAAGATACAAAAGGCCAGGTGAGCACCCAGAGCCCTACCTTTCACACATAACAGCGGTGGCCCTATGAAAGCCAGTGGATGAACAGTCCACAGGAGGGATACCCACAGCGTGTCTAGCTCTGGCAGCCACAGGGGATAGTGCTTCTGGGCCGCACAAAACAGCTCCTACACAAGAGTGAGAGAAGTAGCCATTTCACCTAATACATAGAGATAAACAAGCAAAATGAGTAGACAGAGGAATATATTCCAAACCAAAAAATAAGGAAAATCTGCAGAAAAAGATCTTAATGAAATGGAGAAACACAATCTACCAGATGGTGTTCAAAATAACGGTCATAAAGATGCTCACCTATCTAAGCAATGGAGGAACACAACAGTAGCATCAACACAGAGATAGAAAATAAGAAAACACAAAAGAGATATTAAAACTGAACTTATAAGTACACTAGAGGTATTCAACAGCAGAATGGATGAAACATAAGCATCATCAGTGAGCTGGAAAACAAAAAGTAACAGAAAACACAAGATAAAGCATAAAAATAAAGTTTAAAAGAAAAAGAACTAAAAGAAGTGAGGATATCTTAAGGGACCTCTGGGACAACATCAAAAGAAGTAACATTCTCATTACCCAGGTCCCAGAAGGAGGAGAGAAAAGTCAAGAAAATTATTTGAAGAAATAATGGCTTAAAAACACTGTAATCTGGGAGAAGGAAACAGATATCCAGGTCCAGGAATATAAGAGAGGCCAAATAAGCTCAAAGACAAACACCCCAAGACGTATTCTAATTAAAAAGGTAAAAGGTAGGGACACCTGTGTGGCTCAGTCAGTTGGGCATTGGATGCTTGATTTCAGGTCAGGTCACAATCTATGGGTCACATGATGGAACCCCACATCTGGCTCTGCTCTCGGCAGGAAATATTCAACTGGAATATTCGACTGGAAATATTCTCTTTCTCTCCCTGCTCATTCTCTCTCTCAAAAACCAAATCTTTTTAAAATAAATAATAAAATAAAATGATAAAAAGAGAAACAGGAAATCTTAAAAGTAGCAAGAGAAAAGAAATATACTGCATATAGGTAAAACCCCATAAGGCAATTAGCAGATATTCTGGCAGAAACTTTATAGGCCATAAAAGAGTGGCATGACATATTCAAAGCACTAAAAGGAAAAAATGGCCAACCAAGAATTCTCTATCCAGATGTTATCATTCAGAGAGATTAAGAATTTTCTAGAAAAGCAAAAGCTAAAGGAGTTCATCACTACTTAAACAGCCTTATAAGAAATGTTAAAAAGACTACTCAAAACTAAAAATAAGGGACGCCTGGGTGGCTCAGTTGGTTAAGCAGCTGCCTTCGGCTCAGGTCATGATCCCAGGGTCCTGGGATCGAGTCCCACATCGGGCTCCTTGCTCGGCAGGGAGCCTGCTTCTCCCTCTGCCTCTGCCTGCCTCTCTGTCTGCCTGTGCTCGCTCGCGCTCTCTCCCTCTGTCTCTGAAAAATAAATAAAATCTTTTAAAAAAAAAAAAACTAAAAATAAAATGTACTATTTAATATGAAGAAAACACACAAAAGTGGGGCGCCTGGGTGGCTCAGTGGTTTAGGCTGCTGCCTTCGGCTCGGGTCATGATCTCAGGGTCCTGGGATCGAGCCCCGCATCGGGCTCTCTGCTCCGCAGGAAGCCTGCTTCCCTCTCTCTCTCCCTCTCTCTCTGCCTGCCTCTCTGCCTACTTGTGATCTCTGTCTGTCAAATAAATAAATAAAATCTTAAAAAAAAAAAAAAAAAGAAAACACACAAAAGTAAAAATCTTGCTTCAAGGGGGTAAATAAAGGATTAAAGTAGTGGACATACCACTTACAAACCAAGTAGGAAGAGCAAAAGAAAAAAGTAGCAAAATTAAGTAAAAACATAATAATTAAGTTCAGGGATACACAAAATAAAAAGATGTAAAATGTATCATTAAAAATATGAAACATAAGGTGAGGGAAAGTACAAATATAAAGCTTTGGAACATGTTCAAAATTAAGTTACTATCAACTTTAAAAAGACTGTTATATACATAAAAAGGTTACGTAAACCTCATGGTTTACAAAGGAAAACTTATAGTAAATGCACAAAAAAAAAAAAAAAGAGAAGTAAATCTAAATATAACACTAAAGAAAGGGCACCTGGGTGGCTCAGTGGGTTAAGCCGCTGCCTTCGGCTCAGGTCATCATCTCAGGGTCCTAGGACTGAGGCCCACATGGGGCTCTCTGCTCAGCAGGCAGCCTTCTTCTCCCTCTCTCTGCCTGCCTCTCTGCCTCTCTCTGTCAAATAAATAAATAAAATCTTAAAAAAAAACACTTTAGAAAACAAACAAAGCACAAGAGAGAAAGAGAGGAAGAAAAGGAAAGGAGAGGAGATATAAAAACAGCCAGGAACCTATGAACAGTTACTTTAAAGGTAAATGAACTTTCCAATCAAAAGACACAGAATGGCTGAATGAATAAAAAAAACAAAACCCATATATAAGTTGCCTACAAGAGATTCACTTCAAATCTAAAGACACACACAGACTAAAAGTGAGAAGATGGAAAAGGATATTCCATGCAAATGGTAATGAAAAGAAAGCTGAGTTAGCAATACTTATGTCAGAAAAAATAGATTTTAAAACAAAGGAGAGCATTATATAATGATGATAGAGTCAACCCAACAAAAGGATGTAACATTTATCAACATTTACGCACCCAATATAGAAACACCTAAATACTCAAAGCAAATACTAACAGAAGTAAAGACAGAAATAGCTGTATAATAATAGTAGGAGACTTTAATACTCTGCTTATATCAATGAAGAAATAAACCAGACAGAAAATCATCAAGGCAATATTGACCTTAAGGATCAGAAGGACTAAAGAGGTATATATAAAACATTCTATCCTAAAGCAGAAGCACCACTCCTTTTCAAGTGCACATGAAACATTCTCCAGGACAGATCACATGTTAGGCTACAAAGAAAGTTGCAATAAATTCAGGAAGACTGAAATCACATCAAGTATCTTTTCCAACCAGAAAGGTATGAAACTAGAAATCAATTACAAGAAAAAATATGGAAAAAGCATAAACACATGGTGACTATACAACATACTATTAGACAACCAATGAGTCAATGAAGAAATCAAAGAGGACAGCAAAAAATAATTTAAGAAAAAATGAAAACAGTAACACAAATTTCCAAAATCTTCGGAATGCAACAATTCTGCTTCTATATTTATCTGAAGGAAATAAAAATGCTAATTCTAAGAGATCTATGTACCTCTTTGTTATTCACAGCATTCTTTATAATAGCCAAGTATATAAGCAACCTAAGTCTTTTCTGATAGATAAATGGATAAAGAAAATGTGGAATACACATACAATGGAATATTACTCAGCCATTAAAAAGGATATTGTGTCATTTGCAACACTGTGGTTGGACCTAGAGGGTATTATACTAAGTGAAGTAAGTCACACCAAGAAAGACAAATGTCGTATGATTTCACTTATATATGGTATCTGAAAAAGAAAATAATGAAGACACAAAACAGAAGACTCAACACAGAAAACAAACTAGTGATTACCAAAAGGAGAAGAGTAGGAAGAGGGGTGAAATATGTGTAGGGGATTAGAGGTACAAACTTCCAGTGCTAAAATAGCCATGTAGACATAAGTACAGCATCATCAATAATATTATAGTAACTTTGTATGGAGACAGATGGTAGCTAGACTTAAGAGTAGTGATCTCTTTTAATGTATAAAAACATCAAATCACTACCATACATCTGAAACTAATATTTTATGTCAAGTACATGTGAATAAAAAAAATTCTTCATTTTCTGTTTAGTCCTTAAACCACCATAATCTGAACTGCATTAATAGCACTCTGAAAATACTGTGATAAGAGAATCAATCACCTAAAATTGTCAAATCCCTTACAAATCTTTTAGTCCTTGTCTTACTGAGCACTTCTGCCATATTTTAAATGATTGAATCATCTGTCTTCCATGATAGTACTGCATCCTAGTTTTTCCTCTACCTACCTTTCCTTTTAAGATTCTCTCTCTCTCTCTCCCTTTGCCCCCACCTCCACCCCACCAGCTCTAAAAAAAGAAGAAAAACTTAAGGGACAAACTATTTGAATCTTACAAAAATTATTTCAGACTTAAAACAAAAGAAGGGGGGTGCCTGGGTAGGCTCAGTGGGTTAAAGCCTCTGCCTTTGGCTCAGGTCATGGTCTCAGGATCCTGGGATTGAGCCCCACATCAGGCTCTCTGCTCAGCGGGGAGCCTGCTTCCTCCTCTCTCTCTCTCTGCCTGCCTCTCTGACTACTTCTGATCTATCAAATAAATAAATAAAAATCTTAAAAAAAAAAACCAACAAAAAAAAAAAAAGAAAGAAAGAAAGAAAGGGGAAAGCACTCCCTGGCTCATTTTATGAGGCTAGCATATCCTTCATAGGATATACAATAGCTGCTGTGATAATAAAGATAATAAAGAACTCCTAATAACCAAAAGCAAATATCAAAGAATGGATATATCCAATACACTAGAGAAAGAATCCTTGCATCAAGATAAACATCACACAAGAAGAGCTCTAAAGAAGTTCCTTCTAATGGTTAGAATTTTCTGATTTTATGATAATGGTATTCATATTATTAAGTACCACCATTCATTTCTGGCAGCAAAATCATTCCCACTTCTGATAAACCTAAGAAAACTACATTTCAATGCAAAGTCCAATACAGAGAAAGGGAGAGAAATCAACTTCAAGTCAAAGTAAAAGTACTGTGTGGACTAAATCCACTTCTCAATAATAGTATGTGTAGAATCTGAATGATGTCAGCATTCATATTCTTACATCCCAATAATATGAACAAGGTGCAGAACTGTTTAGCACTGTAAAAAATTTGAACCCTGTTATTAATATATAGATTCACATTATTTACTTTGTGACTCAAAACTTTTCCAGATTCACATATTGTTTGAGATGGATATGTCAAAGTTCAAAAGGGTATAAATTTGCAACTGAAAACTCTGCAATATCAAAAATCAAGTTTTTCTAAGGAGTCATGTTTCAAATCATCACACAATCATCCACTTTAACAAATGAGAAATCTAGAAATACATTATGCTTGATGTAAATAGTATATTCATTTTATTATATATTTCTTTTAATAAATCAAGTAGTTTAAATGAAGATCTATTTATCATTCTTGTTCAGCCTAATGAAAACATGCCAAACCAACTTTCTCAATGTGTCTCTCCTTTGCCATTTTAGTGACTATTCTGTATTGCATATGATCTTTTGTAGTCTCCATTTATACATACATGAATATGATTAAATGTTGCGAATGTCAATAAATGGCATCACTTAGTTCATATGCTTGGTACACTTTTCTTTTTAGATCCACTTTGTAGAACACTTCATCCATTTTCATGTGGATCTTTCATTGAGAAGACTGATTTACATAAGGATTGGCATATTGAAAAAACAAAGCTAAAAATATTATTACAAAACATAACAATTATAGGAAGAATTTTATTTTTAAATGTACCTTCTTCGAGGATGGGTCGTGGAATGACAAATGGAATCTCCTGCAGAGGTTCCATGTACTTGTGGCCAGCACTAATAACCTTTATTTGAGGCAAACAGAGGACAAGCATTCCTGGCATGCTGGTTTGTCCATGGTACCAACTTCTTACTGTTCCAGGAATGTCACCAGATACAATTGTACTTGGGGAAGGCAGGCTATCATTTGGAACAAACACACAACAAGACTGTACGTCAAGCTAGAGAAAAAGAAAAAAAAAAGCAAAATTAAAATATTGGGAATGGACTAAATAAAAGAGTAACCATACCCTTAAATACCCAATATCTTTAAAAATAAACAGGCAAGGTAAAAAAAGAAATGGGCCATACTTATGGCTTTACAAGTTATGTTTACTAAAGAACACAATAAACACTTAAAAAGATGTTGTTTCTTGCTATAAATTTGATCAAAAAGGCACAGTGACATGGGATTAAAACATATCTGCCTTTCCACAGTTCTTTCCAAGAAACATGACTGAATTAGAAAATCTGTTGGCAAAAAAAGGTGAGAAAATCCTCCTCCTTTTGCAGTTCATTAGATTTTGTTAACACCAGCTAAGACCTTAGAACCAAGTAGCATTTACTGTACTCACTTAAAACATCCATCCATACATACATACACACACACACACACACACACACACACACACACACACACAGCTATTTCTATATGAATTTGGCTTTTTATTTTTTACTTTATAGACTAAAACTTAAGAAAAAAATGTTTAAGTGTTCAGATTTATATCTCTAGACAAACATTAAAATGTATCACATACTTTTTTTATATACATGTATATCAACATTCAAGTGTATATCACATTTTATATATAAAGATACATGGTAATGAAGAAAATTGAGAGGACTTAAAAATCAGAGCATTATTCCTTGCTACTCTCATACCTCAAATTATATTTAAATGTTGATTTCATGTGCAATTTTTATGCTTTCTTATTCCAGTGTGGTGACTTAGGTTGCCAGGCCCTTAGAGAGTTAAAAATAGTACTAAGAAAACCCAATTAAAAAAATTAAATTCATCCATGAGTTCTTAGTTCAAAAGCAACATAAAGTTTATCAGTCTTGGTTGGTTCTTACAAAGTAATATTTTGTAACCTCGTTCACAAATTATCCTAGCATACTTAAATTATTCTTAAGAAAATGTAAAATATCATCTGTTAATATTCTATAAAATATTTGGCATACAAAGATATTATCTGAAGGTGTAAAAAAATCTAAAATTTGTTTGATAAATGCTTGAATATTCTATCAAATGATGAGACTGTATTTTATAAAAGATAACTAAGAATACAGTAATATACCTTCCCTTGGGGTTAATACAGTCCTTAGTGAGAGCATGATACGTAACAGGTCTGGAATTCCTTGATACAATAAATAATTTGCCAACCTTATGAATGAGCTAATTTACTCATCTTCACTTCAACATTTCTGGGCATGAAATGCACTGATGAATTCAGTGAAGAAAAATATAAGTAAAATTTTGCAAAAATAAATACACTGGATCATCAAGTATGACCTCATTTCTTAGTTCTAGAATTTCATCTTGCAACTTAATTTAAATGTATACATGTGAAGCAGTTCATTAAGATTACAACATTTTTTATTTTGAAATAGAAGTATACACTGTCTCAGATGCATTACATTTAACTCTTAAGATATTTAATATAATTACTGATGTTCCAATGTACAAGGTAATACGGTAACTGAGAACATATCCTCCCATATTAATTATGGTTCTAGTGTCAAACTAGAAAGAGTCAGTATTTAACATTTCATGTAGATACTGAAGCCATGTTAAAAAATGTTTTCAACAATATGAGGTAATTAGTATAATAAGCCACACCATACAGATATATACATGTGTATCCGCTGAAATAAATTTAAGTTGTGCCAAGATTTCCAAAACCACAATATATTCCAAAATTCCACTAATTCAAAAATAAATTATTTCATCAAATTTAGCCTAATACACAAAACTCCAAAAAATAAACTTTCTAAAATATGTGTTATGGAGAGTCCTTTAATGATAAGAACCAAAACATACACATAATCCAAATTGCTCAAACTTATTATAATGTTACATCTATTATATATACTATAGCTATCCCATAAATCTTTTTACACTTTTAAAATAACTGTAAAACTGTATGTCTAAAATTGTGGTTTTAATGTAAAATGTTGAGTGATTTATATAAGTGAATATAAATCTGTAGCAGTAAATTTTGCATTAATGTAAGGATCTGACAATCCAAGGGAAAGAAAATGAAGTAATCTGCCAGTAAGAAGTCCTCAAACTGGGGGTCAGATCATGTTCATGGAAACCATCTGGTTGGGACCCTCTGAGCCACACCAAACACAAATGATCTTTTAAAAAAATATCCTATTCATTAATGCATCACAGCTGCACTGAGTGTTACTTCATTTTTCCATGGCAACATCCTTTCTGTTTCAAGGATCTTATTTCAGTTTTGGTAGCAACGTGTTCTTTCGCCAATATTGAACACATTCATGTGTTAAAGTGAAGGGATTATTACAAATTCTTGAAGTAGAACCGCCTCTATTTTGATTCCTATTAAGTCAAGGGCTACATACATATCTAAGTATGATACACTGAGAATAAGCCAATAAAAGTAAAAATTATTTCGTATTCTTATTTTAATAAATGAAATGACTGTCATGCATTTTTTGAAAGTTCCAAGTTTACATTCCATTTGAAAAGATGTATGTCTTTGTGTACCCCCAACCCATCGCCCATATGTAAGGTCTGGTAAACTTAGATTCTTCTACCTTGTTTGCTATGTAACTGTGATCGCAACTTAGTTAAAAAGAGGAGACTAAGATAGGTTTCACTTACACATTAATCTGAACACTTTAATTAGCCTACTGTCTAACATATAGAACACATTATAAATGCTTTAAAATGTTATATCATATTTTCTGTACTTTTAAATAACGTTCTTATTTCCTTCTTTAAATAACGTTTTCCTTCTTTAAAACTGAAACTTTAGTGATGAATGTATTTTGTAAAATTTCTAAAGAATGAAATGTTCTCTGTATGAATTTTATTCTTCAGAAAACAGCTTCAAATAAAAACAAATATGAAGGAACATTTCAGGTTATATTTTCGTTCACTTTTTCTTTTATTCATGCATTCTTTAATACCTCACATAAACTGAAAGTCAGTTGTACAGATAGAAAAGATATAATCCCAGCACTTAAAAAACTTGAAACAAGAGGGTTTTAAAATATTAATAGCCTTACAGAGTTTTCACTAGAACATATAAGGTCTGTAATGTCAGATACTTTGCCTATTTTGTTTACAGTCTCAGTACATAGTACAGTGACTAGCATGTACTAGGTACTGACTAATTATTAAATAAGTAAACACAATTAGTTTTATTAGCATCAGATATTAATTAAAATAATTGTTTAGTGCATGTTCATCATTCATTCTACAGAGAAAACCTAGTAATTAATAAAACTGACACGTCAGCCAGATGGGTTCAACTCCAGCTGTGGAACCTTTGACAAGTTGTTTAATCTCTCTATAACTTTAGTTTCCTTATCTGTAATGGGGGGTGGGGAGGTGTCAGCTCTGATATAAAGATGCAGTGTGGGCTCCTGGGTGGCTCAGTGGGTTAAGCCTCTGCCTTCGGCTCAGGTCATGATCTCAGGGTCCTGGAATTGAGTCCCACATCAGGCTCTCTGCTCGGCAGGAGTCTGCTTCCCCCTCTCTTTCTCTGCCTGCCTCTCTGCCTACTTGTGATCTCTGTCTGTCAAATAAATAAATAAATTCTTTTAAAAAAGCTAAAGATGCAATGTATTAATTCTCACCTGAAGGTTTGCTAAAAATAAAATCAGTGAACATAAACTGATCATCTTCTATAACAGATCCATATATTAGCTCTCATGGACTCATAAGAGATGTTCACGGTATCTTTATTTAAAAAGACTTGCACTTATGATATAACTGTTTACATATATAGAGGCCATCAGACATGTAGTATTCCATTTGCATGATAACAAATATATTAACTATTGACTAAATCACAGTTTTCCTATTCTATAAATTCTTAATACACTATGAAAATATTTGGGGTGTCATCATATATAGTAGGAAATCTAAATATACCCACTTTAGGGCATTAAGTTAAAAACCTCAAAAGTGCACCTTAGTTGTCTTTTCCAGACTGTTAAAAATCCACATTTTTCCATAAATATCTGCTAAGAGAAAACATGAAAAAATGCTAACACTGAAATTCCAGACTTCTTCCTTCTAACAAACTACCCCATGCAATTGTGGTCACCTTCTCAATGCCTATAAATAAAAATATGAACCTTGCAAAATTTTAAGCATTAAATGTAAATAATTACTCTTACAGATAAGGTGGTTAGTAGTTGATCTGTCTAGTCTCAAATGCTTACCCTTGTTTAATCATGGAGATAGGCCAGGAAGTTCACTGGATATAAGGACATCAAGTATATCATGCAATATGATTATTGCATCACTGATATTCTATATGTAACTTCTTGGGAGAGAGAACTCAAGAAGTCTAGCTCAACTAGTTTATGGGACCTAAGACACATCAAAATCAAGGAATGTGGAAGTAGTTCTCTAAGTATTATTAGCAGAAGAAGGAGACCAAGAGGCTTGGTATAGAAAATAAAGACTCCACTCTATTATATAGTCTACTCAGAAAGCTTCAGAAATGAAAGAAACACCTAGAAAATGCCATGTAACAGAAACATGGTCTTTAATGCGATAAAAAGGAGTTTGGCAAAAACTAGGGCAATGTTCTCTTTTATTAGTGAATTTTAGGCCAGAATATTTCTATTTTGTTAACTGCATGCCATTGCCAATCATGTGCTTCTGGAATAAAATGTAGCTTTTTGAAGTATAATAGATAAGATCTTTGCAGATCAGCTGATAGAGAAAAACTGCAAAGAACTAAGTTTATATTAATCTTTCAAGAAAAAGGCCCTCAAACGAAGTTCACATTTTAAAAAACTGTAGAAGACTACATAAAGTACTATAACATAATCCGTTAAGATGAAATGTGGAAGTTACTTTTCCCACTGAAAAACAAGTAAGGTACAGTGAATATTGTTTATGTCTAAATACAAGATATGTCTATCATAAGTAAAAGAAAACATGGGCTTAGCAAATACCAAGTTTGGCTGCAAAATAAATTTTCCAGAAATTCTGATTCCAAACACTTTGATGACTTCAAGTATGATGTTCTGTTTTATCCGGTGACAACTCCAGCATTTTCTGTTTTATATTTTGGTTCATAAAATTATCTTGGAAAATTTTAAAACTCAGAAATTTAGGGCCTAGATTTTAATCATTTAATCAGAATCAAGTTTTATCTTTCAACCCTTCCAGAACACATTAACATGTGAAAATGTCTAAATAAACAGCATGTATAATACAGAGCTGGGACTAGGAATGAGACAAGTAAGTGCCTAGGTCATATACAAAATAACCTATACAAAGATATAATCATTAGTACTCCTGTAATTATATGTTCATTTATACTCAATAAGTTTAGTCAAATGAGGAACATCAGTCTAAACTGCACCCATAAAAATGGTGAACATAGCAAATTTTATGTTAGTGTATCTTACCACAATTAAAAATTTTTAAAAGAAGAAAAAAAGGAGGAACATCAATATCTCTACTTATAACTAATCCATAATAACATATAAGATTAAGTTTTTGTTGGTGACAAAGCTATGAAGGCACTGTAACATTATAAAACAAACAAAAGAACCAAAAGAATCCCACAAGGATGTTAGAATTGGAAATAATCTTAAACATCATGTAACCATTTCATATTGCAGGTAAGTAAAATCAAGTCCATAGTTAAGATCAAGAATTTAATAAGTACAGGTTTCTTGGAATTCTACACACCATTCATTGGCTTCCATGAACTTTCTGACTTTTCCATCTACATTTCTGATCTCTCTCTCACAGTCAGCTTCAAGAACACTCTCAGTGACTACTCTAGACATGGTATTCCCTTGGCCCACTGCTCTTTCAACTTTACATATTTTTTGAATGACTATTCTCCTAGTTTTAACCATCTATAGATGATTCCCAAAATTATTATCTCTACTGTGAATCTCTTCCTTAACCTCCAAATATGAATATCTTATGGTCTAATAGAAGCCTGGCTATCTCACAGGTATTTCTTATTTATTATTATTTTTTAAAATATATATGTGGGAAGACTGAGATCAGTTTTTTGTTTTTTGGTTTTTTTAAAGATTTTTATTTATTAGACAGATCACAAGTAGGTAGAGAGGCAGGCAGAGAGAGAGGAAGAAGCAGGCTCCCCATTGAGCAAAGAGCCCGATGCGGGGCTCGATCCCAGGACCCTGGGATCATGACCTAAGCCGAAGGCAGAGGCTTTAACCCACTGAGCCACCCAGGTGCCCCCTCACAGGTATTTCAAATGAATGCATAAAATAAACTTCCTGTTTGCCCCTAACGCTGAAAAGCTGTTTTCTTTTACCATTTCATGGCATCACCATCCACCCAAAGGCTAAAACTGGTCCCTAGAATACCACTTAGACAGCCTCCTTCCTCTCATTCCCCAAAACCAACAGTAACTAGGCCATTCTGACCTTATGTTAAATATCTCAGGGATGGGGCACCTGAGTAGCTCAGTAGGTTAAGCATCTGCCTTCAGCTCAGGTCATGATCCCAGGGTCCTGGGATGGAGCCCCACATCAGGCTCCCGGCTCAGCGGGGAGCCTGCTTCTCCCTCTCCTTCTCCCTGTCCCTCTCCCTTGCTTATGCTCGCTCTCTTTCTGTCAAATAAATAAATAAAATATTTAAAAAAACATCCCAGGGACCATTGACCATGTCCAATTTGGCCTGTTGTCTAGTGTTTTCTGATTTGTATACTGAATATTTAAAATCCTTTAAAAAATGTTCAAAATAAACAGTAAAATTAATTTTTTAAGAAAAAGCTCAAAATTTGTGTATTTTTATAACTTTATCAAGAAGAACACATTATATGTATTCACATGATTGTGTTAACGTGTAAAATGTGCCAAGAGTTTTCATCTAAGTTACGGAAATGAGATGGCATACACAAGTGTTAAGAGTGAGATTACTTTTTTATCAATATTAAGTGTTACCAGTGCAATTATTTTTTACCAATATTTAAGGTACTGAAAATTATAAAAAATTACAGAAATTAAAACCATGGTTTTCTTTTACCTGTAGTGTGAGACTCTTTACTGCATTCCACACTAATCCAATAAATTCTTTCATTCTTTCTTCAGGACTTCGACAGCCTTCAGAGAGATTCAGCATGGCTTTCACAGGAATTGACAATGGTCGGGATTCTAAGTACAAGAACAGTTAACACACATGTACTTTACTGTTTCATAAAAATATACAGAAAATATTTCCATGACTATTTCTTTCCTTGCTTAATACTTCCAAGTGAGATTACAAAATACTATATTAGATCACTTTATATTATAGAATTACTGATTTTTGCAACTATGCAAAAATAAGCAAAACTGATCTGTTAAAAGCCAGGGGCACGTTGGGTTACTCTTATCAGGAATTGGTGACTGGGAGGTGACTCTGGAACAATGTTATAATCTAATATTCTATTTACTGAATACATGGATATATCCACTTAACAAAAATTCATTAAGTTGTAACCTAACAATCTGCCCATTTCTCAGTATTAAGATAATACTGCAATAAAAGCTTTACTTAAAAAAAGGTAAAGGAAATTCAACAACAAAACATTTGATTCATCTAAAATGGGTAAGAAACAAGTCTTCCTACATATGAATTCTCCTGAACAAAAGCTTATCCATAGACCCTCTTGAGTTTAAAAGCTGATTTTTGAAAGTAACCAAGAGAAGTACGTCATTATATAAAAAGCTGATTTGTAGATTAAGAAAATGTGATATTCCACTCCATATAGCATGTTATCAAAATTTTATCTACCTAAATTACAAGAATCAGAGAATCTCAATAACTTTAATGTAAAATTTCAGAAATTACTCTTAATTTAATAATAATTTATAACAATATGTATTATTTCCAAACAGATCCATATATATTTTATACAATATATGTTAATCCAAATACGTAATTTGTATGCACCACTTTAGGTACTTTTTTTTTTAAGATTTTATTTATTTATTTGACAGAGAGAGAGATCGTAAGTAGGCAGAGGCAGGCGGGGGGGGGGGGGGGACCAGGCTTCCCGGTGAGCAGGGAGCCTGATGTGGAACTCGATCCCAGGACCCTGAGATCATGACCCGAGCTGAAGGCAGAGGCTTAACCCACTAACCCAGGCGCCCCTAGGTACTTTTTAAATAGCATAAAATAAATCAGATCTTGCTCTTTAAGAATCTGATTAAGTCTGATGGTCCTAAAATTCTCTCCAAAGTAAATGCTACCATATCACTACTACATGATCTACCGTTGCCGTATCTCATTCTCTCCCCATCTCCTCAACTTGGTTTATTTGGATTTGTATTAGATTAATAATACCTTAAGGTCATGGAGCATAAACCTTTTTCCTCATACTTATAAACCCAAGTCTACCATATTATGCATGTTAGAAATTCAAAGAATGTTTATTTAAAAAGAGTCTGGGAGCGATCCATGGAGATATTTGGGAGCAGAATATTCTAGGCAGATAAAACAGTAATGCAAAATTCCTCAGTTAGGGGCCCATGGGTGGCTCAGTGGGTTAAAGCCTCTGCCTTCAGCTCAGGTCATGATCCCAAGGTCCTGGGATGGAGGCCCGCATTGGGCTCTCTGCTCTGCAGGATGCCTGCTTCCTCCTCTCTCTCTGCCTGCCTCTCTGCCTACTTGTGATTTCTGTCAAATAAATAAAAAAAAAATCTTAAAAAAAAAAAAAAGTCCTCAGTTATATGTGTACTTGGGAGGGGCAGAGGGAGAAATAGACTTCCTGCTAAGTGTGGAGCCTGACTTGGGGCTTGATCCTAAGACCCTGAAATACTGAGCTGAAGGCAGTCACTACATGCGGCACCCAAGTACCCTGCTGTGTACTTAGGATTTTCAAGAAACAGTATAGAGGCAATGAGGGCCACAGCAAAGTAAAGAGTGACAGAAGTAGGGAATGAAGTCAGAGCTATAAATAAGGACCAATCATACAGCGCTTATATAGGTCATGGGAAGAAGTTTGGTTTTTGCCTTGAAAAAGCTAGGATATGATAATGGATCCTAAATACAGTCATAAAATTACTGGGCATATTTTAAAAGAATTTTTCTCTGGATACTCTGTAGAAAAATAGGCTACAAGTATTAAAACAGGAAGAAAATATGTAAGAGATGGTAGCTACGGTAAAGGTAGTTAACAGTGATGGAATTCTGTATCCATGTAAAAGCTATAGCCACCTGGACTTACTGATGGACTACAAATACATTAAGAGAGAATGATGAAGAAAGGATGACTCCAAGGTTTTAGGTTGCGGCAGATCGAAGAATGGAGCTGTAAGAGAAAGAGAATCCAGAAGGGAAAAAAATAAATCCTTAGTTTTTTAAACCTGTCAAGTCTTTGTCAAGAGTGAATGCATACAAACAACTTCTAAAGAATGGTCAGTATCCACACTATTATTTGAAACAGTTTTTAAAAAAGGGGGAGGCACGGGGCGCCTGGGTGGCTTAGTGGGTTGAAGCCTCTGCCTTCGGTTCGGGTCATGATCCCAGGGTCCTGGGATCGAGCCCCGCGTAGGGCTCTCTGCTCGGCGGGGAGCCTGCTTCCTCCTCTCTCTCTGCCTACTTGTGATCTCTGTCTGTCAAATAAATAAATAAAATCTTAATTTGAAAAAAAAGGGGGGAGGCGGATAAGAAGAGAAGGGAAATGGAGAGGGAAAATGCTAAGCAACTTATCTGACCATTGGAAAAAAATCGTTAAATTAATTTTTGAATATCCACAATGAAGATTATGCTCATTCATTTTTTTAAGGGATTTTTATTTATTTATTTGACAGAGAGAACACAAGCAGGGGGAGTGACAGGCAGAGGGAGAGGGAGAAGCAGACTTTCTGCTGAGCAGGGATCCCTCTGTGGAGCTCAATCCCAGGACCCTAAGATCATAACCGGAGCCAAAGGCAGATGCTTCACCTCTTGAGCCATCAAGGCACCCCTAATTCATTCATTTAAAATGAGAAACAGTTACAGGTATGAAAGAAAGCATATTTTTAAAAGATTTTATTTATTTATTTGACAGGCAGAGATCACAAGTAGGCAGAAAGGCAAGCGGAGAGAGATGGGAAAACAGGCTCCCCGCCGAGCAGAGAGCCTGATGCAGGGCTCGATCCCAGGATCCCGGGATCATGACCCAAACCGAAGGCAGAGGCTTCAACCCACTGAGCCACCCAGGTGCCCCGAAAGCGTATTTTTGATTACTTGTGAAATGAGAAAAATACATATGTGTAGTACAATCCAAATATATTTTTAAAACAATGTGTGGGTTTGGGTGTGATCTGTCTACCCCACGTACAAAAAGAGTTATAGAAGAGTTTTTAAAAAGCAAACCCATAGTAGAGGTTACCTCTGAGGGGAGTAAAACAGAATTGATGAGGGGTAAGAGGAAAGGGGTATTTAACACTATATTCCATATATCTCAGAATTAATTAAATGTTTTACAACAATGAATTACCTACTATAATTTTCTTAATAAAACACACATTAATTTGCTTTCTTCTCCCGTAGACTTCATCACTTTCTTTTGTACATTACTAGTTGTGGGAACAAAACGGTTACCTAAACCCATGGTAGAATTCTGCCAAATTAAATAACTGACTTAAATATAGACCAACCACACAAAACCTGCACATAGAAATTTACAGGATCTTTATTCACAATTGCCAAACTTTGGAAGCAACTAAGATGTCCTTCAGTAGGTAAATCAATAAACTGTGGTACATACAAAAAATGGAATATTATCTTTCACTTAAAAGAGATGAGTTACCAAAGCCATAAAAACACATGGAGGAAATTTAAATGCATCTTACCATGTGAAAGAAGCCAGTCTGAAAAGGCTACATACTAATTCAAAGTATATGACTTTCTGGAAAAGACGAAACTATGGAAATGGTAAAAAGATCACTAGTTACTAGGAGGTAAGGAGGAGAGAGCAAGGAACAGGCGGAGCACAGAAGATTGTAGCACAGTAAAACTACTCTGTAAGGTACTACAATAGTGGATACAGGTTCACTATAAATTTGGCCAAACCCACAGAATGAACACCACCATCAGTGAGTTGTAAACTATGGACTTTGGATGATAATGAGGTAAGTTCATCAATGATAACAATGTAACATTTTGGTAGAGAGTGTTGATAATGGGGGAGTCTATGCATGTGTAGGGGCAGGGGATACATTGGAAACCTCTGTACCTTCTCCTCAATTTCACTGAGCACTTAAAACTGCTTTAAAAAATAAACTCTAGGGGCACTTGGGTTAAGCATCCTACTCTTGGTTTCAGCTCAGGTCATGATCTCACAATTGCAAGATCAAGCCCCATGTTGGGCTCTGTGCTGAGAGCATGGAATTGAGATTCACTCTCTCCTCTCCCTCTGCCCCTCCCAGGTCCTGCTCTCTTAAAAAATAAATAAATAAATTCTATAAAAATACATTTTTAGTAGCAATCAAAATTTTAAAATTCTTTGAACAATGAACACCAAAGGTTTTCAAAGAAATTTCTATGGTCAAATTTTGAAAATCTAATATAGAATATCAGTTACTTATAAACACCATTATTATAAATTCTGGTTATTAGAGATGTGAAATCACATTATTTTGGATACATTAATTTTTAATCCATATTTTCTAAAAGAGGTGAGGAAGACAATTTTTAAAAAGGACAATTTTTTGTAGTTATGTACATTTCACAGGTAGGATATGAAAATTATCGTAAATTCTGCCAATCTTATCTATATTTTATTTAATCAAAACCTCTAACAGCTGCTACATGCCAAGTCTTTGCCTTAAAAACTTAACAAATACTACTTGGTTTAAGTCTCATAATAACACCATTATTTAGACTCTTATTCTCACCATTTTTGGATTAAAAAATTGACCATACAGAGATTAAGTAACTTATTCTAAGTCACCCAGCTGGTAAGTGGCTAAACAGGGATGTAAATCCAGGAAGTCTGACTCCAAAGTCCATGTTTTTAACAACTGTGCTATGGCAGCTCTTCTGTTTTTTGAATCTTGTGCTGTAACTTTGAATTCTACCAAATAAATAGTAAATGTATCATATTTTTACTCAAGATTATGGTACCACCAATTGTTCAGAAATCATCAGATTTGTTCAGTCTCCCTGGAGCTATAAAAAACCTAGATTTAGCATTGTAGTCTGATATCTATTATATTTCCTGTTTGCAACAATGATGAATAACGTACTGTTAATAATAATAAATAAGGTACTTTTGAGACTGAATATTTACTGATTAAAATAATAATCTGTTCTTGGGTATGTACTGTCCAACTTGGTGCAGTATCAATCCTTCATGTCTGCGCCATGGAAAATGCACTGCACTGGGTTTTTGGGAAGATGGTGGAGTAAGAGAGCTCTAAATTCACCTCAAACCATGAATATAGTATGTAACATTCACATAAGTGCAAATAAACCAGAAAACAATCCAAAGACTGTCAGTAAAAACTCTACAACTAAAAAGAGGTAAGAGGCCGCATCCAAGAAGATTTGAAATGGGCAGATACACAATCAGGAGCTAAAGGGACCCTTAGGTCTGTCCACAGGAGGGAGGGACTCCATAGGCACAGAAAGGAGAGAGAAACAGACCCTCATATAGGGATCCCACATAGGGAAGACAAATCCCTATATTATTTGGCTTTGAAAACCAGAGGGCCAAATTTTGTGAGTTCTTAGAACCAGTGGGACTTAAAACCTGCAACTTTAAAATATCAGCCAGGCTGGGCTCTGGGAGATCCCATCCGGTGAGAGACTCTGTCCCTTCCCTTAAAGAGACAGTCCACAGAGATAAGCATAGAAACAGCAATTTCAAAAGCACCTGGGACATAAAGTGGTTCCGCTACAAAAGCAGGATGTAAGCAATGTATATAAGAGACACCCCTGAAGTTTCAGGTTCTATGAGCAGGGTGCACAGCATTGCAGGGCACTACAAGACCTATTCATCATAAAGCCATTACCTTCAAGAGCAAGAGACATATCTGACTTTCCTAACACACAGAAATAGACACAGTTATACAAAAAATGAGAAGACAAAGGAGTATGTCCCAAATGAAAGAACATGACAAAATCACAGCAAGACACCAAAGCAAAATGGAGATAAGTAATATGTCTGATGGAGAATTTAAAGTAATTATCATATAAAGACACTCATGGGACTTGAGAAAAGAGTGGAGGACATCAGTAAGACCCTTAACACAGAAATTTTTTTTAAAAAAATCACAGATGAAGATTGAATGAACATTCAATTTCAATGAAATTGAAAATACATTAGATGTAATAAATAGTACACTAGAGGAAGCAGAAGAATCAGTGACCTGGTGGATAGAGTAACGGAAACTGGTCAAGCTGACCAGGTGAGAGAAAAAAATTATACAAAACGAGAACAGACTTTGGGAATGAAATGACACCATGAGGCAAATAACACCTGCATTACAGAAATCTCATACAGAGAAGACAGAGAAAAGAAGGCAGAAAATGTCTTTGAAAAAATGATAGCTAAAAACTTCCCAAATTTGGGAAAGGAAATAGAAATCCAGATCAAGGATGCATAGAGCACTTCAAACAAAGTAAACACAAGAAGGTCGACACCAAGGCATGTAGTAATTCATATGGCAAACGCCAGTGGTAAAGAGATAATTTTAAAAGCAATAGAAGAAACAAAAACAGTTATATACATGGGAAATACCATATAGCTACCAACTGATTTTTCTTCAGAAATTCCAGGTCAGAAGAAAATGGCAGGATATAATCAAAGCACTGAAATGAAAAAAGTCTGCAGCCAAGAATACTCTAGATGGCAAGGCTATCACTCAGAACAGAAGGAGAAACAAAGTTGCTGAGACAAACAAAAGTTAAAAGAATTCTTCACCACTAAATCAGTCCTACCAGAAACATTAAAGGAGACTTTTTGGATGGAAAAGAAAGACATAAGTAAGATTAAGAAAAGAAGGAAGCAGGAAAGCACCAAAAATAAATATACCTGTAAGAATTAGTCAAGGGACTCACAAAATAAAAAAATGTAGAGTAGGACACCAAATACCTAAAACATGCTGTGGAGAGAAGTAAAGACTGGGCTCAAACGTAAGCAACTATCAACTTACTATGGACTATCTTCTGCATATGCAGAAGATCTTATGTACAAACCTACCAGTAACTGCAAATTAAAAACCAGTAATATATATGGAAAAAATAAACAGAAAGAAATCCATGTATACTACTAAAGAAATCCAAATAACCATGAGAGAAGAGAGCAAGGGAAGAAAGGAACAGACAGGAACTATAAAAACAAATACTTAAAAAAGTAACAAAATGACAATACATACCTAACAATAATTACTTTGAATATAAATGGACTAACCACTCCAATCAAAACATTGTGTGATGTAACAGACTAAAAAAAACCAAAATGCATCTACATGCTGTGTACAGAGACTCATTTCAGACCTAAAGACACATACAGAGTGAAAGTGAAGGGAATGAAAAGCATTTATCATGTAAAGGAATGTGAAAAGAAAGCCAGAGTAGTGATACTTACATAGGACAAAACATACTTTAAACAAAGGCTATAACAATAGACAAAGACACTATATAATCATAAATACAACATATCAACAAGAAGATATAACAATTTTAAATATTTATGCACCCAACATGGAAGAATCCAAATACATAAAGCAGTTCACAACAAACATAAAGGAAATAATCAATAGTAAATACTGTAGTACTGATACTACATTAATAGTGGGGGACTTTTAACATACCACTTACATTAATGGCTAGATCATCCAAACAGAAAACCAACAAGAAAAGAGTGGCTCTGAATGACACTGAATCAGATGGATTTTAACAAATATATTCACAACATTCCATTCTAAAATAGAAGAATACATCTTCTTTTCATGTGCATGTGGAATATTCTCCAGAAAAGATTGCATATGAGGCCAGAAGACCACATATTCAACAAATTCAAAATGACTGAAGATTAACTGTGCATTTTTCTGTTCACAATGCTGTAAAACTAGAAATCCAGCATAAGAAAAAAATCTGCAAAAAGCACCAATACAGGGAGGTTAAATTACATGCTACTAAACCATGAATGGGTCAAACAAGAAATCAAAGATGAAATTAAAAAAAAAAAAAAAAAAGATGAGGACAAATGAAAATGAAAATCCAATATCTTTGAGAGGAAGCAAAAGCAGTTCTAAGAGGGAAGTTTATAGCAATACAAACCTACTACAAGAAACAAGAAAAATTTCAAATAAACAGCCTTAAAAAAAAAAAAAAGGAAAAACAAAACTCAACACAAGTAGAAGGAATGAAATAATAAAAATTAGAACAGGAAATAAGTGAAATGGAAACTGAAAAAACAAAAAAATCAATGAAACCAGAACCTGTTTCTTTGAAAAGATCAAAACTGATACCCTTTAGCCAGACTTAAAAGAGCAAGACAGAGAAAGGACTCAAATAAACAAAATTAGATGTGAAAGAGGAAAAATAAAAACCATCATCAGCACAGAAACACAAAGGACTGTAAGAGAATATTGTGGAAAATTATATGCCAACAAATTGGGCAATCTAGAAGAAATGCTTCATTTCCTAGAAATACATAACTTCTCAAAACTAAATCAGGAAGAAACAAAATATGAATAGACAAATAACCAGCAATGAAATTGAATCTGTAATCAAAAAACTCCCCCCAAACAAAAGCCCAAAACCAGATGACTTAGAGATGAATTCTACCGAACATTTAAAACCTATTCTTTTCAAACTATTTCTCAAACCAGAAAAGAAGAAAGAAAACTTCCAAATAAAAATTCATTTGATGCTACCATTATCCTGATTCCAGAACCAGATAAAGATGCTACAAAAAAAAAAAAAAAAAAAAAAAAAAAAGAGAGAGAGAGAGAGAGAACTACAGGTCAAAATCTCTGATGAAGATAGATGCAAAATTTTCAACAAAATACTGGCAAGACTAAACCCAACCATACATTTAAAAAATCAGCCATCATGATCGAGTGGGATTTATTCGTGGGTTGAGAGGGTGGTGCAATATTCACAAATCAATAAACATAATATATCACATCAATAAGAGAAAAAATAAAACCATATGATTATTTCAATACATGAAGAAAAAGCATTTGACCAAGTACAACATCCATTCATGATAAAAACCCTAAAGAAGTAGACTTAAAAGGAACATACCTCAACATAATAAAGGCCATATATGAGAAACTACAGCTAAAATCATCCTCAATAGTGGAAAAACTGAGAGCATTTTCTCAAAGAAGAAAAACTAAAGTAAAAAATAAGACACTCTTGTTGTCCACTCTTACCACATTTATTCAACATGTACTGGAAGTCCTAGTCACAGCAATTAGACAACAAAAAGGAATAAAAGGGATCCAAATTGGAAAGGAAGAAATAAAATTCTCACCAAGATATTACTAGAACTGATAAATGAATCCAGTAAAGTTATAGTATACAATATTAATGGGCAAAAATCTGCTGCATTCCTATATACTAATAATGAAGCAGCAGAAAGAAAAAATTTTAAAAATCCCATTTACAATTGCACCAGAAATAATAGACTACTTAGGAATAAACATAACCAAGGAGGTGAAAGATCTGTACTCTGAAAACCACAGAACACTGAAAAAAGAAATTGAAGAGGACACAAAGGAATGGAAAGACACTCCATGCTTATGGATTGGGTGAATAAACCTTGTTAAAATGTACATACCATCCAAAGCAATCTATAGATTTAATGTAATCCCTATCAAAATATCAACAGATCGGACTAGAACAAATAATCCTAAAATTTGTATAGAGCCACAGAAGACCCTGAATAACCAGAGCTATCTTGAAAAAGAAAACTAAAGCTGGAGGTATTACACTTCCAGACTTCAAAGCTGTAGTAATCAAAATAGTATAGTACTGGCACAAAAACAGACATACAGAACAGAGTGAAAAATCGATGAATTAAAAAAAGAAAAAAATACAGAAATAAACCCACAATTACATGGTCAATTACCCTTTGACAAAGCAGGAAAGAATATCCAAAGGGAAAAAGTCAGTCTCTTTAACGAGTGGTATTGGGAAAACTGGACAGCAACATGCAAAAGAAAGAAACTGGACCACTTCCTTACACCATACACAAAAATAGATTCTAAACAGATTAAAGATCTAAATTGAAACCTGAAACCACAAAAATTCTACAAGAGGCACAGGCAATAATTTCTCTGACGTGTGCGATAACAACATTTTTCTACATATGTGTGCTGAGGCAAGGGAAACAAAAGCAAAAATACACTACTGGTGGGGCGCCTGGGTGGCTCAGTGGGTTAAAGTCTCTGCCTTCAGCTCAGGTCATGATCCCAGGGTCCTGGGATCAAGCCCTGCATCGGGCTCTCTGCTCAGCGGGGAGCCTGCTTCCCCCGCTCTCTCTCTGCCTGCCTCTCTGCCTGCTTGTCATCTCTGTCAAATAAATAAATAAATAAAATCTTTAAAAAAATTTTTTTAAAAAATACACTACTGGGACTACTAAATAAATATAAAAAGCTTCTGCACAGGGGAACAAGCAATCAACAAAACCAAAAGGCACACTACTGAATGGGAGAAGATATTTGCAAAAGGGTTAGTATTATCCAAAATATATAAAGAAAGAAATTATACAACTCAACATCCAAAGAAACGAATAATCCAATTAAAATGTGCAGAAGAAATGAACAGACATTTCTCCAAAGAAGACGTCCAGATGGCCAACAGACACATGAAAAGATGTTCAATGTCATTCATTATCAGGGAAATGCAAATCAAAATTACAATATCACCTCACATCTGTCAGAATGGCAAAGATCAAAAACAAAGGAAACAGGTATTAACAATGATACAGAGAAAAAGGAACTCTTGTGCCCCACTGATGGGAATGTAAACTAGTACAGGCACTATAGAACACAGTATGGAGTTTCCTCAGAAAATTACAAATAGAATTGCTCTATAATCTGGTATTATACACACTACCGGGTATTCACCTAAGAATATAAAAACACTAATTCAAAAGGATATATGCACTCCTGTGTTTACTAAAGCAATATTTACATCAGCCACATTATGGAAGTAGCCTAAGTGTCCATCGATAAATGAATGGATAAAGAAGATACAGTGTACACACACACACGCATGCACACACACTGGAGTATTATTCAGGATAAGAATGGAATTTGCTGTTTGCAATGACAGCTAAAGAGTATAATGTTAAGCAAAGTAATTCAGTCAGAGATACACAAATCATATGATTTCATTCACATGTGGAATTTAACAAACAAAACACACAAGCAACGGAGGAAAAGAAAAAGAGGAAGAGACAAAGCAAAAAACAGATCCTTAACTTTAGAAAACAAACAGATGGTTACCAGAGGGGAAGTGGGTAAGGGCATGTGTGAAATAAGTGAACGGGATTAAGAGTACACTTATCTGATAAGCAGTAAATAATACAAAGAATTATTGAGTCACTATATTGTACATATGAAATTAATAAAACATTGTATGTTAACCATACTGGAATTACAATAAAAAAATAAAAACTAAAAGAAAGGTACTGCACTCAGACTCAACTTGAGTGCTTTAGTAGTCCCACTTGCCATAATAATGAAGGAAAGCAATTTAATCTAAATGTCAGAAATTAATACTACTACCATCTAATGTCAACAATATACTATTCACTTTAAATGTGGTAATGTGTATAAAAATATTTCATTAGAGAACTTCAAGTATAAGAAAATGATGGTGAAAAAATACTGACTGTAAACTGTAGAAAAGAACTGAGAAGTTATCAGATCTGTAACCCAAATACCCTCCTCTTTTATCACAATCAACCTATTGTTGTAGTTCTACCTTTAATACCACTTCCTCTGAAAAAAAGTCAGTGATTTCCCCAAATTAGATTTGGTCCTTCCTCTATCATCTCACAGAATTCTGACATAATTCTGTATAACATATTTAATTCTTGATGGTATTGTATTAAACATCTGAATATTTGTCTCTCCAAAATAAGCAGTAAAGTATAGTAACATGGTATAGTAATAAATGGTAGTAGTTAATGCTTGAACTTTGAACATATTCTGAGTTCTGCCCCACTAACCACTGTACTCTTCCAATAAGAAATAATCTTAGATTCATATTAATGTAAACCAATTAGATAAAATTGGCTGAAAAATCATAAAGCTAAAAGTCCCAAGCCAAATAATTAAATGATCATATACTTTTGCTTCAACATATCAATGATTTACATCAGAATATTCCTTTTCCTTCTTACCATTGTATTAGAATCTGGTAACAATTACTCAAAGTAAGTCTGTCAAAACCCCCATTCCTATTTTGAGGGTTTGAGTAATAACGCCAATGATAAAATGGCAACTTTAAGTATTCTATAATATACATAAACCAGCAGCACCAAATACTGCATTTGGGACCAAATAGCTTATGCTACTGAGTTCAAGACTCTCACAATAAAAAAGTTACTTCATGATTTTAAAGAGTCAAAAAATATTTGCCAGCTACAACAATGAAATTCATTTCTCATAGTAAGTGCTTCTCAGAATTTAGCCTTGTTTGGGGTTTTCATCATCTGCTCTGAAATGCCTTAAAGAGGTGCTATCACAAAAGTGGGTCAGGTTTAGTAATTAATTGAAAAAGGAGAATGACTTGTAATAAGAGAGTCAACAATAAAAAATTCTTATAGCATTGTTTCTTTAACCTTAAGACATCTGACCATCAATTTATATATTTATGCACTCTAATCTTCATAATGCTGATAACTAAGACAGTATTTATTTCACTGAAAGGGCAATCTATGGTTCTTCTATTTCATGTAGCAGCCTGAAATAGCATAGTGGCTTACTCAGTAAATACTGGGTGATTCACTCAATTGATAAAATTTTAATTGTAGTTAGCATACAGTATTAGATTCAGACATATAACATAGTGATTCACCAATTATATACATTACAGTATCTTTTTTGAAAGAGAAAAAGTCCTGTGTGTACTTTATTAAAATCTTTCCCTACTGGCATATTACTTGACATTTGTAAAAAAAAAAAAAAAATGCAACTTTGGGGGCACCTGGGTGGCTCAGTCCATTAGGCATCTGACACAGTTTTGGCTTGGGTCATGATCTCAGGATCCTGAGATCAATTCCCCACGTTGGGCTCTGTGCTCAGCATGGAGTTTGTTTGTCCCTCTTCCTCTGCTCCTCCCACTCCCACCCCTTCTATCTGGAATAAATAAATAAAACCTTAAAAGAAATACAACTTTGTGTATACAACTTTGTGTAAGGCATATAGTTTTGATTTATAGCTTCATGTTTATTTCAAATTTCAAATAATCACCAAGAAGCAAAGTACGCCAATCTTTATTTCTCCTTTATATTCTAAAGGAAATCAAGTTGTTCACACATGTACTCATAACCATGACATTATTATGCCAAGGGGTAACTGCCTTAAACAGAGTTGAATTACCTGAAAGGAAATTTAAGGTAAAAACAAAAAACCTCTTGAGAATAAGCCTTGCAAACTCAGCCTGTAGATCATCCTGGACAGACAGCATACTTTAAAGAATCTTAAACAAAAAGAGAAGATGACTACCAAAAAGAATCCATAAGGAAAATCAAGGCTTCCTGAAAGATAAAGAGGGGAGAGCTATAAGCTCAGAAAGAGAGAGAAATACTTCAGTAGGACTTGAAGCAGGACTCAGGATTGGTTCATTACAAGCTCGGAAAGCTAGACCAAATGGAGACACTAGGGTATCTAGAGTGGCATACTTTTTAGGTTTCTACACAAAATTTGAAAGAGAAAGAAGGGTAAACGCCCCAGAAGAGAAACAATAATGACCTATAGCATCACATTGCATTATCTTGTTCACAAAGACATCATAAAAGTCAAGGATGAATTCTGTTGGTTTTTCATAGAAAATACATGTGGAAGCCTTTGAGGTTTAAAAAACAAACCACAGGGGCACCTGGGTGGCTCAGTGGTTAAAGCCTCTGCCTTCGGCTCAGGTTGTGATCCCAGGGTCCTGGGATCGAGCCCCACATCGGGCTCTCTGCTCAGCAGGGAGCCTGCTCCCTGCCCGCCCCCCCACCCCCCGCCTGCCACTCTGCCTACTTGTGATCTCTGTCTGCCAAATAAATAAATAAAATCTTTAAAAAAAAAAAAAAAAACACTCCTCTGTGGTGAAATTTCAGACGCTAAGGGGATAAACATATTTATGTAAAGCTTCCTCAAAGTATAAACTAGCAACCAGGAAATCTAGGTACCACTTTTTCTACCAATTTAAGATATGCGATCCTAGAATCACTTCAGCTATTTAACTTTCAGGTTTCTCATGCATCACTCTCAAGAGAGAAGCACTGAAGGCTGCCTTCATCCCAGAGGAAAACCATGGTGTGGAGCAGGCATTGTGCTACCTGTAAAGAAAGAAGAAAGGAGGGGCGCCTGGGAGGCTCAGTGGGTTAAGGCCTCTGCCTTTGGCTCAGGTCATGATCCCAGAGTCCTGGGATTGAGCCCCGCAGGGGGTTCTCTGCTCAGCAGGGAGTCTGCTTCCTCCTCTCTCTCTCTCTGCTTCCCTCTCTGCCTGCGTGTGATCTCTGTCAAATAGATGGATAAAATCTTTAAAAAAAAAAAAAAAAAAGAAGAAGAAGAAAGGAGAAATAAAGTAAATGGAAGGAAATAAAGGGGAAAGAGAAAAGGAAGAGAAGAGACAAAAAGAGAAAAGGAACTACTTAGTAACACCAACATGTCACAAGTGTTAAGCAAGATATGAATGGCTCTAGAATCCGCCCTTCAACTTACAGACAGCTTGTCACCCTGATCCACCGGACTACTAATGTTCTTTCGCCCTGGCCTTAATTCCAAAATAAAACAAATTAACAACAACAAGTTTGCACTTCCATGACTTATAACATGCAGGCACCCAAAACACGGCCAATGCTATCACCACCAGAAGTACAAGGCCACAGCAGAAAATGAGCAAATGAAGCATTTGCGGTTAACATTATGAGATCTTAGAGGATCATCAAGAATTTTTAAGTTGGAAGAGGCAGTCTCTTGCTTATAGTTACAACTTTTGACAAGGCTAGTATTGTTTTTCATGTATCTTACACTCAGAACTAACTTTGGACAAAGATTAAATTATTCAAAGTGCAACCTTAAACTAATGAAGACGGTTTCTGTCGTTCTGTAAACTGGTGTTTTACTTAGTGCTTGTCCATCATAAATACCTCACACTCCTTCTCCTTCTGACATGAAGTCTTAACCTGAACTTGGATCTTTACAGTTTTAAGAGCTCAGAGAGAAACTTAACATAAACTAACCAGGGGGTTACAGAAAAGTTAAGTGAGAAAACTTGGCTTAATCAGATCACTACTAGACCTTGAATGTTCACATTTATGTTTTGGAAAGCAAAAGGAGCAAAGGGGAAAGAAAGGAGGGGAAGGAAGGCAGATAGGAATCTCACTCATCATAAACTCAAAAATTCTATTCAATGTCCATTTACTATATACCAGGATCCTGCAGTAACAGCTGCAAAATATGGCACAATCCTCATCCTCTAAGAGCTTACAATCTAGAGAGGAGATAGAAATCAAATTAAGTACAACTGTCAAAGAGCCTGATGAATGCTATGCTATGAAATATTCTGCAAATTACAGAGACTGGCTAATTCAATAAAGCACGGCAAAGTCTTCACAGGGGAGGTAACATAGATTTGGGTTCAGAAGGAATTCTTTAATTCAAGAAAGGAGTTGCGGGTAGAGAGAATCATGAAGAGAGATGCAGAGGCACAAAGCACGCAGTGAGGAGATCAGTGTGAAGCCCACTGCTGGGCAAATGAAACTGATATACTGGAGATCAGACTGGAAAGGTAAGGGTAAGGGTAAGGTCTAGTTGCGAAGGGCCTGAAATACCATACCGAGAACCGTAATGTTTATCCTGAGGATACTAAGAAGATGGCAAAAATTTCTAAGCAAGGAGATGTAATAAAATCTGGGTTTTAAAAGTGCAAATTCTGAGGTAGCCTGGGTGGTACGGTCAGTTTAGCGTCTGACTTGGTTTCGGCTCAGGTCATGGTCTCAGGGTCCTGGGATTGACCCCACATCAGGCTCCTCTACTCAGCGGGCAGCCTGCTTCCCCCTCTCTCTCTGCCTGCCTCTCTACCTACTTGAGATCTCTCTCTGTCAAATAAATAAATAAAATCTTAAAAAAAAAAAAGAACAAAAGTGCAAATTCTGATATAAACACAGGACATATAGTAGACTACATACATGTCATTGGGAGAGAGAATGAAAATAGAAGACCAATTAGGAGCTGTTTTGCTTAACCTCAATACTGCTCATTTTATTTGATTGCTGATATAGAAGTTATGAATTGATCTATTATCACCCCAGAACACTGTCTAGATATTAACTTAAATCAATTCACAAAATGTGTTTATTTGATCTGCAAATGATCCTTTTGCTTTTAAGTGGATAGGAGGAAAAATAAGTTCTGATTTCTAATTTGAGGTCTTAAACTCCAAAGGAGAATTCCAGGCCTACAAATTTCATTATTCTTTTGGCCACTGATTTAAATTGGCATATATAATTGTAATCATTTTAAGTATCCACTAAGTATATAGTTTAAAGTATTTGCTGAAAGTATCATTTAAGTTTCATTTTTTAAACTTTGTTTTAAATATTCAAAGAGAAAAACAGAAAGAAAGATTGATTAACTGAGGTTCCTACTTCTTAAGATCTCTCCAAGCATTCCACCTTCATTGCCTGAGAGAAAGGCTGATGCCACAGAGAACCCAGACAATGAGAGTCAAATTCTTTCCTCAGTATGATCCCCATAAAACTCTGACACAACTCTGGGTAGCCCTGGATTGATTTTGGATTACTTACTTCTTAGCCCAGTATATCTGAGGATCACGGGTAAGTTCTTTATCTCTGCGCACTTGATTACAGAACAGAGAATTGTGCTTGATACATACACATGTATTACATAATTGGGATAACCAATAACCAACCAACCCGAGAGATCCTGAAAAGACCACATCCCCCCAGTCCCTAAAACTTGCCAACTAACTCCACCTTATAAACCCAGGATTAATTCTTTCATGCCCTTTATCTCCATTTACATCAGCCAACAGGAGAAGCCCCAAACTCTAAGAACATCCCTTATGACCCAGCCCCTCATGACCAAAGACCTCTGTGTAATCCCACCTGATGTTATTTCTCACTCTACCCCACTAAAGTCTCTTGTATTCTGCCCTCTAGAACTCATAATACATCATTAGCAAAATCTCCCAGATCTTCCTAAAACTTTCTCTGAACTTACTTCTATCTTCTTTCCACACAAATCTGAGAACAATGCTTTCTATGAAGTACTCCTAGCTAGCTTTCTCCACTATACCTTGCAGAGAACTGGGCCTGGAAGTGGGTTCGATGGATTTCCCTGATCTTCACGGCCACTTCCAGTCTATTTCTGTACCTCCTCCAAAGCCTCGCTTTGGATTTCATGTCATCACTATACACCCATCACTCCTAACGGCGATAATCTATATGATCCTGAGGTCAGCACCCTCGTCCCTTTGTTCTTTGAAGATTTTAGCTCCAGATTCACTGACACTCCTTAAGCCAGAGACAAGAATCCCCATTAAAAAGTCTACCTTTTCCCCTATTATTACTAGGGGAAAATGGCAAGCCAATGTTAATGATTCTGACCAATAATGTATGACCTAAAGTTAAGTGGTTTTTTTTTTTTTGGCCATTTCCATGGCTACCAACCTGCTGAAAATCTTCATCTCTGTAAAGAAGGGTACTTCACATTTCTAGAAAGGGTCTTCCTCCTTCCATTCCATCCTAGACTACTCTCAACCACAGGATACTATTCAAGAATAAATAGCATCTTATATGGAAAATTCAATTTCTGCATCTGGTTTTCAAAGTCTCTCTGAATCTGTTCAACTTTAATTTCCACTACTTCTGCTGAAAAAAACTACTCCACTTGATGTCTTCCCCTTGTTCTTCCCATCCAAGTGAACTGTCTCTTCCTAATTATCACAAACCCTATCTATTTAAGACCTACCTCAAGTTGTACCCCTCTAATGAAAACTTTTCCAATTCCTAAAGTCTGTAATAATGGCTCCTTTTCCTAATTTTTCCTCAGTTTTGTAAAATCTACCATATTGCACTCGACTTTTTTCTTTCCTGTTAGAACCTAAAGTTCATGAGACTAAGAGCCACATCATCTACTACTTTCAACTTCCCAAAGTACTTAACACACAATTAAGAACTCTGTAGGAACTCAAAATTATATTTACCAATTACCTGACTCAAGATAAAATCTAACGTCAATATCCTGGGTTATACATGCACTACTCCTGTCAGTACTTAACTTTTATTAAAAAAAAAAAAGATTTTATTTATTTATTTGACAGAGGAGAGAGATCACAAGTAGGCAGAAAGGCAGGCAGGGGGTGGGGGAAGCCGACTCCCTGCTCAGCAGAGAGCCTGATGCGGGGCTTGATCCGAGGACCCTGAGATCATGACCTGAGCTGAAGGAAGAGGCTTATTAACCCACTGAGTCACCCAGGTGTCCCAGTATTTAACATTTTAAAACATATCCAAATTTGTGATACAGTGGGAATATTCTGCAAGATTATATGCACCAACTTAAAATGTACTACATACTACTATTTTTCCTAACTAATTGATAAATATTCCTGGGAAATCTGGAGAGAGGCATGAAAAGTTACAGTAAATCAAAGAACTGGGGGCAAAAAAGTTTAAGGAATGTGATATTTAAGTCCCTTCAATGAAGATTGTTGGGAAAACTGGACAGCCATATGCAAAAGATTGAAACTGGACCCTGCCTTGCACCATACATAAAAACTAACTCAAATGGATTAAAGACTTAAAACTAAGACTTGAGCCATAAAACATAGGCAGCAAGCTCTGGGATCAGTATCAGTATCTTGGCAATGATTTTTTTGAAGCTGACACCAAAAACAAAGGAAAGAGAAGCAAAAATAAACTACTGGGACTACATCAAATTAAAATGCTTCTGCACAGCAAAGGAAACCAAGAATAAGATGAAAAGGCAAATTACTGAATATGAAAATATATTTGCATATCATATACCTGATAAGGGCTTGATATCCAAAATATGTAAAGAACTCATAAAACTCAATACCAAAAACCAATCTGATTAAAAAATGGACAGAAGATCTATATAAGACATTTTCCAAAGAAGACATACAGATGGCCCACAGGTACATGAAAGATTTTCAAAATCATTAATCATTAGGAAAATGCAAATCAAAACCAAAATAACATACAACCTTACACCTGTGAGAATGGCTGTTATCAAAGAGACAAGAGATAATAACAAGTGCTGGTAAGGATGTGGAGAAAATGAACCCCTGTGTGTTGCTGCTGGGAATGTAAATTGGTGCAGCCATTATGAAAAATAGTGTATAGACGCTTCATTAAAAATAAAAAGCAGAACTACCATATGATCTATAAATTCCACTTTGTGGTATTTATCTAAAGAAAATGAAAATACTAACTGGAAAATACATATGCACCTCTGTGTTCACTGCAGTACTATTAATACTAGCCAAGATATGCAAACAACCTATGTGTCTGCTTTTGGATGAATGAAAAAAGAAATACACACACACACACACTCTGATATGTATGCATATGCAAGTGTGTATACATATGTATATGATCTATACACATACATATATATGATACATGCATACATATAATGGAATATTATTCGGCCATAAAAAAGAAGAAAATCTTGCCATTTGTAATAACAGGGATGGACCTCGAGGGCAGTATGCTAAGTGAAATAAGTCAGACAGAGAAAGACAACTGCTATATGATCTAACCTCTATATGGAATCTAAAAACTAAACAAAACAAAACAAAAATGAAGCTCATAGATACATAGAACAGGCCAGTAGTTGCCAGAGGGAAGGGTTGCGTGAAATGGGTGAAGGGGGTGTAAAGGTACAAACTTCCAATATAAAATATGTAAGTCCTGGGGGTGTGATGCACAGCGTATTGTTATAGTTAACAATCTCATGTTGCATATTTGTTAGTCTCTCAGAAAGTAAATCAGGAAAATTCTCATCACAAGAAAAAGAGTTTTTGGTAACTATGTATAGCAATGGATATTAACAAGCCCAGTTGTGATCATTCCCCAAGGTACAGGTATATTGAATTATTATGTTGTATACCTTGAAATTAATATAACATATATCAATTACACCTAAATTTAAAAAAAAAGTAAGCAAGTCAGCTATGGTCCTTGATGTACATTCTAGACAACGGGAAAGAAAAGAAAAGAATGAAAACCTTTAATGGGTGTTACAAGGACAGAAAATAGGTGCTAAGGTAGGAAATCTTAGGGGAATGTCACAGACCTATTTGAGAAAGACTAAACAGGGAAGCTTTCTTTACTAAAAGGATAACATTTAATCTAAGACTTGGAGCATGAAAAGTATATAGCTATGAGAAGAGCAATAACCTTTTGCCTCAGTGCATCTAAGAGAGCAAGGTGGGTGGGTCTGCAGCAGCTCTACTGGGGCCACGCGAAGAACTGTGGCCAGGGTTCTCATTCTTGCTGCGTCTGCTCAAACCAGCATGGTCTGATGTGGAAACACGGCTCCACACATGCTGCCAGTGTTTCCATCAGTTTGTGACTGATAGAGACTTCAGTAAGTTCGATTAAGTGAACTTCCTCAAATGGGTCATCCAAGAAACGGAGCTTAACTGCAGATATCCAAGATACTGACCTTAATGCTAAATTCACTGTACATAAAATATATCAATTATGAGTGTTTTAATGTGAAAAAAATGGAAACAGTATATGCAAAAGATGTCAGGCAAGAAAAAGCATGGAGTGTTTGAGAAATGGAAAGGATCAATGTAAGGAAAAATGACAAACAATGAATGGAAGAACCCAGCAGAAGCTAAATCAGGTCAAACTTTGTAGGCCATGGGAACAAGTTTGGATTTTACCTTAAATGCAGTAAGAAATTACTGAAGCATTTTAAGCAGGGAATTAAATGATCTAATTTAGATTTTTTTTTAATTTTTTTATTTTTTATAAACACATATTTTTATCCCCAGGGGCCAATTTAGATTTTTAATGAGATGATTCTTGCTGTCATCTAAACAATGGGCTAGAGTAACTGAGAAAAGATGACGAGATAATTGACACGAGTGGGACTACTTAGCAGATCTTTATTCTGTAGAAGAAATTATCTGACTCTGATTGGGGATGCAGCATATAAATAGAATGGACAGGAAAAAAGCCACTATGAATCCAAGGTTTCATCCTTGAGTAACATGGTCAGTGGGGGGGGTAGGGGGGAGGTACATAGTTGTTAAAGATTTGATAGTAGGCTTGAGTGGCCTTTAAGATACCTAAATCTAGGGGCGCCTGGGTGGCTCCGTAGGTTAAGGCCTCTGCCTTCAGCTCAGGTCATGATCCCAGGGTCCTGGCATTGGGCTCTCTGCTCAGCGGGGAGCTTGCTTCCCCCTCTCTCTCTGCCTGCCTCTCTGCCTACTTGTGATCTCTCTCTGTCAAATAAATAAATAAAATCTTTAAAAAAAAAATGCCTAAATCTATTTCTTTAAAGATTTATTTATTTATTTATTTGAGAGGGAGAGAGAGAAAGACAGAGAACAGGGGGAGGGGAGAGGGATAGGGAGAGAAAGAATTTCAAGCAGACTCCACACTGAATGCAGAGCCCAACACAGGGCTCCATTCCAGGACCCTTAGATCATGACCTGAGTTGGAACCGAGAGTTGGAGTGTTAACCAACTGAGCAACCCAGGTACCCCTTGAGTGGCCTTTGAGATACTTAAATGGAGATGTAGACAACTGGTTATGAAACATCTTAAAAGAGAGAGAGAGAGAGAGAGAGAGAAAGAAAGAAAGAAAGAAAGAGGAAGGAAGGAAGGAAAAAAAAACTGATTTAACAAAGCAACTCATTTAAGTCAAACGTAAAATAAATCATCAGTGTGAAGTAAGCATGAATGGAAATACTGCATTTTAAGGCAAATGTAAGAAGCTTAAAATCAAACAGAGAAAAGAAACACTAAAATCACACTGCAACATCAGCAGCTAATAGATAAAATAAGCTTCACCTTACTTAGAGCATATACCTTTCCTATTAAAATGCAAAAATAAAGAATATGTTATTTACTTTCTATCTGAATGTGTTTTACCATTTTATAGAACTTTCACATATCTTACTCTAAGTCTTAAAACAATACTTAAATCTGTGAGCTCTTGTTGGTATACTTATTACCATACTATAAATGAAGAAAATGCAGGTGTATGAGGTTAGCTTGACATGGGAGTGGGGATAGGATCAAAAACTAGATTTTTTGGTCCCTAGTCGACTGGTTTTTCCACCGTACCTTCCTAACTTAATGTGTATCTTACACTGATCATTATTTTTGGCAACTTATTTTGGCAACATAAATTTAAGTAACTTGAAGAAAAAGTGACTTTTATATAGTAACACTATTTTTAAATTTCTAGAGTTTAGATAGTACATAAAGCTTTAAGCAACTTGCCATAGAAACTACACTAATGCCTGAGACTTTTCATCAAATACAAACTACATTCGATACTATCACTCTTGAAAGCCCCTTGGGAAATAATGGCTTTTTGGATACTGCAAGTCAGCGTGACATGGCATGCAAAATTGCATCTCATGCTGAGCCAACCAGGAAAATATATGTCATCACTATGTGACATTCAGAATTTCATCTGGAAACTATAATCTTGTTCTGACTGCTAAAAAAGGCGGGGGGAGGAAGACTGCATACAAAACAATTTGGTTGAATTTTTGCTGAATTCTTGCCAGTTCATGTAAAAACTAAAATAACTTACTTACTTCCAAAGAAGAACTTTATATTCAAAAACTTTTCAATACTTTCTCAAAGAACTTTAAAATTAACTGAAATCTTGTAATTAAAATTAATGAATCACTAGAAAAAATTCTTTATAATAAAACAAATTTTCAAAATTACTAAACTGTGCAAAGCAGAATGATGAAAACACTTCCTAATTCCTTTCTTCCAAATGAATAAGCTCTAGATTAAGAAACACACAAAAACCCACTATAGGCCACAATCTGTTTTATGCATCCCATATCTTTCTAGTCTAGATTCTTTTCCTCCTGGGCTCCTAATTCTTGTATGTGTGATATATTCATAAAACATCTACCTTATTCCTATTCAGAAACCTGTGAATGTGATTTAGTGTTATATAATCAACATTTTGTGTTTTAAATCTGTTGTGACTAATTGTAAAGTGAAAAATTAGTAGACATAAACTGGAATGGCTGACTCACAAATTACTCCCAGGAGCCATGTTTCTGCTCGCCCTCTATTTTTTGGTGTCACATCTCATGCCCCTAACTTCAGAAAGGGCTGCCACTGGGCCAATCATAGTACCTAACTGCACTGGTCATAGTGATTGTCTAAGATGTATGCACATGACCTAAGGGAGGCCAAACAAAATCCTTCTTCGGTATGTTTTCAACAGATACTAGAACAGATCTTTCTCTTTGATCACAGAGAATTAAGTATGTGAGTCCAGAGAAATCACAGCTGAGTACACTGCTAAGTCAAGAAGCCTATTTCATAAAATTAAGTTAAGCCAACGGGAAAAGAAAAAAAGTCCTAATGGTATGGAGTCTCTGTTTCTACATCATTCCAAGGAAAAGATCTATCTTTGCTTTTCTTACCATTTTGCTTATGCAAATCAGGAAACTATCCCTGTCTTTTCAAATTTAAGATAATTTTAAAAATATTGTCTTTTACAATGAGAGTCCTCCGTAATTTAGAAATGTGTCAAAAAATAATTTAGAAATGTGTCTTCCCTAGTAAAGGAGTCACTTATAGAAGGAAAACAGCAAATTTTAAAATTTTTTTTATTTTTTACTTAAATTCAATTTAGTTAACACACAGTGTATTATGAGTTTCAGGGGTAGAGCTCAGTGCATAAAACACCCAAAGCTCATTACATCAAGTGCCTCTTTAATGCCCATCATCGAATTACCCCTTCCAGCAACCCTCAGTTTGTTCCCTAGAGTTAAAAGAATCTCTGATGGTTTGCCTCCCTCTTTGTTTTTATTTTTCCTTCCCTTCCCCATAGGTGTACCTGCCCAGCCCTTGCAGTATCATAACACAGCCTGCATAAACTCCAAAATGCTCAAGCACACCATGGGGTTTACTTCCCCATTTCCCAGGCTTACTTCCTCAAGAACTATTCAAACTCTTCCTCCCTTGGCTCTCAGTCCTTCCATTATCATATTCGCTGGCCATTGTACTTAAGACACTCTGCCTGAACTTGTGTATTTAGAGATGCTATTTTTACTCCTCTAATCTTTTCTCCACCTCCAAAAGATTTCTTTAACTACATTTGCCAATACTTTTCTCAGTTTAACTCTTGGCACTCTCCCATCTGTGTCTTATAAAAGGGGCTTCCTACAGACAACCCTAAATTTCCATATAGTAACACCCTAAGACAACAGTGAACTCCAATAATGTAGGGTACAAAACTATAAGAACAGCCATCGAGATTCTGGGGACAAATACGAGAATATCTATTCATATTTACTTTTATCTAAAAATGAGAAAGACACAGTTTGTAAATATTTAGTAAAGTAGAATTACACTGAGGTCCTTCTCCATGTCATAAGGCTACAGAAAACACAACGCTAAGTATACTGAAGGAAGAGTAGACATTTTTTTTTTAAGATTTTATTTATTTATTTGTCAGAGACAGAGGGAGAGAGAGAGAGCGAGCACAGGCAGAGAGGCAGGCAGAGGCAGAGGGAGAAGTAGGTTCCCTGCCGAGCAAGAAGCCCGATGTGGGACTCGATCCCAGGACCCTGGGATCATGACCTGAACCAAAGGCAGCTGCTTAACCAACTGAGCCACCCAGGCGTCCCAAGAGTAGACATTTAATAACAAGAACAAAATGGCAGGGTTTCACTCTTTCATTTGTTTTCAATTAATTGTCGCATATTATAATTTATATGCATACAGTTAACTAGATTTACAAATTTTATTCTCTACCTTTAACTAAATTAATCTTCATAATTTGGATATACATTTTTTTAAAGATTCCATGTAAAACACATGTATCCAAACATATGGAATAAAGATATCACTAATTTATTTAAAAGGAAAAGGAAAAGGCAACACTTTCCATTAATTTAGAAGAATATCTTATTGATATATGGAAGATGGAAACTTACTCGCCTGATGTCAACAAAGACCCTGATAAAATGAATAGGACTAAAAAACAAGTGTCTTCAGTGCATCAATGATGCCCATTTCCCTCTTAGATAAAATGTACCTCAGTGAGGTGACTTTTCAATGTCAGCTACTAAAATCAACTATTAAAATAAAGTGAATTAAGAACTAAACCTTGGGGTGCCTGGGTGGCTCATTCAATTAAGTGTCTGCCTTGGGCTCAGGTCATGATCGTTCCTGCTCAGGGGGGAGCCGATTTCTCCCTTTTCCTCTGCAGCTCCCCCTGCTGGTGCTCTCTCTCTCATGTTCTCCCTCTCTCCAAAAAATAAATTAAATCTTTAAAAAAAAAAAAAAAAATTTAAAACACATTAAAAAAGAACCAAACCTTTAAGTTTCTATAACACAGTATTAAAAGTTTTTTAAATGAAGCATATTAGTCTCACTTAAATATGATTATATATTAAAACTCTATCTGAATAAAAACATTTAAATGTTAATAAAAGTAAAATTATCTTGCATGCTTTATAGTATATTACTATAGTGATACAGACACTTAATGCATAAATCAATAAATTGTGTACTACAGATGCTTGCTCAAGGTTTTTTACTGAAAGGAATACACTAAGAAAAAAGGTAGAAGGCTACCAAAGACTAACTATTTTTAAATAGTCTGTTCTCTGTACTTGTTTTAATTCTTCTCTTACAATTTAGTAATGCTTTTAACAAAATATGAGCCTGCCTCAGATGTGTTCAAGGAATCCAAAAACAGTGGTTTTGTAGGTTTTTTTCCCCTTTGTTTTCATCTAGGCTTGGATTAGGACATTTAAAAGAGGAAGGAGTGAGGCAGTCGGGAGTCGTCAAAAGAAAAATAATCCCAACAGAATGTAGAATTTAAAACTTAACTTCTCAGCATTAAATTTTTACCTTCTAAAGCCATCTCCACTGACAAAATTCGTAAAGTCTATAGTCTACTTTCAAAATAAAAACCAGAGTAAAACTTGAACATATTAAAAGAAACCATACCTAAATATATCTTCTGCTTTACAGTCCTAGAGAAATAACAAATGAGCCAAAGAAATAGGAAAACAAAAAATCTTTTCCACTTAAATATGAAATAATTACTAGTCTAATTTTCAAGAATCAAAGTTCCAAGAAGAAAAGACATTATGTGCATGCTATACAAATTGTAGTATATTTAAAAATAAAAATCAATAAGCCTAGTTTGCTTAACAAACTCTACATGAATTAAAAGACATTCTGCCAGACACACTAGGAGACACACTAAAGAAGATAAATTACATTTCTTTATAAACTGATCAATTACTTGAGGAGTCCTCATATGAACACTAGCAATGCAAGAAATCCAGGTATGTAGTAGTGCTGAGTAGTGTAATTACCAGGTCTGTCTATAAAAGAATATCATTAAATGATGAATGGACAGTTTATGAAACATTAAAAAATCAAAATGTTAAAAACACTCTATAGCTACAACCATATAGACTACTATGGCTGATGCTATAAATCATCATAGGGCACCTGTTGAAAGTCTTAGAAAGATAAGCTTAGAAATTAACTTAGACATAATTTGAATTATAAAAATTATGTTAAGTTCTGCTTAACATATTAACTGTTAATATTTTTCCTCATAAATTCTAGGTTTAGAAATAAAAATAATTGTTCTTACAAAGTACTAATGGAAGAAGCAATTTAGTAACTGTATATTTTCCTTTAAGTTCTCTGATTACTTTCTGGATGGTATTTCCAAGTTTCTTTAATTTTTTATGTACTTCATTAGATATACTTCATTTTATTTTAAACCCTTTTCTATTCCAAAAAGGGGAAAATATAGTTTAAACCACATTTTATCCCTGAGAGAATAAAATCAATTGCATATTATGCAATATTTTCCAATGCTTTAACATTTGCCAAAGAAACTGGATATCTAATTAATCACAAAGGAATGAAATTTTATGCTAAACTACATGATTAAAGTAAGCAACTTCTAATATACATGTCCAAAAAATATTTACTTCTTGTACATTAATACTAATTCCACCCTATAACTAGGAACATACCCGCTCAACATTCTAGTTTAACCAAATTAGGGATGATTTAAACATTTTTAGATGAATAACTACATTGGTGTGAACCATTTTACTCATAATGCACAATTCTTAAAACTACTCCAAAATACATCAGTGCCTTCAGAAGCAACTACTACCAGCAATAATTGGAAATCTTGCAACGTCAAACCATCCTACAAGTTATACTGCTGTGGATAAAATGATTTTTTCTAAAGCCTTGACAGAATGTCAAACTTGGAGTACCATAGTAAATGTATACAAAACAAAATAAAACAACAAAAAAAAAGAAGGTAAAAAGTGTAAGGTCTTGTTTTCTTAGAAGGAACACATTCCTTGTATATGCAAAACAGGGTCTTACGCTGAAAACTTACACATTTCTTCATTTCTTACATTCTCAAACAGGGCAAAGAAAATAATACTTATCCTACATAACTCTTGTAGGAAAGAAAATTAACTAATTGATGTATAGTCTTCTTACCTCTGTCTCAAAGGAAGAGGCAATTCTCCTATCAAGTCCTACATCTACTAATAAGATCTTATATTTTGCTTCATTTGTGATGTCACTGTATCAATTATACCCAATGTTCCTTTATCTCCAATTCTTCCTTCTCTCTTTACCTCTCATTAGACATACCCAAGTGTCTGTACAGTGAAATTTCTGAAAAGAGAGGTGTACATAGTGACTGTTTGAATTACCATTCATTTCCTAACAACTAAAGCTTCTCTGGCCAATTTCTGCCTCATTGCTCTGAATGAATCTACAGCATCCTAGGCAGTTACCCATCCTCATCTTGATGTGTATACATTGGTATACATGTGTATATTATTTATATATATATATACACACACACATTATGCCATATATATATATAATATACACATGTATACATTCATATGTATACACTTACATTGCCTAATTCTCAGAAGGATGCTTCTCAGTCTTTTCATTGGCTCATTCTACTTACTCTTTAAAGAATTTAATTTTGGGCTTTCTTCTCATTTTGCTTCTCATATAGTTTCCCTGGGAGATCACACACTTTGTAAAGGCTTTGACTGTGTAAGATCCCAAAGGCAATGAATCTAGCACTCACTGTGAAAAACCTAAGCAACATCTCTGACATGACAACACTTTTACCAGCTTTGTCTTCTGATATTCTCACTTAAAGCACAGTATTTTCTACCTTTCTCACCAAACTCCAGCTTACAACATTCCATTTTAAGTTACTAAGAGTGAATAACCTGTACTAAGTAACCTGTAATGAGCTAAATTAACCTGTACTATCTACTCTTCTCTTTTTTTTAGTTAGAACCCAAACTTTTTGGTCACACAAACCCAGGCTTTAAAAAATACAGACTACATTCCTGAGATCCTATACAGCTCTGGATACGATCACATATGATCAAATAAATATGACTAGTTTTTCCAGCCAAGAATATACAAGCAGAAGTGAACAGTACAACTTCTGTATAGTTTTCAAAGAGGTAAGGTGTTCTCTTCTTCTTCTTTCTGTTGTTGTTGTTTTTGTTGTTGTTGTTGTTGTTGTTGTTACTGATTTCTGCTCACTGAAATGCAGACATGATAAGCAGTTGAAGCACCCATTGTGGACCATTCATCAAGCCTGGAACAGGAGCCACTCATAGTGGAATAAGAAAGTACCTGACCTTGGAGAGTCATATACCTTAGGGAGCCATATGACCTTGGGGTGTATACCCTTAAGCTTTCACATGAGAGACAAAACTCAATCTTATTTAAACCATTGCTATTGAGAGATTTCTGATATTTTCAGCCAAAATTAACTCAATCATTACAACTACATTACTGAACTACTGTTTAATTTAAAAATACTATATTTTGAAATGAGATCAGAAAAAAATGCAATTAGATATTTTACCTAATAACCGAAGTTCATTGTCAAAAAAAAAAATTCTTCAAAAAAATATGAAACCTTTATTGGTAATATAAACAATGTGATTTTAAAATTTCATGATTTTCCATATTTAATTTTCTTTCAGAAAATAAGATAGAATTTCCATATGTCTGATGAGAAATGGAAGCATTTGAAACATAATTTTTTTTATTTCTTAAAATATATCGCTGATTCTGGGATATATATAAACATACATATTAGGGAAGAAAGAAATATGTCAGCAGTAGTGTTTCATTTCTTAGTGTCATCCAGCAATTTAACTGCAACACTGAAGTGACATCAATTAAAGAGTGGCAGATCCTTCCATGCTAATCAAAGAAGTTTAGTGTTTCCCACTATAACCTTGTTGGTAGCTCTGATATAAAATTCTTCACTATTTCAGTCCCATGGGACTGGACTGAAAAATTAGAACCATCCCTTGACAAAAAAGAATGCTCTGAAGTTGGCTGGTTATATATTTGGTATTAGAGGGGAAAATAGTAGATGACTAAATTTGCACAGATCTGACTCCTACAGCTGGTTGTGCTGTTAAGTAAAGAAAGAAGGCAACTAATAATCACAGAATGGCCTTCATAATCTGGAACTTTATTTGTGTGTGTATGAGTCTGCTACAGGTGCATTAACACGTTGAGAAAATATGTTAACTAACGTAATTAGGGTGCTATTTACTTTTCAAGTGTTATTCTCTGTAATTTGTTAAATAGCAAAGCACCTCTTATAGCACCAGAAAACACTTTACCAAGTGGAATCTGAAGAAGAGAGTTAAACAATAATCAAACTGAGAAAGATTTTTTTACAAGGATGAAATCAAGGAGCAATATAAATATTCATATCAAGAGATTTATTTTTTTAAGTTTTTATTTATAGCAGTTGAACACTTCCATACACCTAGTGCTGATCACAAGTGCCCTCCTTAATCCCCATTACCTATCCCATTGACTAATGAAGAGGATGATACACACACACACACACACACACAATGGAATATTAATCAGCCATAAAAAAGAATGAAATTTGCCATTTGCAACAATATGGATGGAGGCAAAGAGTATTAATGCTAAATAAAATACGTCAGTTAGAGACAGATAAAGACCATATGATTTCACTCATATGTGAAATTTAAGAAACAAAGCAAATAAGCAAAAAGCAAAACAAAACAAACAACAACAATAAAACCCAACAAACTAACTCTTTACTATAGAATACAAACTGATGGTTACCAGAGGGGAGGTAGGTGGTGGGATGGGTGAAATACACCACCTGGAACTAAATATTTTTTCACTAAATATTTTTAACCTTTTATTCATAAAGAGGTCAAGCAACTTATCCATCTCTGTAATTATAAAGTGAAGGGATTAGACTGGGTAATTTATTCGAAGATACATAAAATCCCGTACGTTTTTTCCAAAGTTATTTGCAAGGCTCCCTCCTTTACTGGCTTCATATCAGTTCAAATTTTCAGTGAGACCTACTCTGCCTACTCAAATTAATTATCATCCTACAGTCTACTAAAATTTGATACACCTTTTTCCCCCCATTTATTCTCTTTGTGCTTCATTCTGGCAAGTTTCTATTACTAGGCCTTCAAGGTCGATTTCTTTTTTTTTTTATTTTATTTTATTATTATTATTTTTTTAAGATTTTATTTATTTATTTGTCAGAGAGAGATTACAAGTAGGCAGAGAGGCAGGCAGAGAGAGAGAGGAGGAAGCAGGCTCCCTGCTGAGCAGAGAGCCCGATGCGGGACTCGATCCCAGGACCCTGAGATCATGACCTGAGCCGAAGGCAGCGGCTTAACCCACTGAGCCACCCAGGTGCCCCTCAAGGTCGATTTCTTCTGCAATGCCTACTCGAGTGCTATTTCTACCCAGTCAGTTTCTCCCTTCCCATATATTTTTCAACTCTAGAGTTGGGCTTGGTTCTTAATTATGTCTTCCATTTCCCTCCAAAATGTACTCATCTTTCCTTAAATACCTGAATACAGTTATAATACCTGTTTGAATGTACAAGTATTTAATACACCTCTAATTCTATCATCTATGCCATTTCTTAGTTTATTTCTATTGGCTTATTTTTCTCCTGGTCATAGATTACTACTTCTTTGCATCTCTATGCTTCTCTATGCATCTGAATGCTTGACATTGTGATTTTAAGCTGTTACATGTCTGGATATTCTTACAATCCTCTTAATAGTGTTGGGCTACAAAAAAAAAAAAAAAAAGAAAGAAAAGAAAAGAAAAGAAAAAAAAATAGTGTTGGGCTTCATTTTGCCAGCACTTAAAACTACTGTTTTTGTTGCTTCAGAGGCTTTTTAAAACTTGCTTAAGGTGAATCTAAGGTAGCCTTTACATTTTTGATAGTTTAGTTCCACCACGGGGGGGTATGGCTTTCCTGAGGTCTCTACCGAATATCCTGAATAACTGACAGGATTATAGACTATGACAATAGGAACCTGAATACCTTCCAGCCCTGTGTGAGCTATGGCAATCATTCAGATTATGGTTTCTAGGTCATCCTTTGCCCAACCATTCAGAGTTTCATCCTATGCAGGCATGTCTTACGATTTAGCAAATACTCAATGAGAACACTATTCCTGATTTCTGGAGTTCTTTTGCTACACAGCTTTCTCTCTCTACAATTTTATCCCATGCTTTGCCATCATCTCCACCTCCTACTACTTCACTTGGCCTCCCTAAACTTCAATTCAGCAAGACACTGAGCTCAGCTTAATACGTCGCACCCTGTTCTTTGATCTGGAATGTGCCTTTAGCCAGAAAGCCAAGGCAATCCAAAGGATGCTTTGTTTCCTTTCTGTGATGATTCACAGTCCTATACAGCCTACTGTCCAATGTCTAGAAGCTTTTTTTCTCCCATATATTTGGACAAGTTTCTTATTTATTTATAGCAGGAATATAAATCTAGTCCCTATTATACCACCATGGTCAGAAGCCAAACTTCCATACTTTGAAATTGTAGCATTATCTACTAAAATTTACATCATTAATTATCACATCTTAATTTTTGTACTATTTTTGTAGTACCTGAGAAGTCAAATTAAAAGGCCTTCTATTATTTTAACCATATACTTATAGTGCTTTGGACTTGAGAAGTAATATCTAAACATGCAAGAGAAAAATAGCTAATATTTTTTAAAGAGCTATCATTTATAGAGCATTCTTCTTTTTAAAGTTTTCATATCCATTACATTTTCATCAAGAGTTCCAAATGAATTTTCCTAACATTTCCAAAACATAGGGTAAACAGATGTTATAGTTTTTAGGGGTTTCCCTGTTTTCAAAAATAGATTCTCTAGAAGATTACTTAGAATTCTGTGATAATATATTATCTTCATGTGAGACATGCTTTTATTCTGGGTTGGCCTGCCCTATGTGCCTATATCACTGAAATAGTGTTGTTCTGCTGTCAACACATTTCCAACAATCAAACATATGTTCTCCCTGTAGCCAGCTATTTAACATTGGTTAATTGTGATTGGAAGAGGAAGATGTCTGCTTTTGTTGAATAATCACCAAGCAAAAATCAAGGCCAGTGCAGTATCACCAAGCTTTGGCCTTCATGTGCCAAAAATGCTACATAATTGTTGGGAATGAACTTAAGACCAAGACTGGACCTTAGGTTGAAAATATAAAAACTCATTTTAGTAAGAATTCAGACATAAATTAACACTGACAGTTCTCCACTATACAATTCAGCTAAAAATTTAAATGTACATTTCATAATAATATGATTATATTTAACACTAACTGAACTATACAATTTAAAGGTTAAGATGGTAATAGTAAAAAAAAAACAAACAAGATATGTAAAAAGGCTATGAATGAATTACCAAATTCATTTCAATTCATGATGCAATGTAAATAATGAGTACAACAGTGATAATTTCATTTAGAAATGATACAAAGAACTCATTAAACATTTTTTAAATTAAAACTGAAGGAGGAAAAGTAATATAATTAAAAATACAACTGAAACTTTTGAAATTTATTTATTTATTTATTATTTATTTTAAAAGATTTTATTTATTTGACAGAGAGAGAGAGATCACAAGTAGGCAGAGAGGCAGGCAGAGAGAGAGAGAGAGAGAGAGAGAGGGGAAGAAGCAGGCTCCCTGCGGAGCAGAGAGCCCGACACGGGGCTGGATCCCAGGACCCTGGGATCATGACCTGAGCCGAAGGCAGAGGCTTTAACCCATTGAGCCTACCCGGCGCCCCTGAAATTTTTGAAATTTAATCCTAAGTAAAGAAATTAGTTAGCATAGAACATTCTCAAGAGAGCACTACCACAAACCAAGGTTTCCAGAGAAGTAAAAACAGTGAGACTTCAAGTAGGAAGATACACAAATCATAAAGAATAAATACCTATGATCATAATTTCTATCCTCTGTCATGGAATTTCATTGAGATCTTAAGCATTTTCCCTTATCTATATTCATCCTTAACAATTACTTTAAATCAATTATCAACTGTGATTCAAAGAACATGACTAAATAGTAAGCAAGAGGTTAGAATATGTGGTTAATATGCATACAAGATTAAATTTACTTTTATCAAATCATTCTTTAGTAGACATTTTACTTATTTTATCAAGAGGTAATGGGTGCCCGGGTGGCTCAGTTGGTTGAGAGACTGCCTTCAGCTCGGGTCATGATCCCACGACCTGAGATCAAGTCCCACATCTGGCTCCCCCTACTCTGTGGGGAGCCTGCTTCTCCCTTTTCCTTTGCCTGACACTCTCCATGCTTGTATTCTGTCAAATTAGTAAATAAAATCTTTTTTTTTAAAGAGGTAATAATTATATGGGGTGCCTGGATGGCTCAGTACATATTATGCATCTGACTCTTAATTTCAGCTCAGGTCATGATCTCAGGGTCGTAAGAACTAGCCCTGCATTGAGAGCAGGGCTGTGCTGGGCATGGACCTACTTAAGACTGTCACTTTCCCTCTCCCTCTGCCCTCCACACCCACAAAAAGAAAAAAGGTGATATTTATAAATCTTTATCTAATTAACAGTTCAAGAGATCTAAAGTATAAAACTTAGCACAGTATCTAAAGGAAATAATACTGCATTAAAAGTTCAATACTTGGGACGCCTGGGTGGCTCAGTTGGTTAAGCAGCTGCCTTCGGCTCAGGTCATGATCCCAGGGTCCTGGGATCGAGTCCCACATCAGGCTCCTTGCTCGGCAGAGAGCCTGCTTCTCCCTCTGCCTCTGCCTGCCTCTCTGTCTGCCTGTGCTCACTCGCTCTCTCTCCCTCTGTCTCTGACAAATAAATAAAATCTTTAAAAAAAAAAAAAAAGTTCAATACTTAAGTTACAGATCAGCTTCCTATGTTACAAAAACTAAGCATAGGCATTTTGGCATTTAATAAAGAAAATCTCAACAAAGTAAAAGGTTTGTGGATGCTAACAGGTGGAAGTTGAATAATTTCACAAAATAAACATAACAACAATACTTTAGGAAAAGTAAAATAACAAGTGTAAAACTCCAGAAAAATGTATGTTACCATTTTATTGTTGTTAAATATGGTCAGAAAATAGTACTTTTCCTCTAAACTATAAATGTTAGTTTGATATATATGTTAAGTTCCTTAAGGGCGAGGATCATGTCTAATTAATGTATCTATGCTCCATATCACAACAGAGTTTTGTCCAGTATAGACATTCAATAAGTGGTTTCTGGTTTAGTGAAAATATGAAACTTTTCCCAATATGTTTCAGAATACAGAAGTGATATGAAATAAAGCTTAGCATCTAAGGAAAAATATAAACTCTCCTGAAGATGTGACCGATCATCATAAACATTACAAGTTAACCAAGAAAATACCACTTAAATGCAATTATAAAGTGCTTTTCTTTTCAATTACACAAATGGGGATTTAAAAATTGTCTTATGGAAGAATATTTATGTTCTTTATTTGCAGAGATGATCTAGCTGAGAGAGTGAGAGAAGGGAGAGGGAGAAAATTGAGATATATTTCGCAAGAATTCACTTTAAGAAAGAACATACTTGGTTCTTTATGGATCTCTAGTGTTTTTGCAAGTCTTAAAAGTAAAGCAGTGAGTGCCTTTGTGCCCAGTTTTCAAGGATATTTGTACAGCATACAGACACAAAAGACAGAGCTACAGTCCTCCTTTTGAGCAAAGGCTTAGGCCTTGCAAGTTACAAATACTGCCTCCCTCCAAAGAAAATGGCAGGCATGTTTTCTACTGATTATAGCAAGTTCAGGTTCCCTGATTGAGGGTTCCTCTCCTCTAACATAATCCACTGTGTATAGGTGGCATCTAACCTCCCTGGTACCACTCTGTGGGAATGAGGCTTAGGACAAGGACACAAGAAAATGCTAATAGCCTAGGTTACTGCTAATGCTGCAAGATAATAAAGTCCTTTGTCTCCATTCCACGAGTCCCATGTCTTTGGCTGGCATTCATGAAACTGTGGCCTGGATAACCTGATAACTTACTTGAGCTTAGAGTTAGGGTAAAATCACAGACCCTTCAGAATTCTTGACACATACCTGTTACTGTTTTTGTTTTTATAGGGCTGCTGGCATATTCAGAGGCCTGATATGACTGCTGCTTTGCCAGGGGTGCACTTCCAACAGACACTTCATCGTCCTTCCTTCTGCTAATTGGCATAACAAGAGGAACAGCTACGACAGGCTGCTGGAGAGAGGCAAATGAAACACTGAATTATTTACTATTTCTTAAGCAGTGAAGGTTAAACATGGCGACATTGAGGAAAAGCCTTCATAAGTGGTGTTGAAGTTTATTACTTGAAATCAATCAGTCAACTGTACTTTTCACAGTTTTTCCCCTCTCTCTTCATCTCTCTCTCTTATGCACACAGATTCACACAGGGACACATAGTTTCAGCGTGAAATTACAATTCTCTATGAAACTAAGATAGCTTGAAAATAAATGAAATTTAAAATAAATTTCAGTAAGAAGCATAAAGATAATACGGTAAGGGCAAATCAAAACTAAAATCAGCTTTGAAAATTGTGATTATTAGAAAATAAAAAGTTATCCTTATGAAATGATACTTTAGAAACATACTTGTATAAAGTGATTAATTACATGTTACAGTTCAGCTTAATAAAGAATTGCTCAAAATCTCTACATTTTGTCTCACAAAGTGATATATGTAGCATATTTAAAAAGCACAGAAAAGTATCCACAGTTAGAGAAAGCTGGAAAACATTATGATCCTATATTGAATGCATGAGTGCTGAACTGGACAATAAAGCAGCTGTTTCATCTTTATTCACTGAAATAAAGTCTGATGTTACTGCTGATGACGCCCAATACAATCTTGTCAGATTTTTGGCAAAAAAGAAAAAAAAGGTATTTTTAAAGTTTGCTGCAGGATCAAAGATCAATGTTGAACTGGGTAGAAAACAATCATGAAATGTTGGGTTTTAGCCACAAATTGAGAAGGCAATTGCAGCGTGGGCAACAACAGCTGCTAACTGTAACACAGCTGCGTCCGATGGTAGCTCTGGAGGGGCTGCTCGAGAGCAGCGCAGTCTAACGTTGCTCTCAACAGCACAACACCACATTCTTCAAGATCCAACTTTAAGCCTCACCCAACATTTATTACTTATTTAATACTAATTCGATTATAAAAACATCCCAATCAGAACTCAGGTTCTGAACATTATCTAACAATGCAGCAAATCAATCAAGCCATGAGATAGAGGGGGGATAAAGGCAAAGTATTTTAAAGTTGCTACTTCAACTGAGTAAAAGGACAAGGAAGCGGATAATGAGAAAATGGAAAGGTTAAATATATTTGTGGGAAACATCACAATGTATAGTACCTACTTGCATATTAAGAATTTAGTAAAACTGATATTTATAAAATCTGAATAGGAAATTAGTATTTTAAGACCTAGATGAGAAACGTTTGACATATTGTTAAGTTTTGATGTATTTAAAATTCCTCAACTATAAAATATGGGAGTGGAGATGTCTACTTAAAAACCCCTATATGTTCTAGTATTTAGTGATTCCAAAATCCCCTGAATTTCTTGGCCATCATTTATAAACAATGTTCAAATTCAAATTAATGTATTAGAGAAAAATTATGTTCTGCTTAGTGTGATATTTAACTCAAGCAAAATAGCTGGAAGATGGGCACCTGAGTGGCTCAGTGGGGTAAGCCTCTGCCTTCAGCTCAGGTCACGATCCCGGGATACTGGGATAGAGCCCCGCACTGGGCTCTCTGCTCAGCAGGGAGCCCCGCCATCTCTGCCTGCCTCTCTGCCTATTTGTGATCTCTCTCTGTCAAATAAATAAATAAAATCTTAAAAAAAATAGCTGAAAGATGAGATTCATAAGAGCCTTAATATTGGGAATACCCAAAAACAAACAAACAAAAAACCCTTCCTTTTGGTGGCTGAAACTGGGTGCATTTTCACAAAGGCAACAATTTACTAAAAGCCCTAACAAAACACCTCCTAATAAGACAGCAGGCTCTGATATGTCTCCTACAGAACTGTATTCCAAATACCTACAACAGTGTCCAAAAGACTCTCCATAAATATTTGCTGAATTATTACTAATACAGAAACCACATGTCAGGCAAGAAGAGATACTGGATATAGAGTAAAATTATTTGATTTCCTCCACTTTTCTGGAAATATGGCTACTCCAGTCAAAAATATAAAAATAAACAATATTTATTTTTAGCCAGCTTCCATGTTTCTACTAATAATCTTCTACCTTCTGGTACTAGATATTTCCTCAAATATCAGTGTATCCTAGCCTCAGATTTCTCCTATCCTTGATGCATCAATATTCCATGATCTCAAACTACTTAAAAGCTTTTGCTGTTCTTCTAAAAAAAAACTCTCCCTCTTTATTAATTTAATATAAAACTCTCCCTCTTATTAACTTAATAAATGTAAAAGTATAGGAAATTAAAAAGAAAAACAACATCCACATTCTCATTACAGCTAATAGTTACTGGTTCTTTACATTTTTATATTTCCTTTTTTTAAAAAAAGAGACCAATGAAGTATTACAGATATGGTTAAAACCCCTCCAACTGGTTTCATGGACCTGTACCCCTGGGGATAAAAATATATGTTTATAAAAAATTAAAAAAAAAACAAAAAACAAAACAAAACAAAAAAACAAAAAAACCTCCAACTGCTAACCACCTGCCCATTTCTCCTGCAATCACCCACGATTATGATACTGATAAAATCCGTGAAATGCATGTTTTAACAACTATCTTTACTTACACACACTCATATACACCACTTATTTTACCATTTATTTCTTTCTAAGGGTAGTTTTGGGAAAATGTACATAAATGCTCTCATATTACATATATCCTTGGAAAACTAATTTTTGCATTAGGTATAGTTTGAGGCATACATATTAAAACCAATCGTATAATCTCTACTAATAAATTATCTTATCATGTGAATATGTCATACTTTTTTTATCTACTTCCTTACAGTCATTCAAGTTGTCTCCAGTTTTACATGGCTGCAATAAACACTGCAGTAAGAGGCTTATTCATGACTCTTTAGGCTCCTATGAGTATATGTGTCAAAAGCATATCTTTATTAAAAAGTGGGATTTAGAGGGGTGCCTGGATGGCTCAGTGGGTTAAAGCCTCTGCCTTCAGCTCAGGTCATGATCCCAGGGTGCTGGGATCGAGCCCCGCATCGGCTCTCTGCTCAGCGGGGAGCCTGCTTCCTCCTCTCTCTCTCCCTGCCTCTCTGCCTACTTGTGATCTCTCTGTCCAATAAATAAATAAAATCTTTTTTTAAAAAAAGTGGGATTTAGGGCCTAGAGGCTATGTCTATTTTCAATTTTTTTAAAACAAACTGTAAGGACTAAACTTGGTTTTTTTAAAGATTTTATTTATTTAAAAGAGAGAGAGAGAGAGATCACAAGTAGGCAGAGAGGCAGGCAGAGAGAGAGAGGGAAGCAGGCTCCCTGCTGAGCAGAAAGCCCAATGTGGGGCTCAATCCCAGAACCCTGACATCATGACCTGAGCCGAGGGCAGAGGCTTAATCCACTGAGCCACCCAGGTGCCCCAATGCCTATCTTCAATTTTATTGGATATTGCTAATTCATTCATTTTCACTCATAACAGTAGTGTTAGTTTATGAATTTTCTATTTTTTCACCACTACTGAGTATTAGCATTTTTCACCCAATAGAGTTTAAAAAGTAAAGATGAGTAGTCATGAGTGATAATTATTAAAGCTGGATGATACAGTCACAGGGATGGGATCAATTATGCTCTTCTCTCAATTACCCATGTTAAAAAAAAAAAGTAAGAATAAAATAGTAGGTTAAGTATATTTTTAAAAATATATTTTTGAGATACTGATGAACCATAGTAAAATAGTAATACTGTGAAGTGCTGGTGAAAATGTACACTGTAACCAACTGTAAAAGGTAAATCACAATATAACAAAGTTTTCAAAATATTCAAAAATATATGCCTTTAACTAATTTTTTTAAAGATTTTACTTACTTATTTGAAAAAGAAAGAAAAAAGAAGTACAAGTGAGGGGGGAAGGAGAGAGAGAGGGAGAAGCAGACTCCCTGCTGAGCAGGGAGCCTGACCTGGGGTTCAATCCCAGCAACCCAAGGTCATGACTGGCGCCAAAGGCAGACACTTAATTGAATCAGCCACCCAGGCCCCTCAGTATATGCCTTTAACTATTAATTACACTTTCAAAAATATATTCTAAGTGAATACTTAAAAAAAAATCCAAAGATTTAATTATGAAGATATTTATCCCAATATCATTTTAACTCTGGATGAATAGGGTTATGGGTATTTGTTAGTATTACTTTTAAACAAAACTACTGTTTTGAACTTGGAATTTTTAAAAATATATATTTACATTTAATTTTAAATAGTTATACTAAAAATAAAATTAAATATAAAAATCTTTAAAGATGGTTGTTATCAATCAAATGAATCGATCTACTTAAGATGCTAGGACAAAAAAAAAAGATGCTGGAACATTGATCTTCAGGGATATCTCTAGCATAACTTGACATATTTGTGTCATTTATAAAATAACCAATGAAAATTTACAGTACAACAGGATATTATTCAGCCATAAAGAAGAAGTCTTCTCATTTGTGACAATATGGATGGACCAAATAATAAGGTAGTTAGGCTAAGTGAAATAAGAGAAAGAAACATACCTATTGATTTCACTTATATATGGTATATTAAAAAAAAAAAGACAAACTCATGGGGGCAGTTGAGGTGAAAGGAGTCAAAAGGTACAAACTTCCACTTAAAAAACAAATAAGTTATGAGCTGTAATGGACAGCAATATGACTATAGTTAAAAGTACCATATTGTATATTTAAAATTTGTCAAGAGAGTAGATCTTAAGCTCTCATCAAAAGGAAAAAAATCTGTAGCTATCTGTAGTGACAGATGTTAACTACTTATTGTGGTGATAATTTCAAAATATACACAAATATCAAATCACTATGTTGTATACCTGAAAACTAAGACATCAATTATTGCTCAATTAAAAGAACTTACATCTAAAATATTTCTCAAATGCACCCTGATATTAGTGTCATTGACTGTTAAGGTGGATTTCTATGCAACTGCTGGTAAAGCAGAGATGGTGGAAAGACTAGTTAAGGTGGTCCTGTTTTTTACTGGCCTATTTGCCCTCATAGTGCCCAGATGTTCGTTCTGAGTATCTGATGCATAAGAATTGCATAGTAAATGTTCACTTTCATTTTTATTATCTCTGTATTGCCTCTTCTTCTTTAGTTTTATTCAACATTCTGTTAGAGAAAACCTCCTAAAATTCAAATCTCTTTATATCAGGTTCCTATAGTTCTTCTTTACACTTCAGGATGAAGTTCAAACACTCTGTATTAAAAAAAAAAAAAAAAAAAAAAAAGTCTTTTATGAATTGGCTTCCAATTCCTACCAGTCTCTAGAAAAATTGGCTCAAGTCTGGAATCACTGAAGGTTCCTTTCTTACCAAATTAGTGGGGTGTTTTTGTTGTTGTTGTTGTTTTTCCTCTGCTCACACAGTTCAGTCTAGAGCAACCTTTCTGGTCTGGTTTACTGCTATAATGCTCAACTCAACTGTCTTAATTCCTCCTTTTAACAACCTCATCTGCCTGTGAGAACTATTCTTCTTTATCTTTTTCCACATAATCCTATTTAGATCTAATATAGCAATTTCTAAAAATGGCATTACTATATTCCTTCATATTCCTAAATACAGTAAATAACTCTAGACGGAGGGATATACTAAAAATTAACTTTTATTTCTGTAGCCCCAGTATCTAGCACAGTGCCTTGTGGTCTCTAACTATTTGATAAAAAAGAACAATGAAACTGGGGAATGGAAGCTGTAGTTTCAAATTAAGACAGGGTTAAGAAAATCCTTTAAAAGATACTCCTTGAGGGCGCCTGGGTGGCTCAGTGGGTTAAGCCGCTGCCTTCGGCTCAGGTCATGATCTCAGCGTCCTGGGATCGAGTCCCGCATCGGGCTCTCTGCTCAGCAGGGAGCCTGCTTCCTCCTCTCTCTCTCTGCCTGCCTCTCTGCCTACTTGTAATCTCTCTCTGTCAAATAAATAAATAAATAAATAATCTTTAAAAAAAAAAAAAAAGATACTCCTTGAGACATGGGTTGAAATATTCAGTCCATTTTTGTCTTATTTAATTATGAAATTGTGTATTTTTCTATCACCTAGCTTTAAGTTATTTCAGAAAAAAGATGCAGCACTCACTTTGGCAGCACATATACTAAAACTGGAACAATACAGAGAACATTAGCATGCCCCCTGTGCAAGGATGACAGGCAAATTTATAAATGTTTCATATTAAAACAAATACCAAGTCATTCAATTAGAGTACTATAAAATTACAATTAAGTCAATAGGAAAATGCAATGCAAGGTAGCATAAATTTGGCCTGAAAAACATTTAGTTCTGCCATTTACTACATGTGACAATAGGTAGGTAAATGTCAATAAGCATCAGTTTCTTCATTTTTAAAATGGAAAAAATAAAACCCTTCTCTAAGAATTCCATTTAAGCATCATGACACAGAAAATTATACTTAAGCATTCCAGGAACTACAATTAGGTACTCTTTACTTTGCAATTTATACCCTTTTAAGTAAGCATACATCCCAGGATGCCTGGGTGGCTCAGTTGGTTAAGCAGCTGCCTTCAGCTCAGGTCATGATCCCAGCGTCCTGGGATCGAGTCCCGCATCGGGCTCCTTACTCGGCAGGGAGCCTGCTTCTCCCTCTGCCTCTGCCTGCCATTCTGTTTGCCTGTGCTCGCTCTCTCCCCTCTCTCTCTCTGATAAATAAATAAAATCTATAAATAAATACATAAATAAATAAATAAGCATACATCCCAACTCTTTTATACCAACCATCCCAATCCAGGGGTTTGGCACTCTATGAATACTTGTTGAGTAAACCTAAAGATGAAGAGGAAATACAGAGATAATAAAAACAAACGCTAACATTTGCTACGCAATTCCTACACATCAGACACTCAGAACAAACATCTAGGCACTATGAAGGAAAGAAAGTCAGTAAAATAGAACTACCTAAACTAGTCTCTCCAGTGTTTCTGCTTTACCAGCAATTGCATAGAAATTCAGTCAATGAAACAGTAACTTACTGTTTAGAAATGAAAGAATGGAATTGCTTGAAAGGGGTAGAATGGAGGACAAAGGAATTGTGGTACATCCATTTAAAAAATCAATTCCAGGGGTGCCTGGGTGGCTCAGTGGGTTAAGCCTCTGCCTTCAGCTCAGGTCATGATCTCGGGGTCCTGGGATCGAGTCCCGCATCGGGCTCTCTGCTCTGCAGAAAGCCTGCTTCCCCCTCTCTCTCTGCCTGCCTCTCTGCCTACTTGTGATTTCTCTCTCTGCGTGTCAAATAAATAAATAAAATCTTAAAAAAAAATCAATTCCGACAATACATAACTGTAACAAATGACTAAGAAAAAGATTTATTCATTAAGAGAGTAAATTATAGTGTGTAAACCTGGCGATTCACAGACCTGTACCCCTGGGGATAAAAATATATTATATGTTTATAAAAAATAATAAATAAATAAAGTAAAATATAAAAATTTCTCACCTGCTGTATATGTCTACTGGTTCGTTTCTGTGGCTGATAAATGAGCCAGGTGTATAAGACTGGGTCAATATTAACTGCTACTCCTTGTACACTACAAAGAAGTACAGCACCTAAAAATCAAGATTTTAAAATTGTGTTAATTCCTCCTATAAAATAGTAAGCTTTGTATCACATCACACCAAGTAGGGCAGCTGTAATAGAAAAGACAAATTAACAAGGTGGACAAAAAGATCTTGAGGAATTCCAGCCTCATATACTGCTCATGATAGCATAAAATGATGCAAATGCTTTCAAAAACACTTTGGCATTTCCTCAAGAAGCAAAATATACAGTCACAATACGACCCAACAATTTTATTCCTAGGTATGTACCAAGATAACTAAAATCATATGTCCACTCAAAAGCTTGTACCCAACTTTTCAAAGCAGGATTCATAATAGCAAAACGTGGGAATAACACAAATATCCATGAATGGTTGAATGGATAAGCAAAATGTGGTAGAGCCACATGATGAAAAATCATTTGTCCATCACAATGAATAAAGTACTGATCCATGCCTGCACCACACCTTGAACACAAGTTAAGTGAAAGTCAGTCAGTCATAGAAAACCACAGACTGGATGATTCCACTTACATGAAATGGCTAGAACAAGCAAAACCCCGGAGTAAAAAGGTGGGATTAGCAGATGCCAGGGCTTGGAGCAGGGGCAATGGAAAGTAACTACTAATAGATACGAGGTTCTTTGGGGAGTGATTAAAATGTTCCAGAATTAGAAAATGATGATTGTTGCACAACCTTGCAAATATACTAAAAACCATCAAATTATGTGCTTTAAAAATAATGAATTTTATGGAAAATGAATTATCTCATTAAAAGCGAATATGTCTACCACATGATTTCACTCATATGTGGAATTTAAGAAACAAAACAGATGAACATAGGGGAAGGGAAGGAAAAATAAAATAAGACAAAACAGAGATGGAGGCAAACCATAAAATTCCTATTATAGGAAACAAACTGAGGTTGCTGGAGGGGAGGGGGGTAGGGAATAGGGTAACTGGGTGATGGACATTAAGGAAAGCACTTGATGTAATGAGCACTCGGTGTTATATGCAACCGATGAATCACTGAATTCTATCCCAGAAACTGAAAAATTATACAGTATAAGTTAACTAAACTGCATTTATATATAAAAAAAATTTTTAAGTGAATATGTCTTTAATAATAAGAAGCTTTATTTTTTAGGCAAAAAGCAATTTCTATATTGGTCATGAGAACAGAATATTATCTCCTTTTTTGTTTATTTTACAAACTTAATTCACAATGTGAAAGGAAGGATTATTATAACCACTCAATAAATCACTGCAAATTAAAGCTTTTAACGTACAGAAGCAAGAGATCTGCCTAGATGAAACACAGGCTAACATTCTGACATAAAACACAAAGCTGAAGTGTAACAAGTTGCAATTCCATTCTAGCAAAGCATTTTAGTCCCTCAGTGATAAAAAGCAACTCACATGGAACTTAACTAAAGCATAATATCCCATTCATAATTTATGTGCAGGTTATGTGCATTCAATGAATACATTTTTGTATTTCTACATATATTTTTTTGATAAAATATTATTAGCTCTGTTGGGATATATGGAGTACCAAGTAAGAGGTATTTGTCAATGTTGCTCTCAACTATATCTCCAGTATCTAGAAAAGTAATGGCCATATGGTAGGAACAGAGAGTCGTAATAAAAGGTAGATGAGTTGGGCGCCTGGGTGGCTCAGTGGGTTAAGCCGCTGCCTTCGGCTCAGGTCATGATCTCAGGGTCCTGGGATCGAGTCCCGCATCGGGTTCTCTGCTCCGCGGGGAGCCTGCTTCTTCCTCTCTCTCTCTCTCTGCCTGCCTCTCTGCCTACCTGTGATCTCTCTGTGTCAAATGAATAAATAAAATCTTTAAAAAAAAAAATAAAAAATAAATAAATAAATAAATAAATAAAAAGGTAGATGAGTTCTTGGATTAGGTACGAAAGCCCATTCATTCTATACCATTGCACATTATTTAAACAATACAATTACTATTAGTACCAACTCCTATGAAAAGTAAACCACACAGAGATAGAGATAGAAATATAGAGGAGAGTAAGCAAGAGAAATATCCTCTTTTTAAAAACTTTTGCACAGTATTTTCAAATGAGCAAAAATTGTCATATGTATTCCTATTCCACCTTTTGGTGCTTCTGAATATTCAGTGTAGATTCTTGGACAGCATTCAGAGACAACAGAAATCCCACCCACTCTTAACTTCCCAAATGTAACACTACCCGCATGTAACAATACGTGTGCTCCTGAGCAATGAGTTACTCAAATACATATCAGGAAGGAATGAATAGGAGAAGATAAATACAGGATGACTGGAAAAGGGGAGTCATAACTGAAGTCACTTAGAAAATACAATTTAATATATAAATTTTTTTCTATAGCAGAATGCATAAGAAGTATTAAAATCTTTTAAAGAAATTAATTACATACTTTTAAATGGAGAGTTTAAAATTCTTATTTAAATTCAAGAATATATAATTCAGTCTTAAAAGTTAAAAGATTTTTCCAAATTCCATATAAAGAAAGGAAATTACAGTTAGGTTTAAATTGCTGTGAAGTGTTTCCTGCCACATAAGCCCACTGTAATATAATTTGCTTTATAATTAATATCACATAAATATTAAAGACACCACAAATAATACATATTTTACAATAAGAAATGTGTTCCACAAAAAGCAACTGCAAGAAGAAAGAAGAATGTGGGGTCCAGGAGACAAAAGATCCAATACAGGAGAAAAGTGACAGAAATCCCCAAACAACAACAGTAATTTAGTGACAGGTACGTGAAAAATGTAGTAACAATATTTAAGATACATTTATTATTTATTTTTGAGAGAGAGAGAGAGAGAGAGAGCAGTGGAAGGGGCAGAGGGAGAAGGAGAGCGAGGACCGCAAACAGACTCCATGCTCAGCACAGACCTGTGCTGAGCTGGATGCAGATCTCTATCTCGTGACCCTGAGCTGAAATCAAGAGTCAAACCCTTAACCAACTGAGCCACCCAGGCCCCCAGAAAAGCAATAAAACACAATTATTAAATACAGGAAAAACACATGCTATAAAGGAAATGATAACTAATCACAGCATACATTACTGTATCATGAATATTTATAACCAGAAATATGTAAGTTCTGAAAATAATAGATGCACTGATTAATCAAACATGATATAACAATTTTGAAAGTAGGTATATATAAGAAGAATGTGAGATGTGAGCAGGACAGAGTGAGTGTTGGCTAAATATCATTTTCCAGAGTAAGACATCAATAAATTTTGCTCTAAAGTGACCAAGAAAGAGCAAGAGAAGTCATATTATTTAAAAATATGGAAGTAAACACCAAAATAATTATTGAAAAGATTTGAGAAGTGTTACCTCTTGAAAAGGGCACACACAAAAAAAGAACAGTTGCCATGAGGGAGAACACAATTAGGGTTCTCAGTTGGGGTCAAGAGAAAAGAGTGGTAGATGAGATTTCAATTTTCTTGCTGAGGAGTGTCTCTCTAGCCATTAGTAAAAAGGAGAATAAAATCTTCTGTTTGAAAAGTCTCCAATTCACTGTCATGTAACCACCACAAATTATGATCTGTAAAGGGTTCTCGTCACCAAAAATCAGCAACACTACAGAAAGCAAGCCATTGTGAGAGAGTCAGAAAAAGCAACAAACAACAAATTTAGACTGTTGATAGCCAAATACTGAAAATAAACACCTATGTATAAGCTATTTAAAATATAAAAGTATGGTATCATGCAGAGTATCAAAAAAGAGAAAGTATCAGGAAAGAACATACTTTAAAGAAAAACAAACTATAAAAATGACATAGTTAATTGTTGGTGTAAAAAACACATTGGGCAGGTTAGACAGATCAGCTATAGCTGAAGAGGAAAAAAAGTGAAATGGGGAAAGCATACAAGCTCATTTAGAATGTATCTAAAACAGAAAAATGGAAAATGGTTATGAAAATGAGGTTAAGAGATATGAGTACTGAGTAAGAAGATCAAATGTGTCCAGAGGGGATACCAAAAAATGGGGAAGAGGCAATATTATTAAAAACTTAACAGCTGAGAATTTTACAAAATTGTTGAAAGACATTAAGCCTCAAAAAAACCCACAACTAAATAAAACTCAATAAAACCAAAACATATAAAGCATTTCAAAACTACAATGAGATATCACCTAAAACCTGTGAGAATAACTAAAATCAACAACACAAGAAATAACAGGTTTGGCAAGGATGCGGAGAAAGGGAAGCCTCCTTGCACTGCTGGTAGGAATGCAAACTGGTCCAGCCACTGTGGAAAACAGCATGAAGAATCCTCAAAAAGTTGAAAATAGGGGTGCCTGGGTGGCTCAGTGGGTTAAGCCTCTGCCTCAGCTCAGGTCATGGTTTCAGGGTCCTGCGATCGAGCCCCACATCAGGCTCTCTGCTCAGCAGGGAGCTTGCTTCCCCCTCTCTCTGCCTGCCTCTCTGCCTACTTGTAATCTCTTTCTCTGTCAAATGAATAAATAAAATCTTAAAAAAAAAAAAAGGTTGAAAATAGAACAAACTACCCTATGACCCAGGAATTGCACTACGAGTTATTTACCCAAAGCATACAGAAATACTAATTTGAAGGGATACAAGCACCCCGAAGTTTACAGCAGCATTATATACAATGGGCAAATTGTGGAAACAATCAAAATGTCCACTGACTGATGAACAGAATGGAATGGAATGAATGGAAGATAAGCACACCATGGAATATTACTCAGCCATAAAAAGGAATAAAATATTGCCATTTGCTAGGGAGCATTATGCTAGGTGAAATAAGTCATAGAAAAACACATACCATATGACTAAATTCAAATGTGGAATTTAAGAAACAAATAACCATTAGGGAAAAAAGAGAGAGAGAGGCAAACTAAGAAACAGACTCTTAACTAGAAAACAAACTGACAGTTACCAGACAGAAAGTGGGTAAGGGGGTGGGTAAAATAGATGATGGGGATTAAGGGGTTACCTGTGATGAGCATGGGGTGTTGTACGGACTTACTGAAACACTAAATCGTACACCTGAAACTAATATTAAACTGTATGTTAACTAACTGGAAATTAAATGAAACATAAAAAAATAAACATAAACATATTTTGCTAAACAAATTAGAAAGAAGCTACAAACACTGAAGGGAAAAGAAGATTTTTTTAAAAAGCACCCTGAACAACAAGAATGATCATCTGGAGATTAAAAGCACAAACAATCAACTTCTCAGAAAAAAAAAAAAAAAATGGAATTGAGTATATGATTTTACTTCAAAATTTACATGTGTTATATATATTCTTTTCTATGTACAAAGTGTTCTGTTTAAAATAATGAAGAAAACACAGAAATTACATGTATTTTTAAAAAGGAATATATCAGGATAAGTTTGTTCTAATATTATGCATCTTAAGTACAAGGCACATACAAACTTTTTTATTTTTACTTTTTTGGGGGGGAAGAAATCATTTTTTATTATAAATTAACATTAACTACAATGTGATGTGCATCACAGAGAGTCTATCAAGAGATGCGGAGACAAAGAAATCTTACCCTTTTTCATAGCCGTGCAGACAAACTCACTACATACATATTCTCAGAATAAACACAAACTTTTTTAAATTATGATGAAAAATAAACCCACAAACCCTATACAAACAAAGCAGTTTATAAATTTAATAGTATGACAACTTCAAAGGACAAAAGTAAATTAGAAAATTACAGACATTCTCCATATTGGGCAAGTTATTGTAAAAGTCCTTTCAGCTGTGTCAAAAATTAAATGTGTTGGGTAAATTTTTTAAAAAACTTTCTTAGTGAATTAGTAGCATTCCTTTTTAATTGAGATTTTATAGAAAGGAAAAGGAAAACAAATGCATCATATAAATATTTTCATGTGAAAACTAACCTTAAAAGCCTTATTTTATTATAAAGAAGTTAAATACTTCAACAAATGTTCATAAAAGTTATATGAATACATTATATCAGAGATGACTGAATGACACATAGCCAGACTGGACCTCTGTGAATGTTACATAGGTGATAAAAGAGAATAATCTATTAACTTTATATCAAATTAGCTGAAATTATAGACATAAAGTTCTTTTAAATTTAAAGGGATATTTTCATATTATACTCAATTCAGGAGACTTCACCTTTAAAAATAACCCACAAGTTCTGACATGTAAGCGCACAGACAACTAGTCTGATTCTGGGTTTACTCAGAACAGATTCCTCATAAATCACTAAAACTTGGCAATATACTATTCTGTTTAATTTTAGCCTGGGAGACAACTAATAAGAAAAGTGTGTTTTATTTCTCTGCTTACTGCCAAAAATGGCTCCTTTATGCACATTCCACCCAGACTTCACAAATTAGTTAAACCAAGGCACCACTGTCATTTCAGTTACATCCTAAGCTGAAAATGAAATGAAAATAAAAAAAGAGTGAGAGACCAAAGGTGCACAGAATTACAATTAAATATACATGCTTCTTGTCAGCTATAGAAACTCTGTCAAGCCAATGAGATGGTCTTGTGAAATACTGAGGTATAAAAGTGGGCAAGTACCCTGCATTTTATGTTAAATCAATGAATGAGACAAAAAACACAGACATATTCATCTTCATCTAAGCTTCAGTGGCTAAAACTCACTATTTTTCTATTACATAGCTAGAGTAAATTAAGGGTATTTTAGATTCATACAGCTTTTAAGAAATTATTTGCTGCTTTAATTTTTAAGAATAATTTCAAGAATTTTAGCCTGTTAAGTAAACAAAAAAGAACGAATCAAAAACATGGGTGGAGAATAAAGGTAAGATAGAGTAATCACAGGCAAGAAATGACAGAGCAGGGATGAGCTGCCAACCACGGGTAACTTTAGCCAAGGTAATTGTCAAGTTTAGTATAAATGAAACATAAGACTTTTAGGTATGTGAATACGGTAGCTCATGTTACTTAATTAAAAATTATCATGCTTTCCCATAGCATATAGAAAATCACAGGAGAACTCTATTCCATCATAACAAAAACAAGCCATATAATGCTTTTCAACTTATCAAAGCTTTTCAACATTCATCATACAGCAGGGTTTGCAAAGAAACCTAATGAACAAAAATCCCAAAAGTGAAAAACCCTAAGGCAGGAAGGAATGAATAGTGGCTTTCATTCTTGGCAGAAATTGGCAGAAACTCCAACTTCGCAGAAGTTGGAGAAGAAACATGTTGTTAAGAAAAGAAGAGAAATGTTAACAAATGTTTAAAGATGAGTTTGGGGACTGACACGACAATTTAGAATCCCTGAGAATACTAGACACAAGAGGAGCGTACCCACCTGACATCTCTTTTCAACAAACCTCCACCAAATACTCATGAGAATAGCAGGGCACAGGACTGGAGAAATGAGGAAGACCCCAGTAACATGCAGGCACATGGAGCCTGATGACTTCTGAGAGCAGAGAAGGAAACTAAAGGAAATCCCACAGTCGTTGTGAACTTTTCAGTGAGCACCAACCAGGGCTATCTGTGACTAGGAGAAGAAAAGAGGAACTAAGATAGATTCCCCTGTAGGCAAATAATAACAAGCAAACAAGGCATGTTAGATCTGCGCATAGGTAAGAACCAAGAGCAAAATCACAAACAATACTGAAAGGAAGATTCTGATCCTGCTCTCAAAAAATGTGAAGCCTACGGAGAGCTCAACATAAGTAAAGCAAGAACCAGACCCACGTCACCTAGAGAATAAAAACAAAGATCATAAAGCATAGAGGATATAGCCAATACTATTTTAGTAATGTTATATGGTGACAGAAACTACACTTAACATGGTAAGCATCGTATAATGTATACAACTGTTGAACCACTATGTCATGAACCTGTAAATAACAATGTATGTCAACTATACTTCAATTATAAAAACTAAAAAATAAAAAGAAAAAAAAAAAGAAAGCAAAAGCCAGACACAACTCAACTATACTAATTACATTACAGAAGAAGAAGCATGTTCTTTTACGGGCATAAACATTTTTCTACCGTAGGCACTATTATTCCTTTTTATATACAGCTTTTGGCATTCATTTTAAAAAATATGAAGCACAGTAACAGAAAAAGAAATAGCTCATTATCAAAAAAGAAAACAGTCAATAGCCCGAGTTCAAAAGGGAGCATAAATACCAGAATTATGAAAGATTTTAAAACAGCTCTGATAAATATGTTAAAGAATATAGTGGAAAAGGTAGATGGTGTGCATGAACCAAAGAAGAACTGCAGTAGAGAGAGAAATTATGAAAAAGCAATAAACGAAAATGTTAGGATTTAAAATGTAATATTGGGGGCACCTGCGTGGCTCAGTGGGTTAAAGCCTCTGCCTTCGGCTCAGGTCACGATCTCAGGGTCCTGAATCGAGCCCCACATCGGGCTCTCTGCTCAGTGGGGAAACTGCCCCCCCCCGCCTGCCTCTCTGCCTACTTGTAATCTCTATCTCTGTCAAATGAATAAATAAAATCTTTAAAAAAAATGTAATTATTGGAAGTGAAGAATTCTTTGAAAATTTCTTTTCAAAACTTATAAACAATATCAACTGACAGGTTAAAAGAAAAAATTAGACAAACTCCAAGAGGAATAATTAAAAAGAAAAACAGATCTAGCCACATCATGATCAAACTGCAGGAAACCAAAGCCAGAAAGAAAATTTTTGAAGTCACTCAGAAAAAAATAAATATATAAGGAAACTATGATTAAGGATATTTCCTCATCAGGAATAATGCTGATATAGAGACAATGGAATAGTATCTTTAAAGTGCCAAAATAAGAAAAGACAACCTAGGTTTATATACCCGCTGAACATATGCTTTAAAAATGAAGACAAAACAAAACAATGAAAACAATTTGTCTTCTAAAAACCTGCACTACTAGAAACCAAGAGAAATGCTTTAGAATGAAAGGAAATATACCAGGTAGAAATTCAATTCTAGAAAAGGAATCAAGAACACTAGAAAGATTAAATATGTAAATAAAGAGTACATTAAAAATATGGTATTTTTATTTATATATACAGTTAGTTATATTTATATATAGACACACATGCAAATATATTATATAAATATATATATTTAAATCTCCTTTAAAACACTCATGACTATTTAGAGTAGGAATAATAGGGGCACCTGAGTGGCTCAGTGGGTTAAAGCCTCTGCCTTCAGCTCAGGTCATGATCCCAGGGTCCTGGGATCGAGCCCCGCATCGGGCTCTCTGCTCAGCAGGGAGCCTGCTTCCCCCTCTTTCTCTCTGCCTGCCTCTCAGCATACTTGTGATCTCTGTCAAAGAAATAAATAAAATCTTAAAAAAAAAATAGAGTAGGAATAATAACAATGCAATATGGGGTTCAATTACACAAAGAACTAAAATATATGCCCATACAACAGAAACAACAGGATGGTGGTAACCTGGAAGTAAAACAACGTAATTAGGCATTTGTCTTATTTTTCAGTTTATCGTAGATTCTGTCACTGTCTGCTAAACTTCCCAATTTTACCATTAAATCTAATTCACATCATATAAAAACATTTATCTTTTAAAGATTTTATTTACTTATTTGACAGAAAGAGCATGAGCAAGTAGGAGGGGTAGAGGGAGAGGCAGAAGCAGGCCCCTCTGAGCAGGGAGCCCAATAAGGCATTCAATCCCAGGACCTTGGGATCATGACCTGAGCCGAACGCAGCTGTTTAACCAACTGAGCCACCCAGTGCCCATAAAAATATTTATTAAGCACTTACTTATGTATGTCTGTACTTTCTTCTTTCCATTTATCCAAATTTCATGTACCCTTTGATTCAAATTAGCTTCCACCATTAAGACTTCCTACTACCACTGATCTTGCCATTCTCTGGCCAAGTACAACAATGAGAATATAGAGCTTATTTCAGCCACTGACTCCATTCAGCTTTCTCAGTAAATAAGAATGTCATCATTTCAGAACAAGGATGACAGGGGGGGTTATGAGTGCTTTAGAAAACAGCCTAATGTGTGAAACACTGACAAATGCTCACTTTGCAACATGAAGAAGCTATCTGTATTCCTGGGTCATAAATTGAAAGGGAGAAAGCTCATCCTGTTGCACGTTTTTCTTCAGTCCAGTTCAGGGGCAGAGAAGGCAGAAGACTTGGAATCATCAAGACTGTGTGTGTGTTTTACTTTTTCCTATAATAAAATGCGTTTGTTCTTTTCCATTCTCTCCAGATCAAATGTTAGTCAATTTTATCAGACATTAAGTTAATAACTGGTCTCCTTCTATCTGACTCGTGTGTCTTATTTCTCAATTGGCAAAGAATGCACAAATGAGATTTAATAGTAATCTCAAACTGTGTCAGCAATTAATAATTGGTGGTATTTCAAAGTTTTCTCCTCTACCTTCACATTCAAGACATAAAACTCTAAAACCATATATATATATATATATATATATATATATATATATATATGCATATATATATATAAAATAACAAGAGCATTTTCACAGAACTAGAACAAATAATCCTAAAATTGGCATGGAACCACAAAAGACCCTAAACTGTCAGAGCGTCACAATTCCAGACTTCAAGTTATATTACAAAGCTGCAGTAATCAAAACAGTATGATACTGTTTGGGGCACAAAAACAGACACACAGATTAATGGAACAGAACAGAAAGTCCAAAAGAAAACCCACAATTATATGGTCAATTAATTTTTAACAAAGCAGGAAAAAGTATCCAATGGAAAAAAGAGAGTCTATTCAAAAAATGGTTTTGGAATAACTGGACAGCAAGACGCAAAAGACGCCACTTTCCTATACCATTCACAAAAATAAAATCAGAAAATTCAAAATGGATTAGAGACCTAAAAGTGAGATCTGAAACCATAAAACTCCTAGGAGAGAGCACAAACATTAATTTCTCTGAATCAGCCATAGCAATAATTTTCTAGATATCTATCCTGAGGTAAGGGAAACAAAAGTAAAAATAAACTATTGGGACTACAAAATAAAAATATTCTGCATAGCAAAGGAAACAATCAACAAAACTAAAAGGCTGCCTACAGAATGAGAGAAGATATTTGCAGATGACTTATCTGATAAAGGGTTAGAATCCAAAATATATAAAGAACTTAAAACACTCAACACTCAAAAAACAAATAATCCAATTAAAAATGGGTAAAGGGTATGAACAGATATTTCTCTAAAGAAGACATCCAGATGGCCAACAGACACATGAAAAGATGCTCATCATCACTTATGTAAATGTAAATCAAAAGTATAATGAGATATTACCTCATATGTGTCAGAATGGCTAAAATCAACAGCTCAAGACATGATAAATATTGACGGGGATGTGGAGGAAAAAGGAACCCTCAGACACTGTTGGTGGGAAAGCAAACTGGTATAGCCACTGTGGCAAACAGTATGGAGGTTCCTCAGAAGGTTAAAAATAGAATTATCCTGTGATCCAGTAATCGCACTACTGAGTATGTGCCCAAAGAACACAAAAACATTAATTTTTTAGAAAATTCAAAGTGTACATGTACCCCTGTTTATAGAAGCATTATCTACAATAGCTAAGACATGCAAGCAGCCTAAGTGTGCCCCAGTTGATGAACAGATAAAGAAAATGTGGTACATATACATATAAGAGAGTATTATTGAGCCATTAAAAAAAAAAAATCTTGCCATGTGCAATGACATAGATGGAGTTAGAGTATAATCCTAAGAGAAATAACTCAGAGAAAGACAAATACCATATGATTTCAGTCATGTGGAGAATTTAAGAAACAAAACAAAGGAGCAAAGGACAAAAGAGAGAGAGAAACCAAGAGAGAACAAACTGATTGTTACCAGAGGGGCAGTCCATAGGGGAATGGGTTAAATAGGTGATGGGGATTAAGGAGTGAGGGCACTTGTCATTATGAGTCCTGGGTGATTAAAATAAAAACTTAAAGGCACCTGAGTGTCTCAGTTGGTTAAGTGACAGCCTTCAGCTCAGGTCATGATCACAGAATTCCGGAATCAAGTCCCTCATCCGGCTCCCAGCTCCAAGGAAAGTCTGCTTTTCCCTCTGACCTTCTCTCCTCTCATGCACTCACTCACTCTCTCTCAAATAAGTAAATAAAATCTTTAAAAAAAAATAAAAACTTCAAACATAAAATAAAGTAAATAAAGTGAATAAAATTAAGTGCAGACTCAAGTATACCGCACAGAATTTTCAAGTATTACATACATGTGTATATAGGTTTAAACCTAAAATATATAATATACATGTTTAATTAAACATAAAACAGTGGAATGTCTGAATATATGTGTGGCAATACACAAGTAATGATTTGTATTCTAAAACCAAAAACTACACCAACACTTTTCTTGGTCAGCTTTGAATTTCAACGAAAACTTTGGTTCATAGAAGAAACAGAAGCCAAAATTTGGTTCACCACAAGTAAAATCATTTGGAAAACTATCAGATCTTATAAAAGTCTCTCGTTTATCTGCAGTTTGGTACTGTCAAAATCCTTTATTCAGGATTTTCATCAGGTGGAATCCCATCACCGTGATCCCGCACCAATCAGTATGAATAAATCTACAATCCTATACATAAAGAGTACCTTTTAAAACCAATTCTTCAATTTAAACTGAACTTAGTCTTACAGAACAATATAATCAAACTATAGATTATAAATCGATAGAATTATAAAATTTATCATCATACACCTCAGCAAAATCTTTTATTGTCCAATATTATGTCACTTTTATTAATTTCAAGTATTCCTTCATCTTTTATCAATAGACCCAAAACTCCAAAATATATCTTAATTGTATTAGCATATAATAAATAGCTTGAGGCTATGACCATTATAAAGCCAGTATAAACATGATAATTACCTTTTAACTTTTTAATAAAACATAAAACATGAATTGAGGTATAGTAATTTGGAATAAAAGTATTCATATGGTTCAATAATTTAAAACCAATACTGATATCTCTGATCATGTTTAATTCTAAATACTTAATATATATTTTACTGATTTAGCATTTTAGTTTGGCTGATTATAGGAAGTTATCGACATCTGGCTTGAATTTTAAGTAAAAGAGCATATTGCTGTATTTCCTTTTATAGATTCTAGCAAGAAGCTTAATAAATGCTTGTTATTGGGACACCTGGGTGGGTCAATCAGTTAAGTGTCTAACTCTTGGTTTTGGCTTAGGTCATAATCTGAGTTCTGCATTGGGTTCCAAGCTCGGCAGGGAGCCTGCTTTTCTCCCTCTGGTCCTACCTGCCCCCCACTCATGTTCTTTCCTGCTCTTTCCCCAATAAATAAATAAATAAATAAACACTTTAAAAAGAAATAAATACATGCTTGTTATTACAATGATTCTTAAAATGAACTGGAAGAATCTTCAGAGTCATCCATCCATCCAGTAGCTTTTAAGCTCCATGTACCAGTAGAAGTTGGAAAGGACTCTTGAAATCATGGTAGTACTCAAGAGACTAGCTCTGAGACAGCGTGTACATTTTGATTTAATTATGAAATCCTTGAATATTAAAAATTTTATTTATAATAATTAATCTTAACTTGGAAATTAAAGCAATGCTTTCTTGATCAAGACCAGATAAGCATGTATTTTCTGGGTACTTAACATCATTACCTCTCATTTCATCTAAAATCTCATTGCATAAATCATAAGATAAATTTCTAGCATTTTAAAGACTCAGATACAGCCCTCTATTTCATCAGCCATCCTTTTCCAGCCAAGTTATTTCTTTCAATTTCTCAGAAATTCAAGCTGCTTTTTAAATACAAGAACTGCAGGATCACCAAGTCCCAACAATAAAAAAAATTTAGTAAAATTTTTTTCCTGTATGTATCAAAAACAACCACAAAAAACCTCCCCGATATTTGTTTTCACTAAGTAACAGATTAAAAATGACTTTTCCCCCTAATTTAAATTATCTTGGGGGAGGGTGGGTGAGGAGGGGCTCCTGATGGCTGAGGCAAAAAATAAATGTGTATGTTTTAACTTAGACTACCTACTATTTTCCAAATATACTCAAGAGTACTTGATGGTTATTTAGAATCTTATTCTATTTACACCACTTAGAACACCATAAAGAGTAGCAGGTCTCTGAAACAAGCCAATGCTTTATTCTACCAGACCATGGTTGGTTCCAGTTTTTACATCTGTAATATAGGCATAAAACACTTTAAGATACATGTAAACTTGTCCTAGAGGAGAATACAAGCATCAACCTCTTTGACCTCAGCCACAGTAACTTCTTGCTAGACACATCTCCAAAATCAAGGGAAACAAAAGCAAAAATGAACTGTTGGGACTTCATCAGAATAAAAAGCCTTGGAACAGCAAAGGAAATAGTCAACAAAAGTAAAAGGCAATTTACAGAATGGGAGAAGATATTTGCAAATGACATTATCAGGTAAGGGGCTAGCATCCAAAATCTATGAAGAACTTACCAAATTCTACACCAAAAAAAAAAAAAAAAAAAAAACCAACCAACCAAACAAACAAACAAAAAGAAACAAAAAATCCAGTCAAGAAATGAGCAGAAGGCATGAACAGACAACAGACATTTCTCCAAAGAAATATAAATGTTTAACAGACGCATGAAAAAAAAATGCTGGACATCACTCATCATCAGGGAATACAAATCAAAACTAAAATGAGATACCACCCCACGCCAGTCAGAATGGGTAAAATTAACAACTCAGGAAACAAGAGATCTTGGTGAGGATGTGGAGAAAGGAGAACCCTTTTACACTGTTAGTGGGAATGCAAGCTGGTGCAGTCACTCTGGAAAACAGTATGTAGGTTCCTCAAAAGTTGAAAAATAAAATTACCCTATGATCCAACAATTGCACTACAAGGAATTTACCCAAAGGACACAAACAGAGTGATTCAAAAGGGCACCTGCACCCCAGTGTTTATAACATCAATGTCCACAATAGCCAAACTATGGAAAGAGCCCAGACAACCAACAAAAGATGAATGGATAAAGATGATGTAGTATATATATTCACACATGATGGAATATTACTCAGCCATCAAAAAGTACGAGATCTTGCCATCTGCAATGTCGGGGATGGAACTAGAGAGTCTTAGGCTAAGTGAAATAAGTCAGAAAAAGACAATACCATATGATTTCACTCATGTGTGGAATTTATGAAACAAAACAGATAAACACACAGGAAGGGAATAAAAAATAAAACAAGACAAAACCAGAGAGGGAGACAAACCTCTTAACTTGAAGAAAAAAACTGAGTATTGCTGGAGGGGAGGTGGTTGGGGGGTTGGAGTAAATGGGTGATGGACATTAAGGAGGGCAGTTGATGTAATAATGAGCACTGGGTGTGATATGCTACTGATGACTCCCTAAATTCTACCTCTGAAACTAATAATAAGAAAAAAAAAAAGAATGTAAAGATGTAAATTTGAAGAGCAGGCAACAGTAAGCCTTATACAGAGGTTGTAAGGTTACAAAGCTTACCTGGTTGTGAGAATTAGTAACAAAATCAGAGTTCAGGTTTCTGAACAACACTGCAATATTAAATCAAATATATCCTTGCAACCATTCAAAGAGTATTTTAGAAGTCATTACCATTTGGGTAGTCTAAATTGGATTACAGTCTTCTGGAACATCAAAGATTAATATGGAACAGGTATAAAAAATATAGAACACAAGGAAAATTAACAAATTATTGCTATAGATATTAAAACCAATCACAATTGTAAAGCATATTAATTTCAAACTACCTTATTACTTTCAAACACAAAAACAGAGCTTTGAGTGATATGATTTAAGAGTATTATAAAGTTTGCAAAATTTACTTAATTCTATAACTTCTAGGCATACAATAAAGGGTTAAATCTACATACTGGTAAGGATGTGGTATAACTGATATCTCAGGCTTCAATTCACAGATAATGAGATATTTTTGTAAAATTTTTAAGTAAAGTATTTTGGAAAACAGCCATGCCTATTTATGTACATATTGTCTATGGGTGCTTTGGCACTAGAACAGGAGAACTAACTAGTTGCTAGAGACATCATATGGCCTACAAGCTTAAAATATGCACTATCTTAGGGAAACTAAGAAAAGGTTCCCAAACTCCAGTAACATTGTTGGTCGTAGTTTAAATTACAGTTGTGCATATGTATTTAGTAATAAAAACTTAGTACCTTTTTAAAAAAAATCTTATTTATTTATCTATTTATTTATTTGACAGAGAGAGAGACACACAGGAGAGGGGGAACACAAGCAGGGGGAGTGGGAGAGGAAGGAGCAAGCTTCCCACTGAGCAGGGAGCCCGATGTGAGGCTCCATTCCAAGACCCTGGGATCATGACCCGAGCTGAAGTGAGAAGCTTAATGACTAAGCCACCCAGGTGCCCCAACTTAGTACCTTATAACTAATTATTTCTATTTCCAGAAATCTATGCTAGGGAAATACAGGAATTGATTAATACTAAGAATTTCATATATAGTTATTTTTAATGAAAGTATCTGTAACAATCTATATCTCCAAAAATGAGAAATGGTTAAGCTAAGTCTGATGTAGTCAAGTGACAAAACAGTACATAGTGTAATCTTTAAAATCATGGATATGAAGACTATGTGATAATGGAAACATTCTTACAACATAAATTTTAAATGCAATATTTAATAACAGGTAAAATAAACTAGGATAAAACTAGAAGAATATGTGTAAAAAAACTTTTATAGTTTGTGATTGGGTGATGAGTTAATATTTTTCTTTTACTTTCTAGATTTTTTTTTTAACTTTCCATTTTACTTACTGAAGATTTAATTACTTTTTCAGTAACAATTTAAAACAGTGTACTTAAACATCTACAGACCTCATGTGTTTAGGTGATAAAGCAGATTTTATTACTTCTCTGCTTAAATAATGCCTTCCCAGCCCCCTCTCATTAAGTCTAAACAACATAACCAAGTCAATCTCTCACCTCTCTGCAATCACATCTCTGCCTCTCCTGATAGTAAGTATATACAAGCTATCCTTGAATACATCAAATTCTTCACTGTCCCTTCAGTCATCTCTCTGTTAACTGCAGGGAGGCCTGTCTCTAATAACCTATCAAATTAAGGTTTCCCACAGTATTTTTTTCATCAGAGTATCACTGTTTCATTTTAACATTTATGTAAGCTTTTGTTTACTCATTATCTACCTCCTCAGATGGAATGTAGTCTTATGAGATCAGAGACCATCTCTACTGTTTACATATATCCAAAGCTAAGGGCAGTGTTTGGGACATAGAAAATACTGAATTTAATGAATGAACATACGACAAATTATTACATTTATCTTTAATCATTCAAGCACTTATTATAAAATGTAACTTCATTTCATCCAGAAGCAATTACTTGAAAATATGCTTCAAATCAAACTTTACTCCAAATACCACTTAATTTAAGACACAGTTTCATTACTGATAATAAATAGAACTGTTTCCTGGCCTGGTTTCCAATATACCAATGTGACACTATTTTTGTGCTAAGCCTTTTATCTGATTATATAAATAATATAGGATAATTAGAGATATTCTATAGTTGACAAAAATGTAGAAAGAAAATATTTTTAATAATCAGTATTAACAGTTTGGTGTAGATAAGAAACCTAGTATTTGAGAATTTAAACCCCAGCTGCTCCAACATGTCTACACTGTCGCCACATGAAGCAGATATCCAAGAACAAATGTATTTTCTAAAATCATAACTGGCAACACATTCTATACACATTTCCTAATGTTTTATGCTAAGTCTTTTCTTGTGTTCATTTTAATAGATAGCTGTTATTTTTTATTCTTCAGCATTCCTTTCCCATTAAACACCTCTAATTCTTACTTGAACCTAAACCGTCTCTTATTCTAGTAGTTGCAGTGGGGACCAGCCCTACATGGCCTCCTACCCACTCCATACAAGGTAATCTGACAGAGCCCAGACTTGTGCCCATCTAACATGTCCCTTACCTCTGGAATCATGGCCCTCCCTCCCAGCTGACTCCTAAGATATGGAACAGTGCAGTACCTCACTCAGTGCGCACGAACATATGCACCAGCTGGAAGAGTAACAAAGATAGTACCCTGCGGAGTGGAACCTTTATCAGTGCAATATGGTAGCCTTTGGAAAAAGTTTTTCCAGAAAGAACTGTATTGGGAAGTAGTGCAGATGATTAGATACTTCCTGTATAGATCACCCTCCTTTCCTGATTTATAACCTTAATCCTGGGACTAGAATCCCTTATAATGGAAACACATGGACCTTTCTCTTGGGCTCTGATTTTTGCAAGAGACTTTTTCCAAGGCTGCTTCTGGCAAAAGCTCTCTAGTCCTCTTTGGGGAATTATCACACTTTCTCCCTTGAAATCACATATAGTATAATGGGGTTATCAATCAAGATGTTATGTATTGCCCTGCCTGAAGAATACCCACGTGACTGAAAGCAGGTATCTTAAACTGATCTTAACGTGCCTATTTAAAATAAGTATCTATTTCATTTTACTTCATGAATATAATTTAACAAAACCCCTCTTGAAAAATGAACAGATGAAACCAGTGAGGGAGACAAACCTTAAGAGACTCTTGGTCTCAGAAAACAAACTGAGGGCTGCTAGAGTGGATGCGGGTGGGTGGGATGGGGTGGTGGGGTGATGGACACTGGGGAGGGTACATGCTATGGTGAGTGCAGTGAATTGTGTAACACTGATGCCTCACAGACCTGCACCACTGAAATAAATACATTATATGTTAATTTTTTAGAAGTAGTTAAAACAAACAAACAAAACCCCCTCTCTCCTTCGCTCCCCTCCCTTTCTCCCATTCTTTAGCTACCATTTACAGAGCTAATATGTACAAGAGATTGTGCTAGGTTCTCAAAGTACAAAGATAAATAGGACAAACAGCATTCTTAAGATGTCTAGGAGTCTTGTGGAAATGCGGTGGGAGAGGGGGAGAATAAACAGTTATAAAAAGGGGGAAAATTAACAGTTTTAGAGCTATGTAAATAGTAAGAATACAGGCTTCAAAAAAAGAGGGAAAGCTACACAGCACAAGTGATTTCTGAGTAGAGTTCTAAAGAAGTAGGATTCTGCCAACGAGAGAAGCAGCAAAAAAGGATATTCTGGGAATAGAGATGAGCTTGTAGAAACATGGATAACAAAGAGTATGGTAATTATTTAGGAACATCAAGTAGCTTAAAAAGGCTAGAGTTAAGGAAATGTAGAGCTCACGAGTAGATCATGAATGCCCATTTAAGGAGTTAATATTTTATGTTAAATACCATTGCCAACTTTCAAAGCTAGAGGAAATGAAATCTCAACTGTGCATTTCAGAAACATCAAAACGAATGGAGCATGGACCATGAACTGAGGGGTTAGAGACAAAATGGATAAACAACACTACTACAAACTACTTTTATAACTAACCAGAAATTCAGGAATATGCCACAAAGGTGTAAGCTGAGATAGTAAAAATCAGATAGAAATATCTTATTTGAAAGGTAAAAATATTTTATAACTAATAGATGTAAGCTAAGAATTATCTGAGCCACTCAGAGAATACAGTGGTATAATTACTGATGAAATGGACTAAAATAAGTAATGGATGAAGGAAAAGATGAAGATAGCAATATGGGAAATGGACTATCTATAGGACACCAAGGTAAAGATATTTATTAGTAGTCAAAACATATATTTTTTTGTGAGATTTCTCAGGCTATAACTATAATTGAATTATAGAAAAGGAAGAAGTTTATTAATCAAATTGTAATCATAATGTAAAACAAAAACGGAAATGAATTTAAATATGATACACTATAACAAACAATGAAAGTAAATATTGCTGAAACTGTGGCCAGAGAAAAAATAACCTAGAGACTATTCATCAAGGAAATGAGATGGTTCATGACAGAACACCAAAACAAAGGAAAAATGTAAAAAGGAAATTAAAGAATGGTCAGAAAGATAATTGGAACACAGAAATGTCGAGATCTATTTCCTTTTCTTCAGGACTTGCAAGAGAATGGTCCAAGCACCACATGCTGATCAAATCAATCTTTTAAAATAGTTTGGTTTATGTATATAACAACAGTCTTTTTACTAAGGTTTATTATTTATTTATTTCTGTTGGTTCTCTTTCTTCTAATTTGGTTTCAGTGTTTGGTTCAGTGTTCTCATGTAAACTCTTACAAACAGTGGCAAATGGCCACAATAAGGTTAAAAAGTATAACCTACTCATCTGAAAACACAACAGTAGTTTCTCTTTCCCAGGAACTTCAATACAAGTCTTATAAGTAAATCTCCTTGGACCAGGTTGGTTCACAGAATCACAGCCATATCTATCAGGTCAAATCAGAAACAAAACAGGAGTTCCAGGCATGACCACATGTTCAGTCCTAGCACTACCCTGTGAAATCAATCCCACTTGAGTCTTACAGCTTAGAACTATTATCAGATAAGAGGAAAATGGATCTATACAGGCAAAAACAAAAGACATTTACTTCACATCCAGGGAGTCAGTAACTGGTCATATTATTATGAGTTTCTAAATATAAAATTTTAGTTTAATGTAAGTCCAAAATTCAATGTTGCCAGAATAGCACAAGAAACTCCAAAATATCCTTCAACCAAATCTACCAACTATCTGAACTTGGACCTAATTCCTTTACACATATAGACACATCTATCTGTGTGGGTGTTCATGCCCGCGCATATGTGCAGTGCACACACGATGAGAATCTTCTACTGAGCCATTTGAAAATACACAATATATGTTGCCCATTTACTTCTGACTATGTCAGTGTGTATTACTAAGAACAAGGACATGTTCTTACATAAATGTTACTAAGAACAAGGACATGTTCTTACATAAATGTGTTTTTGAACAAATGTGAATTTTTAAGTCTTTCCTAATATTCAAAGCTCCTTAATTAAAAAAAAAAAAGTCTGTCTCACAAAGGCTCTTAATATTCCTGGAAAGAAAAGATATTTCCATTACAAATAAAGAGAAAATGCAACATCACTAAAACGAAGTAAGTATTCTTCGGTCCATTTCTTTTAAAACATGTGATTTTCATTATTGAGAATTTTTCAGTTCTTGCCAGTAGTCATAGAAGAGATTCAAATTTCATTTAAAAAGTTCTTCACTCCCAGGTGAATCATAATCAATGTCCACAACCCCTGACATAGTAAACCAATTGATTATACATCTACCCTCCCAACCCCCAGAGTCTGCCAAGTCCAGCCAGTGGAGTGCCAAAGCATAAATGTTTAACATCCCAGATGGTGATGGTACATGGAAAGATGACATGAATTCTTCATAGGAATCTCAGCACAATTCATCTGAATTTGGCACAGTCTGAGCCTCATTTTCTCCAGTTTAAAGATGAAAGAGTTCCACGTTAGGCCAAGATAGAGTAACAAGTCCAGATTTACCCTCCTGTGTGAAACAACCAAAATACTGGAAAATATATATGAAGCAAAGATATGCAAGACACTGGAAATCAGGCACAAAGACTGTGACCCTGAAATATGAAAAACAGAAGAGGTGAGCCCTACAATTGTCCTGGAGACAACTTCCAGGATATGGAGGCAGAAAGAGGAACCAAAGCCCAGCACTCTCCCCAGTTAGAGGAGACAGTGTTGAGAGTATAGGAAGATCAGAGTGGTTTGAGTTTTCAAGAAAGAGTACCATATGGGAGCTAGCTGCATATATAGAGAACTCCACAGGTCTTCAGAGGGTCTCCTTCAGTAATCATCAGACAAGAGAAAGAGAAATGGACATATAAATGCCCAGCAAACGCATAAAAAGCAGTTCAACTTTACTAACTGTGGGAAATGCAATTCCAAACCACATAGAAATACCACTTCACACCCACTAGCATGACCATAATGAAAAAAGAGAGAGAGAGAGAGAAACAGAAAATAATAAATGCTCGCAAGAATACAGAAAAACAGAAACCCCAGTACATTACTGATAGAAATACAAAATGGTTCAGCTACCAGGTCAACAACTTGGAGGTTCCTCAAAAAGTTAAACATAAACCCATTAATTCTATTCCTAGGTTTATTCCCCCCCACAAACTGATAACAGGTGCTCTGATATATGTCTATTAATTTTATGTACAGTATATGCATACATATGTTCATAGCAGCACTATTCACAACTGCCAGAAGGTAGAAACGATTCAAATGCCCATAATGAATGAATGGATAAGCAAATTATGGCATATACATACAATGGAACACTATTTGGTCACAAAAAAGAAATGAAGTACTAATATAGGCTACAATGTGAATGAACCTTGAAAACAGCACACCAGGTAAAAGAAGGTAGACCACAAAGACCATATTTTGAGGGGGAAATGAAGAGGAACCAGACAATACGACTGAGAAGCACTCAGAGAAATAGAAGAACAACCAAGAAAGGAAGGAAATGGGAAAAAGTATTTCAAGAAGAGAGTGATCAACTTTTTAAATATTGCTGCCAAGTTAGATAAAACAAGGACTGCGAACTGCCAAGTGAATATAATAATGTTTAGGTCACTAGGAACTTGGGTAAGTGTTTTTAATGGAGTAGAAGCAAATGACTGGGTGGCTCAGTCAGTTAAGCATCTGCCTTTGGCTTAGGTCATGATCTTGGGGTCCAGGAATCGAGCCTCATGTTGGGCTCCCTGCTCAGTGTGGCACTTGCTTCTCTCTCTCCCTCTGCCCCTCCACCCAGCTCATGCTCTCACTCTCTCTCTCCCAAATGTATCAAATCTTAAAAAGGAAGGAAGAAAGAAATGGAGAGAGGTATACACAATTCTTTTGAGAAATTTTACTGCTAAGAGGACAAAGAAATGCATGGTAGCTGGTGAGAGATGAGATTCAGGGAAAGTTTTGTTTCATTTTTTTGAGACAGGAGAAAAAAAAAACCAGCATGTTTCTACACTGGAGAGAATGATCCAATTAATAGCAAAAACTAAATGATATAACTGAATGAGTACAGATTTACTGGAGATCCTTGGGTAGGGAGAAGTGGTGGGATAGTGAAAAGCTTTACATGGGAGCACAGATATTTCATTTATAGTAACAAGAAGGCAGAGTACTAATTATACATGCGAAAAGGTAAGGGGCTGTGTGAATGCATGCCAGTCTCTTCTAATACCTACACTTTTTAAAGAAAAGTAGGAAGTGAATTTATCATCCACAAAATGGGTTCAAAAGAGGAGGGAGTTAGGGATGCTGGATTGTAGAGAGGAAGAAGTGAGAAACAATGATTTAAGGAAAGTGCTTCTCACACCTTAGTGTGCATAAGAATCACCTGAGGAATTTCATTAAAATGCAGATTATGATTCTATAGATCTAGTGTATAGTCCGAAGATGATTCTCTGGGATTATGTCAATGTTCTGCTACAGAGAAATCACATCTAATAGTAAGGTATAGGAATGCAAAGAATAAACTGGAGGGGGGCGGTATTTGCCATGAAGCAGTAAGAACCTACTTTTGGGCGGTCAAGAAATTACAGTGAGATTAGAAAGATACATAGCCACGTTGACTAATCTCAAAGAGTTTCCTAGAACAATAATAATCTAACTTTAAACAGCTGCTGTTGTTATTTTATCTGACTACAGAAAAGAGTAATCAAACTGTGGTTCATATGATCAGGGTTGCAAAGTAAAAATAATAGCATTTTTCATGAGCTAGGCACTACTCTAAACACTTAGGCTTTATCTCATTGATTTCAACAAAAAGCGAAGGAAATAGCTTATACATTAAACTCATTTTATACTTGTTAAAAGTGAGCCCTAAAAAAATGAAGTTACATGACCAAGATTATAAAAGCAAAAAAGCTCAGAAGGTAAGATTCAAAACCAGGTCTGTCTGACTACAAAGCCCTGCACTTACAACTTTTTTTCTGATTCCTCTCAAATAAGTTCTCTTTCTTCCAGTATCCACTAATGGCTTTAAAAAAAAAAAAAAAAAAGATTTTTTTTTTTTAAAAACTTAGTTTTACAAAATAAGTAATCAACATCCTATCCTTCCCATGTACTTTAAGTTCTAAGTCTCACTATTTCCTCCAATTAATTAAATTAATGCAATTAAATTTTGCTAGAACCTCTTTCAGTTCCTACATCTTTTTAAACTTTATCTCTATTCCCATTATTTTCCATGCTCTAATGCTAAGTAGTGTTTATTACTAATAATATAGTTAGGAAAAAACACTGCTAAAACTTTTCCCATTTGGATTCAGAAAAAAAAAGTCTATGTACTTATTTTAACCTAAAAACCTAAAATAAAAGTCTTTTTTTTTATGATTTTATTTGTTTATTTGTCAGAGAGAGAGTGCACACAGGCATGCTGAGTGACAAGCAGAGGCAGAGGGAGAAGCAAGCTCCCCACCAAAGAAGGAGCCCAATGTGGGACTCGATCCCAGGATGCTGGGATTATGACCTGAGCCGAAAGCAGCCACTTAACCGACTGAGCCATCCAAGTGTCCCTAATGTTAAACAGTCTTTACACTACAGTTTATGTTTCTTTAAATCTGTATTACTTCAATTGTGATTTGTAAGTAGGGCAATGATATCAGCCAATATATATAACCAAAGTTGTGTTTATTCAGATGCAGTTTTTCCCAGCACATTTTTGAAGCTTCAGCTTTCTCACAATTAAAGGGAAAGCTTTTACAATATACGATGATCTTAAGGAAAAGGATGATAATCCCACAGAAGTACAGTACTTTCCTTCCATGCCAGTAGTGACTGCTTCAGTGGCTTCATGAATCACTTCACCTTCCATATGCTGAGCTATTTGAAGAATGGGAGTGTAGATAAAGAATATGCTAAGACATGTACCCTGTGTTTTTAAAAAAAAAAATTGATTAGGAAATCTATATACTGATTCATATTTTTTTCATTTTTATGAAACCAATCACTACTAAAAGCAAATTTCCTCAAAGATCTGCATCTCAAACAAACCATGAGCCCCAGGATTTAAGGCTATCCTGACAAGGACGCTCATTACAACAGCCAGACATTTAACTGTGCTAGTAGTTTTATTAAAACTGTTACTGTTTTTCCTAGTACTCTGTTTACCAGAATTACTGTTTTGAGTGGTAATTGCTGCTGCTGCTGTTTCTTTTTCTTCTTCTTTTTGAGTGATAATTGCCTCTAACCCTATTTTCCCTAAAAGCCATGTTAATTTTATGTGCCAAATGCAAAGATTTTCAGGAATATATGTATGGTGTTGTGGGGGAAATGCTTATACTACAGAATGCCTCTACAATCACACACATACACATTCACCTTTGTGTGTGATATTATACACAGGATCTAACGAAGCTTCAGTGAATTTCTCATTTTAATAATCACAATCTATTAACTTTGAATTACTTGTAATCTTAAATATACATACATGTATACATACATATAAATGTATATGTCTAGACATAAATGCAGAGAGAGAGAGAGAGGAAAGAAAATACTCACATGTACCCAGGTATCATCCACTATTCTAGATCTGATCATGACTTCCTACCTCAAAATGATACGATTAAAGAATAAACTAAAACAGTACTTCAGATATTTAATGATTTGACAACAGATATAGTCTCCAAAGAGAACAGTCATGTATGATGTCACTAGAACCCCTGAGTTATAGGAAAGACCCACTTCACAGTAAGTATCCCTCTTTACTCATACTATACTATTAAGGGAGACTCCTAATTTACATAAGAACATTCTTCCCTTATTCACTATATATCAAATCTGCCCTCAGTTATTCAATCATTGATTAAATCAATATTCATTAGGCTCCAACTAGAATAGGATCTAAAGATACAAAGACAAATTAAAACAGAAGACTGCTCTTATCAGTATTTTAGTAAAGACACCGAAGTAAATAAATAAGAAATGTTCTAAACATGCACAAAGTTTAATGGAAACACAGAAGGGCAGAAGGTTTTGGAGTCAAAGGTATAGGCCTGAATCTGTCACTGACACCAGCTGTATATATTTCTGACCATATCAATTAACTGCAGATTTTCTTAAATGTGAAATGAGACTAGCAACATGTAATTTATAGGCTTGTTATGAAGACTGAGAAAACAGTAGAGGGTCACCTGGCTGACTCAGTCATTATGCATCTGCCTTTGGCTCAGGTCATGATCCCAGAGTCACTGGATCGAGTCCCGCACAGGGCTCCCTGCTTGGCTGGAAGCCTGCTTCTCCCTCTCCCACTCCCTCTGTTTGTGTTCCCTGTCTCATTGTGTCTCTCTCTGTCAAATAAATAAATTAAATCTTTTAAAAAAAAAGAAGATATGCAAGGACTTATTTAACATTAATCTTGTATAATTCAGAGAAAAACAAAGTAATATTTCCAGAGTATCTCAAATATTATTTCTAACTTTTAAAGCTATCTAAATCAATTATTACCATACCAGGAAAATCTGAAACTAAAAATCTTATAGAAATGTTATGAATTCAGTAGTAAAAAGTGTCCAATCATCAGAATGTGAATATGCTTTGGAAAGTTAATTGCTAAATAGATGTCTTCCTTATTTTTGCCTTTCCTGGTTATCAAGATCTGTGTAATGATGGGGCACTTAAAGTAAATGGCAGGGAACAGCAGGCACCACAAGATGGTGCTAATATCCTCTTATAACTGGCTGGATAGACCACTGCCACTCTCTTCAGATGTGGCATAAGGTACGACTCTCGGACCTACAGGGTGGATACCAAGGATAACATCCCCTGTTCTAAGAAGAAAAGTAAAACATTAACAAATTGGGGAGGTTTTTATTGTTGGTAGTAGGAAAAGGTTATGAATTTAAATTTGTCTAGAATTAACATTTGGTTTTCACCAAGATTTTTTTCAAAAAGTCACAATATTTTATATAAAAAAAGGGTAACTGAGCAACTGTCTTTATGCTGTCAAATAAAATTACTAATTTATACTCAATGAATAAACTAGCATCATATACAAATCAAGAATTCTTCATAAACAGTGTTCTTATGTGGGACAACGGTACAAATGAAAATATCCATATCATGAAACCCATTTTCATACTTTCAAAATCTATTTCCCATATTAACACTTTTACTTATTTCTGTACAGTTATTCATCTTCTGAATGTAACGAACTCTTAGAAAAACATGTTAGGCTGTCTCAGAGCTCAGGTCCTAAAGGCACTAAACCAACTGCTGAAGTCATCCTTCCTTGAGTTGCTTTAAGTCCCTATTAGACACATGGATAGAAGGAAAAAAAGAAGGAAGGGAGAAAGTAGTGTTCAGTTTCTAGAAATACAACAGCAATTCAGAATAAAAAGTTGCTAAAGAGAGTTATTCTATTAATTTGTATATATACTCAATACTTCCAGGTTTATGATATATATCATGTTTTATAGAAAATAACATTTAATCCTCAAATTAAATAATCTCCATTTTACCAATGCTCAAACTGGATTTTAGAGTGATTAAAAAAAAAAAATAGTTGCCCAAGGTCACACAATCAGCAAGGCCTAACTGACTTCAAAGCCTCTTTCTGCTATGCCATAAAATGACGATGCTAATATTGATGACAAGAGTATTACACTGAGTGGTAACTTCATGCCAAGTAATGTATTAAGCATTTTACATCTATCTTCCCAGTTAACCCACACAACAACCATGAAATACAGTATTTTCTTCATTAAAGATGAGAAAATTGAGGTAGAGAGACAGAGTGACTTTGTAACATCTTTACAATGAGTAAGTTGGTAAAGCTGGAATCCAAGCAATATGTCTACAATAGCTCTGCCACTTAACCACGTCACAGGACTGCCACTCGTAAAATACACAACTATTTCCTCTGAGTGTAAAATAAATGGCTGTTTAATGAGAAGTAAAACAAAAACAAAAACCTTTTATTAAGCACATAAAATGAATAGAAATGACACTACAGAAAGAGACCTCAAAAAGCTTGAAATCCAAGTAGAAACACACAGTTCCTCAACTTTAAAAATATAACAATTGAAAATTACAAGATAAAATAGTAGGAAAAGTAAAATGATTAATCACCAATAACTAAAAAAAAAAAATAATAAGATGTCAGAAAGGGTAAAATACGATGAACTACAATCAAGAGTTGACAAAAAATTAAGATCAATTTAGATACAGCAGGTTGGGAAACTCACTAGAGAAAAGGCAGATATTAACTGAATCTTTATGGAATCATTTGAATAACTGAGAAGGGAGAAGAAAGAACATTCTGGGAAGCTGAATAACATATGAGTTAAAGTATGGATGCATAAAAGTGTAAAGTGCATTCATGCATTGATCAATATGATTAAACGTTTTTACACAGAAAAAAATAACATAGAAAAGCTGAACAGACTTTATTCTTCCAAAGCCTTCAAAACCTAGAGATGGATAAATATATCTACATTTCTAGCTAACTATCTACATTTTCCATAATAAATATTTCAGCAAGCAAAAAGAAACTAGATTTGAATTACATGAAGAACTGGTCAAAGAGAAATTGGCTGATTATGACAGGAAAAAAGGAGGAGATACAGAAATTAAAAAAAAAATCTAATGGAGAAAAGCTGAAGAAATTATTTAAATAAACCAGTTTGTGATTCATGAACTATTCAACAAGCAAAGCTTGAGATCCTCTCTAGTATTTAACAGTATAAGTACATGTAGTAAAATTATATAAAACTAAAGCTCACCTTTTAAAATTGTAATTAAAAAACAGGTAAAGATACTTGATCTTTTTGTGGGAAATGAGAAAACTTAAAGTAATCAGTACAGTGCTTCATGAAAAGATAAACTATTTCGTTTAAACCTCAGGACAACCCTATGAGAAGTTACTTTACAGAAGAACGAACATGTCACAGAAGTATGGTGACTAAATTTTGTTATCATACTGTGATAAGGATAATTCAAAGACTTAAAATACTACAATACCAAGAGCATGACTGAGTGACTCCTTAATTCTGAGTGGTCATGAAGATCACTCTAGGAAACAGACATGTAAGCTGACACAGAGCTGGCCAAGTGCAAAGCAGTAAGACTATCATTCCAAACAAAAGGCACAGCTGAAACAAAAGACCTAAGCAGAAACATAAAAGCAGTGTAGCAAGAACATAATAGGAAAGGGGGAGAATCACAGATTAGATCAGAGAGATAGGGGGTTTTCAAATTAGGAAAAGCAGTTGGAATTTTCTGTACTCAAGATGAAAAGAGAGGGTAGCTAATAACATAATGTTATTTATTATAAAGAAAAAAAAAATCACTCTGAGCGTGTTATAAGGAAAACAGCAAATCAAGTTTGGAAGCTTGAAAGCAGAGACACCAACTGGAGCTAAAAGAGTCTAGTTCTATTTAACCTTTTCCCCATCCCAAAATCTGAGGGAAATTACTCTCTCCCACAAGTAACAACTATGGAGAGAAAGTTCTGATAAAACTCCTTGCCCTCTTGCAGAGGCTCTCTCTTCTTCCACTGCTCACTTTCCAACTTCCCTTCTCCCAAGCCTAGATAGTACTGCTTTCTTTGTTCTATATTTTTTCCTTTTCCCCTGCCTCAGCTAAAAATCCACTCTGGATGCTGCTCAATCAGAACTAAATTTCTGTCTCAAAAGACTAGTGACATTGCCTGCATTAAACATTGCTGATACTTTAAAAAGTTTTGATTCTAGACAGAGGCAATTCAAAAGATTTCTCCACAAAGAGATTTCTGAAGGCTATGTTTGCCCTATATCCCTATATAAGAAAACTTTAAAGATAATCTAGACTAAAACAGACAATTTCCATTTAAAAATCCAATTCTGACATGCTTTCTAAATGTAGGCAAACTTAAACACAGTTTGAGGATATTATTTAAAGATATTCAAATTCCTAGCATGTGAACACACTAAAAACATCTATGGAAAATTAAAACCACTCTCAGGAATCTGATGAAATATCTAATTTTAGTTTAAACTGAATTTCTTTGTATCCTAGGATATTTCTTCTCTGTTGTTTAGAAAGCACAGACTTTGAAATACAAAAGGAAAAAAAAGGCCTAGAGTAGCAAGCCCATAAAAATGACTTCCCCCCAAAGCTGTAAGTTTTTAATTATTAAGAGCAAAAATTAAAAAATCATTTCTCAACTTAACCAAATGTTTCCCAGTACTACTCAAGTCTCAAAAAGCAATCTGTGATGCTATTTTTATTTCTCTAAAAAAGAATGCTTCACAGTTACTGGGTGCTGTAAATTTCAAAAATAAAACTGAGTAGAAATAACAAGTCAAATCTCATTTTGTCACAGAAACAAGGTTATTTTCTTAATCACTGGTTTGATCATTCTGGAAATCAATATTATCATATTTAGTCAGCTTTAGATAACACACCTAAGTTTTACTATGAAATAAGACTTTTAGAATGGAAAAAAAAATCACATATCATAGAATATCATATAATAACAATGTACTCTTCAAAGTTCTTATCTTTTTTTCTAATTTTTTTAACTGCTACAAATAATAAAGGAGCCTTCTTCAAGGATATGGAACCCAGGACTTACTTGGAAATACATTCAAACACTTTTTAAAAAGAGACTTTGGAGGGGATTTAGGTCAAGTACACATTACAACAAGAAACAGATCAAGCACTGCCTCTAGTGCTATTTTTCCTCAGTAAGTAATAACATTAGCCAGCAAGTGCTGTGTACTGTTTTTTGGAAGAAGCTTGCTATATTAGGAATGTATCTACTCAGAGGAGCACTTCAACTTGTACGTGAGGTATGCCTTATACCTGACTTTAAAAGTCAGTGAGGTAACCTTTACTGGTCCTGAAATTAATCACCCTCTAACCCCTCACTACACCACTTTACAATATCAAAGGACTGAAGTACTGAGGTTATTTCTTTTAACTTCACATGATTAAATGTTTTACTATATAAGCTTTTGTTATGTAGTTTTCCTTAGAATAGTCAGTAGAACTGCTTTTTCTTTTTATCAGTTTCCCGTGTTCCCCCCCAGGAAAAAAAATGGGTGATGATCAAGAACACAAGTTTTTGCCTGTGTTTCTGCTTTTAAGTAAATTCACTAGAAATTAGAATTTGAAAGAAAAGGCATTTAATCAAAACTATGCTTTTATTGCATAAAATTTTTTGAATTTTTCTTTTGGAATTTCTTAAAAGAAAAATCCTTCCTTAATCACATAAAATGTTATTCTATTTTATTTGTTGGTCAAAGCTCATGTTTTCTTGGTTGTATACAAGCTTTTCCTTCAACTTTGTGAAATTTAGCTTCTTTTGACTACTCTCCACTTCTAAGAATAAACTCTGTGGAGCTATTTATGAACAAAGAGCTCCATGTGCTGAGCAGGAAGACTGCAGAAACAAAGTGAGGCTGGACATAAGGTGATGGGACTCTTTTGAAAGACACTGGATAAGGTCATTTCGTTTGTGTGAAGTCTGTCTACTACCAATAGCAGGAATACTAATAGCATGGTATAACCAATCAGGGTCTGTAGTTTTGAAATTACTGAGAACAGAATTACTTAGAAAGAAGACTGCCCATAACCTACTAGTATTTCTTTGAAATCAAAAGTTTTAAACTATGGAGGTGAACCCATTTCAGTAGTCCCTACCGTATTTCCTTTATAAATGTTTGGGAATGTTAATATTCCACAAGAAGAGTGCAGAAAAAAAATAATCCATCTGCTATAACACAAGCAAGATGGATTATAATATTATTTTAAAAGAGATTAAGACAAGTTGAGCTCCTCTGTGAAGAAGAACTATTCCCCAGTCAGAGCCAACCATTCCTTCTTCCACATACTCCCAAGGACACTATATCATCCCCTGTAACACTACCACGCTGATTTGTAATAAGATATGCATGTCTTTTTTCTCTCTAGATACTAAGATATTTGATGACTTTTTCTTTGCCTCCATTATAATAGGACTCAGCAAAGGCTTACTGAACAATTATCGCAAGCCAATTTTCTTGAAAACTCCTATTAATGGGAATCAATATTTAAATAAGTAATTAAGGTACTCATGATATTATGTAGTATAAGTATCAATAGGATGCTACCTGCAAATTTAGAGATATTCGACCAAAACAAACAAATAAAACAAAACAAAACTTAAAAAAACCTGGTAAGCCTCCCAGGCAGTAGTCATGCTTTAAGAGAGATAACGTTTGATCTGGGTCTAGAAAGTTCAGTCAGTATTTTCTAGACTAAAAAGAGATTCCAGGAAGGTAGGTAGGCATTCTTCAAGATAACAAAGCAGTAAAACACATACTCACACACATACACAGAGTTCAGGTACAAGAAAAGGAATGAATATAAACTGGTTAAGTGGGTGGAAGTAAACAGGTGGTGTCATTATGTTAATTAAACTTAAACTCAAATCTTGTGGGCAATAGGAATAATCCATAAATGTTATATTTTTTTAAGATTGTATTTGTCAGAGAAAGAGAGAACACAAGCAGGGGGAGTGGCAGGCAGAGGGAGAAGCAGGCTTCCTGCTGAACAAATAGCCTGACCATGGACTCAATCCCAGGACCGTAGGATAATGACCTGAGCCAAAGGCAGACGCTTAACCAACTCAGCCACCCAGGCAACTCTGTAAATGGTTTTGAAGCAAAGGAGCTACCTGACCAGAACCTGTGTGGAAGATGGATAAATAAGTGAAAGTGATTAAAGGAGACAGAGACACTTAACAAAAAGTCACAAGTACTATATAATAAACATTAGAATAAACAAGAGCAAAAATACATTTAGGGATTAGTTGACAAATAGTTTTTAGAATAGTTTTTTTTTTTAAGATTTTATTTATTTATTTGACAGAGAGAGAGAGATCACAAGTAGGCAGAGAGGCAGGCAGAGAGAGAGGGGAGGAAGCAGGCTCCCTGCCCAGCAGAGAGCCCGACGTGGGGCTCGATCTCAGGACCCTGGGATCATGACCCGAGCGGAAGGCAGAGGCTTTATTTAACCTACTTAGCCACCCAGGTGCCTCTAGAATAGTATTTTCAAATCAAGAATGTACTTTTGAGGTTATGATCTCTGGGGGTCCTGGGATGGAGGCCTAGGCTCCCTGCTCAGTAGGGAGTCTGCTTCTCCTGCTCCATTGGTGCCTCCCCCTACGCATGGTCATGAGTGCATGCATGCGCATTCTCTCTCCCCCTCTCAAATAAATAAATCTTTTAAAAAAATGGCAAAGCTAGTAGCATTTAACATAATCTTCTAGAGAGGTTAGCAACTAAAATGAAATCACCTGGAGTTTTCTCAAAGAGAAATTACTTATGGTGGTAAGAGGTAAATCAATCAGCAGATTGTAATATGAATCCCTTTTTAAGAATTACTTACCTTGAAATTAACTTTGGTTATTTAATATTTCTGTTCACTTTTAAATTGATACAATTTTAAATTAGTTTTTAAATCATAAAATATTTCCATATTCTTGGAAAAAAGAACTATGATGGTAAATACAAAATTAAAAGAAGTATCCTTCTCAGTTTTTTCTGGGGAGATTTTTTGCTACTTTTAGTTTATTCTATTTGAAAAACAGAGTCTTTTTATTTTTTATTTATTATTTTTTCTTAAAGATTTTATTTATTTATTTGACAGACAGACCACAAGTAGGCAGAGAGGTAGGCAGAGAGAGAAAGGGGGGAAGCAGGCTCCCCGCCTAGCAGAGAGCCCAATGCGGGGCCCAATCCCAGGACCTGGGATCATGACCTGAGCCGAAGTCAGAGGCTTTAACCCACTGAGCCACCCGGGCGCCCCAACTCTTTTTATTTTTTAGAAATTATTTATTTATTTGAGAAAAAGAGCAAAGGAGAGAGCACGGGTAGGGGGAATGAGTAGAAGGAGAAGCAGACTCCCTACCCCATAGGAAGCCTGATGTGGGCCTGGATCCCAGGACCCCAGGGATCAGGACCTGAGCCAAAAGCAAATGCTTAATCAACTGAGCCACCCAGGTGCACCTTTGCTCTTGCTCTTAATTGCATCCAGTGTGCAGGTAAGAAACCCAGATGTTATCTTTAATATATCTCTCTTGATGACTGCAACATATCATCACTAAATACTGAGAATGTTACCTCCTAAAATGATCCTCAAATTTTCTATTCCTCTCCATCTCCAGCCTCCTTACCAAGACCAAACTAGTTATCTTTCACAGGAACTACTACAATCTCCTCTCTACTAGTCTACCAGCATTCACTCTCATGCCAACACGTACTTATCACATCATTTCTTCACCCTACAGCCAAAATGACCTTTTCAAAACTCAAATCTGATCCTGTCAACACCACCATTCAATGCTTTGCATTGCTCTAATGGATGGGGAAAAAAGAACTCCTTACAGGGAATACATGTCTTAGCAGAGGGTGGTCCTTACTTTTTTTCAAGATTCTCTTCACCTACATAATATGCCTACATAACTCCTTGATATATAAACTGATTTCTTAACTTCAGGAAAGCTTACCACAATTTTCCAAACCAAGTCATCTTCCTATTATATAATCTCTCCTAACATGATGATTCTTTCCTCTGTGATACTATTACAATTTCAATTTTATATTTATCTATGTGGTTACATATCCCTCCCACTTATAAGTTTTACAAGGGCAAGTATCAGGTATTGTTGTAATCCACTATATCTTTAACACTTCAATGAAAATTGGTCAAATATATGCAGTACAAAAAATGTATGCATGCTACAATAAATTTAAAAATAAATATAGAGATTTTAAGAAAGAATTCAGTCTTTCCCCTTCCCCTCTAGTCACCAGAAATAACAACTGTTAATATTTTACTGTGTGTTCTTAGGAGACATTCTCTATTTTATCACAGCTCTGATTACAAATGCATATTGTTTTGGATTTGATTTTCTCAATTATGGAGTCTAGATTTTGTGTAAGATATATTTGCAAGAGATACTGAGTTATGCCTCCAATAAGGAACTATCAGTCTAAATAGCAAGAGGAAGAAAGGGCATGCTATTTTTAAATATGAAAAGTGTCCCACATTCCTTAAAAATAAACTATTCTCCTTTTCATGAGGCAGAAAATAATCTATTTTCAGTATGAAAAACTGGCAACCATCTGAGAGTTGCAAATTGTCTCAAAATAACATTTAAAGATGGCACTTGGCAGAATGTTTTCATGCTATGAAAAAAGGCCCCTAGTTTAACTTTGTGCATTTCAAGATATTTAAACTATATGCTAATGTGTTATCATTAAAATTATGGAAGAAATACAAAGAATTTATACTCAAGAACAAAATGTTCTAAGAAAAACTGGAAAATGAAGACATTTTAATAGGTTCCTCACTTTAAGTCATAGATCATGATGATTGTACTTTATTATTCCATGAAGATAAATAATATGGCCATTCTTTAAAGCAAATTTTAAAATGTTAATGCCAAGCCTAGTTCTCTGATCAAAATCACCTTATTTGACTTTTAGAATAGAGGGTTGTTTTATATGGTTCCACAGGGAAATAGCATCATCTACTTTATGTCCATGGTGTTTAGCATTGCAGAGGTAAAACAAATAACTTCTGCATGTCGTCTGAAAAAGTTTATTTTCATCATTCTTTTATTTAACTATCTTGATTTCATCTATAATCAGAAATGTGGTGTGCTAAACATAGGCTAAAAATGGTTTATTTTGTTAGCAACTTAAAAACATAAGGCTATTTGTTAATTATATCTCAATAAAGCCGAAGGGGGGGGAAAAAACATGAGGCCGTAAAATTAATCCTAGTAACTAAAAAAGGAATCTTATGACATGCACTTCAGCAGTATTAGGGTCCAAGTTTTACCCTAGACAAGCAGATTATAACAATAAAATGGTAAGTGCCTGGTATAGGTAAAAGTACCAGTTCAGTAAACCCAAACTTGCTGAAATGAACAGGGGCAAGTTATATCATGATCTGAACAATATTTCCTAACTTAATTTTTTTAAAAACTTAGATCTAAAACTTAAATATTATAGAAATTCTTACACATGTGTAAGAAGACATGCAAAAACGTTCATGAGAGGATTATTTACAATTTTTTAAAAAGATTTCCTTTTTTGGAGAGAGAGAGCACACACAAGTAGGGGGAGGAGCAGAGGGAGAGAGAAAGAATCTCAAGTAGACCCCTCACTAAGCATGGACCCTGATGTGGGGCTCAATCCCACAACGCTGAGATCACGACCTGAGCTGAAACCAAGAGTCAGCTACTTAAGAGACTGAGCCACCCAGGCTCCCTGAGATTTGTAATTTTAAAAATGTTAACAACATAAATAATCATGAAAAAAAAATAAAAATATTATGGTACATTCAGATAATGTAATAACATAAAGAAAGAAGATGAATGAACCACAGTTACATAGCTAAGAGATGTGTAAGTTGAATAAGAAAATGAAGTTAAAGAAAGAATACAAATGTCATGATACCTTTAACAGCTAATTTTTTTTAAAAGATTTATTTATTTTAGAAAGAGAAAGAATGTGTGCACAAGTTGGGGTAGGGGCAGAGGGAGAGAACCTTCACGTACAATGAGCATGGAGCCCAACAGGGGGCTCAATCCCATGACCCCTGAGATCATGACCTGAGCCAAAACCAAGAGCTGGAAACTTAACCAAATGAACCACCCAGGCACCCCCCATTAATAGCTAATTTTTGCTATGTAACACACCCCTCCAAAATTCAGAGTCTTAGAACAGCTATCATTTACTTAGCTTGTTATTCTGCAGGTCACCCATTTTCAGCAGCCCCACCTGGAAAGTCTTTCTGGTAGCCTTGGTTGATCTTAGCTGAGGCTGACTCTGATATCTGTAGTCAGTTGCCAGGTAAGCTGGACACTGACTGTTTATGGGTTAGGGCTCCTTAGCTCTCATCACCATGGTTTCTCATATTCTAGCTAAAAATTGTTCACATGATGATCTCAGGATTCCAAATAAAGAAAAGCAAGCACCAGAAAGCAATTCCTTTCTAAACCTCTGCTTTGTCATGTTTTCTAGTGTCCTTTTGGCTATAGCAAGTCACATGCCAATCCAAATTAGAGGAATGAAGAAATAGACTATATATAATGTGATACTATAAGAGTTACAGAAAGAGATTTACATCAATTTTTATAATCTACCACAATATCACTTAGAATGAAACAAAAGAATACCATATAATACCAAAGGTATAAAAATGTGCATAGTAATGATACGTGCCAGGTTCAAGGCAGTGACCAGCTATTGATTTGAAGAAGAAAAAATGAGAAAGGGGGAAAAATAGAGGGAGATTTAATGAAATTTGCAGTTTTCAATTTCATTGGCTGAAAAAAGGATTTATAGGTGTCCTTGTAAAAGAAATGGTTTCATCTTTTAGCATGTCCAAGTTTATCTTTAAAATGATAAAAAGAATTAAAAGAAAATTCCTATAAAATAAGGATATTACAGATGGCCTTCAACATATTACTAAACAGACTACAAAATAAAATCTTGCATAGTTTTTTTAAAGCCTAGTGAATGGGAGGATCAATTTTACATTATTTGCATAATTAGAAGAGAATAAAATCAACAAGGAAGAACAGGATTAATAAAATCTGACACCTGATAGAAAAGAAAAAAGCAAAAACTGTTAAACATATCCATGTTCAATATAGGCTACAAAATACTCATTTGGATAACGAGCTTGTCAAACATGGGCTAATAATTCAAACTTGTAGAAATGTGAAGAAATAAGCCATCATGAGCTATGGTCAAAAGAATACAAGAGCAGAAACAGACCTGCCAAAACTTTAAATAACAGTATTAAATGCAGATTATAATAAAAGTGTTTAAATAACTCAAAGATGGACTAGGAAGCTTAAGAACCAAATGTAATCAAAAAGAGTACTGAAGGACATTCAAAATGAATTTTTCAAAAATTTCAATGAAATTATAAACCCAGTGGATACGCTAAGTAGATTATATAAGAATTAGTAAATCTGAAGAAATCACCCAAAACGTAACATAAAGAAAGAAAAACTCAAAATATAAAAGAGGGCTATCGAAACAAGAATGATAAAATGATTGTATCCAACATATTTTATCACACGTTCAGAAGGAGAGAAGAGTGGGAAACAATATTTGAGGAAATAAAGTGAGAATTTTCCAGAATTGATAAAAGACACAAATTCTCAGATTCAGACAGCAAAATTATTCTCAAGTATGATAAACAAAATGAAAACCAAAACTAAGAAAATTAGGGTTAAACTACATAAAAGAATGGTAAACAAAAAGATAAAATCAAGTACAGAAAAATAGACATATTACCTAAAAAGAAATGACAGAGAGACTAACAGCAGATGTCTCAAATAAAAGAAGGAAACGATAGGGGCGCCTGGGTGGCTCAGTGGGTTAAGCCGCTGCCTTCAGCTCAGGTCATGATCTCAGGGTCCTGGGATCGAGTCCCACATCGGGCTCTCTGCTCAGCGGGGGGCCTGCTTCCCTTCCTCTCTCTGCCTGCTTCTCTGTCTACTTGTAATCTCTGTCTGTCAAATAAATAAATAAAATCTTAAAAAAAAAAAAAAAGAAGGAAACTATAAAGCAGAGTTTTATACCCAAATAAACTATTACTTGAGTTTCAAATAAGGCAAACTTTCTAGACAGCATCCTAGAAAAAATAAATTTATCAAAACGCAGGAGGAAATGGAAAATATGAACACCCTACACCTATCAGAGAATTGAAACAGTAGTTAAAAATGTTAAGGTAAGGAGGAGGTGGAAGAGGTGGAGGAGGAGAGAGGGAACAAGGAAGATGAGGCTGCTGTGGTAGAAAGAAAAAAAAAAACAGAAAACAGGATTTTTTTAAAAAGCAGGAGGAGGAAGAAAGAAAGAGAAGGAGGAAAGGAGGAAATATGGAGAAAGGAGTAGGACCCAATTGTTCTGAGAAAAATTTCATAAAATTTTAAAAGGCATTCCAATCTTTTACAAACTTTTCTAGAGAACTTCCTTAGGAAGTTTTACCAATTCGTAAGTCTAGCAAACTTTCATACTAAATCAAGAACAGTGTAAGAATGAAAAACTTCTACAGCAAGTAAATATTAGCAAAAGAAATGTACATATATGTGTTCTTTATGATGTACATAATTACTTGGGAATAAAAAAATAATTTTCAAGCACTGCTTTAACTATCTCTCAAAAATGTGGATGTACACCATTCCATTATCATTTAGTAATATAAAAATAAATCATGACTAAGATAGGTTTGTTGCCGGGCTATAAGTACAGTTTAATAATGAAAATTTCTCAGTGTAATTAAGATTATCTACCAGGTATCTATCTGGCTCAGTAGGTTAAGCATCATCTGCCTTCAGCTCAGATTATGAGCCCAGGGTCCTGGGATGGAGCCCCACATCGAACTCCATGCTCAGTAGGGAGTCTGCTTCTTGCTCTACCTCTCCTTCCCCCCACTCATGTCTCAAATAAATAAAATCTTTTAAAAAAAAAAGGTATTTCCCAGATATGTGCTTTCCATCACATCATACTTTTTTAAAAGATTTTATCTATTTACTTCAGAAAAAGAGTAAGAGAGAGAGAGCACAGAAGGAGAGAGAGAAGCAGACTCCCCATTGAGCAGAGCCCAATGTGGTGCTTGTTCCAGGACTCCAAGATGAGGACCTGAGGGAAAGACAGTCACTTAACAGACTGAGCTACCCAGGCACCCCTAATTACACCATACCTACTGTAATAAAATATCACACTTTCTGGGGAAACACTAGGATTTTTTTTAAAATAAAGAAATAGAAGGAGCTGACAGTGCTTAAAGTCTCATCAGTGAATTAAAACATAAGAAATTAAAATACTAAAATTATAGGCATAGGGTATGATAAAAAGAGACACCCAAACATATACTAACATATACACAAGATATAATACAGATAAGTTCAATCAAGTTTCAACTAAAATACAAATACAGGAGTGCCTGGCTGGTTCAGTTGGTAGAGAATCCAACTCTTAATCTTGGGGCATGAGATCAAGCCTCATGTTGGGTGTAAAGATTACTTAAAAATAAGAAAAATAATAAAGTAATAAAATTCAAGTTCAAGATTTTTGCAGAACTCGAAAACTTCATTAAAAAAAAAAGTATTTGTAAGGTATAACCTAATCTTTTGTCAGTCCACAAAATAATGCCTAACAGCCTATTAATGAGGCAGCTGCAGAAACCTCATATACCTATATACAGAAACATATAGCAGTAGTCCTGTACCAATGGGCCAAGATGAGACAATCTGAGCCCAATGGGTACACCTGCTGGGGAAGAATATTAACGTTGTTCACAAATTATTCAATCTGCCTCTGATCCTCTCAAAAAGATTGTGTATGACAACCTGGATGACCCCATTCAACCAGGAGATTGAACGGGCTGGGATATATCTGTAGCTGCGTGCAGCCCAACTACAGAACCATGCAAGACATCACAGTGCAGTTCACCAGCAGTAGGTGCCCCAAAAGGCCATGCCATCCACCATCCACTATGACCACTTAAGACCCTCTCAGGAGAAAGAAATATCTATACCAGGACAAAGACATAAACCAGGAAATGTATACATTTCTGGCAACTACAGTTTCCAAGAATAGCATGGGCTTCAGGAGGCTTGATTTGAAATCAATCACCAGATCATCTTGGAAAACTATGCACCCTGCAATCTTCTGATTGGCATTTACTCCCACACTCCCAACAGTGATGGCCCATAGAGCATTTACATTGGCACTGGAAAGCTGAAACTGTGGATGGCAAATTTGGGACTTCCTGGAAGTTAGCAGTCCCCAAACAATTGGTGTGAAGCTTATCGGCATGCTCCCCAGCTAGACATCACTCACGGATGTGATCCTAAAAATGGCAGTCATCCTTGAGTGAAAGGCAGCATGAATGTTATGGTGGAATTAGCATAGGTCTGGTGTAGACTCCATCTCCTACACTGACATGATGATAATCTGCACAAACAGGGGCCTTCAGTGTACTCTCACAAGCACAAAACAAAGAAATACCTAAGTTAAGCAAGGCAAGGAGACATGGCCAATCTTGCATATAAAATCAAGTAAACTTGGTACCTGACCCTGGCTGTCATTATAACCAGCTAGCTGAAATTAACTTCAACAAGCTGAAGTAGTACATTAATGAGACATTTACCCTGTTCTGGTCCACTTTGTGGCAGAGAAGGAAGAATGTCCTCTGCACATCCAGTGGGTCTGATTGGCAGCTGCACCAACTCAAGCTATGAGAACATAGCAGATGTGACCAAGCCGGTGCTAGCTCACAGGCTCAAGAGCAAATCCCAGTCCACCAGCACTGAGATTCATCTACAACACAACTGAGTGAATGGTTATGCTTAGTTCTATAGGCTACAGGTGTTTGTCCTAGCCAACATCTGTGGCCACTGTACTGGCCAACATCTGTGGCCACTGTACTGACCAGTAGAACAAAAAGAACATCAAAGAGAGGAAAACTGCAGTCATAACTCCCTAAAAATAGGAACTTCACTGTCTAAAATAACATGAACCCTAAGATTCATACCTTCACTGCATCCCCCAAACTTATCCCAACTCTGGCCACTCCTGGTATATCCTTGGGTTCAACTCAGGGACTGAATTCTTGAGAGGAAGAACAGCAGGAAGTTCAACCTGGAGGTTCCAGGTGCAGATGAGCTTCACCAAGTAGAGCTCAAACCTCAGGCAAGATACATACTAGCCCCTGTCCCTAAGAATAGCCATAGGCAGGAGGAGGGGGTGAGGGGGAGTGTGTAAATAAGAGCCCCACCAGCAAGCACCTGCAGCTCCTGAAGCCTTTTGACAAAGGGAATGGGAAAGACCTAAATGACCTACAGATCCTTATAAAAGTCAGAGGAGAGGGGTGTCTGGCTGGCTCAGTCAGGAGAATGTGAGACTCTTGATATCAGAGTCATGAATTCAAGCCCCATGTCAGCTGTAAAGATTACTTTAAAAAACTCATTAAAAAAAAAAGTCAAAGGAGATTATATCACTGACCATAATCTGACTGCTGGCACCTGGCTCGAGTTCTGGGGACCCCTGGACAGTATCACTAACAATCTGCTTATTGGTGCTATCCAGCAAAAAGAGCACAGTTAACTCTGTGCATAGTTGTCACCCAAGAGTTTTGTCCTATCCCTGACACTGCCCAGGAGTATAAGAAACATGGCATCAGACAGGCTGTGATCAGATATGATAACCATGGTGAGAGAATAAACTGCAGTATGTTCATAAGAAAGATTACTACATAAATGACTGAATAAGAGTTCGAGGAATAAAAACTTAAAATTGAATAAAAAAGCAATTTTCAAAAAGAATACAAATGAAGAAATCAAGACATGCCAAACAATATGAAATTTCAGTATTTTAAAATCATACATTTAATAGACTAAAAGTATAAATGTATACACAGGCACAGGAATAATGACTGCTAACTTTAGAACCACGGCCAATTCTAATAGGGTAAAGAGGGAGAATATGACTGGGGAAGAAAAAAGAGAGACCCAAAATATATTTGTAATGATTTTCTTTTCAAGCTGAGATATTTATTATATCATTCTCTATTTTTATATCTATTTCAAAATAAAAAAGGGCCCCTGGCTGGCTCAGTTAGAAGAGCATGAAACTCTTGATCTCTGGGTTATAAGTCCAAGCCCCACATGCTGGTTATAGAGATTACTTAAAAATAAGATCTTTAAAAAAATTAAAAGAAAAAGAAAGAAAAGAGGAATAATCATTAATCTACCATAGACAGAGTAGGATAATATGCCTTCCTATTATAGGTCTCATTATTAATCACAGGTATTAAAATGTCATGATAACAATCTCCATCAATTGGTCAAAAGTGTTGTAATGTCTTAGCTTCAAAAGAATTCTGCAACATACAATTTTCAAAATCACTACCATGAGACACTGGATTTCAAAATAATGTTTCTATGGGATACTATAAACATCACAATGTAACAAAATAATTTGGTACGTTACTATTTTCATTAACTAGCTCTAAAAGTTACCTCATTCTTATATTCTAAGCAAAAGCAAACACTTAAATATAAAGTGCATAAAATAGGTATTCTTTTTTTTTTTTTAAAGATTTTTATTTGTCAGAAAGAGAGAGAGAGAAAGCACACAAGCAGACAGAGAGGCAGGCAGAGGCGGAGAGAGAGGCAGGCTCCCTGCTGAGCAAGGAGCCCGATACGGGACTCGATCCCAGGACCCTGAGATCATGACCTGAGCTGAAGGCAGCGGCTTAACCCACTGAGCCACCCAGGCGTCCCTAAAATAGGTATTCTTAATACACAATCAGGTATCTTCAAAATTACTGATTATAACTAAAATTTTTTCCAATTATAATTACATAAATTTGAAACATAAATATATCTTAGCAGAAGAAATATTCTGTAGGTACTCTAACAGATTAAGAAATGAATGACAGGGAGAGGAAAAAAATACAATGCAGTAGGCAAGAAATAAGTAAAAAACTTACTAAGAAAAATTACAGCAGGCCTAAATAAACAGAGACAGTTACCATGTTCAGGAGTTGAAAGACTCAATACTGGAAAATATCAGTTTCTCCCTAAGCTCTTACACAAATTCAATGAAATCCCAAATAAAACTCAAATGGGACTTTAAATAGAAATTGACAAGTTGATGCTAAAACTTACAAGGCAAACAAAGAACTTAAAATAACCTAAACAATCTTTAAAAAAGATGAAGTTAGAGGACTCATACTATCTAATGTCAAGATTCAGGATAAAAGGGTGCCTGGGTGGCTCAGTGGGTTAAGCCTCTGCCTTCAGCTTGGGTCATGATCTCAGGGTCCTGGGATGGAGCCCTATATCTGTCTCTCTGCTCAGCAGGGAGACTGTTTCCGCCTCTCTCTCTGCCTGCCTCTCTGCCCACTTGTGATCTCTCTCTCTTACTCTCTCTGCCAAATAAATAAATAAAATCTTAAAAAAAAAAAAAGATTCAGGATACAGCTACAGCAAAGACCATGGATAATGGTACAAACATAAAGAGATTAATGAAATAGACATTCCAGAAATAGACCTACAAATATACTGTCAATTGATTTTTGACAAAGATGTAAATGCAATTCAATGAGGAACGAAAAGGCTTTTCAATAGACAGTGTTTTAACAACTGAATAAACAAACAGGGAAAAATAATACCGAAAACCTTAATCCCAACCAAACACTATTCACAAAAAACTGATTTAAGATATATCACAGACCTAAAAATAAATCTGAACTATAAAGTTTTCGGGAAAAAAATTTCATAAGACTATCAGATTTCTTAGAAAAAAATCTAAAACACAAAAAGCATTAATCATAGAAAACTTGATAAAATTTGACTACATCAAAATTCTTAAATTTTGGTCCTTCCTAGGACTGCCAGACTAGGAAAAAAAATCCTCCACACATATGAAAATATATCAGGAACCCTAACAACTCAGTAAAACAAACTACCAATAGAAAACAACCAACTTCACAAAAGAAGGTTATCAAGTACCAACAAGCAAATGAAAAGATTAAAACTACTAGTCATCAGATAAAAACAAATTATTATCAGCATGGGATACCTTTTCATGCTTTGTAGAAAAGATAAAATCAAAATGGTTACACCAAATATTGGCAAAGACATGAATGGAACAAATGTTAACACACATTGTTGGTGGGGATATTAAATCACACAACTCCTTGGGTAGAAGATTTAGCATTTTGTTATAAACTTACACCTAGGGGCGCCTCGGTGGCTCAGTGGGTTAAAGCCTCTGCTTCTGGCTCAGGTTGTGATCCCAGGGTCCTGGGATCGAGGCCCGCATCAGGCTCCCTGCTTGGCGGGGAGCCTGCTTCCCTTCCTCTCTCTCTGCCTGCCTCTCTGCCTACTTATGGTCTCTGTCTGTCAAAAAACAAAAACAAAAACAAAAAAACTTACACCTACCCTATATTAGCAATTCCACTCCTAAATATGCATGCAACACAAATGAAAATGTATGTCTACAAAAGATCTGTACAAGAATGTCAAAGCAGCTTTAATCACAATGACCCCAAACTGGAAACAACCCAATGTCCATCAAAAGCTGTATCATATCTGTAAACTGGAATAATACTTGACAATAAAAAAAAATAATAATGATGCTTGACAATAAAAAACAATAACTGACAAACAAATCATGCATAATTTCAAAAACATTATGTTAAGCAAAAATCTGACAACAATATAGATCGATTGATCGATCGAATGATCAATCAACAGATCTCCAGAGAATTATGCTGGATGAAAAAAGCCATTCCTAAAAGGTTACACACTACATACATGACTCCATTTATATAACAATCTTTAACAAGATTATAAAAATGGAGAACGGAGGGGTGCCTGGGTGGCTCAGTTGTTAAGCGTCTACCTTCAGCTCAGTCATGATCCCAGGGTCCTGGAATCCAGCCCCACTTCGGACACCCTGCTCAGCATGGAGTCTGCTTTTCCCTCTCCCACTCCCCCTGCTTGTGTTCCCTCTCTCACTGCATCTCTCTGTGTCAAATAAATAAATAAAATCTTTTAAAAAATAAAAATAAATAAAAAATAAAAATGGAGAATGGATTAGTGGTTGCCAGTGGTTAAGATGTGGGGTTGGAGGGCGCCTGGGTGGCTCAGTGGGTTAAAGCCTCTGCCTTCGGCTCAGGTCATGATCTTAGGGTCCTGGGATCGAGCCCCGCATCGGGCTCTCTGCTAAGCAGGGAGCCTGCTTCCTCCTCTCTCTCTGCCTGCCTCTCTGCCTACTTGTGGTCTCTGTCTCTAAATAAATAAAATCATAAAAAAAATAAAAAGATGTGGGGCAGGAGTAGGCTGGAAGGAGAAAGCAGGAGTGAAGTGGGTATGGTTATAAAATGTGAAAGAAGGGATCCTGGTAATAGAACTGCTCTGTACTTTTCAGCAGTAGATACATAAATCTAAGAAACCTAAACATGTAGAATAATTACACAGAATACACACACAGGAACACAAATAAAAGGAAAGAAAACTGAGTAAGATTAGTGAACTCCCGATATCCTGATTGGGATACTGTATTATAGTTTTGAAAGATGTTATCATTGAGAGAAAATGGGTACAGGGTATGTATGATCCCTCTCTAGTATTTCTTAGAACTACATGTGAATCTACGGTTATCTCTAATAAAAGGCTTAATTTTAAAAATTTTAAAAACATATGTATGCCCTCTATCTTCCTTGTACATCTTTCCTTGCACATCTTTCTCCAAAAAACAGATTCTCTGGGCACTAATTTTATGTCTCTCTGATGTCCCTAAGAAAGTAGTAATTTAAAGCTATAAGACCATAGGAAAGTTACAAGTTTAAACATCTCATTCTTTTCTAAAATATATGAACTCTACAACCTTCCAAACTCTCCTTACCAAGTTGCCATGGAAGTGGTACTATTTAAAGAGACAAAGCACTATTATTTAAAGAGATTCTGATACAGATATATCTAAACAATTATGATTCCTTCATATATGCATTAAATGATAAACCACTACTAGAGGGCTAAATCCTTCTCTAAATGGCCCTGGAATTATTTGACTGCTTCTTATTAAGGAAATTACACAATGTTGTTACCTTTGACTACCCTGCTACAGAAAATATGTGACTCCATTTTTTTCTTTCCTTTACTACCAAAATGAGGTTAATGCAATACCAGTACAATTTCAAGACAAATAAATGGACACAAAAATGAAAGTTATTGAAGCCTAATATTTAAAATTTTATAATTCACACAGGAAATTTTTTCCCTTTTTTTCACATTGGAAATTCAAAGAAGAATCTTTATTGTGGGGACTACAGAAAGGAATGGATAAAATCTTTTAATCTACATCTTTTATCTTGAATCCCACACTGTGCATTTAAGAATGTTCTGAAGGATAGCCTAACTCAATGTACATAAAGCACTGAAGTTAAGTAAGGTTTGTGTAAGTGTAACATTCACTTTGTACTTGTAAACAACCTTTCCACACTGAGCCCCTTGGGATACTTAAAGAATTTACTTAATGAATTCCTCAGAATATATCATAGAATATTTAATTTGGCCTAAAACACTTGAATTGATTAAAAAAAAATAGTTACCTGATCTCTCACTTGCATAAAATGGCCATTTAATGAAAAGACTAATGTGGTAACTGTAAATCTTAGCCTTACTGATTCTTGATTTTTCTATTTCCTTACAAATATTTAAGACCTGTTAAAAATATTTTAATCCAATGATTCTGAGTTTAAAATTCAGCCATTTCCACTGTGAACTGAAAGACAAAGAATAGAAAATGGGTAAGTCACAGGCTATTATTTAAATGATCCAATAAGTCTTTACACGATGTTTAACTGACAGAGTTTCACACCTCAGGATACCAGACAGGACAAATCTCTTCCGCTTCATTTATCAATATTGTTGAAACTCAATTAAATTAAAAAGTTTGCACAGATTTAGATAGATAAGAAACAAACCTCTATGCTAATATAGGTTGTGAAAATAATGCTACAATGATTCCCAAACTTTTGAAAAACTGACTTTGTAATTAGGCTTCAAATACTTAATAGATACTGTTAATTGATATTGTTTTATTTAGCCCTCCCCCAAAGAGGCAAAAATATACTAAGAAATATATGAAGACATTAGCAAAGATTTGGGGACAAAAGGTAAGATACTCTAATTCTACTTTTTAGTAACCTAATTATAGAGCACAAAAGAAATTTTATCACTGGTTATTTCATACTTAATTGTAAGATGACTTAACAAAATCTCACCTAGAGGCCTGAGCATGTTAACCTTTTTTGTCCTAAAAAATTATTTTAAATTAACAAAATATCTTTTGAACAAAATGGAATTTAAACTAAATATGGTGTTAATGATTCATTTCCCTTAAATTCTTAAAGTTATCCTGTAGTTACAATGAGGAGCTCAAAATGTTGACAATTTCTTCTGTCAAGTATCTATAAAATATAAGACCAAGGTATTCCTCTGCCTCATGTGCACAGGCAATAAAGTTCTGTTTTTCTGTAGCAGCTTTCAGGTTTCACTTTCAGCCTTGATTTTTACAATTTTTTTTTTAAAGATTTTATTATTTATTTGTCAGAGAGAGAGAGAGCGCGCACAGGCAAAGTGGCAGGCAGAGGCAGAGGGAGAAGCAGGCTCCCTGCGGAGCAAGGAGCCCGATGTGGGACTCGATCCCAGGACGCTGGGATCATGACCTGAGCCGAAGGCAGCTGCTCAACCAACTGAGCCACCCAGGCGTCCCTGATTTTTACAATTTTATCTACACCAAACTCCAATAAAGTCAAGATGCACTGAAAAGTTTATTGTGTTAGGGCACTGGGGTGGCGTAGTGGGTCAAGCGTCCAACTCCTGACTCTTGAGTTGACTCTCGGCTTAGGTTATAATCTAGGGTTGTGAGATGGAGCCCCACATCAGGGTTCTCTGTGCTGGCATGGAACCTGCTTAAGATTCTCTTTCTCCTTCTGCCCCTCCCCAAAAATAAAAAAAAATAAAATAAAATAATAAAAAATAAAGGTACACTGTGTTGATTTGTACAAAAATGCATAAATACAACCCAGATGTTTTAACATAATCAGCTGCCCATCTTCAAATTAAAATTATCCTTAATTTGCTAGCGAAAATAAATTACCCATGTAGACATGCCCAGATCAATTAACTTCTTAATGTAGCCCCTCCTACTGCTCTGATTTCCTTCTAACTACTTCACTTTTCAACCCAGCACTCCATTTTCCCACAAGGTGGAAGGTAGGAGACAATCACAAATTAAAATATAGATGACAACTCCTGGATATTAAAAAAATGAAGGACACAGGAGAGAACATTCAGGAGATACAATTAATTCTGACTGAGGGTTGGGGTAAGGGAATCAAGAAGAACCCAGGAGGAATAAGTAGAAACTTGAGTCCAGGGTTAAGAACCAAGTATCCTAAATGATGTTTCGAAAAAAGAGCAATCCTGTTCTTTCACTCTGTTTACTCAGTACTTGATTAAGTTCCCAAATTATCCTTTCTCTTCTAAAATCCCAGCCTTCAAATAAGAAAGCTGATTAAACACACACAAACCAACCCCATCACTGGCCCCTGACTAGTACTTCATATTTTCTACTAATGGCAATAACAACAGAACAAGGACCATACTATTTGTTTAGTATCACATATGTGTTCAAAAGTTCTGATAAGAAATATTTTAACTTTTATAAAACAATTCTACTACAGTGCATTCTGAATTAAAAGCTCAAGATAGCTACTCCAAATATGCCCATATTTTAAGCTCTCTTCTAAAATTCTAGGCAAACCCTTCTGAATTGGCATTTCTGTTGGCTAAAAAATACATTACAGAATAAAACATGAATGCTAAAGAAGTGGTTTTCAAACAGTGGCAGTTTCCCTGGCACATTTTTGGTTATAACAACTTGGAAGGTACAACTACTATCTAGAGATTAAAGATGTTGCAAAATCATCCTAAAATGTACTAGACAGTCCCCACAACAAAGAATTATCTGGTCCAAAATGTCAATAAAGCCACTATCAAAACATTTTTTTTTTGCTCTAAAAGAACACTGAAGTAACCTGAAATAACCAGTAAGTTTGCTTACTGTTAGAATTTCTGTGCTGCAGTCTATTTCTAGAATCTGTCAAGATGATAAGAAAGGTACTATTTAGTGAAATCCCAGAGAGAATATTGTCATGGCATAGAACAGGAAGGTAAACACTGCTAGGAAGGCTTAGTGGTTATGTTTAATGTAATCCACTGCAGCTGATGGCTCAGAAAGAAATCAGCTGCTTCAAAACTGAAATTGGCAGTCATGCTGCAAAAAGGTAAATTTTATTTCTAATTTAGAGCTAACAGGGGTTTTTCCCCCTTGATGCAGATGGATTTCCTTGAGCTTCTAACACCACACACTGACATCAGGGCAAAAATGTAGATGAAAATTTTTGATTCAGCATTCCCTATAGTGATTTTGTCAAATAAGATATATAGATCACACTCTCCTTCCAAAATACCTTCAAATGTATCTTTTCCATATTATTCATTTTACTAAAACATATGCTTTGAAATAGTGTAGATGCTAATCACAATAGCTGTTTACCTTAATATTTATTGAAGTGAATGGAGTTTAGAATAAGATGCACAAAACTAAAATACAGGGTTCTAAACCTCTCAAAAAATGCCCAGAGAATTTTATGTTTCACATAAAAACTGGTAAGATAATACTTCACAAGTAGAAAAATCCTTCTACAGTCCAAGAACAGCCAAACTAAGGGAACCTTAGAAACCATCCTGAGCAGGACTTCTCAAAGGAGGGTATTTACACTCCTAGGCATACACAGTGTAAGCCAAGGAGTATTCCAAGTGACAAAATAAGCAGAGTAGGTCTTAGCTGAGGAGCAGCCTAACCTAGACACTAAATAAAAGAGCAATGCATGAAATTCTTTGCAGTAACCTACCACCTACTAGTGCCATTCCACTAAGGTTGCACATGGACCTTTCCATCCCTCAAAGGCTCTACACTACCTAAAAATTACAACTTGGCTTCCCTGGTGGAATGCTATACCAACCCATCATCATTGACATGCCCCACCCCCCTTGTTTGCCGTCTATATCTGGTTAAAAGCAAAAGACTGCTATTACACTTTCTGAGATTTAATGCTTTCATCCATTACTGACAGCTGTACCTTAACCTCAGGTAAATTAATGAACCTTCACCATGGTTTTCTCACATGTTGAAAAAAAAAAGAAGGGGCGCCTGGGTGGCTCAGTTGTTAAGCATCTTCCTTCGACTCAGGTCATGATCCTAGTGTCCTGTGATGGAGCCCCGCATCGGGCTCCCTGCTCAGCAGGAAGCCTGCTTCTCCCTCTCCCACTTCCCCTGCTTGTATTCCCTTTCTCATTGTCTCTGTCAAGTAAATAAATAAAATCTTAAAAAGAGAGAGAGAGAGAGAGAAGAGTAAATATACCTCACAGGATCATTGTGACATTTAAGTAATCTAATGTATGCACAGAGCATGAGATGGTGTCTGACACACAGTAAGCTCTCAATGATTACTGTGTAGTTACTCATAAAGGAGTTCAATCAATTCAGAAAAATTTAAATTCAAATAGAACATATGGTATATCTAAATATACCAACCTGACTAAAAACTAGAAGTATACTTCTTACAATACTCTTCTATAGACAGCTCGAAATTAGTGCACGCTACCAGGATGTTTTCAGGGGCACCTGGGTGGCTCAGTCTGTTAAGCGCCTGCCTTTGGCTCAAGTCATGATCCCAGGGTCCTGGAATCCATCCCCTGAGTCAAGCTCCCTGCTCAGCGGGGGCTTCTTCTCTCTCTGCCTTTCCCTCCCCCCCAGTCACATACATACAAGTGCACATGCTCTCTCTCTTTCTCTCTCAAATAAATGAATAAAATCTTTTCTAAAAAATCTTCAGCAAGATTTGGAAGGCAGAAATGAAGTAACCGCCATATTTCACACTCAGAATGCCAAGAGGTGGTATTGCTGCTCACACAGGTTTCTGCTAATCTCTGGTCACCTGGTTGGCACAGGTTGCAGGAAGCCCCATGGCAACTCCAGCTTTTGCCAAACCTCCCTCTTCAACTTACCTGACTCAGAACTAGGAGCACTGTTCTTGTTAGCTATCTAATAAAGGATACCATATTCTCTCACAAGATACTTGTATCATCAAAGTTGGAAATATTAAGAGACCTAGTGCCACAGATGCTCACAGGTTCCCATTTTATCTTTGCTTCCCCTTAATTCATGTCTGCCTTCCCTTCTTGACTTTCTGCCTTGCTGATTTCACGTAACAGCACCAAACAGGAAGGAAAAAACTTCCACAGACCATTTGAACAGTTCTCACAGTTGCGTATGGAGCAAACTTTTTAATAAATCCCTTATATGTGTATCTCTGAAGTGCTCTACTTCTCTGATTAAACCTTGACTGAAGCACAATTTCTACAAAGTGCACATTATGTATTGGTTAAGAATATTCAATTACACTATAAATTTTTTTAAAAAGATGATAAAATTCCTAAGAAATGTCAGTCATAGATACCCATATCTTATGAGATATAGGTAGGTAGAACTCATAAAATGTGTAAGCAAACAGCTTATAAAACACAGGCAGAATTCACAAGACATATTAAATATAGATCATCAACTAATAGTCTATAAGAGTCAAAGGAGAGAAAGCATAAACACCGCATGCCACAGGATGCTGGTAGCACGGTCTGTCCCACTAGCATCCTTCCTAAATGTGCTGACTGCCTTCTCCCTACCCTCTTGCTTCTCACTTGTGTTCTGATCTTGATCTCTGACGCAAATTTTTTGCATACATCTGACTTGCAACCTGCTTTATAGAGTTAGTGATTTATTGACTATTTTGGAAACAAGTCCATTACAGGCAGTATCTTAAGCTGAAATTCCTGTGTCAGGATTTTGTTAACCTGACACTGTAAAAAAAAAAAAAAATTAAACATACACTATAAGTAATTTAGAGTGTAAAATATATAATACGTGATCAAAAAACGTTTTGGTAAGAGGTACTTCAACTTTTATCAAACAATTCTAGTACAGTGCATTCTGAAATAACAGCCCCACGAGAACTGCTCCAAAATGTCCACATAAAACAGCCTAAAATCTGCACATTAAATTTGTTATCTTATTGACAGATTGGGATACCCAAGTAAAACAAGAATCCTGAAAAGCTGAATGGAATTTTTAAAAAGGCTAATATTTGGTGAGAGGAAATAGGTACTCAATAATTATTTACTTCAATAGCTTGAGAAAGTGAAAACTATCAAGAGAGATTGCACTTGCTTAACTTTAATTGCTTTCCCATGTTCATACCATTGCTTGGCTTCTAAGTTTCAGAAAAAGAGTTTGATCAACTGCTGAGTTAAAAAGATCTCCTACTGCTTTTATCTTTTAGAAAAGCTACTGTCTACAAAGACCTCCCCCAAGAAGCATGCAGTACTCACTCTAGGACTCCTCATGTCTGGTTGCTTGTACCCCAGCCTGCATTCATTACTTCACCCCATTAACATTCCACGCTGAGAGTCTTTTTGCCAGTTTTATGAGGCGAAACCACAAAATGTCAGGTTAACAAAATCCTCACCCAGCAATTTCACCTTAAAATACTGCCTGTCAAGGACCTGCCTCCAAGATATTCAATAAATCACTAACTCTATAAAGCAGGTTGCAAGTCAAATAAAGGCAAAAATTTGCATCAGAGCAAATCAACATTAATCAGAACATAAGCTGATTATTTAGAACTACAACTTTATGGAGAAGAGTACGGCGGTATGATTTCAAGTGTATCTGGTAGCCTATCTCAGTTTTTAATTATGCATACAGTTATACATTTATATGTTCATAATTTGTAAGCTTATAACTCTCTTACAACCAGTTCCAATCATTCAGACACCTGATCTGAGTCAGCATGATATAGAGCACTTGGAGACATCAACATACTAGTTCAATTCCTGGTTCTGCCACTTATTAACTCTGTGTCTTTGAGATGGTTAATAACTTCCCTAAATAAAAAACCTCATCTCTGCATGTATAGTCATGGAGTTAAGAAAGTCAGGGTGAGCATGAAAGGGAAAAAGTTAGTAAAAGGAACAGTTTGTGGCATATGCATAAGTGAAAATACACCTATTAAATGCATCCGCTTGCACTTTTTCCTTTGTTCAACAGAAATGACAGAATATGAAATGGCCAATTGGCCAGGCCTATGTATTGTATGGTCACCGTCCAAGTTAATAGTCACTGGCATTGCTAGTATTTGGCTTTCATGACAATTAATAAACCATGTTGGATAACTATGCTATAAGCAAGTATCTTTAAGTGGAATAGCCCATGCTTGAATATATATCTTCACACTCCTTGCTGACCATGCTACAGACCTCTGAAGAAGCTTTGCAGTGGACTTTATCCACTCTTAAACTACCAAAATGGACAGAAATTCATCCCAAAGAAACTTGAAACCTTCATTATACCCTGGACTGGAGTTCCTTCATGAAATATTTATTGGACAACGATGAAGTACCAGGCATTACAGCTTTCTCAGAACTGTCATCAGGTCCTGGAAAGGATCATCACTTTTCCAGGCCTTAACTGTCTCTACCAGAAAAATGGGTAGGAAAGATGAGGGCCCCAAACTGAGTAATATATATCACCTAGAGAACTGACATGAGAGCCCGTCACATTTGCTGTCCCACACTAGTTTCCCAAAGGAAAGTAAATCATACTCTGATTCTGTTCAATACTTCTCTGATAAAAATGTATTTATATAGGTCATACTAATGATCTTTGTGATTTAGTATACGGTGCGGAGAATACATACATCAGAGTGAACTATAAAGGACTTAAGAATGTTTCGAAACATTGCTGTACATTTTCCACATATCTTTGTTTCCATATGAATAATGACTATCCTCTTCTTTTAATCCATTACAACTTCTCCAAATTCCTTTGAGAATTCAGGTAAAATAGAACAGGAAAAGAAACCAACATGCAACTCTTACAATAGCTAAGGCTTTGTATATTAATGCCTCCCACCTCTAATAAAAAATATACACAAATCTTTGATACAAACATGTGGACTATATTCCTACTAAATTCCTAATTCAACAATTTAGTGACCATTCATGCTCGCAATCTTTTATTTTTAATTAATTTTTAAAATTTTTTTATAAACCTATAATGTATTTTTAGTCCCAGGAGTACAGGTCTGTGAATCGCCAGGTTTACACACTTCACAGCACCCCCCCCAATGTCTATAACCCCACCACCCTCTCCCGAACCCCCTCCCCCAGCAACCCTCAGTCTGTTCTGCGGGATTAAGAGTCTCTTATGGTTTGTCTCCCCTGATCCCATCTTGTTTCATTTATTCTTTTCCTACCCCCCAAACCCCCCACGTTGCATCTCCACTTCCTCATATCAGGGAGATCATATGACAGTTGTCTTTCTCCGATTGACCTATTTCACTAATCATGCTTGCAATCTTATAAGCAAACAAATTTAAAAGAAAACTGATTATATTAAAAACTCAAATAAAACACTGTAATCATTGTTCACATTAGACTAATAGGACCAAAAACCATGAACACTCCTCAAATTAAAAATTTATTTTTATCTTTCTCTACTGTTCTCCTAAGTAAGGTTTAGAGACTACTTCTATATGCAAAGTTAGCTTTATACATCCAGAGCAACATAAAGTTCAGCAACATAGTCTTGGTTCCGTAAAACCTCAGAGAACAGAGTCTATACTTGAGAATAAATTGTCAGCTGCAATTAAGTGAAAACACTGGTGATCTAGTAGAACCCTAAATCTTAATTATTTAACCTGGTCTTACTCAATGAATACATTTTAATAGAGTACCTATACATTTTAGTGGGGCAGGAGATCTTAAGTACCTTATGAAAAATATAACTATTTAGCCATATACTGTTAGTAAAGAGCAGTCAATAATAAATGACTCTAAGAATGAAATTATATAAATAAAGACAAAAGCAAGCAAACCAACAACTGGGGTTCTCACTAGAATGATACAACTAAGGAGCACACCACTTTGGACATAGGCAAAGAGGCCCTGATTTTACTGTGTTCTCTAACACTTAAAAGCAACCTGTTCGATTTCTTACAATAAATTATGACACAAAAGGCAAAAAGAGACTTAGGAATTTACACTTTGATCAGTAATTCAAAGGACACAAAATCCCACCTTCTTTCCTGCATATACACACAAGAAATCTAAGAAGTCTAGAAACCCCTTATTTTGCAAACATATAGAAATGAGATTGAATACAATCAATTATGTGTTATGGCTAAATCTTAATCCTCAAGATATCTCGTATCACATTTCCTGTACTACAGGAGTTAAATAAATGCTCCATAAGCTTACCAAGCAAAACAATGTCATTTGCAAGTAAAGTGAAATTATAAATGCTACTCAAATGCACATTTAAAATTCACAGTCTTAGCAGTGCAAACAAATAAAATTATATCTGACTTAAGTGTAAAAACTAAGAATAAAGATTTATTTATTTGAGAGAAAGTAACAGAGAGGGATGCCTGGGTGGCTCAGTTGGTTGGGCGTCAGCCTTCAGCTCCGGTCATGATCCTGGGGTCCTGTGATGGAGTCCCATATCCGCTCCCTGCTCAGCGGGGAGCCTGCTTCTCCCTCTGCCTGCTGCTCCCCCTGCTTGTGCTCACTCATTCTCTCTCTTGCGCTCTCTCTCTAACAAACAAATAAATAAATAAATAAAATCTTTAAAAGAAAGTTAGGAAGGAAGGAAGGAAGAAACAGACAGAGAGAAGCAGGATTCCTGCTGATCATGGAGCCCAACAAGGGGCTTGATTTCAGCAGCCTGAGATCACGACCTGAGCCAAAATCAAGTCAGACACTTAACCTAAGGAGCCACCCAGGCGCCCCAAAACTGAGAATAAAGTATTTTTAAGTTTTTAACAGGTAAAAAAAACACAGTCATTATCTGAAATACTCATGAACTTATTTAAACTGATTCAGAAAATTGTACATAAAAGAATCTTCAGGTTTTAAAACAACCTAACACAGTGTGAACCAATATGAATTTTAGTCAGATAGATTTTCAGTCATTTTATAGAATGCTCCAGAATCAGACTTTGGTAATAGAATCTGCAACTGACAATATAGCCACTTTTCTTGTAGAAAAGTGACCCAATGTTTAACAGTAATTGGTTAAATCATATGAATGCTAAAGATTTGTTTAGCTTTAAAGACTGCAGCAATCACCAACTTAAAACCAAACTTAAACTTTTAGTAACCAAAGGGCAAGCAAGGGCAAGCAGATTTGCAAAAGAAAAACAATAAAATGCCTGACCCAAAAGCAACCTGGAAGAAAAAACAGAAGAGAAAAGAAAAAATTTTAGTTTTTTCACGCTGCAAATATCAAAGCAAAATGACTGCTTTAAAAACTCTTGTTGGGTACAAAAACAATGAATACTGTTATGCTGAAAATAAATTTAAAAAAATTAAAAAACAAAACTAAACAAACTCTTGTTCGTGATGATCAAATATTTATGTGAGTTAAAATTTTAATAAACATTTGAGGAAAACCGCAGTATTTGTAAGGATCACCATTCTATAAAATGCAGAGTAGCATTTACAGATTAAATGCTTCCTCTTTTAAATAAATGGGATGGCAATTTAAAAAGGAAGACTATGAGTTCCTTCCAACATATTCAAAGTAATTAGTCTCATTAAAACTGCCAGAAGTACTATTTCCTCTTGGTCTGTGAGTAAGTAGTTTGAATTAAGTAGGATAAAAGTTAAACAAGTCAAATAGCAGACAAAAATAGCAAATATTTGCACAGGAAGCACAATACATAAACTTCAGTTGGCCAAAATCACAGGAAAAAGAAAAAGAGCTAAAAAGGAGGAAGAAATTATTTGTACATTATTTTTAAAAATCCATGTAACAAAGATCAGGATTAACAAAGGAGGGAAGGTCCTGAACCTTTTACCACAGCCTCCACCATCACCCTGACATTAGTAAAACAACATAAGCGAGTAAGAAAAACATTAAGATTCTGGAAAACTAATGTACTTAGAGGTAGACCCTTACCCACAAGTCTCTTTTAAACTGAAAGCAAACCACCATATTTTGAATTTAATGTTCTCTGGGAAATTGGAGGTCATAATCCTGAAGAGAGAGCATCCTTGATTAAGACTCACAAGTTCCACAACACAAGAAGACACAGACGATAGGTCTGGAGCCTACTATAAGTAATCACTTCCTCACGTACTTTTAATACTGGAACACAGTGTGACACAGGAGTTTTTAAATAACAATAACAGTAAGCAAGTATTTATCAAGTGCCTACTAGTACTGAAAAAACAGCATGGTGTTGAGAGACAGTCATATCCACATGAAGCACATGTCAGGTACCTAAAATAAAACATCTTCTCCACTTAATTCTGTAAGATATTATCTTCCAAGTTTTCCAGAAAGGAAACCAGGGCCAAGAGAGGTTGACTACCTTGCCCAATATCACAAAGTCAATAGGAAGTCAGTAAGTAGAAGAACTTAAATTCAAATCCAATACTATGACTCTTGCCTGCAGCCTGTACCCTTTATTCTATAGTCAGTATATTCTATATGAGGATTGTATCATCCTCTAGGGGAATTTTTTGAAATTGGTGTTTCTGGTTGTGACAATCACTAGGAGACACTACAGACATCAGATATCAACCAAGATTGTTAAAAGCTGTTCAGAGCTCAATACAACAAAGAATGGTCCTGCATCCTCCACAGTTTTCAAACATCCTGCCAGGCACTTCTGTGAATGAAAAATTTGTTCATGATTACTTGAACCCAGAATTTAACACCGTTTTTACATCAAAATCGAGAGTGGTTTTCACCCACTTTTAAAAAACCCCAAGAGTTCCAGAAATTTCACTATATGGAGAAAAAATATCAATCACTGAGAATTTGACCAAGACACATTACCATTTCAGAAAATCACTCATGACTATTTCATTTGAGTGTTTGCACTGCCAATTTATCAAACATGTAGGCAGGCAGCACTTGTAAATGTCCCAATGTAACACACATGGCAGACAAAATGTCTTATCATGTCTTCTAGTTACATTCTAAATATTAAAAATATATATGTTACTTTCCTCTTATTTCTCCCTTAATAGGATTACAGTATTATATTGATTCCTCCATAAGTTATCAGCTTAAAAAGGTACATTAACTATGAATTTTACATCAAGATAGTAAAAAGTCTTAGAAAATACCAGTCATAAAAAGGGGCATTAGATATGATAGGGTTGACAACCACAACACTGTATCATTGAGCACCTAATTGTGACACAATTAGGCTATATTCTTGGCCTCACTGTAACACAATCAGAACCATCCCAATTAAAAGAATCAACTCTACTCATGAAGATTTTTTGTATGTTACCCTCAATGGCAAAATAGTTCCTTATACTGAACTAAAGTCCCTTATTCTAGAATTCAAATATGTTTATTCTCTCTCAAGATGAGATGTGTGCAGGACAGGAATAGCTAAACTAAAGGTACTATATAGAAGCTATATTTTATCACTGGAGTAGGTAGGTATCTCTTTTGTTTATTGTATTTCCTGGTTAAGTGTCCAGTGAATGTTCACAGAATGGTAACTGATTCCACAGCATTCTTATTTAACATCAGTATGTTTGTGAACTGAGTAATACAATACAACTGTTTTATAAATGTTTTCTCACAATTTTTTGATTGATATGTAGACCCAAATATTACTCCTATCCAATATGAAAATTCACAAAAAATTGTCTTAATTTGCAGAGATAGTAAATTAGAGTAGGCATACAGTGGCAATAGCTTAATATCTGAGTTTGAATCCTAAAGTCAAGGTTTAAAGTGTTAATTATAAATTAAATTTTCCAAGGGTCCCCTAATTTTCCTAACACAAAATACAATAGTTGTTTAGAAATATATGTATGTCGGGGCGCCTGGGTGGCTCAGTGGTTAAGCCGCTGCCTTTGGCTCAGGTCATGATCTCAGGGTCCTGGAATCGAGCCCCGCATCAGGCTCTCTGCTCAGCAGGGAGCCTGCTTCCTCCTCTCTCTCTGCCTGCCTCTCTGCCTGCTTGTGATCTCTCTCTGTCAAATAAATAAATAAAATCTTTAAAAAAAAAAAAAAAAGAAATATATGTATGTCTAAAGGAAACAAGTGTCCTCTACTAGCTTATGGATTTTACATAGCTGTGGTACATATACCTAGATTATGATAAACCTTTTTAGATTTTTATTTGTTTCTTTTTTTTTAAAGAGAGGGAAGGAGGACAGAGGGAGAAGGAGTGAGAGAATTTTAAGTAGGCTCCACACCGAGCCCAGAGCCCGATGCACAGCTTAATCTTACAATCCAGAGTTCATGACCTGAGCTGAAATCACAAAATGGACCCTTAATCGACTGAGCCACACAGATGTCCCAAAACGTTTTAAACAGTAGTTAAAAATTTGCCCCATGGCAAATCCTTGTTTTACAGAAGCCTTCCAATACTTATACTTCACAGATAAGACTAAGGTGCCACTGGTCATATAATGATTTAGTGGTTCAGCTTCTCTAGACTTTTTTCCTAAAGTTCAGGTCAAAGGCTTCTCACTCAATGACTGTGCAAGATACGCTATGTTGTATTCGAGATCTGGGATCACAATCAAAAAGGTCTTGCTTATAAATATGGCAAGCAATACAACAGATGGGAGCCATTAATACTTTTAGCCACAAAAGATAACCTTCAAAGTACATTCTATGCCACCAGTGAAGTTGCTCCAAGGCCATGAACCATTTCCTATTGCCTCCATGCAGCTGCTTTTTGGTCACATCACTGCCCCTATATTTTATTATATCTAAGATATTATTAATTATCTGATGAAGTATAATAGAAAAGTCTTGCATAAAGTTGATACATCAAAGCTGCCGGTGTAACAGGAAATAAGAAATAAAGCCACCAAGCAGAAAGATAGTTTGTACATTGGGCAGAGATCCAAAGATCTTTGGGAATTTGAACCATAAACTAGTATTCATGTAGATTTGCAGTCTGAATCTACACTACAAGTGAAGTCCAAAAAATCCTCAAGCAGACAACTTAACTTACGGTCGTCTCAAGTTGTAGTGCCACCAGATTAGTAGCAGAAGCAAACTGATATCTTCTCTGGCAGAACTTGACCTCAACTAAGGCTGTTAGCAATAGCTAGAAAAAACGGATTATACAAGGACTCCTCTAAATTTAAGAGATGTTAAGACATAGAAAATTGTAAAACTAATAAGCAGTCATTACAGTATATAAGTGTTTTCAGAATTAACAGGAACAAATGAAATTATAGTTAGGGAGATAAAAAGGGACTCAGTATCTCAACATTCAGGGCTTTCAAAAAAAAAAAAAGAAAAAAGTTCTAGCTCAGAAATTACACTTTCTTGTTCATAAACTGGAAGCACGTCTTTCTTAAGAAGTAAACTAAGATGGAAAGTTTCAAAACCTTTCTTTGCCTTTATGTGCGTCATTTCCTGTAAAATTATATAACTGCACAAGCTATAAAGCCCAAGGATAGTAATTTTTAACAATTTTTAAAAGTCAAACTGACAAGTTAACATTTTAAAATATAGCTAAAAAGGAAATTAAAGCTTAATCCCATTATTTCTAACTCAAATGAATATGCAAACCTATCCATACAAGAAAAAATATAGAATACATATGTGAAACTCTGAATTATTGTTGCTCTCTATCAAAAGATTAAAGATGACAGGTGAATTTTTGTGTGCCCTTTAATGTTAACCAGATTCAGATTCACAATTTTATCAGTACTGAACCCATTAGTACCTCTTTGACAGATCCAAAAGAGAGTGTTCTTTTACTCATGTACTAATACTTGTTTAATTGAGTTAATTAATCACAGCCTAACCGAAGTATCTCAAACAGACCTCACACAGCATTCAAAGTGTAGCTTGAAATCTAACCCTCCCTCCCTTTTCTTTAAACTGGCCCGGGGGATGAAGTCAATAAATTGTCAATTAATAACATACTTGCTTTGATGATGCTTCTGTAATTTACTGTCATCCCACTTCATAAATTTTTTAGTAAAAGTTCTGGGATTTCAAGTAAGATACTTCTTCCATGGGAAAACTCAGTTTAAGAGTTTTCTGCTGCCAATAAGCCAATAAGACAAACTGGCTGATAATCCTCCCACACTATACGTGTAGGTGTAAGCACTCAACCAGTGAAAGTTTAATTTGTTCCGCCAATGGCACAGAAAACTACTCATATTTATTCACTTAATAGATCTGAACATTAGTCTCTTACTTTCAGTTAAGGCCTAGGTTAAACTAGGTTATTCACAGGCAAAAACAGTCTTGAGCCGAGTAGTGTCAGTAAAATAAACATAACTGTATCCCATCCACTACCAGAGCTAAGGTGCTCCAGTATTTCTAAGCTCTTATCAACTTCTAACAAGAATTCACTGCTACCCAAGGCCATCCTCCCCTAAACAACATTCTCTTCCCACTGAAGTCAAATACCCCTAAATAATAGTGAAGACATATACTCCCTACCACATTAGCCTTTCTTGCACTCTAGATACCACTTTTACCTCTTGTCCACAAAGCCCTGACCTCTGTACTCTGATTCTCAGCCTTACCCACTCCCAGGGAAAACTCCCAAACGTATTTATCCTGTCTGTCCAACCTCTTATCCTGTAAATTCCAATCGCTGACTTCATGTCTTCCAAGGACTAGACTTCTAACCAATTTGCCAAATGCCCTTAAATCAGCTCAAGGAACCATCTTCGCATTTATTACAATGAAAATGCAACATCTGGAGGGAAACTTTTATTTTTCTAGTCATCTGATAAAACACAATCAACAATATGTATTACTAAAATAAAAAAGTCAAGAATTAAACAGAGTGATGCTCTAAAGTAGGCTAAATGAGAGACACTTTAAGCAAGCTCTATGCCCATGATGGGGCTCGAACTCATGACCCTGAGATCGAGTTACATGTTCTACTGAGCTAGCCAAGCACCCAGAGAGACATTTTTGACAGTGACTAGTACTCATGAGAACAGACAAGAAAAAACTGTTATTGTCAAAGTGGTAAATAAATAATGGGAAGAAATGCACAGAATGACTAATATCAAATGGGCAAAAACTGGGCTTTCCGTCCATTTCCTTATCTTTGCCTCTTGAGAATAACTATTAGCAATTAATTCTCATTATCCCCCAATAAGGACAAACTTACCACGTGACCATTATCAAAGATGTTACTCTCATTCAAAACTATTTTTTAATTGAACAAACTTTTATTGACCATAAACCATATACCTAAACCTAAATATTAAACTTTAAGAAATAAATAAGAGGGGGACTTGGCTGGCTCAATCTGCATGTGACTCTTGATCTTAGGGTCTTGAATTCAAGCCCCAGGTTGAGTGTACAGCCTACTTTAAAAAATAAAAATTTAAAAAATAAATAAGACAGAGTCCCTGTACTTAGGTTGCTCATAATTTAGTGAAAGGCTGTGACAAAAATTAGTCATAATTTTGGTAACTGCTTTAATAAAATATTCAGAAGAGGTTATAGAATGCAAAGAAGAAGCAAACGTGAGGGGCACCTAGCTTGCCTTAGGTGCCTTATTTATTTGCAAAATAAATTTGCAAATCAGTTTTCAATGGAAGTAGTGCTCCAGTTGAAGTACAGGGAAGAGAAAAGGAAGGGTAGGGAAGAGAAAAGCAGGGAGAGCTTCCCATGCACTGGAATTGTATACAAAAATGAAAATGGCATTTTGTGGAACTGAAAATGGATCCACATAGTGGGAGAACAGTGTGCATATGAAAACACTATACGATATCAGAGTTGTAAATACTGCTTAAAAGTCTGTGAACTTTATCCAGAAAGCAGTGAGGGAGTCATTGAAGAATATTTTCAAAGGAAGTGAAAGGATCGGATTTCTCTCCCAGGAAAAGTTTTACAGAGAAGCCTTAGGATTTGGTGACTGCACAAACAGGAAAGATGAGAAATGAAGGAAGGGAAAAGTTTAGAGCAATCCCTAGGTGTCTGATTGGACTGGCAATACCATCACTCAACAATATAGAAGAATACAGGCCAAAGTGCAAGCTTGAAGTAAAATGGGAGAAATGAAGTTAGAAGTGCTGAGTCTAACATGCCTGTGAATCATCCAAGAGAAATTTTTTCACAGATAACCAAAGAATCATTTGCTGCTCAAGAAAAATGTTGGCACTATGAATGTTAGGAGACAGTCCAAATTTAACATTTTATCTTTACAGAACTGATTGGAACAGTCCATTGCTGAACACATAGTATCAACTCCTTTTAGCCACTAGAATCAATGCTTTATTCTAGGGGGGGAGATGGTCTTCTTTTAAGGCAATTATATATGCCAACAAAATATGAGCTTCATTAAAATTGTCCTTCTTTCCTTCTACCTGAATATCCTCTCATAGCAAGTAATTTCAGATAAACCAGGAAATAGGGACTACTTTTTTGGGTTTTTTGAGTTCCAGATATACTTCCGTCATTACAAATAACTACTGACATTTGTATGTACCAAATCTTATTCTAAATGCTTTACTTACATGAGTTCACTTAATCTTCATGACAAGCCTATCTCATAGATACCATTATTATTCCGATCTTACCAATGAGAAAAAAAAGTTACTGAAGAGCCGAGAAATCTGCCAGTGATCATAGAGATAGGATAGTGGAACCAGGACTCAGTCTTGGTTTCAAAGCTCATGCTTTTAACCACTATACTATGCCATATGTCATAAATGATATTACTCTAATAAATTAGGATTATGCAAACACCAAAATTTACTCAGAGGCTATGGAGAACTACAGATAGAAACAAGTAAGTAGGTATGAGCATTAATGGAAAAGCGGATCTTCCTAGTGAGAAATCCCTACCATATCTTTACTTAATGAGAATCTTTCAGGCACTGAGCCACACTCAGCTCCAAGTGATCACACAAAAGAAGCGCTCTCAAGCTGCACGCTGTGGGAGGCTACACACAGAATTTCTGTAGTTGCTTCAAAATCTTATTACTACTAGAGTTTCACTTTTGGATTCACTGATCCTAGAATGCAAGAGATTTCAAAGTATTTAAAATATTCTTCATTCTTAATGATACTTCAATTTCTTTAATGGTGGTATTGCTACAGAGAAAATTCAGGGAGTGATGAAGTTAAAGAGCAGTATGAATTACAAGGAAGTCTGAACCAGATTGGAGATGTGTGCCCATTGTCCCTAGCATCAATTTTGCGAAATAATCAGGCTTTCTCTATCTCTTCTCTTTCTTAGCTGCTTTTACATGACAAATTAAGATCTTTTCATCATGTTATTCAAATGGCCTAATTTTTACTGGTACTCGGCATCAAAATACTGAAATGCTAATATGAAGCACCAGGAATGACTAAAATTTTTTAGCTGGGGATTGTCCTAGTAATCTGACTGGGGACTATGGAGCAATAGCCAGGTAAGAATACTAATGGGCAGAAAATTCACTCTTTTCAAACCCCTGAAGGGTATCTTGATAGCAGTGTTGGTTCAGCAGAAAACCTGGATGACCCTACCTTCTTAGACTGAGTTCCCTCAGACACAGCTGAAGTAACGAGTCACAGAGAGAGAGAACTACAGCTCTGCTTGATACTATAAGTAGTATTTTAGTAGATGGGAAAATATAATCAGTTAAATTGAGAAGTCATAACTATACCTTAAACATTTTATTTAAACATAAAACATAAATGTACATTCTCTCATAAATCTTTAGAGGTAGATAAAGCTGAGAACTTCAAATTCAAGTTCTGCTTCATCTTACGTATGTGTTATAGATCACATAACAATTACTACTTTCAACTTTTTAAAAAACAAAGTTCCTGTTTCATAATGGAGTTACTATGCTAAAATGATACACCACCCTTAAAACAGTGCCTGACACTAATGAGCACCCAATAAAAGCATTTAATATTTTAATTATATGCAGATAAATTCATTTATGAAAAATGATCTCTATATTAACATAGCTGATCTTTTCAATAACCCTATGAAGTAGGTTAGTATTTATTAATATTCCCATTTCCCTGTTAAGAATACGTGAGGTACACACACACACACACACACACACACACTCACACACACACAGAATACTTGAGGTACACAGCACATAGTGACAAAAAGCCAATAAATGATAGAGGTTTGAGACCAGCACTAGGGCAATTGCCCTTGAACAGGTAGGTAAAGGAAAAGGAGAACTAGTAAGGAAATACAGAAAAAGCCATCATATCTGCAAGCCAACTCCCTTTCGTAACACTTAGGCGGGAAAGAGCAATGCATTTAGGATCTGGAAACCTGTACTCTTATTCAAACATCTACCAGAGTTGGTCACAAACTGATTTGTGGGTACAGCAACAACTTTAAGTTACTACTCACTGTGTTGGGTAAAGTCTAAGCAGATTTCAAAGAATCATTTGTTGGGGATACAGAAGACACCCAACATAACAATGTTACCATGCTGCAGTCACACACTGCTACAGTATTTATTCTATAGCCAACACTGAGATTTTTTTTTTAAGATTTTTATTTATTTGATAGAGAGAGATCACAAGTAGGCAGAGAGGCAGGCAGAGAGAGAGGGGGAAGCAGGCTCCCCACTGAGCAGAGAGCCCGATGTGGGGCTCGATCCCGGGACCCTGAGATTATGACCTGAGCTGAAGGCAGAGGCTTAAACCACTTAGCCACCCAGGCGCCCCCAACACTGAGATTTTTAACTGACAAATTATTTTTCAAAAGTTGACAGAAAATTAATTAGAATCAGTGACCTGTTTACCAAAGAGCAGATTAATGGCCCATGTGCTATTCCCTGAGGTATAGCCAGAGATAGGGGAGCTTGGATAGTATTTTGGAACTGGAGTTAAAAGAGAGATTATCAAACAAGAGCACATGAACTTATGGAATCCTGCATAACTGTGTTTATCCTTGGCTTTACACACAACACACAACACACACACACACACACACACATTTTGCTTAGAGATCTAAAATAAGACAGCTGCAGGGAAGGATATCAAAGGACAGAACTCCAAAGGAGATTTAAAGATTTCAAGATTTATAAACATACAAGTCTGATCTTGTAAATAAAACTTTTCTTTGTGGCACACGCTCCTTCTAGATCAGTTTATATATAGTTACACAATCATGTATCAAAGCAGAAAAGCAGGGGCGCCTGGGTGGCTCAGTGGGTTAAAGCCTCTGCTTTCAGCTCAGGTCATGATCCCAGGGTCCTGGGATCGAGCCCCACATCGGTCTCTCTGCTCAGCAGGGAGCCTGCTTCCTTCCTCTCTCTCTCTCTGCCTGCCTCTCTGCCTACTTGTAATCTCTGTCTGTCAAATAAATAAATAAACAAAAATCTTAAAAAAAAAAAACAGCAAAGCAAACTACTTAGCTAATGTTAATTCCAATTTTTTTTTAATGTTAAGGATAGACTAAGAATCTACAAATTCAGCAGCATAAAAAACTAAAAACAAATTCTCATTAAATGTGGAATCATTCTGTTAATGAAAATCTAAAAAACACTAGTAGTAAAAAAAAATTGCCAAAACTGCATAAAGTACTTCACATAAATAAGTTTTTGGAAGGCTTAGTTAAAATTAAATAGTAGGTGCTAGCTCTTTATATTTACTACTTTTAATCTTCAAAACAAACCCTACAAGTGAGTGGATTTGTTTTAGATATTTGACATATGGGAAAATGAACTCAGGGAGATTTATGTATATTTTCCAAGTATAAGAAGAGTAAAAGCAAATACATATTTGACAACAAGTTTGCCCGATTCTAAAGTCCAATCTCCTCCTAAATGATGCTGCAAATGAAACTGAAGAAAAGATTTACTAAATAATTCTGAGGAAAGTATTAAAACCTTCTAGAAAAAAATAATTTACATGTCAATGACTGAGTTATTTGCATGACCTCTCAGAAGTTTCAAAAAAAAGAAAAAGAGAATCTTACTGTTAATAATGAATTAAGACAGACAAGAAAAACTCACTTGAATTCTCTGCAAACTTAACCATCTGCATTTTAAAATTTGTAGTTAGAATTGTTTAGTACTAATTAAGTAATTGAAAAATAAATTTATGTCATTCTCAAGTGCAAAATAATACACCAAAATATGCTTTTAATAATTACTTTGTTAGGCAAGTTCACAAAGATGAATGTTAACAAAATTATTCCTATCATTTTTTTTATTAGTATAAAATTAGAAAAATTCAAATACCCACCAATCATACTATCTACCATGAGGAAATTAATTGTATATATTGGCATATAACAGGATGCTACAATGTCATGTAAAATTAGGATGAAAAGCTGTATTTATCATAGAAAGATGGCTTTAAAACACGGGAGAGTGAAAAAGCAGATACAGAGAGAATATATGATATGAAAATTATTCATGCAGGATTATATATTTATACATGTAGTCATATAAAAAGTATCTAAAAGCATGTGTGTCAAAATATCAACACTAGTTAATCTTTAGGTCACAGTATTTCAGATAATTGCTAATAATTCTATGCATTTTTCTATTATGGTTGAATTTTCACATTAAACAGCATAATAAAAGAGCATTTTCATTTTGAGAAAAAGAATGAATTAGCACATGATTTTACTTATTATTCAATATGAACATGGTGAATAATGGTATCTGTTATATAAGACCTTAGAAACATAATCGATCCATACAATTTTTTTCAAAAAACCCATTTGTTAGCATTATAACAACAAAAATAGCTACACAAGTTTTCAAATTTTACCCAAAAAAAAAAGTTTAAACACAATTACAAGTTTATTAAAAATGTATGGGTACTAGAACAACACATGCTCTTCCTATCTTTGACCTGGTCTGGCACAGAAATGCCATCTAAGTACAGATGTAGTACCTGAAAACAAAATTAAAAGAACTACAAAGAAGTCAAGTGACTCAATTCTAAACCCATCTTTAGTGTTAACACTTATTTATATTATATACCTATATACATATTTTGTTGCTTTGATTTTGACATGATTTATGACCACTTGGATTCATTCTTCCAAATTCAGAACAGGACCCTTCTGACCAAAAAAACTAATATTTAACCTTTTTAATAACACATTCCAAAATATGCGTCTCTCATTACTTCTTTTCCAACTATATTGATCAGAAGCATATCGTTAACCTGTACACAAAGTTATTACTTAAGTAAATAACTATCATATGTATTAACAATCTATTACTTTCTGATAGATCTCCCTTTTTTCTACTGCTTAGTTATTTTTTTTTTGCAAACTCTTCCCATTATAGCACCAGCATAATGCCTCTAAATATATGAACATCAATTGTCTGTCAATGAGGATATCTCACACTTTTTAATCATGACAAATATTTTAACACATCAACTTAAATATACAAACTAGTCAAACATGGTATCTACAATATTGTTTTATAACCATCAACTTAGCCAAAGGGTGTTTTTCTCATTTTTACATCTATCTGTTGAATACTGTCATAACACAATTTTGTTAGAAAGATTTTACTATCATCTACCTAAAAAACACTGTAATAAAGAACAACAAGAAGCAAATTCCCTTGGTTTGTAACATGAATGGTGACCTCTTTAAAGGAGTGTCTTTATACAAGGGACAGTCACACAAAGTTATTTACTGCAATCATTTAATGGACTAAGAAACAGTCAAAGTGAGACCAAGTGATTTATATAAAGAATGACTTCCAGAGTTAGAACTGGAATTCACAAGTAATAGCCTCAGTGTTAGAGCTACATTTCTTCATATAATATTAATTTCTCTTAGTAATGCTCTATCACCCCATGATATTTTCTAAAAATCCCCCTTGGACTTGGCATCACAATGGTAGTGAAAAGAAGATAAACAAAAAGCACAAATAATTATTAACAGTTTTGTTAATAATTGTTTGATTAAAAATAACCCAGACTATATTTTAGGAAATGTAAAAATTTTGTGCACAAATGGATATAATATATAAAATTTACCCCAGAACAGCAAATATGTGGAGCGTATTTTGCTACTCTTAATCACAAACACATTTTTTACTTCACTTAAAGTAAATAAGCTACTTCTATTAATATATTTAAATTATTTTTTATTTTTAGGGATCTGAGTACATATGGCAAACATATAAGCAAAGTATAATTATCTAGGTATATGTGTTTAATTTTTAGAAATTTTAAATGTACAATATCTAAATATGATCATTTAAGCTACAAACTTCAGAGGCTTACTTCAGAGGCTACAGTCATTAAAAGTAATGGATAAAGCTGGTCGGTAATTAAATTGATCACATCTCCCTGAAGGCCAAAAACCTAATGGATGACAACAGAGCTCAACATTTTCCAGCTGCCGAGGAGTAAAGGCTTTCAACATTTGGATGTATGTAGGCATCTTGTTTTCCCAGGATTTCAAAGTCCACATGCAGGCTGCTGTTCAGCTATAATAAATGAGTAATTCAAGTAGGGCATGACTGCTTCTTGTATTAACTTGATAAAGATGTTTCACTCCAAATGCATCAACAGTTGTGTTAAGTCATCCTTTTCACAGGCTGACTGAGACTTACTTATGCTATGCTTTGTTAACAATGAATCCAATAAAAAAGGGGAGGGGGCTTATTAACTTATGCGTTTGTTTTTCCAAGGCTAAAAATCAAGTTCTACTTAATAATTAACTCCAAGCTAAACCACATAAAAACTAAATAAAATCAAATTGTCCCAATACTTATTTTAACTTTAAAAATTTGTCTGAGAAAACAAAAACAGTAATAATATCCTAAATACTTTATATTTTATAATTACATTATGAAATTTTAAATACAATTTATTATTATAGTTGTCTGAACATACTGAAATACTTAAAAAGAATACTACTTCACCATAAATATATACTAAATACTTTTTTAACAATTACACATTTTACACTTTCACAAAAATACAGCCTTGAATAATTACCAAATATCTAAAACTAAACAGTATAGGACAATTAAAAGTACTCGTAATGCTTAAACAATAAAGTTGCATCTCATATGCATTCTATCATTCCAGCAAACCCTCTTTGAAAAACCTTTACTAATATCATTAAATCCTCCCTTCTTGATTCAAATTAACCTTTCTTCTCTATTTTCAAATAATACGCTCCTCCCAACCAATTGCAGCATTTGGTAAGCTTGTTCTTAGAATTAGCTGTATGTGTATACAAATTAATGGGGCTCTGTACTGAGTATCTTTTTTTATCAGTCGCTAGCAGTGTTGTGCATGCAGCTAGCAGCCAATAAATAAAACTAAACAGAACTCAATAAACTGAATAATCAATGACTTAGGGTCTGAATTTCTCCACAGTCTTTACTCTTTGGTGTAATGGTTAAGAATATAACTACTAAAAAAAAAAAAAAAAAAAAAAAAAAAAAGAATATAACTACTAAGGTCAAACTGCTGGGACTCTTAGTTAAAATGCTTGGAGTAATTCCTTCAACACAGGAAGAACTAAAAAGAAAATTAGTATTATACAATAGCCTCTACGACCTAAATAAAACTTGATTCCTGTTCCTTTGTTCCTCATCTCAGTGAAAGGGGCCCTACTGTGTACCCAGCTCTTCAAACTAGGACCCTAGGTTTACCTACTGTGCCCTTTCCCTTAGCCATCATCTTGGATTAACCATCAACTCCTACTGATTCCAACACATTACAATCCCACAAATGTGTGTAACACTTTCAGTAACATTACCCTTTTCTTCATTGCAACATTGCAACATTCTCCTACCTGCCCTGCCTCCTCTCTTTGACCCTCAACCACCCTGCTCCTTAAATTGGTTTCTGAAGTAGAAATATGATAAAAAGTTCCAAATGCTCTCTTTAGCACTCAGTCCAAAACTTTTAAAATGGCTTTCAAGGCCTTTCATAGTCCAGAGATTGCTGACCTCATCAGGCATTAACTCTTACACACTCTTGTTCCTTTCTGCCATTCCAGTGAACTTAGTTTCAGGTTCCCCAAACCTGACCCACTGTTTCTCCTCTAGCTCATAATTAAGCTCTTATCTTAGACGTGAACTGATTCTAGGAAATTTTTCCCAAGTCCCAAGTCTGAGTAAAAGCTTCCTTCAATGTGGATTCATACTACCTTGTTTTATAATGATGTTTTAATACCTTTTAGTTATATGCTTTACATATACACACACGCATATATATGTGCGTGTGTGTATATGTAAAGCATATAACTAAAAACACACACATATGTGTGTGTGTGTATGTGTGTGTGTGTGTATCTCTTCAATGAACTATAAGCTCATGAATAAGTGAAAAGGGTTTTTTCATCTTTATATCCTATAGTCCTAGTACAAAGTAAATAGTGCTGAAAGAATGAAGATCACTACCTGGTTACCTGAAAGAGTCCTTTAAATGAATATACATTAATAAAAAGAACATCAGACAGGAGTCAGACCTCTTGACCCTGAGGACATTTGACCACCCCAAAAAGTTTACTTTATTCTTTTCTTCCCTCCCTGAAAATTTATGTATTCTACACAAGATTAGTAATTATAACAAAATCTTATTTTAAGGATAACAGGCAATTAATAATTTAACAATATCAAAGTGATTTAAGGGGGGGAAACACCTCTTACCTAGTAATTGCTAGTTTAAAGTTGCATATTTTTCCTTCCCCCTCCATTCATTGGCTGCCCATCACTTCCTTTCTTCCCCCAAAGATTATTCACTAAATTCTGCCTGCCTTTCATCAACTGTAACTCATTATATCAGAAAATTTCATGCTCATATTTAGGGGAACTTTAAATTCTTGACTTTTCTTTTTCCTGTTCCTCTCCTACTTCCTATCCAGTCACTCCAAGAAAATGTTTTATTTCTCTACTGCAGTCCAGAATTAACCCCAATCATAGCTAGTTATCATACATAATACATGAGTGAAGGAAAAAAAACAAAAAACAAAAACAAACTACAGTTTAACCCCTGAACACAGGTTTGAACTGTGTGAGTCCACTTACATGCAAATTTTTTCAGTAAATATAATACAGTTTATAAATGTATTTTCTCTTCCTTATGATCTTCTTTTTTTTTATTTTTTTTAAAGATTTTATTTATTTGATAGACAGAGATGACAAGTAGGCAGAGAGGCAGGCAGAGAGACAGGAGGAAGCAGGCTCTCCAAGGAGCAGAGAGCCTGATATAGGGCTTGATCCCAGGACCCTGGGATCATGACCTGAACCGAAGACAGAGGCTTTAACCCACTGAGCCACCCAGGCGCCCCCCTTATGATCTTCTTAATAACGTTTTCTTTCTCTAGTCTTCTTTATTGTCAGAACACAATATATAATGTAAAGGCTCCTTCTGGGCAACAGGCTTAAACAATGGATTATAGAACAAGGCAAAAGGGCCAACAGTGACTCCAACCCCCTGGCTGATACAGACAGGCCCAGGAAGGGACCTACTTCAAAATATCCATAGGCCCTTGCACTTGCTTCGGCAGCACATATACTAAAATCGGAACGATACAGAGAAGATTAACATGGTCCCTGTGCAAGAACGACACTCAAATTCATGAAGTATTTAAAAAAAAAAAAAAAAACGGCATTTTTTAAAAAGGCCATAACTAACCAATGGGCTACTTAACAATCAGACACAATTAACAAAATAATAATAATAATAAAGAAAAAAGAAAATTCCATATATACCCATAGGTCCTTCTCTCTAAATACAGTCCCCATATACTGCATCCTGGCAGAGTCTCTCCTCTGCTGTCCTGCCCACCACTCCCCCTGAGGTGCATTCAATAAACTTCTATCTCCTTTGTTGGACCTCAGGTGAGTGTTTCACCACCTGTACTGCTGGCTTCCACCCAATTAGGCTGCTCCATTCCATCAGGAGAGATACCACACTATAATACATCCAACATACAAAATATGTGTTAACTCTTTATGGTATCCGTAAGGTTCCTGGTGAACCTAGATAAATTTGGGGGGAGCCAAGTTACACATGGATTTACTATGTGGGGAATCAACACCCCAAAACCTGTGTTCAATGGTCAGCTACAAAATCAGAGTAAAACTTACAATCAGACTAAAAACCACACAAAGCAGCACTATTATCAATCTCTGATGTCCATGAAATGCCAATAAATATCTTTAAATGTCTCTCCGAAAGTATCTTTTTACTATTCCATTCTCCTAAGTCTTCTTTTATCTTAAATACAATGACTTCAGATATTTTTATTCTTAAATAAAGTACTATTTCTAATTCCTTCTAGTTTTCATTAAAAATTTAGAGTATCTCAACTTCATTGTTGAGTTTAACAAAAAATTTGAGTTGGCCTTGGATTTCACCTATGACAATTCTTTGTTCCTATGTAAGAAATGCATTCAAATATTTTAAAGAGCTAACTTTCAAGTGAACACTTATATCAAATTAATTGAAGGTTTTGTTTTGTACTATCCCAGAGAGCTAACAATAAAATAAAATTTCAATTATATTTAAAGAAAAAATATATTTTAATCATTATTGAAAATAAATTATAGAAAAAATAAAGTGATTTTAAACATTTTACTCACTGGACTAAAACTACTTAAGAAGAAATCCAAATTATGCTGACTTGAAATCTGGTATTTTATTCAGATATACACTAAGACCCTCAAAACCCCTGTAAAAACTAAACTGTACACTCTGTGGCTTTCAGGGCACATATGTGCTTTCAAATTGAAATTTTATTTAAATATTAAGGATTATATAAGAATTAAGAATTAATGTGTAGGAATGCCTACTTATAAGGAAAATAATCATAATAACCCATGAACAATTTAGTTGTAAATAAGTATTTTGGAAAAAAAAACTATTTAAAAATATTTATGCTTGCAGAAAAACATCAAATACTACAGGAGAGTAAAAATATGAATGAGAAATGACTCATAATCCCATCAAGCACTGATAGTCACAAAATTCAGTAATTTTTCTATTAACGTTAATACATGAATATATGTAAACATGTATTCGTATGCTTAAAAATTTTAAAACTACATATAACTTTATCAGAGGTAGGTTTATATTTTTATTTTCTACATAAGCTTTTAATATGAATATTTTGGGACACCTGGGTGACTCAGTCAGTTAAGCATCTGCCTCGGGCTCAGGTCACTCTGCCTCGGGCTCAGGTCACGATCCCAGGGTCCTGGGATCCCGTCCCGCATCTGTCTCCTTGCTCAGTGGGGAGTCTGCTTCTCCCTCTGCCTGCTCTGACTATTCGGCCTTAAAGCACTCCTGCTTCCGCACCCTCTCTGACCAATAAATAAATAAAGTCTTTTAAAAAATGAATATTTTCTATAATACAGATTTTCTATTGGCTGATATAAAAGGTATCCCTCTATGGTTATACTCTATTTTATAATTTGCCTACTAGTAGACCACAAGGATGACTTATGATTATTGTAATTAAACTGACGTGAATACCCTTGTGCCTTAGATTCTTTAAATGGATCTTAGATTACTCCATTAGAATATAGTCTGAAAATGGGATTATAAAGGATGCCCACTCTTAAGGTCCTTAATAATTTTTTAATTGATTTTTGGAGAATTTGTACCAATTCATGGTCCTACCAGACATTTATGAAAGTGCTCATCTCAGAAATTTCTCAGCTTTCAGCTTTATAATTTATTCCATATCAATTTGACAGGCAAAAGTGTTCCTTATTATTGTTTTAACATCCATTTCTTTCCCTAGTTATCAGTTTGAGTTTTTTCATGCGTTTTTCATCATTTGTTTCTTATTTTTGTCTCCTTTGGACATTTTGCTGTGATGCATTTATATTTTTGTTTTTGGTATTTATCTGTAACTGAGTTCTGTAGAACTTCAGTATACTCTTGCACTTACTTTCATATTATTTCAGAATTCTATATTTTCAGCAGAAAAAAATCAGATAATACATAATTTTTACATTTGAGGAAGGTCTCTTCTAATTTACCTAACATGACATGAAAGATTTAATTCTCGTGGCACCTTGGTGGCTCAGTCAGTTAAGCATCAACCTTCGGCTCAGGTCATGATCCCAGTGTCCTGGGACTGAGCCCCGCATCAGGCTCCCTGCTCAGAGAGGAATGCGCTTCTCCCTCCCTCTGCTTCTTCCCCAGCTTGTGTGCTCTCTCTCATTCACTTTCCCTCTCAAATAAATAAAATCTTTACCCCCCCCCAAAAATGATTTAATTCTCAAAAGAAAAAATTCAATATAATAAATAACCAACTAAAATTAAAATGTTACAATCAAGAGAACGTTACCTCTGTGACTTTTAGGAACTCCTCTCTCTTGTATACACCTCCTCTTTCTAATACCTATAGCAGTCCCTGACACACAGTACATATTCAAATATTTGTTGTATGAATCCTTTCCATGGGAAAGCTTTTTAATAAATTAGAACACATTATATACTTAAAAGTCAGGTTAGAACATTTTATTTATTTAATTAATACAAAACAAAACCAAAACAACTTTTTGCCTGGTAAGTGGTAGGTACTGACAAAACACCTGGCTGAAGAGAACTTAATATGACAAGGTTTCAAAAGTTAACTCAAGTTACAGTCTACAGAATTAGCCCACAATTACTCAACAATCAATACCTCCTTTGAACATGAGGAAACTGTTACTTCATCACTGCCCTCTGCCGGTGGCATTATTTCCCTTTAATTTTCTCTCCATGTACTGAATCTTTGCCTCACAAAATTACTTTTGACCTGACTCTATATTTAAACCACCCACAGCTAAAAATAGCCTAGCCATCTGGAATTTAGTAAGGCTTGTAGGAAAAAAATTGTGCTTCAATGAAAAGCTCTGCATTGTTTTGAGTACACTCCAGGTTATCGGAGTCTGAATCTATAGACTCTGCACCTTTCACTGCCTTTGAACTTTCTTAAAAACTATTAACATTGTAGATAACTGAGAGCAATGCAAAGCAATTCTTGACTAGAGATGTAAACAAACTGTCATGTAGAAGTTCAACTGACTGTCTTTCCCCACTATGGAAGAAGCTACTTTTGTGTCCCTTTCCAATTTATTACAGTATTAGTGATTTCTGTTTCTTATTTTTAGTTCTCCTTGATCTGGTTGTAACATGTGCTTGGTTCTTTCATTGATAATGATGCTAATAATCTTTTTTTTTTTTAAAGATTTTTTATTTATTTATTTGACAGAGAGAGATCACAAGTAGGCAGAGAGGCAGGCAGAGAGACAGAGAGGAGGAAGCAGGCTCCCCGCTGAGCAGAGAGCCCGATGCGGGACTCGATCCCAGGACCCTGAGATCATGACCTGAGCCGAAGGCAGTGGCTTAACCCACTGAGCCACTCAGGTGGGTTAATGCTAATAATCTTTAACATATGTCCATTTTATATCTACACAAGAGTCATAATGTACTTTTTTTTTTAATTATTCTTTAACACACTGGGGCCAAACTATATTTCCCCCCACAGGCCAATTTAGAAATAAAATGATGTGGGCCTGTAGACAACAAGGCTATACCCAAAGGGCAAAAAATCATTTCCTTTGGACCATCCTGTATGTACCAAATACCCATCATGTACATGTCATGATCCCTTAAGAACTCAGTTTCTCAAGAGGAAGAAATCTTATAGTTGGGTCTGTCATGTGGTATGGTCCAAGTATTGTGGTGCTGCTTAGAAGGGAGTTACTGACTGGGAAGGGAAAAAGCAAATGAGGAGGAAGAGTAAGGACTAAAGTCAGAGGAAGGTGAAAATAAAAGAAACAAGAAGACTCCCAAAGAAGTGCTTAAACTCTCCCACATTAATGGATAGCTGACTCTATCATGTATTCACAAAACAAAGCAATGGCATAAGGATGATTCCTATGTATACTGTATTGGCAAAAGAAATGTAAAAGCAACAGAATCAAGTTTTTCCTACAAGGGATGAGACAAATGGGGAAGAGTTAAGTGGCAAAGTCTGGTATGAATTTCACTTCTAAGTGTTTCATAAATCAATTCCTACTGGTTCAATAAGACCACTACTTTTCTTTTGGCCTACATGACAGCTACTATACAGCCAACTTCAAAACTGGATGGGAAAGGCAAAGCCAAAAGCCTGCTTTGAAAACATAACATTTTCTAAAATGTAAATTGAAATAATAATGCTATCTTGTTTATTCACAAAAATATATAAAACATTACACATTTTCTTGTAGTATTCACTTGAAGTCCATTACAACCTGAAACACTTCTTATAATTTATTATTTACAAATGAAGCCTCTACTTATTTACTTTGAATGCCAGTTTTTTATTATAGAGGCAGTAAAAAATGCAAAATTTTGACCTTGCTCTATAAATGAAGGAAACAACTGGTCACCCACAAGTCTCAAGGGCTATCTCCCCCTGGCTTCCCTCCAGAATCTGGGACCTTTCAAAGGAGCAAAGTAATTTCCTGTTGCTATTGAGCCTGTTCCTGACTTCTAGCATCATGGCATCCAGGAGATATTTCAATCACAAACATTCTGGGACAAGGTAAAGGATTCAGTCCTAGCTTCAAAACTGCACATACACAGGTTTATAGAACTTGAAGAAAAATTTTAATAGGGATCAGTTGAGTGTAGAGAACAAGGTAGGAAATGAGAAGACTCAAGAGAAAAACTTAAAGTTTTAAAGGAAAACATGATTAATATAGAGTAATTTCTAGACAGAGTAACTAATACTATCGAATACATATCAGCTTTAATACAGGTATATTTTAAATATATCTGTAAATTCCCTTTATTATCTGAGATGGAAATTTATACTTATTCAACTTGAAAACATTGTGTTTTCAAGATATTAAACATTGTGTTACAAGGTATTACTAAAACTTTTCCAAAAATAATTATTGTCAAAACTCATTTGGCAAATACTCTGCCAAACCTTTCATAGTGGATGTGCATGAATGTCTTAACGGAAAAAAGAAAACTTAAGTAATTAGTAGGATTAAAAAAATTCTCTACACTATAAATGCAACATTCTCAAAAGGCTATGTCCTGGTTACTATCATAATCCTTTAGAAATTGTTTATATTATGATTAAAAATCACTTTGCTCCTATATTCCCACAACTAGTTCGTATGGTAAAGAGATCAGCAAACTTACTTTTATGCGTAACATCTTTAACATTTGCTCCCCTTTCTGTGCTTGTGATTAAATGTAACATTTTGAAATCCCAAAGTTCTGAGAAAAACATAAATCCTTGTCTCACAGCTGCTGTTTGACTCTGGAAACACATGCATTTTCTTTTCAAGCATCTACCATCAAAACTCCCAAAGGGCTAGGACTGGAGAACACCTGCATCTCTTCATTTAGTTCCAATAACAGAGCCTAAACTCCAAAATTACAAAAATAGACGTTCTGTTCAGCTGTAGTTACATTTTGCCCCTAATTCCCGTGAAGAAAAATGCTAGGAGCATGAAATCATTCAGGCAAGCTCTGTCATCAAGAGGATAAGATTTTTTGCACCAGAAGCCCAGTGGGAACATGATAGAAAACTGGCAACAATTACAGATAAAGTACATAGTAAAGTCCTTGGGGAGGAGAGAGGAAATGTAATAAGATAGATGGGTATAATTTTTACACATTTATGCCCAAACCACAAATGTGAATTGTCTTTAATTGCTACAATATATAAGCATTCTTACTCATGTGTCCTGTCAAAAATACTAAAAACATAACTTCAAGGCAATTCACTTAATTCTACATTATAAGGAGAATTTTTTTGGAACAAAAAACATTCCCCATAAATTAAAATTTACAATCTAAAGTACTGCCTCCATCTTAGAAACTCCTTAGCAATTCACATTCTAACCAACCAACGTGAATGGTGAAATAAGATTGTGCACATTTGTTGGTATCAACAAATGCTGATATGTTTTAATCAAAAAAGAGAACTACCCCCCAATTTAACTGAATTTCCAGAGATGAGAGTTGTAATTGTGACTTTCCTTACCAATAACAGTGATCAAAAGTTGCCTATATTTGATGGATAAAATATAAAATAACTTTTACTATATGACAAACTAGCAAACTTAAAAATTTTGTATTTATTTATCAAGCTGATTACACTGGGGACTAGGAAGATTGGCTTAAACTATTTTATTTAAATGACATTTTAAGAGGGACACTTGTTTTTCATTATTTTTTAAAAATCATTATCAAATAATTCTAATTTTCTAATATTAGGAAAACATACTTATTTTCCATTTTATATATAAAAGCAAAAATAGCATATCCAACCTACTTGTACAAGTAACTACAGTCAAATAGATACTTTCAAAGATGTCTTCCTTATTAATGGTTGGCCAAAATCAATTAGATGAAATTTCACAGCAGTAAGTATGAAGTTCTACAGGTAAATTCATAAACAAATTTTCATAGAAATAAGTGTGAAGTTCTTCATGTAAATTCATGAACGATACTCATAAATAGTATAGATATATGAAATAAAAAATTGTCTTAAGAGTAGTTTATGCGAAAAATAATTGTTTCCAGTGCCACATAAGCTCAAAACAAAAAGTAACTAAGTAGAAGTTCACTACACAAATCTGGAAAATATACTCTTTACTTTGTGCTATGTGGAGGATTGTGTTAAATTTTTTAAAAAAACACATTTTCAAACAAGTAGCGGAAGTAATCAATATCGCAATGAATCTGAACACATCATAAGGGAAATGACTAAAATAAATTTATTATGTTTAGCCTGGACTATTAAGTTTAAAAAAAAAAAAGCTTTTATGGAACATCTACCGTATGCAGGGGAAAAAGAAGGAACAATTGAACTAGTGCTCAAATTTACAGCATTAAGAGGGAAGTAGTGCCATTAACTGAAATAGTGAATAATGGAGTATGAAATGGGGTGGGAGGATTACACTGAATTTAGTTTTAAATGTGTTAGGCACCATTAAAATATCCACAGGGAAACGGTCAAGAGGTGGCTGAAATTTCGAGTCTGGATTTCAAAAGAAAATAAATGAAAAGAAATAAACATATGGTTGGTTGCTAAAAACAGTAGTGTCGATTACATCATCCCAGTAGAAAGAAAACCAGGAACAAAATCTCATGAATGACCTATATTTAAGGTACAAAAGAAAAAAACATACAGGTAGTCCTCCCTTATCTGCAGGTACACTTTGCATGGTTTCAGTCACCCATGGTCAACACAGTCCAGAAGCAGATGATCCTCCTCCAACATAACCTCAGAATGTCAACAGTAGCCTGTTATTACAATGCCAACATCATTCCCCTCACTTCCTCTCATCACATAGGCATTTTATCATCTCCTCATCACAAGAAGGATTAAGTATATTACAATAAGCTATTCTGAGAGAGAGACCATATTCATAAAATTTTTATTATGGCATATTGTATAACTGTTCTATTTTATTACTCATTATTGGTGTAAGACTCTTACTATACCTAATTTAGAACTCAAACTTTATTATATATGTATGTATAGGTAAACACATAGTATATACAGCATTTAAAACTATCTGCAGTTTCAGACCTCCACTAGCGGTGTTGGAGATAAGGAGGAACTACCACAGTTGAGGAGAGACATGTAGATGGTTCGGCAAGGAGACCTACATTGTTCTGGTGTCAAAAACTGTGAGCCTAAGATTTTACCCTACCACACTTATGAATGACGTCAAAGAAGACTCCTGAGTCAGAGACAAAGGACTTTATTACTCAAGGAAGAGCAAACGGCATGACTATCAACACGTTTGCATCAGTACCCTTTGCCCCCAAGTTTCACAGGAGTGATGACAAAGATGTATCCAGATGGATGTCTGCACACGCAGAGCGATGCAGGATGAGAAATGAACCCTGAGTTGAGGAACCAAATCTTTTTTAATGGGCAGTTAACATACCCTCCACTGGCTGCAGAGGGACACTAAATCTATCTTCCAAGGCTGATGACCATACAAACATCCTTGAATAGATACTCCAGAACAAAGGCCAATCCGTGCCACCATTCACAAGATATACATAAACTCAAAAGACCTATAGAGACTCCTGTATTAACACTGGTGGCCAAGAAAGACTAAGGTTTCAACAGAAAGGATATGATCGTAAGTAAATTCTGAAGACTAAAGATGATGAAAATTGAGACAGAGAAATAAGGCAAGAAAAATAAGATAATAAGTCTTGTCAGGTTTATTGAGGACTGATATATTATTTCATGTCATTTATAAGACTAAAATCAAACCAAGAAATGGAAGTTATAGTACAACAAACAGAGAATCTAATAGTAATTAGAGCTGTCTAACAAAAAAAGATCCTAGTAGATATTCTCTCCATCAACAGATATGTACATAAAGAGAAGAAAGAGGAGTGAGAAAGGGGGAAGACTATTAAAAACTATTAACGACTTACTACTTATTATGTTTATATCCTTGACCACCTGCCATAAATGTTTAGTTCATTCATTCAACAAATGATTTCTCAAAGCATTCCCTATGTGTCAGGCAATGGTAAGTCCTGGAGATAAAATGACAAGCAACCAGTAACTAACTCCGCCCTCCCACAAATCACTATCAAGTAGTGAAGACAGACAGCATTCAAATCACAACTATGTAAATATATACTGTCATTAAGTGTTATCAAAGTATAGTTAACTATAAAAAGGAATATAGCAGAACTACTTAATCAAATTGGGTTGTGGGAAATAGGGTAAAGAGTATCAGGGAAGGCTTCCTTGAAGAGGGAGTAGTTGAGCTATGATCTTAAGACTAAGCTAGAATTAAACAGGTATAAGATGAAAAGTTAAGGGTAATTGTGAGAAAAACAGCATATACAAAAGCATAATCACCAATGAGAAACTGAAAGAAGGCCAAGAGATCTAGAGCGTGAAGAAGGAGACACATTTTAAAAAGACCTAACACCGGCTTAGAAATTGAAATGAAGACCCTTTAATTCTAAATTTATATAGTACTTTGTAATCATTTTATATTCTTAAATAGCAGACACTCAAAATTTATTTAGACATTAATACATGGATTAACAAGGACTCAGAACTTTTTAACAAGTAGAACCTGCTATAAACCATAGGCAAAATACAGCATATGAAGAAGAGCTGGTCTATATTAAAAAGGGAAAAATGTTTAGAACCCATCTTAAAATATTTTACATACAACAAGTCACCAAGTGCTTCTACCTCGGTCAAAGAAGTCAAAAAAGCAGCTTATTTCTCTACTTGATTCCTAATATTTACACAAATGTAAAATATAAAAAGCATCATAGGGCGCCTGGGTGGCTAAGTCAGTTAAGCAACCAACTCTTGATTTCGTTGGGTCCTGGGAATGAGCCCTACCTGGGGTTCCATGCTCAGCAGTGAGTCTGCTGGAGATTCTCAACTTTTCCTTCTGCCCCTCCCCAACACTGTTCCCATGCTCTAAAATAAATAAATCTTAAAAAAAAAAAAAAAGGAAAGAAAAGAAATAGAAATGTCACTAAGTGATACCCATGAATAGTGACAATGAGTACAGGATGTGGGCTGACACACTGGACTCCCACAAGAGCCTTGAGCTACTTCACTACAATCAGAGACAGTTAAGTAGATAATGCAACAGGGCAGGGTAGGGTAGGGGGGCAGTCCGGGGAGTATTAAGGGAGTTGCTGAGTCTTCAAAAACAAATAAGTGCTGTGGTTCTCCCTCTCTCTCATTCTTCTTCTTCTTCTTCTTCTTCTTTTTTTTTTTTTAACATTTATTTATTTATTCTGAGAGAGAAAGAGAACAGGCATGCAGGAGCCAGGGAGGGGCAGAGGGAGAGCATATTTCTTATTAATACCCAATTCCCATTAATAAAGGTGTCCATCCCTCACATTCTGAAATCAGAATCAAAAAACTCTGTCTTAGGGTGCCAGCTGGCTCACTTGGAAGAGCATCAGTCTTGATCTCCAGGTCCTAGGTTCAACCCTCATGCTGCCTCTTTATCCTAACTAACCTTTTCTCAAAACTTACTTCCTGACTTCTACAATACATCTAAAACATGTTCTGGTCCTAGTTTTAATCCCCCACCTCCACAGTGGGAGCGGGTACATAAAGGTAGTTGTCTTCCACACTTGATATTCAGAAGCCAATTATAATGATCAGAGACAACACTAAAATACACAATTTGTCTCACACCATTTGACTGATCACTTATTACTCTAAATGCAAATACTTCTCATTCAAATTCTATAAATCCATGGGAAAAGTTCATTAACAACCTTAGCTGGATATGTTTGTGAAACAGACAGCAAGGATGACTTGTGCTTCCCTTTAACAGTTCAACTAGAAGGATTTAACTACCCAGAATCTCTTTTTAAGAAAGATTAGCAATGACTTCTGGCTGTGTCATTTCCTTTACATAATCCAATCTCAAAAAACAAATAAAAGTAAACGTAATCATCACTTTCTTATTCATTCACTCATTAAATATTTGTTGACAGCCAACTGTATACAGGATATTATTCTAGACACAAGAATACAGTAACAATCAAAACAGAAAAATTCCTGCTTAAATGAAGCATAATTTCTAAGAGCAGGACAAAATAATCAATAAGATAAATCAGTAATATACATACTATGGTAAAACTGTGGTAAGTACTAAGAAAAAGTGAAGAGTAGAAAAATAAGAAGTATGTGTCAATGTGTGTATGCATGTGTGTACATGCACCTGTTTTTAGGAGAGAAAAAAATTTTGTATCCAATGGCCATGTAAGTCCTTGCTAAAGGGTGATATTTCAATAAGGTCTTAAAGGATTGTTAATAAAATTATTTCTTCATTTAAAATTTATTTATGATTTGCCTACTCCTGAGTTATACATAGACACACATATACATCTCCAATTTAAATCTTGTCTTAAGAACATAAGATTAATCAATATTATTTTAAAACTGGCTTTAAGAAATACTTCTAAACTTTCTTGTAATCATATCATAAACACCATATTATAAATACCTGAGCCATGACAGTGGGTGGCAGTTTCAAGGTAGATGGAAAATTTAAATTTAAAAGTGCCCTAAATTAAGTATGTGAATGTAGCTTAAGTGAAAACACATTTCATTTTAGGATTGAAACATACCCAAAGAAGTAATTTCAAAGTATCAAACACATAAAATCACATTAAAATTTTTTTTTAAGATTTTATTTATTTATTTGACAGACAGAGATCACAAGTAGGCAGAGAGGCGGCAGAGAGAGAGGAGGAAGCAGGCTCCCTGGCTGAGCAGAGAACCCGATGTGGGGCTCGATCCCAGGACCCTGGGATCATGACCTGAGCCGAAAGCAGAGGCTTTAACCCACTGAGCCACCCAGGCGCCCTCACATTAAAATTTTACACAGAAATCCAAAAACATATCATTGAACATTAAGAGTGATTGTGAAGATTAGGTAAATTTTCTTACAGTAAGAAAAAATGTAAAACTTTACCCTAAAAATATAATTTTTTTTAACAGTAATTTACTTCTAGGCCTATATAAAAGATTGGAAATGCAAGTACTTTTTTATGACCCTAGAAATGTATTTCAATCACAAATAATAATATAAAGTATTGTTATGAGAAAGATCAGATTATAAACTCAACTGATTACTTCTGTGTATATGGCAAAACAAAAAATGAGGAGGCCCTGTCCAACTTTAATATGTGGTAGATTCAAATAAACTTAGTCCCTTCTCAGTTATCAAAACTCTAACTGGATGGGCTGATCATTTTAATATCATTTTAATGATGTGATGATTTGAAAACAAAACCTATCAAAAATTACCAAATGGAGGGGTGCCTCAGTGACTCAGTCTGTTAAGCATCCAAGTCTTGATTTCAGCTCAGGTCATGATCTCCGGGCTGTGAGACTGAGCCCTGCACTGGGCTCAGCCCTCAGTGTGGCCTCTACTTGAGATTTTCTCTCTTCCTCTGCCTCTCCCCCACCACCTCCCACTGCCTCTGTCAAATAAGTAAGTAAGCAAATAAATAAGTAAATAAATAAATAAAATCTTAAAAATAAAAAACTATTTGGGTAACTATATAAAGAAGTTTATCAAACAGCATATTTAAGGAACATGATTAAATAGGCATTTTAAAAATCATGATATTTATTTAACCTCGAAAACCTTCTCCCTACAAGTAAATGACATAGACTATATCTGGCCCACACTTTGTTTTCTGTGAATAAAGTTTAACTGAAATACAGTACTATCCATTCATTTGCATTTTATTTACAGCTATTTTGGGGCCATAATAGCAGAATTTGATAGCTAACAGAGAGAAAATACGGCCCACAAGGTCTTAAATATTAGTTATCTGGCTCTTTATTAAAATGTTTATCAGTCTCTGCCTTAAAAAACAGATATTTTATCCATATGCACAGTCTTAGTTTGGGTTTGGCCTCATCTTCACATTTTTCCTTTGGGTTCCATAGCAATTCTCACCAGGCTGAAACTTCTTTTTGAGGAGTATTGTCTTTAGAAGCATGCTGAGGACCCTCGGGCTCACATTTCAAGATACTAATTTCAAGTTTCTAGTGTGCATGCTGTTCAGCTTCAAATGCTACTGTAACAAAATTCATCTTTCAAATATTTTTTATGTCTTTGTGCACAGCTTCAAATATTCTCCTCCATATTCTGTCTGGTCAATTAATTATAAATCTTTTCATGGTCTTCCCTTTTGAACTTAATGCAGTGATGCTTAACATTTTCCATAAGTTATAATACTTGTTAAATATTAAGAGAGTTCTACTCTTAAAAAGTTATTTGAAAGCACTTCCTCACTGGTCATTTAATTCTTTAAAAAAAAATTGGCACCCTTCACCCTTTTAAGAAATCTGTATATAGCAATCTTATTTCTAGACCTTTTGACCACTTGGTCTTTACTAACCTTACAGTGACTAGACCTCATGGGTGATAATGGTCTCTACTTACCACATCTTTTTTTTAATCCCAGTCTTTACTGATCCTTCTGGTATCTTCTTCAACACAAGAGGTGCGGCTTTGCTATTGTGGTGTTGAATAAAATGAAATAGATTCTAGGCAAAATACTACTAGAAAAATTACTCTAAGAAACAAGATCCTGACCTCTGAGATTTTTCTTCTTGGTTCTACTATCAACATTTCTTCCTTTCTGCAAAACTAGAGAAGGCTCAAATACCCAATTTTAGTATGGCAAATGGTGGGTCACAAAGTGCTACTATCCCAAGGAAAAATATTTTCTCTTTCCAATGTTTTAAATTTCTTTTAGTCCTTTCTACCTATTACATGATATGATTTGTTTTAAAACTCAGTTGGATTTAGGAGCTATGAATCTAAGATTGTTACAATGACAACTGAATTATTTCTCATATAAAATAAAATCATTATTATTTATGAACACATGACTTATCAAAAATTACACAAAAACCCTTCACTTGAAGTTTTAAAGAATACAACTGTAGAGAGTATCTCAATGGACACAAATTGGTTTTTCCAAGAAGTCCTTTTTAAAAGCTTTACTGGAAAAGAAAATGCAAAATAAATGAATAATGATAAATTTGTGCTCACCAGAATTATGGCAGTAGTCCATATACTGTGGAACTTGGACTGTGAAGGCTATCAAATCTGGAGCTAAGAGAGATTCTGGCTTTCTACTCTCATTGAGCCACTTGCTGCTATGAAGATCTTTAGTGTCAGAAGGACCCTGAAGCAAAGGAATCAATTTCTCTTTTCCACTGTCACCTGAAGAGAAACATTAATGAAAAAATTCCTATAAAAAAATATAGGAGTAGCTTGAGGATGCCTCATCTTAAAATATATTATCATAATATAACACTTCATTTATATTTGGTCATTTTAGCTGTACATTTATACTCTAAAAAGCATGACTGATAAAGTTAAAAGCACTTTTAACTCTTAACAAATTAAGTCTTAGTATTTAGCTAATGAATGCAGAACATGTTCAGATGATATTGTAAAAGCAAAGAACTTGAACATACTATATTCTAAATATTCTACAAAATCTGTACCTCTTTAAACTTACCTAGAAATTTAGGTTGCACTGAAAAAACTTTAAGTTACAAGTGTTTATGGAAAATAGTATGAAATAAAGTATTGGCAGGAAGGTGAAGCCAGTTTTAAAAATTGAAAAACAGTTATCTGCTTATTATATGAACATTTTAATTTAATTTTTAAGTGTCATATATATCTATACTTCCTATTTCCTCCAAAAGTGTAAGAGTACACTTTTAATTGTTCTCCTTCATAACCATTCTCATAACTATGCAGCTTTTTTTCCTGAAATAAAAATTAATTTATTAAAGAAGTATCATCCTGGCACAATTAAAAAATTTTTAAAGTAAAAATAAAAAAACTTAAAACCTCTGATTCATAGGAACAATGAGCAAATTCTTGTTTCAGTAACGCTTCTTGTAAAATGCAAGGCCAATTCTCCTATACAGGCAATAAAGTTTTACACGGTCCAGCTGCACATACCTGGGGCTTTGGCACAAATTTTTATTGATCCCATGGTCCCAGAGGCACATTTGACCAATGATGTGCTGCAGTACTTCAATTCAACATTCTGGATTGAGCCCTCAAGAGTTGGCAGGGGATTCTTAGATTTCACACCTAATAAAAGAAAACTGCAAATGTACTAGCCGATTGAATTTAAATAATTTTTATACTCCTTCACCAAGGCATTTAAACTTAATTATACTTTAATTATCTGCCTCAGATGTTCTTACAGTATTTGTGTTAGGTTTCATGGTTTAGCATTTAGGAGGTGAAAGGATGCAATTTTAAAATAAATAGTCTGAACTCTCATAACTGTACTTATGCAGTCAGCTTTTGATTAATCAAGATCAAGAAATACAAGTAAATACTTTAAAACAAATATTTGTTTAAAAAACAGGAAAACTTTAAAATATCATAGTTTTGAAAGAAAGAGTAAGATATTTATTTTTGAAACAAATTTAACCTAAACATTGAGTTCTGATTAGAGACACATTTAATTTAAACAGGAAACTTTCTGAGTAAACAAATGCCCAGAGTATCTTAGGTAGAATAAGGAGAGATAAACAATACAGTTCCTAAGCTAAAATACAATAGCCTATGAGCAAAACTGAAACACCATGTGCAGATAAAGAAATCAATGGTATTCTATATCAATTAACAAAAAAGTAGATATTAACATCTCTACTATATGCTACTTGCTGAGGGACACTGAAGCATAGAATTATTATTATAATAATTGTCATGAAATAAATGGTAGGGAAAATTTAATTCTAAAGGGAGAAACCCACTTTGCCCCTGAACAGTAGGTGAGAATTAAACAGGCAGGGGAACCTTAAGAATGACATCATTGCAAACCACTAAAATGATAATGATGAAGAACTCTAATCAACTAACATTTACTGAGGACTTATTCTGTGTTACACATGTTATCACATTCAATCCTCTCAATGGGGCTGTAATAAAAATGTTTATTATCCTCACTTTCAGATTAAGATACATTCAATTGTAGGAGTTTAGTTAAATTTTGCTCTAAGTCCTATAGTAGCAAAAGAACTAGGATATTTAATACAATTTGATAGAGAAGACTTGACCATTCATTTTGCCTGTATTCACCAACATCTGCCATCATAATTTCCCTTTTCCACATTCCATATTTGGCTCAAATATATATTATTCTCCACATCTGAAGCTCTAAGTAAAACATGTATGAATAATTAAAACCATAAACTTTCTATGACTGATCCATTGAACATTACTCTGAAATCTTCCATTTCAATTTTAGTATGTTCAAGAAGCCCCATAATTGTCCAAGTGTCTTCCTGAGACAAGGCCCAGGAATCTACGGTTTAACCAGCACACTATGTGATTCACAAATTATTAAAAAACATCATTTGGGTGCCTGGGTGGCTCAGTTGGTTAAGCGACTGCCTTCAGCTCAGGTCATGATCCCCAGGGTCCTGGGATCGACTCCCACATCGGGCTCCCTGCTCCATGGGGAGTCTGCTCCCTCTGACCTTATCCCCTTTCATGCTCTCTCTCACTGTCTCTCTCTCAAATAAATAAAATCTTGAAAAATAAATAAATAAAAAAACATCATTTTAAGAAACACCCTCTTGCACACTAACACTCACTTCAGAAGGGCCCATTGATTTACTAATTTCTATGTGGTTATTACATAAATGTGTATCAACTGGTTGCTATTTTCCAATATTCACCACCTCAGTTGTTTCCATTTGAAGTGATACCTATTATCCCCAGAGCAATAGTCTAAAATGTTGTGCATTTGTACAATATTCTACAGTGATAACAGATTTTTCTCAGATCCTCAAAATCCATGACTCATACATCTAAAGAAGTATCTCAGAAAATTAAATGATGACAACAGTATTTATATTAACATAGTCATAGTAATAACGTTTTAATGGTAGTACTAGCTACCATAGCACCTATCATTCAGTGAGCACTTACTGTCAATTCCTAGGTCTAGTTTATTATTTTATTTATTTCCAAAAGAAAACAGAACCCCAAGGTGACCATTACTATTCCATTTTACATATGAGAAAACCAAGAACCAGACAGAAGGGTTTTGCCAATCTCAAGTCAGAAAGTGACAAGACTGGATCACATTTCTCCTTAAACAGGAAGCTGAGCAACCCTACATATTCAACATCTACTGCAGTTGTGGGAAGTTATAATCAATAGATACTTTACCCTGCTCTAATCATTATGTTAGATGATGAGAAAATATAAAATAGAATGATACCTTCCTCCCAGCCCTCAAGCCCCACTGTTAGATTTTCATTCTCTGCCAGTTTTTCAAAAACATTTATTAAATCCTAGATAGAGATCAGCAGACAAGAGCTACTGATAGATTCTTTCAAGGGTTGCTGATGGTGTTCAGAATGAAAAGAACTGAATTAGTTTCTGGTAGATATAAACACAAAAGAATATGAATCGGCCAAAATGGCTTTGTTTTTAAATTATTTTATAACACTGCTTCTACCACATTGAGGACTCTATCTTTAATGACAAATGGTAGATTTTTTTATGTTTATTTATGTAAGTAATGTCTACACCCTATGTGGGGCTCAAACTCACCATCCTAGATCAAGAGTGGCATTGCTCATCTAGCTGAGTGAGCCAAGTGCCCTGAAAAATGATAGATCTTTGCTAATATTTAAAGCATGTTGTACATAATACTCTTATCAGAAAAAGTTGCCTGGAACCTCTTCTGGTAATAATCTCATATATATCTACATACAAAGCGTCTTGTTTTTTAACTCTCACAAACTTAGTTTACACTTTTATGATTACATTTCTTAAGTATTTTAAAACTTCTTTTAATGATTAAAACATCAGGGCACCTGGGCTGCTCAGTTGGTTAAGCGGCTGCCTTCCACTCAGGTCATGATCCCAGGGTCCTGGGACTGAGCCCCACATTGGGCTCTCTGCTCAGTGGGCAGTCTGCTTCTCCCTCGCCTCCCTGCTTGTGCTCGCTTGTGCTGTCACTATCTTTGTGACACTCTCTCTCAAATAAATAGATAAAATCATGAAAAAAATAACTAAAACATGATTATGCATAAGTTCTTCATAAAGACTTTTTTATAAAGAAAACTATTTTAAATGCCATAAGCTGAGATTTTAAAAAAATAAATTACAGACATCTCTTTTTTTTTTTAATTTTTTTTTTTTAAGATTTTATTTATTTATTTGACAGAGAGAAATCACAAGCAGACAGAGAGGCAGGCAGAGAGAGAGAGAGGAGGAAGCAGACTCCCTGCTGAGCAGAGAGCCCGATGCGGGACTCGATCCCAGGACCCTGAGATCATGACCTGAGCCGAAGGCAGCGGCTTAACCCACTGAGCCACCCAGGCGCCCCTACAGACATCTCTTGATTGACTTCAACAATGGAGAAAAGCTGCTAGTAAAAAAAAATATCTTGTTACTTAAACTATGGAATCTGGGTGATTATGATAGGTGAGTGTATGTTCATCCATTGTAACAAAAGCCACTCTGATGGAAGATGCTGATACTGGGGTAGCTCTACTTATGTGGGTCAGGGCACATATGAGAACTAACTTCTTCTCAATTTTACCGCAAACCTGAACGCATTCTTTAAAAAGATAAAGTGCTTTTTAAAAAATTTTTAGGTTTATTTATTTAAGTAATCTCTACACCCAACGTGGGGCTCAAACTCACAACCCCGAGATGAAGTCGCAGGCTCTAACTGGGCCAGCCAGGACCCCTTTAAAAAAAAAGCCTTACTGAAAAATAAACTTGGTTTATTTCCATTCTACCTTCAAGTCAAAATTTGTAACATGCCCAAATGTAAGCTCTAGAAAGCAGAAAGGAGTAAAGTCCATTCATATTGTGTCATACATGAATGCTGCTTCCTGAAAGTGTGAAAGGAAATCTCCTGTAACATGGTAAAACTAAAAGAACAAAAGGTCTCAAACTAAAAAAAGCATTGCTTTGGATAGAGGCAGCATTAACAACATAGCTGAGTAATTAGGTAGCTTAAGACACGCTACTATTTATTATTGTTACATGGAGAGGCCAAAGTATTGTAGTTACTGTTCAACGTACTTAAACAAGAAAATGGTTCTTTACACAGAACTTAATTTAGAGAAGAGGTGCAATATTTTGGTAAGACATACAGTCAGCTGACATGAGTCAAGAGGCCAATCACAAAGATCATGACAGTATCTAACATTTAAAATACTCCCTCGGGGTGTCTGAGTGGCTCAGTGGGTTGAGCCTCTGCCTTTGGCTCAGGTCATGATCTCAGGATCCTGGGATCGAGCCCCGCATCGGGCTCTCTGCTCAGCGGGGAGCCTGCTTCCCCCCTCTCTCTCTGCCTGCCTCTCTGCCTACTTGTGATCTCTGTCAAATAAATAAATAAAATCTTAAAAAAAAAATTAAAATAGTCCCTCTACAAAGCACTCTCACACATATATTCATTCAAATGCTGCTTCCACCAGAAGACAAGAAGAAGGAATTTCTAAGACACTGCAACTAAAATATAATTTTACATTGTACACACTATCAATGAAATAATTGAAAAACATTGATTTTTTTATAATAGAATTTAATATAAAATAAGGCACTGTTAGTTCTTCTCCTTGTGGTTCTTTTCTGGAAAATACCAACTCCTACTACATATTCCTAGTCCTGTGGTACATAATTACCTGATTCTTTTTTTTTTTTTAATTTTTTTAAAATTTTTTTATAAACATATATTTTTATCCCCAGGGGTACAGGTCTGCGAATTGCCAGGTTTACACACTTCACAGCACTCACCATAGCACTTACCCTCCCCAATGTCCATAACCCCAACCCCCTCTCTCCCAAACCCCAGACCCCAGCAACCCTCAGTTTGTTTTGTGAGATAAAGAGTCACTTACGGTTTGTCTACCTCCAGATCCCATCTTGTTTCATTTATTCTTTTCATGCCCCCCAAACCCCCCATGATGCATCTCCACTTCCTCATATCAGGGAGATCATATGATAGTTGTCTTTCTCTGTTGACTTATTTCACTAAGCATGATACCCTCTAGTTCCATCCATGTTGTCGCAAATGGCAAGATTTCATTTCTTTTGATGGCTGCATAGTACTCCATTGTGTATATACACCACACCTTCTTTATCCATTCATCTGTTGATGGTCATCTAGGTTCTTTCCATAGTTTGGCTATTGTGGACATTGATGCTATAAACATTCGGGTGCATATGCCCCTTCAGATCACTACGTTTGTATCTCTAGGGTAAATACCCAGTAGTACAATTGCTGGGTCATACGGTAGTTCTATTTTCAACTTTTTGAGGAACCTCCATGCTGTTTTCCAGAGTGGTTGCCCCAGCTTGCATTCCCACCAACAGTGTAGGAGGGTTCCCCTTTCTCCATATCCTCGCCAGCATCTGTCATTTCCTGACTTGTTCATTTTAGCCATTCTGACTGGTTTGAGGTGGTATCTCATTGTGGTTTTGATTTGTATTACCCTGATGCCGAGTGATGTGGAGCACTTTTCCATGTGCCTGTTGGCCATTTGGATGTCTTCTTTGCAGAAATGTCTGTTCATGTCCTCTGCCTATTTCTTGATTGGATTATTTGTTCTTTGGGTGTTGAGCTTGATAAGTTCTTTATAGATTTTGGACACTAGCCCTTTATCTGATATGTCGTTTGCAAATATCTTCTCCCATTCTGTCAGTTGTCTTTTGGTTTTGTTAACTATTTCCTCTGCTGTGCAAAAGCTTTTGATCTTGATGAAATCCCAATAGTTCATTGTTGCCCTTGCTTCCCTTGCCTTTGGCGATGTTCCCAGAAAGAAGTTGCTGTGGCTGAGGTCGAAGAGGGTGCTGCCCGTGTTCTCCTCAAGGATTTTGATGGATTCCTTTCTCACATTGAGGTCCTTCATCCATTTGGAGTCTATTTTCGTGTGTGGTGTAAGGAGATGGTCCAATTTCATTTTTCCGCATGTGGCTGTCCAATATCATTTTTCTTACGATTTATTGAAGAGGCTGTCTTTTTTCCATTGGACATTCTTTCCTGCTTTGTCAAAGATTAGTTGACCATAGAGCTGAGGGTCTATTTCTGGGCTCTCTATTCTGTTTCATTGATCTACGTGTCTGTTTTTGTGTCAGTACCATACTGTCTTGATGATGACAGCTTTGTAATAGAGCTTGAAGTCCGGAATTGTGATGCCACAAACTTTGGCTTTCTTTTTCAATATTCCTTTGGCTATTCAAGGTCTTTTCTGGTACCATACAAATTTTAGGATTATTTGTTCCATTTCTTTGAAAAAAAATGGATGGTATTTTGATAGGGATTGCATTAAATGTGCAGATTGCTTTAGGTAGCATCGACATTTTCACAATATTTGTTCTTCCAATCCAGGAGCATGGAACATTTTTCCATTTCCTTGTGTCTTCCTCAATTTCTTTCATGAGTACTTTATAGTTTTCTGAGTACAGATTCTTAGCCTCTTTGGTTAGGTTTATTCCTAGGTATCTTTGGTTTGGGGTGCAACTGTAAATGGGATTGACTCCTTAATTTCTCTTTCTTCTGTCTTGTTGTTGGTGTAGAGAAATGCAATTGATTTTATATCCTGACACTTTACTAAATTCCTGTACAAGTTCTAGCTGTTTTGGAGTACAGTCTTTTGGGTTTTCCACATATAGTATCATGTCATCTGCAAAGAGTGATAGTTTGACTTCTTTGCTGATTTGGATGCCTTTAATTTCTTTTTGTTGTCTGATTGCTGAGGCTAGGACTTCTAGTACTATGTTGAATAGCAGTGGTGATAATGGACATCCCTGGTGTGTTCCTGACCTTAGCGGAAAAGCTTTCAGTTTTTCTCCATTGAGAATGATATTTGCGGTGGGTTTTTCATATTTAACTGATTCTTCTTCTACCAACTTTCTTGCCTGCCAGAATTCTTCCATCCTCTCTGAGACCTTAGCCCTCAGTGTCAACTCTCCAGTGCTCAACAATCAGCTTATGACCATTCTTGTAATTATTAAAAGATAAACTAATGAGAATAACCTGCACATCTGCATGTTTATCTAAGTAAAAGATTAAGGAGTCAAACCCCATGTAGCTTTTACCTGTGTTCACTCTATTAATCATCACTAAAAGACTTAAAATTTTTTAGGGTCTTAAACTCAAAAAGAAATGAAAATGAAAAGACAATAGCTAAATAAGGAACTCTCAAGAAGGCAAGAGCTATCATCAAAATTTTGAAAGGGGAATATCTGATGAACAAGTGGAAATGAGACGACTTTGTTAAATTTCCCACAGATACTTTTATCTATTCTATTAAGGAACAAGTCAATCTGCAGTAAGCCTTGAAAAATTAAAAATTACAGAAGCCAGGTAGTTCAGAGAGAAGGAAAGCAGATGAGGCCAAAAAGATTAGAGAATGCATTAACAGATCACCATAGATCCCCTTAATTCACAGAGCCATGCAACTTCCCCATACTCATCCGGGCAAAAGACTAAGGGTTCACTATTGAGAGGTTAAACCACAAGAATTTTGGACTATGGGATACAACCAAAGAAAAGGGTGCATGTTAAAAACACCAGATAATCTTAAAAATCTATGTGGAGTTTATGTACTATAGGATGAGATCTTCTTTTCCTTACTAAGAACTCTGAGTGATAGGCTTATAACCTTCAGGAAGGAAATGGAAGGATTTCTCTAAGTGGAAACTGGCCAGTCCAAGAAAAAAGAACCAGAGATAATGATAACTGACTATCCCACAACAAAAAATAAGTAGGATCCGGGCGCCTGGGTGGCTCAGTGGGTTAAAGCCTCTGCCTTCAGCTCAGGTCATGATCCCAGGGTCCTGGGATCAAGCCCTGCATCGGGCTCTCTGCTCAGCAGGGAGCCTACTTCCTCCTCTCTCTCTGCTGCTTCTCTGCCTACTTGTGATCTCTGTCTGTCAAATAAATAAATAAACTCTTTAAAAAAAAAAAAAAAGTAGGGTCCAATTCCCCTACAATGACACCAGCAATTCAATAAGCTCCAACCTTAAATACAGATTTAGTATTTTATTCTAAATATGAAGAACCACCAGATATCATGTGGCAATCACTATAACACATAGAGATTAAAAAACACAGAAAAGAAACAAGGTAACTAAAAATACCAAAAACAAAAATCTCAGTAATAATAATTGCTTAATAATAATAATTGCAAAAATCTTAGTAATAACAGAGAGAGTACAGAAGATACTACAACAAAAACAAGACGTTTATTTAAAATTTTTGAAGAAGGGGTGTTTTGGTGGCTCAGTCAGTTAAGGACCTGCCTTCAGCGCAGTCATGATCTCATGGGTCCTGGAATGGAGCCCTGTTTCTGGCTCCCTACTCAGTAGGGAGTCTGCTTCTTCCTCTCCCTCTGCCCTTCCCCCTCCCACCACCATTTATGCTTCCTCTCACACACTCTCCCTCAAATACATAAAATCTTTAATTTTTTTTTTCCAAAGAAAAAAATAGCCCTTAGAAATGATAAACATGACATTAATTCTCTTTAAATAGAAAAATTAGAAACTAGAGTTAAGGAAATTTACCATATATTAAAACATAAAATCCCAAGAGTTGAAAATGGGAAAGAAATGACAATACAATGAAAGTACCAGCATAGGGGCACCTGGGTGGCTCAGTGGGTTAAAGCCTCTGCCTTCGGCTCAGGTCATGATCCCAGGGTCCTGGGATCAAGCCCAGCAACAGGCTCTCTGCTCCGCGGGGAGCCTGCTTCCTCCTCTCTCTTCCTGCCTGCCTCTCTGCCTACTTGTGATCTGTCTGTCAAATAAATAAATAAAATCTTTTAAAAAAGAAAGAAAGAAAGAAAGAAAGTACCAGCATAAACAATCAAATACCTAGAAACCAAAAATTCTAAAAAGACTATTAAAATAAAATGGAGAAAATAATCAAAAGAAATAATTCAAGATCTCCCTAAACTACAGAACAAGAGTTTCTCATTAAAAAGGTGTACCATAAATCCAGCACAACAAATGAAAAAGCATATGCACAGAAACCCAACGCCTGAAGGAGAAGCACCTAAGGGATTCTGAGATAAAAAATAAAGAAACATGCAAACATGAAACAACTGACATACAAATATACAACATACAGTTAGAATGGCATGAACCTTCTCAACGGCAGCACTGGAAAACAAGAAGACAACAATAAAGTAATACTTTAAAAATTCTGTAGAAAACTTACTCCCAGCCTAGAGATCTATAAACAGTGAAACTATCAATCACATACAAAGGCAGAAGAAAAATTCATCAGACATGCCAGATCTGAAAAAAGTTTACTTCCTATGCTGGAAAGATAACTATAAAATGGTACTCCAGCAAAATCAGGGAGTAAATCAGGAAAGAATCACATCTATGATCCAAGAAACAGGGGATCTAACATAAGAGAAAAGAGAATTCCCAGGACAATGTGGTAAAAGAACACTTCAAGCTAGCTCTATGGTAGGATTAGAAACAAAAAGAAATTGAAACAAGAAAAAAGTGCACTAAAAGAACAGTAACTACAAAAATTAAAACTATCTCTTCATGTATTGGAACTACTGAGAGAAGATACATTTCTAGAAGAGTTTTGGGGAATGAATAATAAGTATATAGAACACTACTCAAATTTTAATAGGGCAGTTATTAAATCCTAGAATAAAAGTTGCACAAGAAAAAAATTATTTAATGGTAGTCTATTACAATTCATCCATATATGGTCATAACCTATTAATATTAAACATAAATTTAAGCAAAATTGTTATATACCTAGATAATCTAGGAGAAAAAAAAGACTAAAGATGGAGACAGTGAGTGTTAACCCTAAAAACTAAAATAAGGCTACCTGCCTCCCCTCTCCAAAGATGTCCACATCCAAACCCCAAGACTTATGTATGTTATCTCACATGGCAAAGAGAATTAAGATTGCAGGTGGAATTAAGCTTGCTAATCAGCTGATCTGGAGAAATAGAGAGTTTATCCGGCATTATCCTGGTGGACCCACTATAATCAAGACAGTCCTTAAAAATGAAAGGAAGGGGCAGAAAAGAAGAGTCAAAGAAAGACATGTGATGACAGAAGCACCATCAGTGATGCTACTTGGCTTTGAAGATGGGGGAATGAACGTCACTGGTCAATGAATGCATGTGGCCTTAAGAAGGTAGAAAGAACAAGGAAACAGATTCTGGGAAGCTTACAAAAGGAATATAGCCATGCTAACACCTTGATTTTAATACAAGACTCATTTCAGACATTTAAACTATAGAACTGTAAGGAGATATATATATGTTATTTAAAGCCACTAAGTTTGTGGTAGTAGAATGTATGTAGATAATATCTAAACATGAAAGATCAGAAAATTGTGACACAAGAATTTTATTTAGAAATTTAGAAATAAATATCTAAGAATGAGCTGAAAAGACTGCTTCTAAAAAAGCAGTGAAGATGAAAGTCCCAGAGGACTGTGCTTTTTGTTACAAGCCTTGTAAAACTCTAATTTAAATAAAATTAAGTGCCATTTAGGAAACTCAAGCAACCAGGACTCATACTAGATACACATAAATAATAAAATAACAGGATAGTAAACCAATAATAAAGGTTTCTGAAGGAGGGAAGAGGAAAATTATTTTAAAATAGGCACTGACAGGATCAAAAAACATTACACAAAATAAAGTAAGAAAGAGCTGCCAAAGAGTTGGTATTATCACAACAGGTAAGCATTTACCCTTTCAGGGGAAGAATAAAGGGAGAAAGTGAAACTAGAGAAAGACTGATCACATGAGAAGAAAGCATAAGTCTGAACAGCAGTGACTGTGGAAGCAAGAACAAGACAGAACCAATCAGCATTCTGGGTACACCTAAGACACAACAGGTGACAAAGACTACATGCAAATGGCTCCCTCTGATAAGATAAGCCAACAGAAGACAGCAACCTTTAAAAGACAGTGGTCATTTTGTTGTTGATAATGATTTTGTTGTTTTTAACATAGGAAAGGAAAGGAAGTGACACGCCAGGGTTGAGTTAAGCCAAAATGTCTGGGTAACAATCATTTAGTATTTTCAACAGGATATAAAATAAAAACCACTGAACCACACTCAAATTAAATAGCACAGAAAAAAAAAAAGAAATCTCAAAAGTGTAGTGCCCAGTGATAATTAGATGACAGGGTGAATTTTAAATAATCACAAGGAATGAAACACAAAGCCCTCTACAGCAAGAGCTTACTTTTCATTGTTCCATCCTCACTTCCATCTGAGCAATCCCTCCCTGTCCATACTTCTAGAACTACCAGCAGAAAGAATTTACCGACCAACACATGTCTACAGACCTGCTTCTTTGATTAATTGTTTTTAAACATCAATGATGGCAAACAGTTGACAAGATTCTGCTTCATGCTGAAAGAGTGATGAAAAGAGATGCCTTAATTTAACACAACATACTTCTGTCACCACATTTAGGACATAATTCATAATATAAAGATTAACAAAATAGCTTCTAACTCTAAAACTATGACTCAGTCTCTCTCCTACATATCTTGGTCATACTATTTAAATGCATACCTTAGAATTCTAATCTGCATTATTTAGAATTAACCTGCTTCTCTTCAAGTTTATATACTTAAAGTTGATTGCTCTATCGTGTTATGATTACAGGTTTGGGAATTTCGACATTTCTGGGTATAAGGAACTAGAAAAAGAAATATTTTCATTTGGAAGGGGGGGCAGAGCTTGGTTAAAGTACTGAGAAACTTAGAAATTCTAGATACAGTCTGACAAGAAGATTCAGTAACTTATTTTGGTTGGAAAAGGGAAGATCACTGGACTGTAATGGACCTAATTGAAGAGAACATCAAATAGCTCTGCACAGTGCCTCAAGTATAATAGGTGTTCAAACACAAGTTATTCGCTTGTTGTTTGCTCCTCTACCTCTTCATTACCAAGTATGGGGAACTAAAAAATTAACATTACTGTTGGGAGAACATGTCATTAATTTCTTCTCTTTTGGGTTCCTTTTAAATGTTTATCTTTAGCACAGGAGGGTTTCATAACAATGTATCCATGTAAAAATTTATTTTTCTTGTTTGGGATTTATGATTCTTAAATCTGAAGATTCACAAAATTTTCAGTGCCATCTTTTGCTTCTTTGATACTTTTAAGCAGCCATTTTACACTATTTCCAATAATTACATTATCTGAAATTCTAGGAATCTAAACTGGTCATTGGAGGACTCTGCTAACTCTTGATCTTGGTGGATTATTTTCAAGTCCTTGGTCATTCCAGATTCTGAGTTTACATTTCACAAGGCTTTCTTCTTCAAAACCATTGCCATAGTTGAAGGTACATGCCACATCAAATATCTGTGTTTACTGCTAGGTACCCAGAGATGTAAAAAGTCCAACCGGATCATATTTTAAGTTAGGCTATTGTATTGATGGTTCCTAGACCACACAAGAAACTAAAATCTGAGTGATGACAGGACTGTGGTTATAAATTCTCAAGCAAAACACCCTGCCCTCTTCCCCATCAAGGCCAAAACTGAGAAGTTTCTTATTAAATCAAGAGTGGGGCATATATATGAAAACAGTCCACCTTTCTACTCAGAAGTTATATGCTTATAGAAATGGAAATCACCTCCCAATTCCTCCCTTCCTGTCTCACCCCTTTTCGGTGATTAAAAACCAAGCCCACTGATAAATGAATTTGCCACAGCCCATTTGGAAAAAGCTTAAGTGCCTACTTTCAACTCTGGTTTTCAGTTTCCTCTTTTCTTTTTTTGGTGCAGGTTCAGCAATTCACTTAGAATTGTAAGTGTTATATATTACCTAGCATATTATATATTAATCCACCTTTGCTGAGGAAAGGTTTTCAGGTTAACTAGCATGTCATGCTGCCAAGCACAGAAGTCATGTCATGATACACTATATGTTTACAAAGTAAGTAAATGCAGCTTATAAACGAATTTTCTCCACAAGATTTCATTCATGATAGATAAGGAAGTAACAAATATTTTTTAGGTTAAACAAAACAGAGCATGCAGAAATGTCAAACACATTATGAACCCTAAAATGAACTGAACTATACTGTTTCAGTTTTCTTATCTATAAAGTGGTATAAATCTGTAAAGGGGCTACAAAGCTATCTCACAGAATAATCCTGAGTACTGAAATGATAAATGGACAGTGGTCAACAGAATATTTGGCATGTAAGCATTCAATAAATGTTAGCTAGCATATTTTCAAAATTGTTACAAACAGTACAAGCTTGGATTGGGGAAGTTCAGTTTACATATGTTAGGGAATAATGAGGGAGTCTACTGAAAGATATACTAATCAATAGACCTTTATTCTAGTGTAAATTCTTCCATCAAATAGGTCTGTAACTTTGGATTTAAAACTTCGTGGCTCAGTTTCTTCGCAGGAAAAAAAGTGACTGATTAGACTTGATTCTATGTTGTCTTTCTTTTCTTTTCTTTTCTTTTCTTTTAACTCTAAAAGCCAATAATCAGCTGTAGAAGATGACTACTATGTGGTGGAATATAGAAAAGTAGCCTTTGAAGAAAGTGGTATTCTCATATACTATATATTTTTTTAAAAGATAGAGAAAACTTTAATTGGAGCAGTTACCATGTTTTTATATATATAACAGAAAAAAATAGGGCTAGATAAAGTCAGTAACAATAGGGAAACATGAAAAAAATGTAAAGGGATAACTACAGATTTCTTTACAAACTGATACTGCATGGATAACTTTTGCAAATTTCATATTTCCCCTAGCCTCCAGAGCTAAAATATCAAGTGAAGAGTGACAATTATTTCTTTGTAATACAAAAAACAAAGTGATGCAATATTAGAGTGGTTTTTCTACATATAAAAGTTCTTGACTAAAATAATAAATAATGCCCAATTACTAGTTACGATCATTAAGTATTATCCATATATATATGAACATTAATAAAAAACACTTAAGATATGATAATAAAATGCTTAGAAAACATAAAGTGCCTGTTTCTAAGATTAAGTAATTTTATGACACATATGGGAAGGAACTATAAGAAATTAAATTCTCAGTAAAAACCACTGGTGAAAATATCCAAAGCAAGACTACTATGCAAAAGCCACATTATATTAAACTCCATATTCTGACTGTCAAAGTGGGAAGGGAGAGAAGAAGCCATCACTCTTAGTCACAACTAAATTAAGAAAAAAACAAAGCAACTATGTAGGCATTAAATAAAAATGAAATGAGATCATTTAAAAATACCACACAGGAAGCCCAGAGTCTATTTTAAAACACTTTATTATAAACACAAGAGGGAAACTGTGGCAAGCATTTAAAAAAAAAAAACAAAAACCTTTTTTTTACACACATAAGGATGTTAAATGACTAGCTGGCAAAGTAAAAGAGGCCAGAGTAAAGAGCAAAACTATCTTTAAATTAAGGAAATATCATGTGTGAACATGTATACATGAAGGTGTATGTGTTTAAAGGGAATTGGTAAAGGACACACCAGAATAAAATTAAATACAACATTTACTCACTCTATGAAGGACAAGGTCATTCTTCCTTCCTTAGTTAATTCATACTCTGCCATAAGGCACTCTCAATTATATCACAAGGTAAAATTGCCAAGCTAATTATCTCACCATTATGAAACATTGATCCTGACAAGCTACTCCTTTACCATTAGAACTCTGACAGCATGCAACCAAGATTCAGTCTTGCCACTTCAATCACTGACCTCCAATCTGTAATAAAATCAAAGATCTACTACCTATAATTCTGGACTGTCTCACTGTGGAAGGCGATCACCCCGGCTTAAGAATGTAAGTTTTGTCTATACCTAAGCATGACCATCTACTATGGTCCCTCATGTACCCACTAATCTTGACTCACATGACTCCTTCATTAAGTTTTTACTGTATACTACTATACACCAAGCACAGACTGGAGTTACAGGGGTGGACAAGACCATTTTAGAATCTTCTCCATTGAAATCCAAAATCCAGTGAGAGAAATACTATTGGTCACCAAACCAATAACTACACAAACATGTACCTACTTAATCTTGTGCAAAATGCCAAAAGTAGGAAGCACACAATGCTACAAAACCATAAGAAAGGAAAGAACTAAACCAATCTGGTGAGTCAAGAAAATACCACCTAAGCCATGACAAAGGAGCTACCCAAAAGAAGAAACCGGGAATAATGTTTCACACTTCTGGAATACTTCTTGTAGACACAAGGTCACAATGAGAACAGCAAACAGATGGTCAGTGTGGACACCGCTTATTCAAAGGGCCATATACCGTAAGTGCCATTTTCATAAAAATAATAACAATAATAATAGGTAAGATCACTGACTATGTAACTACAGGTGTATCTTGTTTTATTACATTATGTGCTTCACCGATTTTTTTTTTACAAATCGAATTGTGTTTTTTACAAATTGAAGGTTTGTGGCAACCCTGCTTCAAGCAAGTCTACTGGGGCCATTTTTCTCCAACAGCATTTGCTCACTTCGTGTTCCTGCATCACATTTTGGTAATTCTCAAAATATTTTAAACCTTTTTCATTAATATTATATGTGTTATGGCGATCTGTGATCATTGACCTTTGACATTACCATTGTAATTGCTGTGGGGCACCAAAAACCATACTCATATAGGATAGTTAACTTAATAAATGTTGAGTGCATTCCAACTGTTGCACTGACCAGCCATTCTCCATCTCTCCCCCTCTCCTTGGGCCTCCCTATTCCCTGAGACACAACAGTATTGAAATTAGGCCAACTAATAACCTACAACAGCCTCTAGGTGTTCAAGCAAAAGAGTCACATGTCTCTCACTTTAAATCAAAAGCTAGAAATGATTAAGCTTAGCAAGGAAGGCACGTCAAAAGCCAAGCTAGGTGAAAAGGTAGGCCTATTGTGCCAGTTAGCCAAGTTACAAAAGTGCTAGCCCCCAGTGAATATACAAATGATAATAGCCTTATTGCTGATATGGATAAAGATTTTTAATGTTCTACACAGAAGCCCAAGCCAGCCACAGCATTCTCTAAACCAAAGCCTAATCCAGGGTAAGACCTTAACTGCATTTAATTATTTGAAGGAAAGAGAGATAAGGAAGCTACATAAGAAAAACCTGAACCTAGCAGAGATTGGTTCATGACATTTAATGAAAGAAGCCATCTCCATAAAGAAGTGCTGATGCAGAAGCTATATCAAGTTATCCAGAAGATCCTATTGAATAATTAGTGGCTACACTAAACAACAGATTTTCAACATAAACAAAACATCCTTTATTGGAAGAATATGCCATGTAAGGATTTCACTAAACAACAGATTTTCAACATAAACAAAACAGTCTTTATTGGAAGAAGATGCCATGTAAGGATTTCACAGCTATAAAGAAGTGACTGCCTCACTTGAAAGCTTCAAAGGACAGGCAGAATCTTTTGTTAGGGCCTAATGCAGCTGGAGACTTTAAATTGAAGCCAATGTTCATTCACCATTCTAAAAATCACAAGGCAACACCTAGATGACAGTGTATCTGTTTATAACATGGTTTGTTGAATATTTTAAATGCACCACTGAGGCCTACTGCTCGGGTAAAAAATGCCTTTCTAAATACTACTGCTCACTGACAATGTATTTGGTCACCCAAGCATTCTGTTGGAGATGTACAAGATTGTTATTTTCAAGCCAGCGAACACAACACCAATTCTGCAACCCATGGATCAACGAATAATTCTGACTTTTTTTAATTCTGACGTATTATTTAAAAAATACATCTCAAAAGGCTATAGTTGCCATAGATAGTAATTCATCTGATGGATCTAGGCAAAAAGAAAACCTTCTGGGAAGACTGACCATTCTAGATGCCATTAAGAATTCTATCGTGACTCATAGGAGGGGTCAAAATACCAACTTTAACATGAGTTTGAAAGGATTTGATTCCAGCCCTCATGGATGACTTTAAGGGGTTCAAGACTTCAATGGAGGAAATAATGGAAGATATGGTTGAAATAGGGAGAAAAACTTGAATTAGAAATGGAGCCCAAAGATGTGACTGAATTGCTGCAATCTTATGATACAACTAATGTATGAGGAGTTGCTTCTTACAGAGGAGTCAAAAAAGTGGTTTCCTAAAATGGAATATAGTCCTGGTGAAATGTTGTAAAGATTACTGAAAGGACAACACAGGATTTAGAATACTACATAAACTTTGTTGATAAAGCAGCAGCATGATTAGAAAAGAATCACTCGGGGCGCCTGGGTGGCGCAGTGGGTTAAGTCGCTGCCTTGGGCTCAGGTCATGATCTCAGGGTCCTGGGATCGAGTCCCGCATCGGGCTCTCTGCTCGGCAGGGAGCCTGCTTCCTCCTCTCTCTCTGCCTGCCTCTCTGCTTACTTGTGATCTCTCTCTGTCAAATAAATAAATAAAATCTTTAAAAAAAAAAAAAAAGAAAGAAAAAAAGAAAAGAATCACTCCACTTTGGGAAGAAGTTCCACTATGGGTAAGATGCCATCAAACAGCATGGCATGTTACAGAGAAATCATTCATGAAAGGAAGAGTCACTTGATGTGGCAAACTTCATTGTTTTCTTATTTTAAGAAATTGCCACAGCCACTTCAACCTTTACAACCATCACCCGGATCAGCTAGCAGCCATCAACATCAAGACAAGATGCTCCAACAGCAAGAAGATTATGAACTCGCCGAAAGCTCAGATAATGTTCACCTTTTCTTTTCTTTTTTTTTTTTTTTTTTAGCAATAAGGTATTTTTAAATTAAGATGTGTGTGTGTGTGTGTGTGTGTGTATTTAGATATAAGGCTACTGTACAATTAACAAACTACAAAATATATTATAAGCATAACTTTTACATGAACTGGGAAACCAAAAAATTCATTTGACTAGCTTTATTGTCAGGGTCTAGACCAAACCTGCAATTTTTCTGAGGTGTGTTATACACAAAATCTGTGGGGAAATTTACTGTTATAAATGAATGTCAAGATGGCCCTCGTGACACTGTAACATGTTTCTATTTTGACTGCACAAATATTCACAGGGAGAAGCCACAGAGTTTACATAAACTTTTTTTTTTTTTAAGATTTTATTTATTTATCAGAGAGAGAGAGAGGGGAGAGAGAGAGCACAGGCAGACAGAATGGCAGGCAGAGGCAGAGGGAGAAGCAGGCTCCCCGCCGAGCAAGGAGCCCGATGTGGGACTCGATCCCAGGACGCTGGGATCATGACCTGAGCCGAAGGCAGCTGCTTAACCAACTGAGCCACCCAGGCGTCCCTACATAAACTTTTAAAAGTTCTGACAAATACACTAAAAGCTTAATGAATCACTTAAAAAAGCACTTAGATATTGAATAAATGAATCCATGAATCAGTAAATGATAAGGAATATAAAAGCAAATTCATCTAAAAGGAAATATGAATAGTGGAAAGACATAAGAAAAAAGATCAATTTTGCCATAACTGAAGTGAATTAAAGGAAAAGTAATGCATCATTTGCATGTGCAGTCTACAGTATTTAATGCTGTGAAGGCTTTATTAAAATAATCATTACCCTTCATTACCAGTTATATTATATATTCATGGAATTACTTGGGAAAGCAATACATACTGTATGTTACTTTTTTAAGTTCATAATCCACTACCAAATTACTCAGTCCTTGAAATTTATCACAAAAAAATAACTAAAAAGGGAAAAAATGTTTTTAGCAATATTAATTACATCAGCAAAAACCAGAAATCACTTAGATACAATAGAAGAAGAGACCTGTTAGGTGCATTATGAAATATCAGGATCTCATTATTACTAAAAACCTGTGTTATTTGATGTTTAAGTATACAAAAGGTATTTTATTAAGAACTGGTAAACAATAAAACATAAAATGTTACACGCAGTATGGTTACAACTATGTGAAAACCACACATGAAAAACATTAGAAATTACACAGAAATTACCACTAATGAAGAAAAATCTAACTTTTTAAAACCACATATAATCTAAAAATTGACTAAGTTTGGAAACTTAAATAAAGTTTTACACTTAAATATTAAAGATAAATAATGCTCTGCAATCACTGTAAGTAAAATAATGAGGCAACAACAAAAGCATCCTACTAGGAGCACCTGGTGGCTCAGTTGATTAAGCATCTGCCTTTGGCTTGGGTCATGATCCCAGGGTCCTGGGATCGACCCCTGCATCGGGTTCCCTGCCACTCCCCCGGCTTGTGCTCCCCCTCTCACTGTCTCTCTCTCTCTGTCAAATAAATAAATAAAATCTTTTTTAAAAAATCCTACTAATTTGGTGTGTGTGTGTGTGTGTAGATATATATATATCCAAACTTATAAATGGTTTTCAGAGAATAGAATACAAAGTATAAGTTTACATATATCACTAAGATTTTCCAATAAATAACCCAAATATACAAATAAAATGGCAGAAGACAACAGAACTCTAATGAATAGATATTTAAAAGATAAGTGCAAGGAAAGAAAGAATAGAAATAATGCAATCTACAAATAAGCAGAGTTCAAAATTATTTATGAATCAGTGCCAGGCACATCCCCAAAGAAAAAGTGTTTTTACTAGAGCCAAATTCAGAGTAAAATATTATGTTACACAGCTTGGGTATGATTAAGGCAAAAAAAAAAAAAAAAAAGAAGAAGAAGAAGAAAGAAAAAAATTACACCATCAACAAACAGAAGGCATCTCAAGGTCATATTCACTCTTATTCTAATAAAAAAAGTAATAAGTTTTTTTTAATACTTCTTAATTTACTATAGAAATAAACTAGTTCCACTTCCAGGAAAATAGGTAGACTTTTCTCTATTTCTCATGCTAAATACAACTAAAAAAAACAGTATTTCATACATATACATATGTATATGTATTCATGTGTGTGCACAAGACGACTCTGAAAAGCAGAAAGAAAATGGCAGACCAGTCAAGGACACCTCAGGACCCAAAGAAAGAAACAATGGTGAGGTGAGGTGCACAGGTTGTTTTTGCCTAATATATTTCCAGACTTGGGGTACCTGGGTGGCTCAGTGTCTGCCTTCAGCTCAGGCCATGATCTCAGGTTCCTGGGATGAAGCCCCACATCGGGCTCTCTGCTCAGGGTGGGGGGCTGCTTCTCCATCTCTACCCTCACCCCTGGCCCCTCATGTGCTCTTATAAATAAATAAATAACCCAAACTTGAAGATGAAGAACACCGCAACCCAGAAATGCATATAGGTAGAGACATAAAACCTCTCCAAAAAAGCCAATTTTCCCTAGCTAAAGGACCCAAAAGGGAGATACCAGCAAGACAGAAAATTTTTAGGCAACAACTGTTCTACTCTAGCCAAATGCCACAGCAAAAAACTATAGTCCCATACCCACCAAAACCTACACCAAGGAAGGTCAATGGGAAGTCTAGACTTCCGTGTTCAACATTCTATAAAACAAGGAACCTCCGATACTCCTCACTGGGATAGCATACAGGAAAACTTAATTGGTAGCCTGGACTTCCAACCCAACCTGGAAATAAGGAGGCACCCTCAACCTTCCAGCTGGGTAAATGTCAAGGAGACCTACTAGAGAATTAGGAGTTTCATCATCCCCCAGCAATAATGAGCCACCACCATCACCACTGTGTCAGCACAAATATCATGGAAAACAGTAATGAGGCTATCCAACTACTCCAAGACTGAAAGGTATCAATGGAGGTCTAAATGAGAGCCAGAATTTCTACCTTGGGCCAGAAGTCACAAGAACTGCCCCCCTCCCGACCCCTCACCACCCCCACCTCCAGCCATAGATTACAATGGAAACCAAGAGGAATACCTGGACTTCCATGCCCACCCAGTTGTAACAAGGGCATATGTCCCCTTCCATTGCTGAAGCATTATCAAATGAAGCCAGATAAAACAGAAGTCTAAATAAGATCCAGAGTCTCAGAAAACAATATCCAAAATAACCAGGTTTCAACTGAAAATGACTTATGCCAAAAACTAAGACCCAAAACTGAATGAAAAAAGACAATTAATAGAGGCCTCTGAGATGATAGAGACATTAAAACTATCTGACAAAAGCCTTTAAACATCCATCATAACAATATTTAGGTAAGCAACTATAAGTATACTTGAAACAAATGAAGTCAGAAAGATCTAGGGGCACTTGGGTGACTTCATTGAGCATCTGGCTCTTGGTTTTGGCTCAGGTGATGATCTCAGGGTCATGAAATCGAGCCCCACATCAGGCTTCACACTCAGCAAGGAGTCCTTAAGAGCCTCTCCCTCCTTCTGTCCCTCCCCTACTCACATTCCCTCTCAAAATAAACAAATCTTTTAAAAAGTTAGAAATATCTTAACAGAGAAACAGAAAGTTATAGTAAGAGGAGAAGAAAGGGAAAGTGACATTAAAAAGGAACAAAATAGGTATTTTAGAATTGAAAAGTGCAGCAACAGAAATTAGAAACTCAGTGGTTGGGTTCAATACCAGAATGGAGAAGACAGAGGAAAGAATTACTAAATTGGAAGACAAAACAATAGAAATTACATCATCTGAATTAAAGAGAAAATAGAAAAAAATACATGAACAGACTCTCAGGAACCTGTCAACCCTAACACAAAATCTAACATTCATGTCATCAGAGTCCCAGAAGAGAAAGGTAGAGCTGAAAAATGTACTTGAAGAAATAATGGCTAAAAACTCCAAATTTGGCAAAAGACATAAACCTGAAATTAAAAAGCTGAGTTAAACAGAGTACTCAAAGAGATAAAAATACATCATGGATAAATTTTTGAAAACTAAATACAAAGTGGGGAAAACATCTTTGAGCAAAAGAGAAGAAGAAGCCCATACAGAAGAAACAAATCAAATGACAGCCCCTTTTTCATTAGAAACCATAAAGGCCTATAGGAAGTGGAACATTTTTCAACTGCTGAAAATATCCTTCAGGACTGACAGGTAAAACCAGACATTTTCTAATGAAGGAAAATTAAGAAACTCTGTGATATTTTGTTAAGTATTAACTTAGTAGAACTTTAAGTTGAGAGCTTTTACCCTGAAAGCAATGAAATTTCAGTAGCAGATCCACCCTAATAGAACATTAACATTCCTTGTTCAAACAGGAAGAATAAGATAAAGGGTTTTGGAATATTAGGAAAAAAGAAAACCATAATAAGCAAAAACAGGGTAAATTATATTTACTTTCCCTCATTTCTTGAGTTTAGTTCTAAACTGTGTTTCATGTTGAAGCAAAAGTAAAAATCTTCAATGTGGTCTCAATACACATAGCGGAAATATTGAAGACAATTACATTATAAATAGGGGAGAATAAAGAAACATAAAGATGAGTATGGTTTCTACTCATCACTTGAACTGAAAAACATACCGTTAGACTGTAATAAGTTAGATACATGAAATGTACATTACAACAATCACTTTAAAAAGCTTCCCAACAAGATATACTCAAAATAATTACACATAAATGAAAATGGAATTCTAAATAATGTTCAAGTAATCAACATGAAGGTGAAAAAGGAAAAAAAAATAAAAAATAGACCCAAAGAACAAACAGATCCAAAGAACAAAGAGCTAAACTGTCAGAGTTAAGGCCTAACCTACCAATAATTAAGTATAAATGATCCTAATCTAGCAATTAAAAGACAAGACAGGTAAACTGGACTAAAAATACAATTAAACCATATGCTATCTAAGAGAAATTTACTTCAAACACAATAATGTGGGCAAGTTTAAGGGGAAAGTGCAGAAAAAGTTAGGTAGCATAAATACTACTCAAAAGAAAGGAGAACACAGTAAGATCCCACTTTACATCAACTAGTATGGCTATTAAAAAAGAAAGAGAAACAATAACAAGTATTGGCAAGGATGTAGAAAAACTGGAACTCTTATGCATTGCTAGTGGGAATGTAAAATGGTAAAGCAGCTGTGGGAAACAATTTGGCAATTCATCAAAAAAGTTAAACATAGAGAGATACGGTATCACCCAGGAATTCCACTCTTAGGTAACTACACAAGAGAATTGAAAATGTATGTCTACACCTAAGTTTGCTCATAATAGCACTGTTGTTGATAGTCAAAAAGTAGAATCTCAGATGCCCACCAACCAATGAATTGATACAAAATGTAGAAAACCAGTATTATGAGATATTCAGCCATAAAAACAAATGTAGTACTGATACATGCTACATTCTGACTTATTTCAGTTAGCATGTTTTCAAGGGATGACCCTTGAAAACATGCTAACTGAAATAAGTCAGAAAAGGTTATGTACTGCATGACTGCACTTTTGGAAATACTGAGAATAGGTAAATTCAGAGATACAACAGATTAGAAGCTGCTAGGGACAAAAGTAAGTAGGAATGGGAAGTGACTAACAATGGATGTGGGGTTTCTTTTTGAGTGATAAAATTTAAACTAAAATAAAAACTGGTGATGGCTGCAAACCTTACCAATATAATAAAAACTCCTCAATTTCACATTTTAAAGTGACTACATATTATAGGCTATGTGAATTTAATCTCAATTTTTTAAAAAAGCAGGAATGGGGACACCTGGGTGGCTCAGTGGGTTAAGCTGCTGCCTTCAGCTCAGGTCATGATCCTGGGGTCCTGGGATCAAGTCCCACATCGGGCTCCTTGCTCGGCAGGAAGCCTGCCTCTCTCTCGGCCTCTGTCTTCCTCTCTGCCTGCTTGTGTGCTCTCTCTTTCTGACAAATAAATAAATAAATAAATAAATAAAATCTTTAAAAAATAAAATAAAAAAGCAGGAATGGTTTCATTACAGTCAGATAAATGAGACTTAACAGAACAAAAAACAAACAAAAATTACCAGAGTACATCCTCCAAAAAGACATAGCAATCAATGTGTATGAAACCAACAACATAGCTGCAAAAACTATAGCTCATAGGTGATAAAAAGATACTCAGAATTCTAGTTGGAGACTTCAACACCTCTTTCAACCTTTTTCAACTGATAGAAAAATTGTACAGAATACCAACAAAGATATAGGAGATGCCAAAAACACTATCAACCAATAAGCTTTTCTTGATATTACAGAACAGAATATACATTCTTTTCAACACCCTAAAGAACATATAACACAATTGGTCATATTATTCTGAGCCATAAATGAACCTCAATAAATTTACAAGAATTGAAGTCACCAGAGTTTGTTCGCTTACCACAACAGAATCAAATTAGAAATCAATAAGAAAAAACTGATAGGAAAATCTCCAAATATGTGTATGTTAAACCAATTCAGACACTCCACGAGTCAAAGAGGAATACTCAGGGAAATAAAACACATACACTGAACTGAACAGAAATCAACATAACAAAATCTGTAGAACACAACTAAACCAGTACAGAGAGGGAATTTTATAGCACCAAGTGGACATATTAGAAAAGTAATAGTCTCAAGTCAATATCCTAGGCTCTCACCTCAAAAATGTAGACAAAGAAGAATAAAATAAGCCCAAAACAATCAGAGGTAGTATAGTAAGGATAGCAGAAATCAATGAAATTCATTTAAACTGGCTTTTTCAAAAAATCAGTAAAAGTAACAAACCTTTAGCAAGACGAAAAAAGAAAACAAAACAGAAAAGCCATAAATAGCCAATATCAGGAATGAAATGGGATAACACTACCAACTCTGCAGACATCAAAAAATTAATAAGAAAATATCATAAACTATACTGACAACTTTGATGATGTGAATCAATAAGTCAAGAAACAAACAAAACCTAATCAAAACGCAAAACTCCAGATGGAGAATTACACCAAATTTTTTAAGGGAATTAATATCCTTTCCACACAATCTCTTTCAGGACACAGAAGAGGAAGAAACACTTCCCATTTCATTTTTTGAAGTTATTATTATATTGATGGCAAAACAAAGATATCACAAAAAAGGAAAATTACATATAAATACTCCTCATCAATATACATGTGAAAATACTTAACAAAATATTAGAAAATGGAATTCAGGAATGAGTTTGTAGGAGTATAAATATAAAAAATATACAATGATCAAGTAGGGTTTATTCCAGGATAAGTATTTAAATAAATAAAATAAATATTTATTCCAGGATAGATATTTAGTTCAATATTGGAAAATCAACAGAATCTATAATATTAACAAACTAAAGGGAAAAAATGATGATATCCATTGATGCAGAAAACACATCTGACAAAATTCAACATCCATTCCCAGTAAAAACTTTCTGGGAAATAGGAAAAGAGAGCAACTTCCTTAACATGAGAAAGAACTACTACAAAAATACCTAAAATTACTTAATAGTGAAAGACTAAATGCTTTTGCACTAAGACTGGAAGAAAGACAAGGATGCCAATTCCCACTGCTGTTATTCAACAAACTGCTGGAAGTTCTAGCCAGTGCAACAAGAGAAGAAAGAGAAATAAGAGGCATATAAATGGGAAAAGGAAAACAAAAACAAAAACAAAACCTATCCCTTGTCTAGTTGATATAACTAAGTATACAAAGCCCAAGGAATATTTTTTTAAACTTCCAAAATAAGTTTAAGACTGTAGAATATAAAACAAAAATGGAAAAAATTGGTGCATTTATATATACTAGCAACAAATACATATGCATACTAAAATTTAAAATACAGTAACATAATTACTAAATAAAATGAAATACATGAGTAAAATCTGGACACAAGTAAAAGTATTTGGACTTACATGCTGAAAACTATAAAATGCTGATGTAGGCATAAATGAAGAGACATACAGTATTCATAGACTCAGAGACTCAACAATATTTATAGAAAGGCAAATAAACTAGAATAGTGGAAAACAATTCCCAAAAAAGTGGTAAAAATCAGTCTACTAATTTCAAGACTTATTATATAGCTATAGTAATCAAGACTTTACAGTATTTGTGTGATAACAGACACACAGATCAGTAAAACTGAGTGGGGAATCTAGAAATACACACATGTGCTGAACACTTTTTGACAAAGCTGCAAATACAATTCAATGAAAGAAAGATAGCCTTTTCAACAAAAAGTGCTGGCATAGGTGGACACCCAAAGGCAAAATAAATGAACCTCAACCTAGATCTAATATCTTATCTAAAAAATGTCAGAATGAATCATGGACTGAAGCACAAATGTGAAACTATGAAATTCAGGAGCGAAAAAACAAAACAAAACAGGAGAAATTATTTGCAATCTAGTGAGAGACAAAGAGTTCCTTGACAACAAAAGTACCATCCATGAAGGAAAAATGGGTTGTCATCAAAACTAGAAATTTGGGGGCACCTGGGTGGCTCAGTCAGTTAAATATCTTTGGCTCAGGTCATGATCACAGGGTCCTGGGATGGAGCCCTACATCTGGCTCCCTGCTCAGCAGGGAATTTGCTTCTCCCCTCCCTCTAGCCACGCCCCCCCCAACACTTGCGTGCTCATTCTCTCTCTCATGCCTCTCGCTCTCAAATAAATAAATAAAATCTTTAAAAAAAAAAAAAAGTAGAAATTTTGCTTTGGGTAACACCCTTTTAAGAAAAGGCAAGCTACAGACCTAGAGAAGATAACTGTAAACCACTATCTGACAGAAGACTCATATTTAGAATATATAAAGAGCTTGCAAAACTCAACAGTAAAAACACAAACAACTCAGTCAGAAAATGGGCTAAAACATAAACCCCCATTTCACTCAAGGGATATACAGAGAGCAAATAAGCATTTAAAAAGATATTCAACATCATTTGTATTGCTATCAAGAAATGGAAATTACATCTACAATAAGGTATCACTACCCACCTACCCAGCCAGCTAAAACAAAATAATAACAAGATCAAATCCTGATGTGGATGTGGAAAAAATGGATCACTCATATATTGCTGGTGGGAATGTAAAATGGTTCAGCCACTCCTGTAAACAGTTTGGTAGCTTCTTTCAAAACCAAACGTGCAACTTCCATATACCCTAACAACCACATTCCTGAATATTTATCCCAGAGAAATGAAAACTTATGTTCACACAAAAATGAATACACTAAAATGTTTATAGCAGCTTTATGAGTAATAGCCAAAAGCTGGAAACAACCCATATGTCCTTCAATGGCTATACAGCTAAACAAACCATGAGGTATCTATACCATGGAATGTGACACAGCAATAAAAATAGACTACTGATAGACACAACTTAAATCTCCTGAGTATTCTGTTGAGAGAAAAAAGCCAACCCCAAAACATATTATACGATTCCTCTTATATGGTATGTCCAGAATAGGTGAACCACAGAAACAGAAAGCGATTAGAAGTTACCAGGAGATATAGCAGAGGAGGGCATGAAGAGTAACTACGTAAAGGGTACAGTGTTTTTACAGAGTGACAAAAAGGTTTTTAAACCAGATACAGCTGGCAGTTATCCTACGCTGCAAATATACTAAATATTATTGAACTATACACTTTAGAACTGTTAACTGTATGTAACACAAATTCCACTTCTGTATTAACAGAGAAAGAACAAGAGAAAAGAAAAATCTATCGATGAATCAATCTAGGACAGGTTTAAAAAGAAACTCATTCACATATTTAAAACCTCAAACAAATCTGAACAACACCTACTTATTATCCTTTCAATCTCCCTTTTAGGTTAGGTTTATGAAGATTCACTTGTGGAGGAATGTTCAGTGTTTAAAATATAAGCGGGTACCTGTTATAATAGCTAACAGGAAGAGAAATATAGGCACTTGTATGGCTGAGCCCACCAAAAATCTTTATGAACTAATTAGAATACTTTCTAATTCTTCATGATATTCTTCGACTAACTGCAGAACTACCCCCAAAATGAGTGTTTTATATTCCAAAAGTTTACTCAATCATGCCTAAAAAAAAATCTAAAGTTCTTGAAAAACAAATATTGAAAAGCACAAAGAAATATTATTTAAGTAGTTCTTCAAAAACATTTTAAATACATACATATATCTTAAGAAATTTTAGTAAGTGCATTTCTTTATCATTATCAAAGAAAAATCTGAACATTATTCCCATGTCACTGAAAAATAATTTTTCATAACCAAGTCAGAGACAAATTTCATATACTATAAACAATGCTTATATTGATGGGTTATTACACCAAGAGAATATAAACCTTCAATCCCTGAATCATTCAAGAAATGTTTGCAGGAATACTTTCAGTCTCTATCTGGTCAAAGCACTAGAAGCTAAGTAGTGTCTGTACAAACCAATCATTTCACCAGCAGTTTTATATTTCTTTAAAGCCTCATATAAAAAGCACCTGCCTAAAGTGAGTAATGGAGTTTTATATTCATTGCACTTAGGAACAGCGTATGTAACCTATTCCGTTTTCCTCCCTTGTGGAATATATTTCAGCTTATATTGCACAACACATTACCGACGCATATAAAGACTCTCTGATCAGCCATTTGGACTGCAGTCAGCAACCTGCCTGAGTGCAGTTATTTTTTTTTTCCCTGCCCTAAATAACATACTCACTTTGTTCAACAACTCAAATGAAAAAATCTTTTAAAGATGGTGATCTTACTTTCTTAATAAATATATAACACACACATGTGTACTAACTATAATTGTGAAACAAACGCTAAGACAATGCTTGAAAAAAACTTTGTGCAGTAATAGTTGAAAGCTAGTTGAATACATAATTCCAGGGGAATAAAACAGAAGCCTAGATGGGATACCTTCATGTCTGTTTTCTCTCTTAAGCAACCCACAATTAAAAAATTACTTTAACCACATTAGTAACAAAAGCAAAGCTACCTTTGACCCATTAAAGGCCTGGAAGTAGGGCCAAACTATTATTAAAGTTGGATCAATCTCCTATCTGCCAGACCCCAAAATATTTGCAAGACATAAATATTCCAGTCACTGCCAAAAGTTCCTGAAGGAGGAATGAAGAGAAAATTTTAAAACAGTGATGATGAAAATGTAGCATGCTATTCTGTTGCTGAGACAGACCTGAAACTTAAAAGCAAATGATAAAAGGAATAATTTAGACTCAAGGGAATTAAAGAAATGTTTAAAAATTAGGATATTTGCCATAATTATAAAATTATGGCTTGGTAATAAGTGTAAAATACTATAACATTCATTTTAACATATTGTAATATTACAGATGAATGAGTAAATAATAAATAACTGACTGTGCAAGGCAAAAGCTCCATGCTGCCCCTTGCTGGTGCCCTCAT